>NW_026967517.1:600000-1200000 GCF_028390025.1 Pseudophryne corroboree
TTATATCTATAAAAATAATACTGTTAGGTTCCTGGTGCTCAGGACAAGGGAGATGTTGCGTAGAGAGTCCAGAGCACCAGAATGTGATGCTGAAATAAGGTGAGATGTGGAAATAGCCCCTAGCAGTTTACCTCCATTGTTTCACCCGTGTGGTCAGTTCACGCCTGAGTGACTATGGTTTCTTGGGCCCACGGCAGCCGCATTTGAAGGGCGGATTAGGTCTGCCCAACTCCAGTGCCCCCAGGTCTTAGTTTGAGACAAGGCGTGAACCGAGACAGGATAATAACAAGGGGACCTCTAACTAAAGCAAACAGAAGGCTAGGGGCTACTAACAACCCTAAAACTAAATATATGTGCAGCACGCCGCCAAAGGAAAAGAACAACAAAGGAAATGCTGTCCACACGCCGGCACAATACTTTTGTGTACCGGCGGTGACAGCATTAACAGAACCCTCTGCAAAACACCAGTAACTACATATAACAAAAGAATATTGCGGCCTAGGCCGACGGACGCGGCAAAGCCGCTACTCCCGGAACTGGTACAAATGCTGGCAAACAGACAGGAACCCCCAATGTAGCCATCACAGACTCTCAGAACCGGAGGACTGGCAGAATCCCAAACGACAGACCGGTGGACACCAAGAAGCTAGATACTCGACCAGGCACAGACAAAGCCACAGGTCTTCTGGACAGGAACACTTCACGGCAGGACACGGGAACCGACACATGGACCGACACAGGAACCGACACTGGAAGCAGCAAGCCAGACACTGCTACACAGGAGCTCAGGAACTGGCAGGGACTAGCTCAGAACTCAAGAACTCAGGAAGTCAGGAAACCTGGAAATCTGGAAATATCACCAGCATCTGTGAATTGCACTGAGCCAGCATATAACAGAGTCTTAATTAATTATGTTGTGCAGCTGCCCTGCTGCACAACTGAGAGGTGCAATCAACAGACAGGTGAGGCTGAACACATGGGAACAAGCTGCAATTACACAGACTCACCACTGGCAGCAAACAAGAATCTTCTTAAACCAGAGCAATGGGAAATCCTGGCCTGCAAGACAACTTATAAACATAGAATAGGAATGAACCACTACCTGTGGTTCATAACAAATACAGGGACATGACTGAGGAGATAATGGAATCTAGGAGTGTCACAGTGACATCACATTTTTATAGTAATAATACAGGGGCCTGACTGGGGAGGTGATGGGATTTGGGAGCCTCACTGTGACATCACTTACATCTATAGTAATAACACAGGTATATTACTGGGGAGGTGAGGTAATCTGACAGCATCACAGTAACATCGCTTATATCTATAGTAATAATACAGGGACATGACTGGGGAGCTAAGGGGATCTGGGAGTGTCAAAGTGACATCACCTATATCCATAGTAATAATACAGGGACGTGACTGGGGAGGTGAGGGAATCTGGGACTGTCACAGTGACATCACATATCTATAGTAATAATACAGGGACCTGATTGGGGAGGTGATGGGATTTGGGAGCCTCACTGTGACATCACTTATATCTATAGTAATAATACAGGTGTATTACTGGGGAGGTGAGGTAATCTGACAGCATCACAGTGACATCCCATATATCTATAGTAATAATACAGGGACGTGACTGGGGAGGTGATGGAATCTGGGAGCGTCACAGTAACCTAACTTATATCTATAGTAATAATACAGAAACATGACTGGAAATGTGAGGGGATATGGAAGCGTCACTGTGATGTCACATATGTCTATAGTGATGATACAGGGACATGACTGGGGAGGTGAGGGGATCTGGGAGCGTCACTTTGACATAGCATATTTATAGTAATAATTCAGGGACTTGACGTGGTGAGGGTATCTGGGAGTGTCACAGTGACATCACTTATATCTAAAGTAATAATACAGGGACATGACTGGGGAGGTGACGGGATCTGGGAGCGTCACAGTGACATCACTAATATCTGTCGTCATAATAGAGGGCCGTGACTTGGGAGGTGAGGGAATCTGGGAGCGTCACAGTGACCTAACATATCTATTGTAATAATACAGGGACATTAATGGAGAGGTGAGGGAATATGGCAGCGTAACTGTAACATCACTTATTTTTAGTAATAATACAGGGACATGACTGGGGTGATGAGGGGATCTGGGAGTGTCACAGTGACATCACTTATATCTATTGTAATAATACGAGAACATGACTGGGGAGGTGAGGGGATCTGGGAGGGTCACTGTGACTCACATCTATAGTAATAATACAGGGACATGACTGGGGAGTTGAGGGGATCTGGGATCGTCACTGTGACATCACTTATATCTATTGTAATAATACGAGAACATTACTGGGGAGGTGAGGGGATCTGGGAGAGGCGCAATGATGTCACATATCTATAGTAATAATACAGGGACATGACTGGGGAGGTGAGGGAATCTGGGAGTTTCACAGGGACGTCACTTATATCTATAGTAATAATACAGAGACGTGACTGGGGAGGTGAGGGGATCTGGGAGTGTCACAGTGACGTCAGTCATATCTATAGTAATAATACAGGGACATGACTGGGGAGGTGAGGGTATATGGAAGCGTCACTGTGAAGTCACATATCTGTAGTAATAATACAAGTGTCACGTCTAGCAGGGTTTGAGGATCCGGCAGCTGAGATTTGCCAGAGGAGGTAGCAGGCTGTGAATGAACCAGATGAGGGGGCTGGATATAGTTCCTTTGCATGGGACACGGAGCAATGAAGAACGTAGGCGGGGTTTGAGAGTCAATGGAAAGTATTTATTATGTACAGGGCTGAGGTAGGGAACTGAGGCTGAAGCACAACGGTTAAAGACGTGGCTGGAGGTGAAGAACTGCGGACTGTGATTTGAAAGACGAGACTGTAGATGATGAACTATGGAACTGTGGATGGTAGTTGAAAACGTGGTTGGAGACAAGGACTGTGGACTGTGGTTTGGAAAATGAGGCTTGAAGATAATAATCTGCAGGTTGTGGTCAGTGGTACAAAGGCGTGGCTGGTGAAGGAGATCTGTGGAGTGTGGCTTGAAAGACGAAGCAAAAGACCCGGGGCCGACTGTGCCCAAAAGGTCTTACTGGACCGGGTTTTCCAGGAGCGCTTCCACAGGCAGTAGCAGGCTAGAAACGGCAGGGCTGCAGCAGCAACAGAGAACCGACCGAGCAGGATCAGGAGGAACCAAGATACAGCAGGAATCCTGGGAGCACAGGCTAAAGCACCTACAACAGGGTTGTAACGTGAAGCACTGGCATGCCTGTCCTAAACCAGCCCCCTTTTATAGGGAGAGCTTCCCCTGGATTGGCTGGAAGAAGTAGGAAACAGTAACTATGCTTAAAACTTGGTCTCCAACATGGCGGCGCCCAGTAATGCAGACCTTTTTGTAAAAAAGGCACATTGCTCACTGCCCCTGGTCTCCAAGCAACGGTTCAGCGAGAGCTTCCCGCGATAGCAGCGTCCCGCCGCCACGAGCGGACCCCCTCACCGCCGCTACTGCTGCCCACGGATCCGGTGCAGCAGGCCACCTCCGCCGCTGCCCGCACAACGCCAAGGAAGCCAGCCCCGCGGCCCCAGCGTACCGGTAAGACTCCGGTCGCTGACAGTACCCCCCCTACCCTTTGCGGGTGTACTCCGGACACCTATGTGGTTTAGTTGGAAACTTGGCATGAAATGTCCGAAGAAGTCTTGGAGCCTGGTCATCCTCTGCATCTACCCAAGATCTCTCCTCTGGCCCATACCCCTTCCAATCAACAAGGTACTGGATGCGACCATAACGTCTGCGAGACTCAAGGATCTTGTGAATCTCAAATTCATCTCCATGTGCTGATTGGATCTTGGGTGATTTTGGCAGAGCGGCTCTGAACCGATTAAGTACCAGTGGTTTTAAGAGAGAAATATGAAATGCATTAGGAATCCTTAACTGTGGAGGTAATTTCACTTTGTAAGCCACAGGATTCAACACGCTTTCGATTGGGTAAGGCCCAATAAATCTGGGAGCAAACTTTTTTGTAGGAACCTTTAATCTTAGGTTACGTGTGGAAACCCAAACCCGATCTCCTACCTTAAGGCTTGGTACAGCTTTTCGTTTCAGATCTGCATAGGTCTTATATCTCTTGGATGTCTTGAGCAAAGTCTTGTGAACTTGTTTCCAGGCTTCAGTAAATTGACGAAGTGTTGACTCTGCGGCTGGAACCTCAAGCGTAGGCAGAAGTTGGAAGTCAGGAACTCTTGGATGGTAACCATAATTAATGAAGACTGGAGAAGATTTTGTGGCAGAGTGATAAAGATTGTTATGGGTAAATTCTGCGAACGGGAGGAAGTCCAGCCAGTCGTCCTTTGAGGAGGACATGAATAACCGCAGAAAAGTCTGCAGATCCTGGTTTACTCTCTCTGTTTGACCATCCGTTTGAGGATGATATCCTGAGAAGTTTAATTTCACGCCAAGAGCAGAACGTAGGGATCTCCAAAACCTGGCCACAAATTGAGGACCTCTATCAGACACGATTTCATGGGGTAGACCATGGAGTCGAAAGATCTCTGTTATAAACAATTTTGCCAACTGGGATGCAGATGGAAGATTAGCCAGAGGAACAAAGTGTGCCATTTTAGAGAATCGTTCAACTATGACCCATACGGTGTTCCGCCCACCAGACATAGGTAAATCTGTAATAAAGTCCATAGAAATATGCGTCCATGGTCTTAGTGGTACCGGCAAAGGATGGAGTAACCCGGCTGGTGGACCTTTGGGACTTTTATGCTGGGCACATTTTGGACAGGCAGCTATTGAATTCCTGAACGTCAGTCCTGAGATGAGGCCACCAGTAGGAGCGCTGAATGAATTTAAGTGTCTTATGACCGCCTGCATGGCCCATAAAGGAGGAGTGAGCCCATGTAAGAAGTTTTTTGCAAAGATTTGGTGCAACGAAGATCTTCCCTGAAGATCTTAGTTGCAGAAAAAGAGGTGGATTCCAGGATAAATTGCTCTTTTGAACGGTCAGAGGGTTCTTCAGAACTTAGGGAGCGAGATAATGCATCTGCCTTTTTGTTGAGGGAACCTGGTCGGTAACTGAGTTTAAAATTAAAATGGGTAAAGAAGAGTGCCCATCTTGCTTGGCGTGGGTTCAGACATCGGGCTGACTAGATACAGGAGGTTCTTGTGATCCGTGGTCACCGAAACTGGATGCTGAGCTCCCTCCAACAAATACCTCCACTCCTCAAAGGCCAACTTAATTCCTGTTCCCCAATAGCGTAATTCTGTTCAGCGGGGGAGAATCTTCGCGAGAAGAACGCACAAGGATGGACCTTCTTGTCCTCGAAAAGCTGGGATAATACTGCTCCTACTCCTACAGTAGAGGCATCAACCTCCACCAAGAACGGACGGCTGAGATCGGGTTGTCGAAGAACTGGAGCAGTCGTGGAGGCCTCCTTTAAAGATTCCAAAGCCTCTGGAGACCACTTAGCAGGATCAGCTCCCTTCCTTGTTAATGCGGTTATAGGAGCTATGACAGAAGAATAATTTTGAATGAATTTTAGGTAGAAGTTAGCAAACCCCAGGAAACGTTGAATTCCTTTAAGGGTAGCTGGATGTGCCCAATCCGGAATCGCCTGGACTTTAGCGGGGTCCATCTGTAACCTCTGCCCTGAAAGAATGGAATCGTGGGTACTTCAAAGGTGCACTCCTCTAATTTACAGAATAACTGATTCCTTCGTAAACGACTTAACACTTCTTTGACTTGTTCCCGGTGGGTCTTCAGATCCCTAGAAAAAATGAGGATGTCATCCAGATACACTACAAAGCAGTCATAGAGGAGATCTCTGAAGATTTCGTTAACGAACTCTTGAAAAACGGCTGGGGCGTTACATAGGCCAAAAGGCATTACCAGGTATTCGTAATGGCCATCGCGGGTATTAAATGCTGTCTTCCATTCGTCCCCTGGACGAATCCGTATAAGATTGTAGGCCCCCCGTAAGTCCAACTTAGTAAATACAGTAGCTCCTTTAACACGGTCGAACAGTTCTGGAATCAGAGGTAACGGATATCTGTTCTTAATTGTTATGTCATTGAGACCTCTATAGTCAATACAGGGCCGCAAACCCCCCATCCTTCTTTTTGACGAAGAAAAACCCTGCTCCGGCCGGAGATGTAGAAGACCCGATGAACCCTTTCTCCAACTTCTCCCGTATATACTCCGACATGGCCTATGTCTCGGGAAGTGAGAGAGGGTAAATTCGACCTCGGGGAGGAGTCTTACCGGGTACTAGCTCAATGGGACAATCCCAAGTACGATGCAGAGGTAAGGTGTCCGCCCCATGCTTGCTGAAAACATCTTGTAAAGATTGGTACTCCACAGGAAGACTGGAAGGGTTGGAAGAACAGAGAGGTCTAACTGAAGGTAAACAGTTCTGAAAACAGTCTTGTCCCCAAGAGAGAACATCCATAGTTTGCCAATCAATGTGGGGATTGTGTCTGATTAACCATGGAAACCCTAGGATTAGTTCATGAGAGGCTTTAGGAATTACAAGGAAAGAGATTTCTTCAGAATGGAGAAGTCCGACCTTCATATTGAGAGGAATAGTACGAAAGGATATAATACCCTCTGGGATATAACTTCCATCCACTGCGGTAACAGAAATGGTACGATCCAAAGGAACCGTTTGTATTCCAGATCGTTTGACCAGAGCTGACGTAATGAAGCTTTCGGCGGCTCCGGAGTCGAGTAGTGCAGGGATGAGAAGAGAAGAAGAAGAGAGCTCCAATTGGGTTAACAAGACAGACTCTTTCTTGGTATGTAATTCTGAGAATTCTCCTAGCTTGACCTCTCCAGCACAAACTAGGAGCGGGCATTTCCCAAACGTAGACTGCAAGTTTTAACAAAGTGATCAGATGCACCACAATACAGGCAGAGGTTCCCTTGTCGCCGTCTCTGACGTTCTTCATTGGAGAGGCGGGAGCGATTAATCTGCATGGGTTCTTCCACAGTTGGTGATGATGGTATTGGTGGAAGAACAACTCTAGGCTTAGGACGATCTGACCACAACCTCTCCATACAGCGTTCTCTGTACCTCAGATCTAACTTATTGCATAAAGAAATTAGTTTATCCAACTTATCAAGTACGTCCTGAGTTGCGAGGTCATCTTTGATCTTTTCGGAGAGACCGCTCCAGAAAGCTGCAATGAGAGCCTTCTCATTCCAGTTCAGTTCTGAGGAAAGGGTGCGAAACTGGATCACGTACTGACTGACCGTACGCGTGCCCTGACGCAGGCGCAGGATCTCCAATGAGGCGGCAGAAGTCCTGCCCGGTTCGTCGAAGATTCTTCGAAAGGTGGCCACGAATTCTGGATAGTTAGATAAGATGGGATCCATCCTTTCCCACAAAGGTGAAGCCCATTCCAACGCTTGCCCGGTAAGTAAAGAAATTATATAGGCTACTTTGGTTCGTGCTGATGGGAAGTTGGCCGACTGTAGTTCGAACTGGATTTCGCACAGGTTAAGAAGCCTGCGGCATTGTTTTGGATTCCCATCAAATTTACTTGGAGGTGGCAAATGCAAATGTGGAAGTGGTACTGGTACAGGAGGAAGCAGGACCGGAAGTGCCAATGTGGGAGCAGCTGTAGATACTTGAGGGGCCATCATGGCAACACAGAGAGAATCGAGACGTTCGGACATACTCTGCATGAACTGCACGATTTGAGATTGTGTGGCCTCCTGCTTACTTAAGCGAGACCAGATATCTGCAGTTGAATCCCCTCCAGAGGCCTGATCACCCGTTGAATCCATTGGGCCAGTGCTTACTGTCACGTCTAGCAGGGTTTGAGGATCCGGCAGCTGAGATTTGCCCGAGGAGGTAGCAGGCTGTGAATGAACCAGATGAGGGTGCTGGATATAGTTCCTTCGCATGGGTGATAAAGCCTATATATTTATCCTCTTTAAAACACTCTAAAAAGGTTAATGAACACAGTACGCAATTGGCGTATGGTCTACCGTAAGGGTACGCACTTAGCGTACCAAACGCTTAGCCGTGGACGAGACGCACGAGCGGCACGTTCGCTCACGGCTTAATGCGTAGAGGCAAGCACGCTATAGGCTGCCGACTAACGTAATGATACGCTATCAGCGTAGCGGACGCTCGAGACCACGAGGAGATCACAAGCGGCGCTGAAACTCACAGAGTTAACCCTTTATAACTATACCATAAACAGTGTACTGTAACACTGTAGGGGTGCAACGCGCCTCTTCCTGGGGAATATGGCAGCACGCAGCAGCTGAGGAATAACACAAGTCCAGTTTCTGGTACAACTGACCCCGGCCAGTTTTATTGAAACAGAAAATAAAACAAACCCCAAAATAAAAATACCTTGCCTGTCCGGCACTAACTAAACATAAGATATCCCTAACTGTCACTAAACAAAACACAGAGTTCTTCAGTACATACTGTATAGCTCACTTGCATCAGAAAGCGTGTCTCTCACACACAGATCCTGCAGCCTTCCCAGGCAGTCTGCTCATACTAATCAGGTTAGAAGCCCTATAACACTCTTACACAGCTGAAACCCTGATTAGCCCTCTGTGAGGCCAAAGACCCGAACTGGGCCCAATGTCTAGAACTCGCCTTATCTCTCTCTCAGAGCCTTTACCCAGCTTTTACAGCAAACTGAAAAGGTTCTGACAAAACAAAAAGCATTTTTCCTAGAAGTTAACATTTTCTAAAACATGTAAGACAAGAACCTGGGACAAATATACCTGCCCTTAAACACTATCCCAGTGTTCTTGTCACATATCCCCCTCCCCTGTTTCGACCTAGGGGCCGGAACACTTGTAGCCCCCAAACAGAAGATGCGAGACAATGCATCTGCGTTGGCCAATTGTGTTCCCGGTCTATGTTCGACAGTAAACTTAAAGTCCTGCAACGCTAGAAACCATCTAGTTACACGAGCATTCTTGCCTCTATTTACATACATCCATTTTAAAGGGGCATGGTCTGTCACTAGTCTGAATTGTCTACCCAAGAGGTAATATCTCAAGGTATCTAGTGCCCACTTAATGGCCAAAGCCTCCTTTTCCACAATGGCATACCTTTTTTCATGCTCATTGAGTTTCCTACTCAAATAAATGATAGGGTGTTCGTCCCCATCTCTGGTTTGGGACAGCACAGCCCCTATCCCTACCTCTGAGGCATCTGTCTGTACCACAAATTCCTTTGAAAAATCCGGTGTTATCAATACTGGTTGTGAACACAAAGCCACTTTTAACGCTTGGAACGCTTTTTCTGCATCAGGGTTCCATTTCACTATATTTGACTGCTTCCCTTTGGTAAGGTCTGACAACGGCACCGCCGTGGTCGCAAAATTGGGAATAAACCGTCTATAGTACCCAGTTATTCCCAAAAAAGCCCTTACCTGTTTTTTATTCACTGGACGAGGCCAGTTTTGAATAGCCTCAATTTTATTCAATTGGGGCCTAATCAGACCTCTGCCTATGGTGAAGCCCAAGTATTTGACCTCCTCCATTGCGAGGCAGCACTTCTTTGGGTTAGCAGTTAACCCTGCCTCTCTGATTGAGTCCAGTACTGCTTGTACTTTAACCAAATGGGACCCCCAGTCTGTACTGTAAATTACTACATCATCCAAATAGGCAGCTGCATATTTTCTATGGGGCCTCAAAATTGTATCCATCGCCCGTTGAAAGGTTGCTGGAGCCCCATGCAACCCAAAGGGTAACATCTTGTACTGGTACAGCCCCTCCGGAACCGAAAAGGCTGTTTTTTCTTTTGCGCCATCAGATAAAGGTATTTGCCAGTAACCTTTGGTCAGGTCCAACGTGGTGAGAAACCTGGCTGTTCCCAGCCTTTCTATAAGCTCGTCCACACGGGGCATGGGGTATGCGTCAAACTTGGACACCTCATTTAACTTACGAAAGTCATTACAGAAGCGTATGCTACCGTCGGGCTTCGGGATGAGAACTATGGGACTGGACCACTCACTGTTAGACTCCTCTATGACTCCAAGTTCTAACATGGTTTTAACTTCTTTAGAAACAGCTTCTCGCTGAGCTTCCGGAATCCTATATGGCTTTAAGTGGACCCTGACCCCTGGTTCTGTGACAATGTCATGTTTTATTATGGTCGTTCGGCCAGGCAGCTCTGAAAATATTTCCCTATTTTGGACGAGAAACTCTTTAACCTGATTTTTCTGACCAGCTGATAATGTCTCTGACACCTTCACTGCGGGAAGCAACCGAGGTGAAGACACCGAAGGGCAAGGCTCCGCTGACAGAGACAACCTATCTTTCCAGGGTTTGATTAAGTTAACATGATAAATTTGTTCAGGTTTTCTCTTTCCCGGCTGGTATACTTTGTAATTAACCTCATTCACTTTTTCCCTAATCTCAAACGGACCCTGCCATTTAGCTAGGAACTTGCTTTCCACAGTGGGTACCAAAACAAGAACTCTATCTCCAGGAGCAAATTCCCGTATCTTGGCACTCCGGTTGTATACCCTCTGTTGAGCACTTTGGGCCTGTTCCATGTGCTCTCTGACAATAGGTACCACGGCTGCAATCCTATCCTGCATTTGTGATACATGTTCAATAACGCTTCTATAAGGAGTGGGCTGTCCTTCCCACGTCTCTTTGGCAACGTCCAACAGCCCTCTGGGGTGTCTACCATACAACAAATCAAATGGAGAAAACCCCGTAGAGAACTGAGGAACTTCTCTGACGGCCATTAACAAGTAGGGCAACAAACAATCCCAATTTTTCCCATCTTTATCAACCACCTTTTTTAACATACTTTTTAATGTTTTATTAAACCTTTCCACCAACCCATCAGTTTGGGGATGGTAAATGGACGTCCGGAGGTGAGTGACCTTAAATAATTTGCACAATTCTTTCATGACCTTTGACATAAATGGAGTACCTTGGTCAGTTAAAATTTCTTTTGGTATTCCCACTCTACTAAAAACCTGCACCAGCTCCCTAGCTATCGCCTTGGTTGTGATAGTGCGTAAAGGGACAGCCTCAGGATATCGAGTGGCATAGTCCATTATTACCAGGTTATACTGATGGCCCCGAGCGGACTTTAACAAGGGCACCACGAGATCCATGGCTATTCTGTCAAACGGGACCTCTATAATAGGCATGGGAACTAGTGGGCTCCTGAAATGGGGTCTAGGGGCATGATACTGGCATTCAGGACAGGAAGAACAATATTCAGACACTTCTTTATAAACCCCTGGCCAAAAGAACCTTTGTAAAACTCTTTCAGTGTTTTTTTCTGCCCCTAAATGTCCTGCTGTAACGTGACTATGAGCTAAATCTAGTACCGTTCTCCGATAAGGCTGGGGTACTACCAGCTGTTCTACCACATCCTCACCCTTTTTGACAATGTGGTACAAGAGCTCATTACAGATGGCCATGTGGGGATACGTAACCCTGTCACTTGGTACCACAGGCTCCCCATTAACAATCTTAACATTCTCTCTAGCCTTTATCAAGGTAGGATCCTTTAACTGTTCAGATGCAAACAGATCCTTTTTTACCTCCAGGTCAGGCACGCTTTCGTTTCCAACCACTATGTCTCTGTTCCCAGCAAGAGGGTCCTCACTGGACTCCCCATCTGTCACTTCCCCAGCCAAACTGGCAAAAGGCAAAGGGTCAGTAAGTGCCGAAGACACACGTACATCCATACAATCACTGGCATTATCAACTGGCTCTTCCCTTCTCACATCTGTTGATAAACGTGATTCCCACAGTTTCCAAAAATGAGGAATATCCCTCCCTATTATGGCCTTATGCACCAAGGTGGGGACCAGTCCTACTTTAACCATTGCTGACCCACAACAAGTTTGTATATTCACTTCAGCAGTGACATAATACTGGGTATCCCCATGTATGCAAGTTACCCCAATAGGTATTTGCTGGACCTTTAAGGGGTTCACTAACCCAGCTTTCACGAGGGTAACTAAACTTCCTGAATCTAGCAAGGCCTCTACCCGGTTACCCTCTAAGAACACATCACACATTTGTTTTTCCAGCACAGGTGAAGGTACCACAGTACAGGCTAACCTAGCAAAGAAAGACATTCTGCGACATTCAAAGGCAGCATCACATTGCATGGGTTCTTGCATGACTGGGCAATTGGCAATAACATGACCTGGCATACCACATCTAAAACATTTAACCACACGATTATCAACCCGTTTGGGCAACATAGACCGTTCTAGCCCCATTGGCCTGTCTCCAGGGCCAGTGTTTACAGTCTCTCCAGCCTTGCGTTCTCTTAACCGCCCAGCAACGTTTTCGCACGGAACAGTCTTACCAGTCTTTACTGAAGGGAGCTGTCGAGGATCTATGGGTTGCTGGGTGGTCATCAGTAGTTCCTCTGCTGCCAAATACCGCTCTACCATGTCCACTAATTGGTCAGCAGTACCCGGGTTTCCATGGCTCACCCACTTGCGCAGGACCATGGGCAAAGATCTCAAGTAGCGGTCCATGACGACTCTTTCAACCATCTGGGGACCAGTTAATGTCTCTGGCTGTAGCCATTTTTTTGTTAGCTGAAGTCCCGAGCCTCAGCAGGGCTTAACTCAAAGTAAGCTTTTTGGGGCTCACTTGACAGAAAAGGTGCCAGCAGACTGGCCCACTGTGCTTTTGGCCAGTTCTCACGCTCTGCAGTCCTTTCAAACGTGGTCAAGTAGGCCTCCACATCATCAGCCTCTGTCATTTTCTGCAGGAAGTGACTGGCCCGTATAGAACTAGAGCTGGTCAGAGCACTGACGGCCATATCTCCAATCCGGGCTGCAAGGCTCTGCACCACTTCTGCTAAGGCCTCTCTATCCTGACGCTGTTGCCTGTAAAGTTCGTCAATAGCCACCTGCTGCGGTCTCCTATTTTCCTCCATTGCCACCTGCTGCTGTCTGTTGGCCTCCTGCTGAGCCGCTGTAGCTTGCAGCAAGGCTTTAAGCAGATCCTCCATGTCGACAGATTTTCCAGGCGGCTTTGTAGCTGCTTTCACCCAGGACATATATCAAACCCTCAGGGGTGAGTCTCAGTAACTTCCCACTGGGCTGTATCTGCATAAACCACTGTTTTCGGCAGGCCTCACAAAGCTGCTGCTTTCACTTATGCGCAGAACGGAGTTGCTCGCATTCTCCACCAAGTTTTAACACTGTAGGGGTGCAAGGCGCCTCTTCCTGGGGAATATGGCAGCACGCAGCAGCTGAGGAATAACACAAGTCCAGTTTCTGGTACAACTGACCCCGGCCAGTTTTATTGAAACAGAAAATAAAACAAACCCCAAAATAAAAATACCTTGCCTGTCCGGCACTAACTAAACATAAGATATTCCTAACTGTCACTAAACAAAACACAGAGTTCTTCAGTACATACTGTATAGCTCACTTGCATCAGAAAGCGTGTCTCTCACACACAGATCCTGCAGCCTTCCCAGGCAGTCTGCTCATACTAATCAGGTTAGAAGCCCTATAACACTCTTACACAGCTGAAACCCTGATTAGCCCTCTGTGAGGCCAAAGAACCGAACTGGGCCCAATGTCTAGAACTCGCCTTATCTCTCTTTCAGAGCCTTTACCCAGCTTTTACAGCAAACTGAAAAGGTTCTGACAAAACAAAAAGCATTTTTCCTAGAAGTTAACATTTCCTAAAACATGTAAGACAAGAACCTGGGACAAATATACCTGCCCTCAAACACTATCCCAGTGTTCTTGTCACAGTACTTATACTGTAAACCTTTGTGCAGTGATAAGGTGTAAATGCACAACCTTGTTAGTTTAAAGGCTGTATGAGCGTCTCTGACGCTCTGAGAATCCTTTAGCAATATAATAAACACTCAAATACCGGTCTAAGGTTCTAACACCTTTAAGGGAGAGAATGAACGTTCAATTGCAAAAGAATACACAATACAAGTTATACACTACCAAAATAACATAAAATACCTAACCAAATTACTACACATAAAATACAATAACGACACGATTACATTTAAGGGGAAGGAGAGAGAGAATGGCTTACAACATTAATAAGAGACAAAAATGGTTGCAGAGAACTTACGCACAAGGGGAAACAATCGCATGCGCCTTCCTGGATATCCAGCTCCCGATTATCAGTGATGAGAATCGTTGAGAAGAGTAGAGTGGAGCTGGCCCAGGTCGGCTTGTCTTTATATACACTACACACAATACAGTACAATGGTCCCTACATTCTTATTGTTCATTGGACACAGGAATTCGTCTCCGCATTATAACAAAAGGTCATAGGTTGGTTCATACAGGTGGGCTGTGACTATTTCAAACTGCTCAGGTGGGAGGGAAACTCAGGTTTCCCGCCGCATGGGTAATAAACTGCAAATATAGTGAATGTCCATAAACTTCTTATAGTCATAACTATACGCACGAGCGAGTAATCCGTTTCAAACCAACACCGGAATATTGCTAATTATATTATCTTCCGATGGATACTAAACACCACTGTATAACCCTTGTCTGACCCTTCGTATCAAACAAAGAGGGATCTCTTTGTCCCTGAACATGCTACATTAACTAAACTTTCAGATTCTATCAAAGGGACCATAATCTACAAAATACATTATATGACTAAAATATGTAATGATTGAGTCGCCCGCTAGACACACACAAACTCTACCGTAAATGCGCATATCATGCACCTGCGGGTGCACGCGACTGCGAGTATACGCACGCACGGGAGGTCTCATGCACGTGCAGCAGGCACTCACATAGGGTGCAAATATGGCAACGTGTAGCGTGATATTTTTCGGACTTTGACATGGGACACGGAGCAATGAAGAACGTAGGCGGGGTTTGATAGTCAATGGAAAGTATTTATTATGTACAGGGCTGAGGTAGGGAACTGAGGCTGAAGCACAATGGTTAAAGACGTGGCTGGAGGTGAAGAACTGCGGACTGTGATTTGAAAGACGAGACTGTAGATGATGAACTATGGAACTGTGGATGGTAGTTGAAAACGTGGCTGGAGACAAGGACTGTGGACTGTGGTTTGGAAAACGAGGCTTGAGGATAATAATCTGCAGGTTGTGGTCAGTGGTACAAAGGCGTGGCTGGTGAAGGAGATCTGTGGAGTGTGGCTTGAAAGACGAGGCAGAAGACTTGGGGCCGACTGTGCCCAAAGAGTCTTACTGGACCGGGTTTTCCAGGAGCGCTTCCACAGGCAGTAGCAGGCTAGAAACGGCAGGGCTGCAGCAGCAACAGAGAACCGATCGAGCAGGATCAGGAGGAACAAAGATACAGCAGGAATCCTGGGAGCACAGGCTAAAGCACCTACAACAGTGTTGTAACTTGAAGCACTGGCATCCCTGTCCTAAACCAGCCCCCTTTTATAGGGAGAGCTTTCCCTGGATTGGCTGGAAGAAGTAGGAAACAGGAACTATGCTTAAAACTTGGTCTCCAACATGGCGGCACCCAGTAATGCAGACCTTTTTGCAAAGTCACATTGCTCACTGCCCCTGGTCTCCAAGCAACGGTTCAGCGAGAGCGACCCGCTGTAGCTGCATCCCGCCGCCACGAGTGGACCCCCTCACCGCCGCTACTGCTGCCCACGATCCGGTGCAGCAGCCCACCTCCGCCGCTGCCCACACAACGCCAAGGAAGCCTGCCCCGCGGCCCCAGCGTACCGGTAAAACTCCAGACGCTGACAAAAAGCACATGACTGGGGAGGTGAGGGGATCTGGGAGCGTCACAATTACCTCACTTATATCTGTAGCAATAATACAGAGACATGACTGAGTGGGTTTAGGGGATCTGGAAGCGTCATAGTAATGTCACTTTTATCTATAGGTGAGGGAATCTGGGAGTGTCACAGTGATGTCACTTTTATCTATAATAATAATACAGAGATATGACTGTGGAGGGTGAGGGGATCTGGGAGTGTCACAGTGATATCACATATCTATTGTAATAATATGAGAACATGATTGGGGAGGTGAGGGGATCTGGGAGGGTCACTGTGACTCACATCTATAGTAATAATACAGGGACATGACTGGGGAGTTGAGGGGATCTGGGATTGTCACTGTGACATCACTTATATCTATTGTAATAATACGAGAACATGACTGGGGAGGTGAGGGGATCTGGGAGAGGCACAATGATGTCGCATATCTATAGTAATAATACAAGAACATGACTGGGGAGGTGAGGGGATCTGGGAGAGGCACAATGATGTCGCATATCTATAGTAATAATACAAGGACATGAATGGGGAGGTGAGGGGATCTGGGAGTGTCACAATGACCTCACTTATATCTGTAGCAATAATACAGAGACATGACTGGGTGAGGTGAGGTGATCGGGGAGCGTCACAGTAATGTCACTTTTATCTATAGTAATAATACAGGGATATGACTGGGGAGGTGAGGGGATCTGGGAGAGTCACAGTGACATCACTTATATCAATAGTAATAATACAGGGACATGACTGAGGAGGTGAGGGGATCTGGGAGCGTCACAGTGACATCACATATCTATAGTAATAATAAAGGGACATGACTGGGGAGGTGAAGGCACTTTAGAGCTTCATAGTGACGTCACTCATATCTATAGAAATAATACAGGGACATGACTGGGGAGGTGAGATGATTTAGAAGCGTCACTGTGAAGTCACTTATATGTAAAGTAATAACAAAGGGACATGACTGGGGAGGTGAGGGGGGATCTGGGAGTGTATATATTGATATTTGATGTCTCTTCCATTACTCAGGATTACACAGTAGTGAAGAAGACATCCAATGAGTGTGAGATACTCAACAGCCATCCCCGTGTGTCAGGAGGACTGAGTAGAACCCAGAGCCCCATCCCAGTGCCTCCACCTCTCTCACTAATACATGAGAGACACAATGACCAAAAGATCCTGGAACTCACCAACAATATCATTCAGCTGCTAACTGGAGAGGTGACTGCTGGGAATGGGACATTATACAGTAACACCGGGGTATGTGTCTCGGTGATGACTGGAGAGGTGACTTCTTTGAATGGGACATTATACAGTAACACCAGGGGATGTGTCTGGGCGATGACTGGAGAGGTGACTGCTGGGAATGGGACATTATACAGTAACACCAGGGGATGTGTCTGGGTGATGACTGGAGAGGTGACTGCTGGGAATGGGGCATTATACAGTAACACCATGGGATGTGTCTGGGTGATGACTGGAGAGGTGATTACTGGGAATGGGACATTATACAGTAACACCAGGGGATGTGTCTGGGTGATGACTGGAGAGGTGACTTCTGGGAATGGGGCATTATACAGTAACACCAGGGGATGTGTCTGGGTGATGACTGGTGAGGTGACTGCTGGGAATGAGGCATTATACAGTAACACCATGGGATGTGTCTGGGTGATGACTGGAGAGGTGATTACTGGGAATGGGACATTATACAGTAACACCAGGGAACGTGTCTGGGTGATGACTGGAGAGGTGACTGCTGGGAATAGGACATTATACAGTAACACCAGGGGATGTGTCTGGGTGATGACTGGAGAGGTGACTGCTGGGAATGGGGCATTATACAGTAACACCAGGGGATGTGTCTGGGTGATGACTGGAGAGGTGACTGCTGGGAATGGGGCATTATACAGTAACACCAGGGGACGTGTCTGGGTGATGACTGCTGGGAATGGGACATTATACAGTAACACCAGGGGATGTGTCTGGGTGATGACTGGAGAGGTGACTACTGGGAATGGGACATTATACAGTAACACCAGGGGACGTGTCTGGGTGATGACTGGAGAGGTGACTGCTGGGAATGAGACATTACACAGTAACACCAGGGGACGTGTCTGGGTGATGACTGGAGAGGTGACTGCTGGGAATGGGGCATTATACAGTAACACCAGTGGATGTGTCTGGGTGATGACTGTATCACTCTGTGTCAGGTTCCTATAAGGTGTCATGATGTCACTGTCTATGTCTCCATGCAGGAGGTGGAGTGTATAGAGGAACACAGGGGTCTATACAAGGACGTGATGATGGAGAATCACCGGCCCCTCATATCACTGGGTAAGAGGAGACTGTCATGTATTGTACAGGGGAGAGCAGGTATGGGGGCCCCCTATATACACACATCACCTGATAATCACATATATACACTGTACTAAGTCACTATGTGTCTCCTACAGATGGACCCAGTAACAGAGATATCTCAGAGAGATGTCCCCGTCGTCTGTATACCCAGGACTGTACAGAGGAGAATCACAGGATCCCACAGGAGGATCAGGTAGGTGGGATATAGAGTCTCCCCAATAAACCAAAGTGACTATCACTATATGTTGTGTAGAGGAGCTGTGTGTCATTATATTTGTCTTGTTTACATAGGGTGAAGCTCAATTAAATAATATTAAAATCAAAGATACAGAGGGAGAAGAAGAGACGTATGTGACTGATAAGAAGGCAGAAGACATAGATGGAGAAGAAGAGACGTATGTGACTGATATAAAGGCAGAATATATAGAGGGAGAAGAAGAGACGTATGTGACTGATATGAAGGCAGAAGATATAGATGGAGAAGAAGAGACATATGTGACTGATATAGAGAGAGAAGATGCAGAGGGAGAAGAAGAGACATATGTGACTGATATAGAGACAGAAGATGCAGAGGGAGAAGAAGAGACGTATGTGACTGATATAAAGGCAGAAGATATAGAGGGTGAAGAAGAGACGTATGTGAGGGGAGATCAGCAGTGTAAGGAGGAGGAGATCCCTACAGATTTCAGCACAGGTGAGTAATAAACACATTACAGAAAAGAGTCACATATTCTCCTTCCTCGGTCACTACAGCAATCTCTTATCCTACACCCTCCTCTGTCAGTACAAACTAATGAGGAATTAGTTTTTTCCCAGTGTGGAGTCAGGTGCCAACAGCCCCTATTATACTCCTGCTCTCACCCTCACATCATGTCACTGTGTGTTACCATCCCAGAGATCTGACCAGTCTCCTCCCCACACTCTCTGGTGTATCTCATACATCAGGAGCCATCAGCCCCTATTATACTCCTGCTCTCCCCCTCACATCATGTCACTGTGTGTTACCAGCCCAGATATCTGATCAGTCTCCGCCCCACACTCCCTGGTGTATCTCATACATCAGGAGCCATCAGCCCCTATTATACTCCTGCTCTCCCCCTCACATCATATCACTGTGTTACCAGCCCAGAGATCTGACCAGTCTCCTCCCCACACTCTCTGGTGTATCTCATACATCAGGAGCCATCAGCCCCTATTATACTCCTGCTCTCCCCTCACATCATGTCACTGTGTGTTACCAGCCCAGAGATCTGACCAGTCTCCTCCCCACACTCTCTGGTGTGTCTCATACATCAGAAGCCATCAGCCCCTATTATATTCCTGCTCTCCCCCTCACATCATGTCACTGTATTTTACCAGCCCAGAGATCTGACCAGTCTCCTCCCCACACTATCTGGTGTATCTCATACATCAGGAGCCATCAGCCCCTATTATACTGCTGCTCTCCCCCTCACATCATGTCATTGTGTGTTACCAGCCCAGAGATCTGACCAGTCTCCTCCCCACACTCTCTGGTGTATCTCATACATCAGGAGCCATCAGCCCCTATTATACTCCTGCTCTCCCCCTCACATCATGTCACTGTGTGTTACCAGCCCAGAGATCTGACCAGTCTCCTCCCCACACTATCTGGTGTATCTCATACATCAGGAGCCATCAGCCCCTATTATACTCCTGCTCTCCCCCTCACATCATGTCACTGTGTTACCAGCCCAGAGTTCTGACCAGTCCCCTCCCCACACTCTCTCTGGTGTATCTCATACATCAGAAGCCATCAGCCCCTATTATACTCCTGCTCTCCCCCTCACATCATGTCACTGTGTTACCAGCCCAGAGTTCTGACCAGTCTCCTCCCCACACTCTCTGGTGTATCTCATACATCAGGAGCCATCAGCCCCTATTATACTCCTGCTCTCCCCTCACATCATGTCACTGTGTGTTACCAGCCCAGAGATCTGACCAGTCTCCTCCCCACACTCTCTGGTGTGTCTCATACATCAGGAGCCATCACCCCCTATTATACTCCATCTCTCCCCCTCACATCATGTCACTGTGTGTTACCAGCCCAGAGATCTGACCAGTCCCCTCCCCACACTCTCTCTGGTGTATCTCATACATCAGAAGCCATCAGCCCCTATTATACTCCTGCTCTCCCCCTCACATCATGTCACTGTGTTACCAGCCCAGAGTTCTGACCAGTCTCCTCCCCACACTCTCTGGTGTATCTCATACATCAGGAGCCATCAGCCCCTATTATACTCCTGCTCTCCCCTCACATCATGTCACTGTGTGTTACCAGCCCAGAGATCTGACCAGTCTCCTCCCCACACTCTCTGGTGTGTCTCATACATCAGAAGCCATCAGCCCCTATTATATTCCTGCTCTCCCCCTCACATCATGTCACTGTATTTTACCAGCCCAGAGATCTGACCAGTCTCCTCCCCACACTATCTGGTGTATCTCATACATCAGGAGCCATCAGCCCCTATTATACTGCTGCTCTCCCCCTCACATCATGTCATTGTGTGTTACCAGCCCAGAGATCTGACCAGTCTCCTCCCCACACTCTCTGGTGTATCTCATACATCAGGAGCCATCAGCCCCTATTATACTCCTGCTCTCCCCCTCACATCATGTCACTGTGTGTTACCAGCCCAGAGATCTGACCAGTCTCCTCCCCACACTATCTGGTGTATCTCATACATCAGGAGCCATCAGCCCCTATTATACTCCTGCTCTCCCCCTCACATCATGTCACTGTGTGTTACCAGCCCAGAGATCTGACCAGTCTCCTCCCCACACTATCTGGTGTATCTCATACATCAGGAGTCATCAGCCCTTATTATACTCCTGCTCTCCCCCTCACATCATGTCACTGTGTTACCAGCCCAGAGATCTGACCAGTCTCCTCCCCACACTCTCTGGTGTGTCTCATACATCAGAAGCCATCAGCCCCTATTATATTCCTGCTCTCCCCCTCACATCATGTCACTGTGTGTTACCAGCCCAGAGATCTGACCAGTTTCCTCCTCATACTCTCTGGTGTATATCATACATCAGGAGCCATCAGCCCCTATTATACTCCTGCTCTCCCCCTCACATCATGTCACTGTGTTACCAGCCCAGAGATCTGACCAGTCTCCTCCCCACACTATCTGGTGTATCTCATACATCAGGAGCCATCAGCCCCTATTATACTCCTGCTCTCCCCTCACATCATGTCACTGTGTTACCAGCCCAGAGATCTGACCAGTCTCCTCCCCACACTCTCTGGTGTATCTCATACATCAGGAGCCATCAGCCCCTATTATACTCCTGCCCTCCCCTCACATCATGTCACTGTGTTACCAGCCCAGAGATCTGACCAGTCTCCTCCCTACACTCTCTGGTGTGTCTCATACATCAGAAGCCATCAGCCCCTATTATATTCCTGCTCTCCCCCTCACATCATGTCACTGTATTTTACCAGCCCAGAGATCTGACCAGTCTCCTCCCCACACTATCTGGTGTATCTCATACATCAGGAGCCATCAGCCCCTATTATACTGCTGCTCTCCCCCTCACATCATGTCATTGTGTGTTACCAGCCCAGAGATCTGACCAGTCTCCTCCCCACACTCTCTGGTGTATCTCATACATCAGGAGCCATCAGCCCCTATTATACTCCTGCTCTCCCCCTCACATCATGTCACTGTGTTACCAGCCCAGAGATCTGACCAGTCTCCTCCCCACACTATCTGGTGTATCTCATACATCAGGAGCCATCAGCCCCTATTATACTCCTGCTCTCCCCCTCACATCATGTCACTGTGTGTTACCCGCCCAGAGATCTGACCAGTCTCCTCCCCACACTCTCTGGTGTATCTCATACATCAGGAGACATCAGCCCTTATTATACTCCTGCTCTAACCTCACATCATATCACTGTGTTACCAGCCCAGAGATCTGACCAGTCTCCTCCCCACACTCTCTGGTGTATCTCATACATCAGGAGCCATCAGCCCCTATTATACTCCTGCTCTCCCCCTCACATCATGTCACTGTGTTACCAGCCCAGAGATCTGACCAGTCTCCTCCCCACACTATCTGGTGTATCTCATACATCAGGAGCCATCAGCCCCTATTATACTCCTGCTCTCCCCCTCACATCATGTCACTGTGTTACCAGCCCAGAGATCTGACCAGTCTCCTCCCCACACTATCTGGTGTATCTCATACATCAGGAGCCATCAGCCCCTATTATACTCCTGCTCTCCCCTCACATCATGTCACTGTGTTACCAGCCCAGAGATCTGACCAGTCTCCTCCCCACACTCTCTGGTGTATCTCATACATCAGGAGCCATCAGCCCCTATTATACTCCTGCTCTCCCCTCACATCATGTCACTGTGTTACCAGCCCAGAGATCTGACCAGTCTCCTCCCCACACTCTCTGGTGTATCTCATACATCAGGAGCCATCAGCCCCTATTATACTCCTGCTCTCCCCCTCACATCATGTCACTGTGTTACCAGCCCAGAGATCTGACCAGTCTCCTCCCCACACTATCTGGTGTATCTCATACATCAGGAGCCATCAGCCTCTATTATACTGCTGCTATCCCCCTCACATCATGTCATTGTGTGTTACCAGCCCAGAGATCTGACCAGTCTCCTCCCCACACTCTCTGGTGTATCTCATACATCAGGAGCCATCAGCCCCTATTATACTCCTGCTCTCCCCTCACATCATGTCACTGTGTTACCAGCCCAGAGATCTGACCAGTCTCCTCCCCACACTCTCTGGTGTATCTCATACATCAGGAGCCATCAGCCCCTATTATACTCCTGCTCTCCCCCTCACATCATGTCACTGTGTTACCAGCCCAGAGATCTGACCAGTCTCCTCCCCACACTATCTGGTGTATCTCATACATCAGGAGCCATCAGCCCCTATTATACTCCTGCTCTCCCCCTCACATCATGTCACTGTGTTACCAGCCCAGAGATCTGACCAGTCTCCTCCCCACACTATCTGGTGTATCTCATACATCAGGAGCCATCAGCCCCTATTATACTCCTGCTCTCCCCTCACATCATGTCACTGTGTTACCAGCCCAGAGATCTGACCAGTCTCCTCCCCACACTCTCTGGTGTATCTCATACATCAGGAGCCATCAGCCCCTATTATACTCCTGCTCTCCCCCTCACATCATGTCACTGTGTTACCAGCCCAGAGATCTGACCAGTCTCCTCCCCACACTATCTGGTGTATCTCATACATCAGGAGCCATCAGCCTCTATTATACTGCTGCTCTCCCCCTCACATCATGTCATTGTGTGTTACCAGCCCAGAGATCTGACCAGTCTCCTCCCCACACTCTCTGGTGTATCTCATACATCAGGAGCCATCAGCCCCTATTATACTCCTGCTCTCCCCTCACATCATGTCACTGTGTTACCAGCCCAGAGATCTGACCAGTCTCCTCCCCACACTCTCTGGTGTATCTCATACATCAGGAGCCATCAGCCCCTATTATACTCCTGCTCTCCCCCTCACATCATGTCACTGTGTTACCAGCCCAGAGATCTGACCAGTCTCCTCCCCACACTATCTGGTGTATCTCATACATCAGGAGCCATCAGCCCCTATTATACTCCTGCTCTCCCCCTCACATCATGTCACTGTGTTACCAGCCCAGAGATCTGACCAGTCTCCTCCCCACACTATCTGGTGTATCTCATACATCAGGAGCCATCAGCCCCTATTATACTCCTGCTCTCCCCTCACATCATGTCACTGTGTTACCAGCCCAGAGATCTGACCAGTCTCCTCCCCACACTCTCTGGTGTATCTCATACATCAGGAGCCATCAGCCCCTATTATACTCCTGCTCTCCCCTCACATCATGTCACTGTGTTACCAGCCCAGAGATCTGACCAGTCTCCTCCCCACACTCTCTGGTGTATCTCATACATCAGGAGCCATCAGCCCCTATTATACTCCTGCTCTCCCCCTCACATCATGTCACTGTGTTACCAGCCCAGAGATCTGACCAGTCTCCTCCCCACACTATCTGGTGTATCTCATACATCAGGAGCCATCAGCCCCTATTATACTGCTGCTCTCCCCCTCACATCATGTCATTGTGTGTTACCAGCCCAGAGATCTGACCAGTCTCCTCCCCACACTCTCTGGTGTATCTCATACATCAGGAGCCATCAGCCCCTATTATACTCCTGCTCTCCTCACATCATGTCACTGTGTGTTACCAGCCCAGAGATCTGACCAGTCTCCTCCCCACACTATCTGGTGTATCTCATACATCAGGAGCCATCAGCCCCTATTATACTCCTGCTCTCCTCACATCATGTCACTGTGTGTTACCAGCCCAGAGATCTGACCAGTCTCCTCCCCACACTATCTGGTGTATCTCATACATCAGGAGCCATCAGCCCCTATTATACTCCTGCTCTCCCCTCACATCATGTCACTGTGTTACCAGCCCAGAGATCTGACCAGTCTCCTCCCCACACTCTCTGGTGTATCTCATACATCAGGAGCCATCAGCCCCTATTATACTCCTGCTCTCCCCCTCACATCATGTCACTGTGTTACCAGCCCAGAGATCTGACCAGTCTCCTCCCCACACTATCTGGTGTATCTCATACATCAGGAGCCATCAGCCCCTATTATACTCCTGCTCTCCCCTCACATCATGTCACTGTGTTACCAGCCCAGAGATCTGACCAGTCTCCTCCCCACACTATCTGGTGTATCTCATACATCAGGAGCCATCAGCCCCTATTATACTCCTGCTCTCCCCTCACATCATGTCACTGTGTTACCAGCCCAGAGATCTGACCAGTCTCCCCCCACACTCTCTGGTGTATCTCATACATCAGGAGCCATCAGCCCCTATTATACTCCTGCTCTCCCCCTCACATCATGTCACTGTGTTACCAGCCCAGAGATCTGACCAGTCTCCTCCCCACACTATCTGGTGTATCTCATACATCAGGAGCCATCAGCCCCTATTATACTCCTGCTCTCCCCTCACATCATGTCACTGTGTTACCAGCCCAGAGATCTGACCAGTCTCCTCCCCACACTCTCTGGTGTATCTCATACATCAGGAGCCATCAGCCCCTATTATACTCCTGCTCTCCCCCTCACATCATGTCACTGTGTTACCAGCCCAGAGATCTGACCAGTCTCCTCCCCACACTATCTGGTGTATCTCATACATCAGGAGCCATCAGCCCCTATTATACTCCTGCTCTCCCCTCACATCATGTCACTGTGTTACCAGCCCAGATATCTGACCAGTCTCCTCCCCACACTCTCTGGTGTATCTCATACATCAGGAGCCATCAGCCCCTATTATACTCCTGCTCTCCCCCTCACATCATGTCACTGTGTTACCAGCCCAGAGATCTGACCAGTCTCCTCCCCACACTATCTGGTGTATCTCATACATCAGGAGCCATCAGCCCCTATTATACTGCTGCTCTCCCCCTCACATCATGTCATTGTGTGTTACCAGCCCAGAGATCTGACCTGTCTCCTCCCCACACTCTCTGGTGTATCTCATACATCAGGAGCCATCAGCCCCTATTATACTCCTGCTCTCCCCCTCACATCATGTCACTGTGTGTTACCAGCCCAGAGATCTGACCAGTCTCCTCCCCACACTCTCTGGTGTATCTCATACATCAGGAGCCATCAGCCCCTATTAT
This sequence comes from Pseudophryne corroboree, assembly GCF_028390025.1. Classification (NCBI taxonomy): domain Eukaryota; kingdom Metazoa; phylum Chordata; class Amphibia; order Anura; family Myobatrachidae; genus Pseudophryne; species Pseudophryne corroboree. The sequence continues at coordinate 625,825 of NW_026967517.1, forward strand.
ACTCCTGCTCTCTCCCTCACATCATGTCACTGTGTTACCAGCCCAGAGATCTGACCAGTCTCCTCCCCACACTCTCTGGTGTATCTCATACATCAGGAGCCATCAGCCCTTATTATACTCCTGCTCTCCCCTCACATCATGTCACTCTGTGTTACCAGCCCAGAGATCTGACCAGTCTCCTCCCAACACTCTCTGGTGTATCTCATACATCAGGAGCCATCAGCCCCTATTATACTCCTGCTCTCCCCCTCACATCATGTCACTGTGTGTTACCAGCCCAGAGATCTGACCAGTCTCCTCCCCACACTCTCTGGTGTATCTCATACATCAGGAACCATCAGCCCCTATTATACTCCTGCTCTCCTCCTCACATCATGTCACTGTGTGTTACCAGCCCAGAGATCTTACCAGTCTCCTCCCCACACTCTCTGGTGTATCTCATACATCAGGAGCCATCAGCCCCTATTATACTCCTGCTCTCCCCCTCACATCATGTCACTCTGTGTTACCAGCCCAGAGATCTGACCAGTCTCCTCCCCCCACACTCTCTGGTATATCTCATACATCAGGAGCCATCGGCACATATTAATCCCATGGTCTTCTTATCATGTCACTGAGGTCAGGTGGGATTTGTTTTCTGTAACTAACATGGTGTTGAGTCTCAGCAATAAGAAGGCAAGCTGAGAACTGAGCTCTCTGCCCTAGAACGCCAGTCTCCTTTTTCGAGTAGGCCGTGACATTGGTCATCAGCACACGGATGAGTAATGCATAATAGGACGTCACTGGATTCAGTGGACCATGCTTTAATTAAGAATTGGAACCTCTTAATAGTTCTTATTTTCTAAAGCAGAGTAATGGGAAGTGTATGTGACAGGATGGTCTTCATTCCTTAATCTAGGTACTTCATTCCTAGTATGTCTGCAAGTAGAGACCTCATAGATAGAAAAGTTCATCCTTCATGAGCAAACAGATTGATTATGGGGAGTGATATTCTGTACAGATGTCCTGGAGAAGGTATCTAGACAATCCCTGTTATACAGAGTGGAGATCATGTAGAGAGGGATAGACACCTTGAACGAAGAATGGTCTGGTTATGCCCCTTGGCTAGAGGATCGGTCCGGTTATGTCCCTTGGCTAGAGGATCGGTCTGGTTACGTCCCTTGGCTAGATGATTGGGACAGTTTTGCCCCTGCGCTAGAGGATCGGTCCAGTTTTGCCCCTGCGCTAGAGGATCGGTCCAGTTTTGCCCCTGCGCTAGAGGATCGGTCCGGTTTTGCCCTTGGCTAGAGGAACAGTCCGGTTTTGCCCCTGGCTAGAAGAACGGTCCAGTCAGGCCCCTGGGCAGCAGGTGATCACTAAAAAAGCCTAGTTAATCTCCCATTTATAGCAGATCTTTCTTCTGGAGAAAAATGAAAAGATACTAAAATTCTCAGGTGAAAATGACTGTGTATTCTCATTATCTATAACGTCCGCAATTTAAAGACCTAAGAAACTGTAGGTTAGTAAGACAGTACAACAGGAGACTACGTAGAAAGCCCTTTCGAATGTGTTCTTCTAGCACCACACAACTGCACAGTACGCAGACATTTGGCCGCTTTATCAGAAATCAGTGAGAAATGGATAAAGTATTGAATTCCATCAGTATTCAAAGGGAAAAGTCTTTATACAGGACTCCACCAATCCTAGATTAGAGTTAAAGTCTATGCACGGTTGTCGACTGAATAAGTCTTCTCTACATCCTACAGATCAGAGAGGCTGAAAAAATACTCTCTCTAATATCCATTAAGGGACATTGGGGAATTAGTACGATGGGGTATAGATGGGGTCCAAAGGAGCCAGTGCACTTTACATTTCTTCCACTGGGTGTGCTGGCTCCTCCCCTCTATGCCCCCTCATACAGGCAGTTTAGAAAAATGTGCCCTCAGGAGAGGATGCCACTCTGGAGCTCCAGAGGATTTTCTTCCGTTTTATTTTGAACTTTATTTTCGGGATGCTGTTTGGGCGTCAGTATACCTGCACCGTGTGAGTTGGGGGGGGGGGGGGGGTTCCGGTCTCTTCAGGCGTCAGAGCTGCCTCCCTGCTGCAGGACACTGTCCTGAGAGGTTGTTGGTACCGCAGGGCATTGCGCCTTGTTGGTCGCAATTGCAGCATGCCGCACACCCCTAACGTAGCCTGAAGGTCAGAAGAGTGGTGAGTACAAACTGGGGGCCCTGCTAGGGGGGTCCCCTGGTTCTTGGTGCGGTGCTATGGCAGGGGCGGCATACGGGACCCTCCCTTAGGGGGACCCGCTATAGCCCCCCTGTGTACACTGGCAGCGGTGGTGAAATCAATGTGATGTTTTACACTTATAAGGAGACTTTGCCAATATAAATATCTACACAGCTCCGGTGTCATTACACGGTTCAGAGCTACCCCAGAGCGGGACGAGCGGCGTTTTGGCACCTTCCTCTGCTCACTGCTGCAGCAGCAAGGACACACAGTTCCTCCAGACACGGCAGGATATGCAGGAAACCTGTACATGGGTGTAAATATGGGGGAGAGCCGCTATTATTACACAATTAGAGTCCTGAAAAGGAGAAGAACTCCGGTGTTCACCGTGATATAAACACAGCCTGCAATCTTACTGAGTCTTACAGGCTTGGGTGTGCTGTCCCTCTCACTCTCTGTCTCCTTCTCACATACAGTAAGGGCAGGCTTGCTATGTAATAACGTGTGTGTGTGTATGTGAGTGTTGTCTACTCCAAACATGGTAAAACACCAATTATATAGTGTATGTCACAACAGATTCTCTCCCTCTACATATGCTTCCCTATCATGTGAACAATGCAGTCAGTCTTCCCAAGTTAGTGAGGAAACTGGGGGGGAAGGTCAGGCGTCATCCTGGCTCGGTGCCATAAAGACTATGATGGCAGACATGTCATCCCAGCTCACTGCTAATACTCAGAAGACAACTGCAGCAGGCTGTAACAGACCTGATGCAAAGACCCCCCCCCTCCCTAATTCAGGGCCACGTAAACGTGGGCTGAGGAAATAGATCCTACTACTGAGGATTCTACTTCTGCACAGGGTATTGAACCCCTCATTGCTATCAGGAATGTATTAAAAATCCCTTTGGATGATGCTGCAGTACCGCAGTCATTTTTCCTAGCACAAAAAAAGCCACCTTCCCTGATTCTCCGGAACTAGATGACATATTTAAGCAAGCCTGGAAAAACCCTGATAAAAAAAAAAATATATCAGGTAACAAAACGGGTTTGCACACTTCCCCATTTACACCTGAAGGTAGGAAGAATTGAGAAGAACCCCCAGCTGTAGACATATCAGTCTCCCGTTTCTTAAAAAAGGTGGTACTACCAGCATCTGGCTCCTTTACATTATAGAACCCTGGGGATAGGAAAATATAGACTACACTAAAGTCTATTTATACAGCGGCTGGTGTATCACAAAGACCCGTGCTTGTGGGTTCCTGGATGACACATGCCAGTCATACATGGGCAACTCAAATTCAAGAGGGCCTTGCGGGGGATATGTCCCTGGTCACTACGGTGACCCTCATAAAACACATTCAAGAGACTGCACGCGTCCTGTGTGACTCTCTCAAGCAGATAGGCGCTATTAATACTAGGACTACTGCCATGGCAGTGTCAGCGTTTAGAGCTTTGTGGCTGCGTCACTGGATAGTGGATGCAGATTCCTAGCGCAGTGTGGAGTCTCTTCCTTAGGGGAGTTGGATACATGGATTTCTAAGGTTACTGCAGGAAAATCCACATTTCTCTTTTCTGGGGCCGTCTAACCAGTCCTTTTGGACAACAAGGTTTAGATCAAAATTCAGAGGTGCCTGCACTGCAGCGAGAGGCACCAGAAGTAAGGCAAGAAAACCAGCCGCTGCATGTTCTCAGGAACAAAGCACCAGTTCAGCTTCCACTAAGGCCTCAGCATGGCGGTGGCCCCCACACCGAGGGGATCTTGAGGTGGGACCTCGATTGCATCACTTCAGCTGCATCTGGGAAAGCTCCTGCCAGGATACCTGGGTACAGGACCTAATTTCTCAGGGGCTACAAGCTGGAGTTCAGCAGTGCTCCTCCCCAACGATTTTTCAAATCAAGCTTAACAGCTTTGGAGAATACACGAGTTACGATGCAACAGGCCATCCTAAAGTTGGTCCAGTCCCAAGTCATTGTTCCAGTGCTGCTACTACAATAAGGAAAGGGTTACTACTCCAACCTGTTTGTGGTACCAAAACCGGACGGTTCGGTAAGGCCCATTCTGGATCTATAATCCTTGAACCCTTACCTAAAGGTTTTCAAGTTCAAGATGGAATCCTTGCAAGCAGTGATTGCGGGTCTGGAAGAATGGGAGTTCATGGTCTTGCTGGATATAAAGGGCGATTATCTCCATATCCTGATTTGGCCACCTCATCGGGCCTACCTGCGGTTTGCCCTGCTGAACGATCACTACCAGTTCCAGGCACTACCCTTCATTCTGTCCACAGCTCTGAGGGTCTTCACGAAGGTGATGGTGGAGCTGATGTTCCAGCTCCGAAACCAGGGTGTCAATATTGTCCCTTACCTGGATGATCTCTTGATAAAAGTGACATCCAGGGAACTTCTAGTGCTCAATATAGACTGCACTATTCAGCTTCTGTTTTAACATGGGTGTATCCTCAATTTACAGATGTCCCACCTGGAGAACATTACAATTGGATCTCCTGAGCAAGTGATCCGGATCACATCTTCAGATGCACTGGATAATACGTCTGTCACCTCAGGCCAGGATCTACCTCTTGTGGTGGCTACAGTCGTCAAACCTGCTGGAAGGTTGAAGTTTTGGGACTCAGAATTGGTTTCTCCTCATGACAGATATAAGTCTGAGAGGATGGGGAGCTGTCACCCAAGGGGCTCAGTTCCAGGGCGAGTGATCAGCCCACGAAGCCCTACTTCTAATCAACATTATGGAACGTCGAGTGATCTACAATTCTCTGCTTCAGGCCTCACCTCTGCTTAGGAATCTAGCGATCCAGGTTCAGTCGGACAACGCCATGGCGGTGGCTTACATAAATCACCAAGGAGGGACAAAAAGCAGAGCCTGCATGCGAGAAGTGTCAAAGATACTCCACTCAGAAGAAAGAAATGCAATGTCCGCCATCTTCAATCCGGGGGTGGACTACAGGGAAGCTGACTTCATGAGTCGTCACGATCTCCACCCCTCCCGGGGTGTCTCCATCACCAGGTGTTTTAACAGATAATTGACCTGTGGGGCTGCCCACAGATAGACATAATGGCTTCTCGACTCAACAAGAAGCTTCGCTGGTATTGCTCAAGAACCAGGAACCCTCAGGCGAGGGCAATAGATTCGCTGACGTCCCCTTGGCCTTACTGGCTGGTCTACCTGTTTCCTCGATTCCATTGCTCCCGAGGGTGCTAAAGCGATTCAAAAATCAAGGAGTCCAGACAATTCTGATTGCCCTGGATTGGCCTCGGAGGACGTGGTACGCAGATCTTCTGGACATGTCCGTCTCAGACTCTTGGCCTCTGCCAATGAGACGATATCTTCTGCAACAAGGACCGTTCATCTACCCGATCTTACGGCGACTTCGTTTGACAGCATGGAGGTTGAGCGGAACATCCTAGCTCACAAAGGCCTTTCCAAAAAGATTATTGCAACCATGGTTCAGGCCAGAAAGCCTGTGACGTCAAAACACTATCATCATATCTGGAGGAGATATCTTTTGGTATGAGGAACGCACGTATCCACCTGCAGAATTCTTGTGCTTCCTGCAGGCTGGTGTGAATAAGTGCTTATGTCTGGGTTCCATTAAGGTCCATATTTCAGCTCTCTCAATGTTCTTTCAGAAGAAGTTTACAGTGTTGCCAGAAGTTCAGACCTTGGGGGTAATTTTGAGTTGATCACAGCAGGAACTTTGTTAGCAGTTGGGCAAAACCATGTGCACTGCAGGGGAGGCAGATATAACATGTACAGAGAGCGTTAGATTTGGGTGGGTTATTTTGTTTCTGTGCAGGGTAAATACTGGCTGCTTTATTTTTACACTGCAAATTAGATTGCAGATTGAACACACCACACCCAAATCTAACTCTCTCTGCACATGTTATATCTGCCTCCCCTGCAGTGCACATGGTTTTGCCCAACTGCTAACAAAGTTCCTGCTGCGATCAACTCGGAATTACCAAGAGAGTGTGTATATATGTATATATATATATATATATATACAATGTGGGTGTTTGCAGTGTTAGAAGCCACAGTCCATAGGTCCCATATCCACAGAAACAGGCGGCACTCCACGGATTTGTTGTGAAACAAATATTTTATAAAATAAACAGCATGACGAGTCCAACACCGCGGCGGGTGTTTTTGTCAAGGACACATGGTGAAAAAACACCTGCCGCAGTGTTGAAACGTTGGACTCGTCATGCTGTTTATTTTATAAAATATTTTTTTTTCACAACAAATCCGTGGAGTGCCGCCTGTTTCTGTGGATATGGGGCCTATGGACTGTGGCTTCTAACACTGCAAACACCCACATTGTGCATTGATTCAAGGAGGGCACCCCGGTCTATATTTAAATATTTTGGAGTGCCAACTATCCCCATTGTGTATGTGTGTGTGTATATATATATATATATATATATATATATATAAATAATTCTCCTATAACTCTCCTGGCAGAGAGAGTAATTCGCGGCACTGCAGGATTTAAAAAAAAGCTGAGGTTTATTTTCAACGTTTCGGGACCCGAAGTCCCATCGTCAGAAAAAAATCATACAAGCATAAACATGTGAAGGTCTTACCTTATATCCCTGTGGTGTCCATAACTCCCCCTCGTGATTTCTCAATGCACGCCGATGCCGGGGCGCCGTCAGCGGGACGGAAGGGGCGTGTCGCATATTCACGACGTCAGACCTACATGTCCTTGCGGTTGCTAGGCAACTCCCAGATGCGTCCGCTCTGATGCGTCTCCCTGTGCTCGGCGCGTGCTGAAAAACACATAGGTAGGGAGAAAGGACATAAGATATATCCACCCAGTGAAAAATAAAACAAATCATAAAACATAATAACGACATAATGAGAAGTGACATTAGTAGAACAAACCCATGACTATTGAGACCACCCGTTTTTAACAGGGAGACTCCCTGTGAGGAAAAATTATCTCACATATGCAGAAACATGGCACTTCATATATATAGAGCAAACAGACTCTGATAGCATATACTAAGGAACACCCCTCATTGGATCTCAACCTGTGGATAACTAGCTATGTTATTAAAGCGCTTGATAATTTAATGTACTATAATATAAGCCCTTTATGACAGAGAGTTCCACATAATCCGTTCATTCAAGCCGTTCGGGGCCACCGTGTTCAGGCGGAAAATCCAAGAAGCTTCACGTCGTAAAAGTGCCTTGGTACGGTCCCCTCCCCTGTTAGATGGAGGTATTTGATCGATGATCATGTATGTTAAGCTTGAAATGGGGTGGTGATGATCTCTGAAATGGGTGGCAACAGGCTGATCGTTTGGCTTGCCACTTGTGGCGGCTTTGATGGCAGAACGGTGCAGGGCCATTCGCTCCTTAAATTTACGTGTAGTCATACCTACGTAGTATAGTTTGCACGGACAGATGAGCACATATACTACAAACCGAGAGTCACAGGACAGATGGTGTCTGATTTTATATTCTGAAGCGTTATGCGGATGTTTAAAACTAGAACCCGTTAAGAGAAATTTGCATGTTTCACATTTCGGACACCTGTAGCAGCCATTTTTGCCATAACTGTAGCGTTTGGGAGAGATGGTTATGTCAATGTGGACCAAATAGTCCCGTAGGTTCCGGCCCCTTCGGTAGCAAGTCATCGGTCGTACCTCTTTAAATGTTTTTAATGTTTGATCTGTGGATACAATGGGCCAGAGAGCTTTGCAGGCTTTTGGAATAAGAGCACTAGCTGTGTCAAATGTAGTGATCCATGGAAAGACATCTGTTCTTGGTTCCTTTATGGTAGTCTGTAATAGGTCAGATCTATTGAGGGCCATAACTCGATTCTTGGTCTGTTGAAGTTTCTTCAAGTTGTATCCTCTGTCCCGAAACTTGTAAAGAACTTGATCTAATTGTTGAGAAAGTTCCTGAGTGTCGCTGCAAATTCGTGCAATTCGCAACATCTGCGAGTATGGGAGACCGTTTTTTAGAGGAGGCGGATGGTGGCTACTGGCTAGAAGAAGAGTGTTACGGTCGGTGTCTTTGTTGTGGACTGAGGTAGATATTTGCTTGTTAACAATCTTAATTGTTACATCCAGAAAGGAGATAGTTTGTTTACTCCATTTGTATGTAAACTTGATCGGGTTAGCCATCCCATTGATCTCCTGCATCATAGAGATGAACAACTCAGGGCCCCCATCCCACAGCATGAATAAGTCATCTATGTACCGGCAAAATAGCCGAATGTTATTTGCATACTGCCCAGAAAAAAACATCAGATTTTCTTGTTTAAACATGTAAATGTTGGCATATGATGGAGAAACCGCCGATCCCATGGCGCAGCCGGCTTGTTGTAAATAAATATGTCCATCAAACATGAAATAGTTCCTATTCAAAATAAGTTTCAATAATCTCAGAAACAGATCGACGTCAATCCCCAGTTCTGAGGTGGACTGTACAAGAAATTCACTCATTGCCAATAGGCCATCATCATGGGGGATCGAGGTATACAAACTTTCCACATCCATCACGCACATAATGGTGTCGTCCGTGATGTCTTTGATATTTAGGAGTAAATTTAGGAAATTCGTGGTATCCTTCAAATATGTAGGACGTTTGACAATGTGTGGTTGAAGTAGCATATCCAAGTATTGTGAGACCGGTTGATATAGACTTCCCCGTGCTGATATGATTGGACGTCCAGGCGGATCCACCAGGCGTTTGTGGATCATTGGAACTGTATATAATATTGGGATAATGGGGTCCGCTTGTGTTAGGGCTGTCTGCAAGGATTGGTCAATCAATCTCAAATTGACGGCTTCCTGCAACACCACACCAAGTTCCTTCTGGTATTTAATAGTGGGGTCAAACGTCAACCTTTTATAGGTGTTTTGATCAGTAAGATGTCGTTGTACTTCTTTACGGTAATCGTCTATGTTCTGCACGACAATTCCACCTCCCTTATCGGCCGGTCTGATAGTGATGCTTTTGAAACTTCAACAGACCAAGAATCGAGTTATGGCCCTCAATAGATCTGACCTATTACAGACTACCATAAAGGAACCAAGAACAGATGTCTTTCCATGGATCACTACATTTGACACAGCTAGTGCTCTTATTCCAAAAGCCTGCAAAGCTCTCTGGCCCATTGTATCCACAGATCAAACATTAAAAACATTTAAAGAGGTACGACCGATGACTTGCTACCGAAGGGGCCGGAACCTACGGGACTATTTGGTCCACACTGATATAACCATCTCTCCCAAACGCTACAGTTATGGCAAAAATGGCTGCTACAGGTGTCCGAAATGTGAAACATGCAAATTTCTCTTAACGGGTTCTAGTTTTAAACATCCGCATAACGCTTCAGAATATAAAATCAGACACCATCTGTCCTGTGACTCTCGGTTTGTAGTATATGTGCTCATCTGTCCGTGCAAACTATACTACGTAGGTATGACTACACGTAAATTTAAGGAGTGAATGGCCCTGCACCGTTCTGCCATCAAAGCCGCCACAAGTGGCAAGCCAAACGATCAGCCTGTTGCCACCCATTTCAGAGATCATCACCACCCCATTTCAAGCTTAACATACATGATCATCGATCAAATACCTCCATCTAACAGGGGAGGGGACCGTACCAAGGCACTTTTACGACGTGAAGCTTCTTGGATTTTCCGCCTGAACACGGTGGCCCCGAACGGCTTGAATGAACGGATTATGTGGAACTCTCTGTCATAAAGGGCTTATATTACAGTACATTAAATTATCAAGCGCTTTAATAACATAGCTAGTTATCCACAGGTTAAGATCCAATGAGGGGTGTTCCTTAGTATATGCTATCAGAGTCTGTTTGCTCTATATATATGAAGTGCCATGTTTCTGCATATGTGAGATAATTTTTCCTCACAGGGAGTCTCCCTGTTAAAAACGGGTGGTCTCAATAGTCATGGGTTTGTTCTACTAATGTCACTTCTCATTATGTCGTTATTATGTTTTATGATTTGTTTTATTTTTCACTGGGTGGATATATCTTATGTCCTTTCTCCCTACCTATGTGTTTTTCAGCACGCGCCGAGCACAGGGAGACGCATCAGAGCGGACGCATCTGGGAGTTGCCTAGCAACCGCAGGGACATGTGGGTCTGACGTCGTGAATATGCGACACGCCCCTTCCGTCCCGCTGACGGCGCACGGCATCGGCGTGCATTGAGAAATCATGAGGGGGAGTTATGGACACCACAGGGATATAAGGTAAGACCTTCACATGTTTATGCTTGTATGATTTTTTCCTGACGACGGGACTTCGGGTCCCGAAACGTTGAAAATAAACCTCAGCTTTTTTTTAAATTCTGCAGTGCCGCGAATTACTCTCTCTGCCAGGAGAGTTATAGGAGAATTATTGATACACACGAAGGCACGCAGGTACTTGTCATTATATCAAGCAGAGTGCCGATTCAGCAGCATTCCTATATATATATATATATATATATATATATATATATATATATATATATATATATATATGGAACAGAGAATAGCGCTTGATGGAAAAAAGCTGCCCAGATAAATTCTAGGGATTCCCAATCACAAATAACAGCTGATACACAACAAACAAATTAATACACCTTAGGCGCTACCACCATATGTGTGGATACCACATAGCAATACTAATGAAATGTTCAGAAAATGTCCTTCAGTGCTGATGAAATGTCCAAAGAAGAACTAATAATGGCTGTTACACTTCTTCAGGACTTTATTTCTCACAATTCTTCCAACTCCACTTCCTCCTCATGGACAAGTATTCACAATATGTAAACAAGAAGGAGATATTGTATATAGTGTAGTCATTTAAAAATTTACAATTTATTTTTCATATTAAAACAATATAAGAACATTAATTCATCCAATATAAAAGTGACAGCTTCACTTTAAAGTAAGAATTGGAACCGTACCGTGCCAAGCTCCCTGCAAGGAGCAATGGAAAGAGTATAAATGGGTGGTTCCGGAATTCCTCCCTCCTCCCTCCACGCTTATCTGCCGGCCACTAGACTTGGTAAGTTCCTCTGTAGTTATGGAGGCAGGTAGATGGATCAAAGTATGCCGCCAACGCGTTTCGAGTTATCCTTAACTCTTCCTCAGGGCAGAATGATCCCTACCTGCATGCATCCCCTTTTTATACTAAAAATGACCTGGAAGTGAACTCTTCACTTCCTGTTTGTTCATATGTAAAAGATTTTAAAATATTAACATATCATGGTATCAGTGGACATAAAAGATGCCTACTTACATGTTCCCATTTATCCTCCGCATCAAGCTTATCTGACATTCGCGGTACAGGATTGTCATTACCAATTTCAAACGTTGCCGTTTGGACTCTCCACGACACAGAGGGTCTGCACCAAGGAGATGATGGTCCTCCTTCGTCAGAAAGGAGTCAATATAATTCCTTACCTGGACGATCTCCTAATAAAAGCGAGGTCCAGGGTACGGTTGGTGCAGAACATTGCACTCTCCCCGACAGTGCTTTAACAACACGGTTGGATCATAAACATTCCAAAATCACAATTGGAACCTACAACAAAGTTATCCTTTCTGGGAATGATTCTGGACACAGAAGTACAGAGGGTGTTTCTTCCAGTGGAAAAGGCTCTGGAAATCCAGAAAATGGTAAAAAATTCTGAAACCGACAAGGGTGTCAATTCATCAATGCATTTGGTTGTTGGGAAAGATGGTAGCGGCCTTCGAGGCCTTGCAGTTTGGCCGATTCCATACCAGGGTATTCCAGTGGGATCTGTTGGACAAGTGGTCCGGATCCCATCTACACATGCACCAGAGGATAATCCTGCCATCAAAAGCCAGAATTTCGCTCCTGTGGTGGCTACACAGTGCTCACCTACTGCAGGGTCGCAGGTTCGGGATTCAGGACTGGGTCCTGGTAACCACGGATGCAAGTCTGCAAGGCTGGGGGGCAGTCACACGGAGTAAGCTTCCAAGGAAGATGGTCAAGTCAGGAAACTTGTCTTCACATAAACGTTCTGGAGTTGAGAGCCATTTACAACGGCCTTCTACAAGCGGAGCATCTTCTTCAAGATCTACCCGTACAGATCCAGTCCGACAATGTAACAGCAGTGGCGTACATAAACAGTCAGGGCAGAACGAAAAGCAGAGCGGCAATGGCAGAGGCGACAAGAATCCTCTGGGCGGAAAAACATACAAGCACTCTGTCTGCAATTTTCATTCCGGGATTGGACAACTAGGAAGCAGACTTCCTCAGCAGACACGATCTCCATCCAGGAGAATGGGGCCTCCACCCACACATCTTCGCAGAGGTGGCAGATCTTTGGTGAGTCCCTCAAGTAGACATGATGGCATCTCGTCTCAACAAGAAGCTTCAGAGATATTATTCCAGGTCGAGAGACCCTCAAGCAATAGCAGTGGATGCACTGGTGACACAGTGGGCGTTTCAGTCGGTGTATGTCTTCCCTCCACTTCCACTGATTCCAAAAGTTCTCAAGATTGTAAGAAGAACAAAGGTTGGGGCGATCCTTATTGCCCCAGACTGGCCAAGGAGGGCTTGGTATCCAAAGCTTCAAGAGTTACTCATAGAAGATCCTCGACCTCTTTCTCTTCGCGAGGACCTGCTGCAGCAGGGGCCATGCGTGTATCAAGATTTACCGTGGCTACGTTTGACGGCATGGCTGTTGAACGCCAGATCCTACCCCGAAAGGGTATTCCAGAAGAAGTCATTCCCACTCTCATTCGGGCCAGGAAAGGAGTAACGTCTAAACATTACCACCGTATTTGAAGAAAATATGTATCTTGGTGTGAATCCAAGAAGGCTCCAACGGAAGAGTTTCACTTGGGACGTTTTTCTCCATTTTCTACAGGCAGGTGTGGATGCTTGTCTGAAACTGGGCTCCATTAAGGTCCAGATTTCGGCCTTATCAATTTTCTTTCAGAAACAATTGGCCTCCCTTCCAGAAGTTCAGACGTTCGTGAAAGGGGTTTTGCACATCCAACTTCCATTTGTGCCTCCAGTGGCACCGTGGGATCTTAACGTGGTGTTGCAGTTCCTTCAATCACATTGGTTTGAACCTTTACAGGAAGTAGAGTTAAAATTTCTCACTTGGAAAGTGGTCATACTGTTGGCCTTAGCATCCGCAAGGCAGGTGTCTGAGTTAGCGGCCTTGTCTCACAAGAGCCCTTACTTGATCTTCCATGAAGATAGGGCGGAGTTAAGAACTCGGCAGCAATTTCTTCCGAAGGTGGTTTCCTCTTTCCATATAAACCAGCCTATTATGGAGCCAGTGGCTACTGACACCTTCTCTGCATCAAAGTCCCTAGATGTGGTCAGGGCTTTGAAAATTTATGTCACAAAGACAGCTCAAATTCGGAAAACATTTCTGTTTGTCCTGTATGCTCCCAACAAGATTGGGTATCCTGCTTCTAAGAAGACCATTGCGCGCTGGATCAGAGGTACGATTCAGCACGCTCATTCCACGGCAGGATTGCCGTTACTGAGTTCGGTGAATGCCCATTCTACTAGAAAGGTGGGCTCTTCCTGGGCAGCTGCCCGGGGTGTCTCGGCGTTGCAACTTTGCCGAGCGGCTACTTAGTCGTGGGCAAACACGTTTGCCAAGTTTTACAGGTTTGATACCTTGGCCGATGATGACCTCAAGTTTGGTCAATCAGTTTTGCAGGGTCATCCGCACTTTTCCGCCCGTTCTGGAGCTTTGTTATAACCCCATGGTTCTGAAGTGACCCCAGCATCCTCTAGTATGTATGAGAAAATAGGATTTTAATACCTACCGGTAAATCCTTTTCTCCTAGTCCGTAGAGGATGCTGGGCGCCCGGCCCAGTGCGTACTTTACCTGCAGTTGTTACTTGTTGTTACACAAGAGTTGTGTTACATTTCTTTTCAGCATGTTGCTGTGCATTTGTTCATGCTGTTGACATGTGTAACGTTGAATGCCCTGTTGTACGGCATGGTTGAAGTGTGAGCTGGTATGACTCTAACCGTTAACTTTTCAATAAATCCTTTCCTCGAAATGTCCATCTCCCTGGGCACAGTTCCTATACTGAGGTCTGGAGGAGGGGCATAGAGGGAGGAGCCAGTCCACACTCTGGAAAAGTCTTAAAGTGCCCATGTCTCCTGCGAATCAGTCTATACCCCATGGTTCTGAAGTGACCTCATCATCCTCTATGGACTAGGAGAAAAGGATTTACTGGTAGGTATTAAAATCCTATTTTTATTTTTATAGTATTACTATATTTTTGGAGTGATCTTTCTAAAAAGCATCTTATACGCACCTTAGAGTCGCTCCAACAACTCCCCTCCTGGTCGCGACAACGCTTACCCACGTGTACAGTGAGGTAGGCACAGGTTCTGGTGAACCTTTATGGGCTACTTTGCACAGACATTATCCAGTGTAGCTGAGCAGTTTATACCAGCTCCTATACCAGTGATAGGTTTCCCTATTAACCCTTACATGCAACATTCATTCTGAGGTTTATACACCTATGGAGTTGTCAGCCTCTCAAAAAAGCAGGCTGAAAGGCTGGTGGTAAGTAAATCACATAGATATGATACAACATCTTCACAGTCTACACATGCTTTAGATGAGGATTCGTTGGAGGATGAGGACTCATTGCACTTCGGAAGGTCTTAGCTCAGTGGACATACCTGAGCTAGTTAGTGCTACGTAAGCCATTCTATCCTTAGAAGAGGCAGCAGAGCCTGTGTTAAAAACTAAGGCAACTGTGTTTAAACATCCCAAAACAACTGATGAAAATTTTGGGTTACGCCCAGTAGGAAGTTAGAATTCCAAGAAATGGAATTCCAATTATCCTCGTCCAGCTGGGGACGGTTTTTTTTTTATTAAAAAGGGAGGTGGCTCCCAAAGTAGATTTGCAGGTCTTAGATTGGTGCGAAAATCTACATTACTTTTGTTTTCAACATCAATAAATGATGTCACGGGGGGTGTGGCCTGACTGGAAAGGCAGCAGGATAAAGGAGCTCCTGCTTATATAGGTCCTTTCTGCCTTTTATAGCTGTCCTACGGGCTCTTTCGGGCCCTTTCTTGCCCCTCTGTGTGTTTTGTAGGTTGCGGAGCCGGGGAGCCATTCATTTGGCTTTTGCAGGTTGCGGCGTACTCCCGGATCTGAAGCCGCGGACTGAAGTTGTGCAGTGATCCCACCACGGACCAGACCTCAGCGAGGTAGCTCTGCTACTCACCGAGGGTTGTGCGCCCTGTCCACTCTTGTGCCTAGCCGTGCTGTTGGAGTCGTGTAGAGAGGCTGATTGGGGATCAGCGGTGACCGCGGCGGGAGACAAGGAGCTGCTCTCCCGGCATCTGATGCGGCGCATCCTATGGAGATTGGTGGGCTCAGCAGGGACACGTCAGGTTAGTCAGCTCACCCGTCCGCAGTCTGCCTTCTCCTACTGTCCGGCCGTTGAAGCCCTGAGTTGTGGCAGTGGGAAATACATGGAGCGCTTGCCTGTCATCTCTCCAGCAGTGTCCCGGCATCTCCCCACTCCTCCTAACCCATGGTGCTATGGGGAAATCTGGTGGAGCTGTGAATTATAGAGGACATACACGTGTGGTTACTGTGCAGCCAGATACACTACCCTGTGCCCCTGCATCCTAGTACCCTCTCCTGCCTTATTACTGACCTGGTTCTCCCACCATAGCCGGACAGTTTCTTCTGATCTGGGCTTCCCTGCCAGAAGTGGCCATCCTGAAAACTGGCAATATAACCACATGCCCTCCTGAAACCAGCCGCTTCTCTGGGAGCTACAGACACTGGCAGCCCATGATCAGTGCCCTTCACTACAGCCTCAGTGATTTCTGGCAGGGACTTCTGCCGCTGCGGCCCTACCTGGGCAGTAAGTGGTCGCCTGAACTGCTTTTATTATTATTATTGCCTGGCCTCCACTCCTGCTCTGTCGACTCCCTCTGGTGGCAGACTGTGCTGACTACATCCTCCATACTGTTTGACTGCTGCTGGTTTTTTCCCCCTCCTGCTCCACTTAATCCCTGTAAAATCCAATTAGAGCTCTTGGGGCATCAGTATAGCTACGGCGTAACAGTCCTTGTGCCCAAGACAGTAGCAGGCTCCAGTTGCTGGCTCCTATAAATTATTTTACCGCCCAAGGATGGCACCTTCTTGCTATTACCCATAAACAACTGACCTCACAATGTTTCTGTAACCGATGGCCACTGGGGGTCTGTGCTCACTGATGCCTCCCTATTTCCAGACTTCAATACTTCTGCTATGTTGCTACTGGCCTCCTGACCTTGTTCTCTAATCTCCATAATGTTATGCTGAAGAATGGGCAGAACTGGAAAATCATCTCATAAGAAAGCTAAACCTCGTCCTCAACAGGAAACCTCTCAAATTGACTTGAGACCTTTTCTTCTTCCTAATCAACTAACATTGAGCCCCAGTCCTGATCATTCAGAATCTTCTCCCATTCTGTCTTCTCCTCCAAGTCCTTCCATGATGGCTTAAACCCATTGTTTAAACTCGTTGTTTAAACCCATGGCAAGCCAGGTGGGCTCTCTTCTTCTCTCTGTTCTCCTTCAAACTCTGTAACCGCCCAGGAACCTTAAATTGAAGAGCAGATGCACTTTCTTGTTCTTTTCAAATGGATGATTCACTTAACTCCTCTGAGAAACAATTTATTCTGAATCTGGCTTCATTTGCTTCAACTCGTACTGTTCCTCTACCTCCTCCGGGGAGAACTTTTGTAGCACCAAAATTTTGCAGGAAATTGCTTACGTGGGCTCATTTTTCATCTTTCATGGGTCATGCCGGTAGTCTTAAGACTCTCAAGTTCATTCAGCAATTCTACTGGTGGCCT
Source organism: Pseudophryne corroboree (assembly GCF_028390025.1). NCBI lineage: Eukaryota > Metazoa > Chordata > Amphibia > Anura > Myobatrachidae > Pseudophryne > Pseudophryne corroboree. Next base: position 642,896 of record NW_026967517.1, read on the forward strand.
CATTTTAAAATGGATGTCTTTGAATTTGTAGCAGCCTGTTCCAAGTGTGTTCAACATAAAAGTCCACGAACATCTCACTCGGGTCTTCTTCATCCACTTCCAACACCTCAAAAGCCTTGGACTCGCATCTCTATGGATTTCAGAACCGATTTGCCAGTCTCCAGAAGGCACAACATCATTTGGGTCATTGTGGAATGATTTTCGAAGATGGCTCACTTCATACCCCTCACCGGTCTTCCCTCTGCTCCTCAGCTATCCAAATTGTTTTTCTCATAGATTTTTCATTTGCATGGCCTTCCACAGGAAATTGTTTCTGATCGGGGTCCTCAATTCCTCGCCAAGTTCTGGAAAGGCTCTGTCCTAGGAATCAAGTTGAACTTCTCTTCAGCCAACCATCCCCAGACTGACGGACAGACTGAAAGAGTCGACCAAGATCTGGAGACTTTCTTATGGATGTCCATGTCCCCTGCTCAGGAAGACTGGATGGATTACCGCCCATTTGCTGAGTTTGCATACAATAACCTATATCATTCTTCTACCAATTCCACTCTTTTCTTCATTAACTATAGTTTTGATCCACGAGTTCCTTCTTTCTAATCTCTCCCACCTCTTAAGGTTCCTGTTGCTGAATCCGCTCTTCATCAGTTCACTAAGATTTGGAGACAAATTCATAAGGCACTACTTAAGACTTCCCAGAAATAAAAGACCTACGCTGATCGGAAACATAGGGCTGTTCTTGTCTCAAAGTGGGAGATTGTGTTTGGATATCTACCAGAGACCTCAGACTCAAAGTTCCTACCAAAAAGTTTGCTTCAAGATATTTATGGGTCCGTATCCTATTAAGAGTGTTGAATCCTGTTTCTTACAAGGTGAAACTGCCTCCCTATTTGGAAATTCTCAATGCCTTTCACATTTCTCTGCTAAAGCCTCTTGTACTAAATCATTTTCGGGCATCTTTCCCTAAACCTCCTAAGGTTCAAGCTGCTCAAAATTAGGAATTTGAGGTTAATAAGTTTCTTGACTTCCGCAAGAGGGTATGGTCGTCTCCAGTATCTCATAGATTGGAGAGGATATGGTCCGGAGGAAAGATCTTGGATGGCTGCAGAGGATGTTCATGCTCCAAGACTGAGTTGTGACTTTCATGCCAAGAATCCCACTAAGCAGCGTGGGTGTTCGAAGACCACCCTAAAAAGGGGGCACTGTCAGCATCCAGAGTCTTACCACCGGTTCTGGTCCCTGCGGCCTTCCTCTTAGCTGGCTGGTGTCGCTGCGATGGATAGGAGCTACAGCAGCAAGGGGTCCGGGTCCTGGGGAGCGGAGCATGGCAGCCGGAGGTGTCTGTTTCCAAGTGTCCTGTTGCTGGAGTGCGGCATCTGGGAGGCTGAGGCCAGAGGTAGTGGCTGTGTGCTGGTACCACTTGTGTCCTCTGTGCAGGGAGCCACCATGTTGGAGACCAATCCAAGTCAATAGGTATCCCAGTTCGCGTCCAGCCAATCCGGTACAGGCTTCCCTTATAAAGAGGGGTTGATGCTTAGCTATGTTGCCAGTACTTCAAGTTACTTGCTGCTGTAAGGTGCTCTGCGCTCCCAGGTTAACCCCTGGTATCCTGGTTCTGTTGTGTCCGCCTGGTGGTCAGTTCTGTTATTGCAGTCCTTTGCTCCCAGCCCACCTGCTCTTGTGGTTTAACCACTGGCCCTCTATCTGGTAGAGGGTCTCCATTTGCTGATGGTGCCCACAGCGATCCTCTCTTCAGCATTGTTTAAAAATCACAAGTCATCTCTTCATTCAGTATTCTTCAGCATCGTTTACAAATCACAAGTCATCTCTTCATTCAGTATTCTTCAGCATCATTTACAAATCACAAGTCACTTCATTCAGTATTCTTCAGCATCGCTTACAAGTCATGAACCTTCCGTCTTTCAGAACTCACTCAGACTTCTCTCCTAGTCGTTGTGTATAATTGAGGTCTCATTAAAACTGAATTCCTCTTTCTTCAGTGTATCGTTCTCGGTCATTGTCCTCATTGCCTACCCCTCTACATCTTCGGGCCTAAGTCTTCAATCCATGAGTAAGAACTACATTCAGCCACCTCATTTCCTTCCTTTGCCGATAGCTGCTCCTTCAGTCAATTATCAGTTGTCAGATCACCAACTCAAGCCAAGCGTGACATGGAAGAAGGGGAATTCCTGGTTTCTCTGGCTATTAAGGATGCGTATCTTCACATCCCAATATGTCCGCCTCTTTAGGCTTACCTCAGGTTTGCACTGCAGGACAGTCACTACCAGGTCCAGGCCTTGCCTTTCGGTCTATAAACGGCACCGAGGGTGTTATCAGGGGTGATGGCAGAGATGTTGCTACAACTCCGCAAGCAGGAAGTGAACATTGTTCCATTCTTGGACAATCTCCTCATAATGGCTATATTCAGAGCACAGTTGATGGAAAAGATCAGCCTTTAAACACGACTACTCACGGATCACGGGTAGATTCTAAATCTGCAGAAATCCCACCTATAACATACGCAGAGGCTTCAGTTCCTGGTAATCATATTGGACACGGTGTCTCAGAAGGTGTTCCTTCCTATGGACAAGGCAAAGATAATTCAGACGATGGTATGTTCCATTTTGAAGCTGAACAAAATCTCTGTACATCTTTGCATAAGCTTACTGGGAAAGATAATGGCCTCCTACGACGCATTTCGGTAAGGAAGATTCCATGCATGACCATTCCAGCTGGATCTGCTGGACAAATGGTCTGGGTCACATCTGCACATGCGCCAGATGATATGCCTTTCACAAAACGCCAGGATTTCCCTCTTATGGTGGTTGCTTATCTCCCTCCTGGAGGGTCGACACTTCAGAATCCAGGATTGGATTCTGTTGACAACGGATGCAAGCCTCCATGGTTGGGGTGCAGTGACCCTAGGGGCTCGGTTCCAATGAAGGTGGTCTGATCAAGAGGCTTCCCTTTCAATAAATGTATCAGGCCATACAGGTATGGTTGGAAAACGCACCAACTGTGGCATACATAAACCAACAAGGAGGTCCAAACAGCAGAGCTGCAATGAGGGAGGTGTCACAGATACTCCTCTTAGTGGAGCGGAATCCCAAGGCCATGTCCACCATATTAATTCTGGGAGTAGACAATTGGGGAGCAGACTTCCTCAGTAGACACGATCTGCACCTTTGGGGAATGGGGCCTCTACCCGCAAGCAGATATTTCATCGATAGGGCTACCCACAAATCAACTTGTTGGTTTCTCCGCTTACCAAGAAGCTTCTGCGTTACTGTTCTGGGACGAGGGATCCACAGGTCGCAGCAGTGGACGCTCTGGCGACACCGTGGATTTACCGGTTGGTGTACTTGTTCCCTCCAGTTCCTGTAATTCCAAGAGTTCTCAAAAGACTTAAGGGGACAGGGTTCAGGCAATTCTGAGTGCCCCAGACTGGCCCCGCAGGGCCTGGTATGTAGACATTCTAGCCTTATTAATCGTAGGCCCCTGGCCTCTGCCAATTCAGGATGATCGTCTTACACAAGGGCCGTTCGTCTATCCAGACTTACCACGGCTACGTTTGATGCATTGGAAGTATATTGGGAGGATTTTTGCCAGAAAAGATTCCGGGCAAGGTTATCTCGACTATGCTCCAAGCCGGCCAGATGGTCGCATCGAAACATTACCATCGCATATGGAAGAAATGTCTCTTGGTGTGAGGGTCAACAGTATTTTGCTGTGGATTTTCATCTGGGACATTTCTTGCACTTCCTGCAGGCTGTTGTGGATGTGGGCCTACGTTTAGGCTCCATAAAAGTTCAAATCTCAGCCTTGTCTTTTTTTCTTTCAGGGAAGTGGATTATAGTGGTACTATATAAATAGAAGGTAGTTTCACTTCCAGGCAAATGCTTAAATTTAGTGTAATGACCCCAGTCCAGCCGTCAGGACACTTAGTTATATTAAACCTTATTGAAGGCAGAAGGCAAAGCATGCGATGGCCACGCACCAGGATCCAAAATGGCAGCCATCTCACTTCCCAATATCACTGATGGGCTCCGATGACTGTGGGCAGCCCGTTCTGTCCCCAGCAGTAGCGGGAGCTACGCACCTGTGTTATCTGGAGAGCAAGTACTCCCATCTGAGCCAAAAGCGCCTTCAAGTCAGGTATCCGGAGCGTGCAGGAAAGACTGGGCGCACATAGCCCCAGAATACAGCCCTGGCTTCATAGGCATCACTAGGCTGCGACAGTGAACAGTGCCCGGAGTGAGCGGAGCGAGCCGCTATAGTAGGAGTGGGGGACTTAATAAATTGGGTCTTGGTCCCAGCAGTGGCTGAGAGCTATCAGGTAGGGTAGATAAGAAGCCACTTAGTGAGGAGATCTCCAGAAAGCACGTCTGGATGGACCACGCCCCTCTTATTTATTATTTTATATACTAACAGGGGTGACAGGTGTGGTACATCCCTGCAAAGGCAGATCCAATCTCTTTCTCATCAGACTCTGCTGTCTTCCCTGCACTCTCACTCAGATGTTCACTGCTGCCAGTAGCACACGTATGAGAAGCAGAAGTATGGCGGCAGCTGTATAGATTCTGATATGTAATTCTCTGTATCATACTTACCGTACACACATCATCCTTATTACTATTGAGAGAATAGAGGTAAGACACTGATGATGGGTATGTAAAAATAGGATTTTAATTACCTACCGGTATATCCGTTTCTCGTAGTCTGTTGGGGATGCTGGGGTCCATTTAGTACCATGGGGTCTAGACGGGTCCTTTGGGACCCACTGGCACTTTAAGAGTTTAATAGTGTAGGCTGGCCCCTCCCTCTATACCCCTCCTACCAAACTCAGTCTAGAAACTGTGCCCAAGGAGACGGACATACTTCAAGAGAAGAAAATACACAGATAGTGGTGAGATTTACACCAGCTCACACATAACAAAAAGCCAAACTAACCAACTTGGAACAATTCAGCAACGGCTGAACCAAGTAACAATGCAGTAATACGAAGCACAGGGCGGGCACCCAGCATCCTCTATGGACTACGAGAAAAGGATTTATCGGTAGGTAATTAAAATCCTATTTTCTCTTACGTCCTAGAGGATGCTGGGATCCATTTAGTACCATGGGGATGTACCAAAGCTCCCAGTACAGGAGGGAGAGTGCTGAGGTTCCTGCAGAACTGATTGACCAAACTTTAGGTCCTCAGAGTCCAAAGTAAAGAACTTGTAAAACTTAGCAAACGTGTTCGACCCTGACCAAGTAGCTGCTCGGCAAAGCTGAATAGCCGAGACACCCTGGGCAGCTGCCCAGGAAGAACCCACTTTACGGTTAGAGTGGGCCTGAACAGATTTTGGAATTGGCAATCCTGCCATGGAATAAGCATGCTGGATAGTAAGCCTGATCCAGCGTGAAATTGTCTGCTTAGAAGCAGGACACCCAATCTTGTTGGGTTCATAAAGTACAAATAGTGCGTCTGACTTCCTGTGACGAGTAGTTCTCTTCACATAGATTTTCAAAGCCCGCACGACATCCACGGACTTTGAGGTAATTGAGGTGTCAGTAGCCACTGGCACCACAATAGGTTGGTTGATATGAAAAGCCGACACAACCTTAGGGAGAAATTGCTGACGCATTCTGAGCTCAGCTCTATCCTCATGGAAAATCAAGTAGGGGCTCTTGTGCGACAATTCCCCCAATTCTGACAGACGTCTGGCAGAAGCCAAGGCCAACAACGTGACCGCCTTCCAAGTCAGAAACTTTACGTCCACCTCCTGTAAAGGTTCGAACCAATCCGATTGCAGGAACTGCAGCACCACATTAAGATCCCAAGGTGCCATAGGAGGCACAAAGGGTGGTTGGATGTGCAGAATTCCTTTCAAGAAAGTCTGAACCTCAGGGATAGCAACCAATTGTTTCTGGAAGAAAATAGACAAGGCCGAAATCTGGAACTTGATGGAGCCCAAGCGTAGGCCAACATCCACACCCACTTGCAGAAAGAGGAGAAAATGTCCCAGTTGAAAAGTTGAAACTCCACCGTAGGAAACTTCTTGGATTCCAAAACACATACTTTTCCAAATCCGATGGTAATGCTTAGATGTTACCCCCTTCCTAGCTTGGATCAGAGTAGGAATAACTTTACTCTGAATGCCCTTCCGAGCTAAGATCTGGCATTCAACCTCCATGCCGTCAAACGTAGCCGCGGTAAGTCGTGATAGGCGAACGGCCCCTAGAAGGTCCTCGCAAAGAGGAAGAGGCCTCGGAAGATCCGCTTGCCAAACCTGCCTTGGCCAGTCAAGAGCAATGAGAATCGCCAGAACTGTTTATCTTTTTATTAGTTTTAGAATCCTTGGGATGAGTGGAAGTGGAGGGAACACATATACTGACTGGAACACCCACGGAGTCACCAGGGCGTCCACCGCCACTACCTGTGGGTCTCGTGACCTGGAACAGTACCTCTGAAGCGTCGTTCCACCCTTCCTGTTTATGTAGGACACCGCTGTGATGTGGACCGACTGAACCTGCATGACTCAATATTGCAGAAGATGAGCCGCTTGTAGAAGGCCATTGTATATGGCTCCTAGTTCCAGAATGTTTATTGGAAGGACCGGTTCCTGGCTTGACCACTTTCCTTGGAAGTTTTCCCCCTGGGTGACTGCTCCCCAACCTTTGAGGCTTGCATCCGTGGTTAGAAGAATCCAATTCTGAATCCTGAACCTGCGGCCCTCGAGCAGGTGAGAAGTTTGCAGCCACCAGAATAGTGAAATTCTGGCATTCGGCGACATGCATATCCGTTGGTGCATGTGAAGATGCAATCCTGACCAGTTGTCCAGGAGATCCAGCTGGATGAAGCGTGCATGGAATCTTCCGTATTGTAGAGCCTCGTAGGAGGATACCATCTTCCCCAGAAGGCAAATGCACCAATGAACCGATACCCGGGGAGGTTTCATTGATTGGATCACCAAAGCTTTCTCCACCGGTAGAAACACCCTCTGCACTTCCGTGTTGAGTATCAGCCCCAGGAAGGGCAGTCTCCTTGTTGGTTCCAAATGTGACTTTGGAAGGTTCAGGATCCACCCATGATCCCAGAGTAGTTGAGTTAAGAGCGCAATACTCTGCAACAGCTTCTCCTTGGAAGATGCTTTTATCAGCAGATCATCCAGATATGGAATTATGTTCACTCCCTGTTTGCGTAGGAGCATCATCTCCGCTAGGACCTTAGTGAACACCCTTGGTGCTGTGGAGGGGCCAAATGGCAATGTTTGGAACGGATAGTGACAGTCTTATAGTGCAAACCATAGATAGGCCTGGTGAGGTGGCCAGATCGGAATGTGAAGGTACGCATCCTTGATATCCAGGGATACTAGGAATTCCCCCTCCTCCAGACCTGAGATCACCGCTTTCAGAGACTCCATCTTGAATTGGAAAACCCTCAAGTAGGGGTTCAACGCCTTCAGGTTCAATATAGGCCTTACCGAACCATCTGGTTTTGGAACCACAAACAAGTTTGAGTAATAACCCTTGATTTTTGGGTGAGGTGGAACTGGAACAATAACATTTGTTCGTACCAGTTTTTAAATGGCTTCCTGTAGAATAGCACTTTCTGTCTGCGAACCTGGTATGCCTGATTTGAAGAATCTGTGAGGTGGGAGTTCCTGAAACTCCAGTCTGTACCCCTGGGTAACAGTATCCATCAGCCAGGGGTCTAGGCATGATGACGCCCAGACGTGACTGAAATCTTTTAGTCTCGCTCCCACCTGTCTGATCTCCAGGCTGAGAGGTCCACCATCATGCTGAATATTTGGAGGAAGCAGAACCTGGATTCAATCCCTGGGAACCTCTATGGTGCAGGTTTTTTGGATCTTCCCCGACCTCCTCTAAAGAAGGTGAGAGGGGTTTTGGATTTTTTAAATTTTGCAGTCCGAAAGGACTGCAGTGTAGGTGTAGGATAAGATTTTCTACTTGGGGCTGCTGCGGAGGGAAGAAATGTTGTCTTACCCGCAGTCGCCGTGGAAATCCACGAATCCAATGCATCCCCAAATAGTGCCTGACCTTGAATGGCAGGTTCTCCAAACTTTTCTTGGATACTGTATCCGCAGTCCATTGGCATAGCCTAAGTCCTCTGCATGTCGAGACAGCCATGGAAGTAGCAGGCCAATGTCCTTCATGGCCTCCACCATGAAACCTGCAGAATCCTGTATGTGACGTAAAAACAAGTCAATGTCACTCCTATCTATAGTATCGAAGTCCTCTAGTAATGTGCCTGACCACTTTACTATGGCTTTAAAAATCCATGCACAAGCAATAGTGGGCCTTAAAGTATAGTATACTATCCATCAAGTATACTATCCGTCAAGTATACTATCCATCCATACCTGTGGTGCATTTTAGTTGTGCGCAGTATATATAGTAGGACAGTGCAAAATTTAGCTGACCACCAATATATAATATATAGCAGTACGGTACAGTAGTCCACTGCTCTACCTACCTCTGTGTCGTCAAGTATACTATCCATCCATACCTGTAGTGCATTTTAGTTGTGCGCAGTATATATAGTAGGAGGACAGTGCAGAAATTTGCTGACCACCAGTATATAATATAGCAGTACAGTACAGTAGGCCACTGCTCTACCTACCTCTGTGTCGTCAAGTATACTGTCCATCCATACCTGTGGTGCATTTCTGTTGTGCGCAGTATTATATAGTAGGAGGACAGTGCAGAATTTTGGTGACCACCAGTATATATATATAGCAGTACGGTACAGTAGTCCATTGCTCTACCTCTGTGTTGTCAAGCATACTACAAAAGTACAGTAAAATGACCCAAAAATCTAAATTAAAAGCATCTGATGAGAAGCGTAAACTTGCCAATATGCCATTTACGAAGCGGAGTGGCAAGGAACGGCTGAGGCCCTGGCCTATGTTCATGGCTAGTGGTTCAGATTCACATGAGGATGGAAGCACTCATCCTCTCGCTAGAAAACTGCAGTGCCACTCCTAGATGGGCCAGGTGTTTGTGTCGGCCACTTGGGTCGCTTAGCTTAGTCATCCAGCGACCTTGGTGCAAATTTTAGGACTAAAAATAATATTGTGAGGTGTTCAGAATAGACTGGAAATGAGTGGAAATTATGGTTATTGAGGTTAGTAATACTATGGGATCAAAATGACCCCCAAATTCTATGATTTCAGCTGTTTTTTAAAAAAAAACTAATCCAAAACACACCCGAATCCGACAAAACATTTTCAGGGAGGTTTTGCCAAAACGCGTCCGAAACCAAAACACAAAACCTGAAAAATTTCCGGTACACATTACTACTCTTCAGGAAGTTGGTTCCTACCCCCCCTTCCCCTAAGTCCCACGAAGCAGGGGGTCTGTTGCCAGCAGCCTTCCTGTAACCTAACTATCTCTAGAAAATAAAAAGCTAAGAAAACTCCTAGGAGCTCCCCTAGCTGTGACCGGCTCCTCCGGGCACATTTTCTAAACTGAGTCTGGTAGGAGGGGCATAGAGGGAGGGGCCAGCCCACACTATTAAACTCCTAAAGTGCCAGTGGCTCCCAAAGGACCCATCTATACCCCATGGTACTAAATGGACTCAAGTGTCCTCTAGGACATAAGAGAAAGTAGAGTATAACCTAGCAGATGATGATGATGATTACAGGGTATCATATAGTGTATTGCATGTAAGGTACCTTGTTCCACACGTACTCTGCTGTAGCAATATTCCTTATATAAGGGTGAGTAACACATGTACAGGCTTACCAGCCTATGAGCACACACATAAAGGAATGCTACCTTACCAATGTTTCCAGGAGTAACGTTAGGAGACATTTCTCTGATCCATCAGCTCATATGACTGGTGTTATTGTTCATCTAGAATCTCCAATTCATACGATATGTTCCCCATCCATTGTTTTACATTGGTGCTGACATAGGACTTGGCGAGTGGCTACATCTCCATTTATACTTCATGGTTAGTTACCAGTACAAGAGAGAGATATATCTAAGTCTTATTATAATATTACATTTGTTATTGTGAGTGTTCTCAGGAGGGTGGACACAATGACAGTCTGAGACACAATATTATAAAGCCTTCATTAAAAGTTATGTTTTATTATACACACACATTTACAATTAAGTGTCCCAGAGAGTCGTCTTCTCCTATTGTTTACAAGATTAATATTGTTCCAGAAAATGTCACATTTCCATAATGCTATTTATTTCCAGCAGATGGACACACAAGCAGGAATATCTCAGAAGGACATCTAATGTTATCCCCGGATTGTGACATAAAAGATAATGACAGTAGACAGGATTCTCCAGGAGATAACCCCATTACCCCAATTATACATCCAGCTCTATCAGCTGGTCCCCCTGATCCTGGGAAATGTTCTCCTGATCACTTTGATATTGGTGCATCTGTTACAGCTCTGACAGTAGATACAGTGTTTCCGTGTTCTATAGATGCCAAATGTTTTACACAGAACACAAAGCCTATTAACCCACACACAGTTAAGGCAGGTGAAAGGCCAGTGATATGTTCTGAGTGTGGGAAATGTTTTACATACAAATCAGATCTAGTTATACATCAGAGAAGTCACACAGGTGAGAAGGTATTTCCATGTTCTGAGTGTGGGAAATGTTTTGCACGGAAATCACGTCTTGTTAGACATCAGAGAAGTCACACAGGTGAGAAGCCGTTTCCATGTTCTGAGTGTGGGAAATGTTTTACACAAAAATCAGATCTTGTTATACATCACAGAACTCACACAGGTGAGAGGCCATTTCCATGTTCTGAGTGTGGGAAAGGTTTTGCACACAAATCACAACTTGCTACCCATCAGCAAAGTCACACAGGTGAGAAGGCATTTCCATGTTCTGAGTGTGGGAAATGTTTTGCACACAAATCAGTTCTTGTTAAACATCATAGAAGTCACACAGGTGAGAAGCCATTTCCATGTTCTGAGTGTGGGAAATGTTTTGCACTTAAATCATATCTTGTTAAACATCATAGAAGTCACACAGGTGAGAAGCCATTTTCTTGCTCTGAGTGCGGGAAAAGTTTTACCTGGAAATCCAAACTTGTTGTACATCAGAGAAGTCACACAGGTGAGAAGCCATTTCCATGTTCTGAGTGTGGGAAATGTTGTGTAAGTAAATCAGAACTTGTTACACATCTGCGCAGTCACACAGGTGAGAAACCTTTTCCATGTTCTGAGTGTGAGAAATGTTTTGCATTTAAATCACATCTTGTTATACATCAGAGATGTCACACAGCTGAGAAGCCATTTCCATGTTCTGAGTGTGGGAAATGTTTTGCACTTAAATCAAATCTTGTTACACATCAGAGAATACACACAGGTGATCAGCCATTTTCTTGCTCTGAGTGCGGGAAAAGTTTTACCTGGAAATCCAAACTTGTTACCCATCAGCAAAGTCACGCAGGTGAGAAGGCATTTCCATGTTCTGAGTGTGGGAAAGGTTTTGCACACAAATCAGTTCTTGTTAAACATCATAGAAGTCACACAGGTGAGAAGCCATTTCCATGTTCTGAGTGTGGGAAATGTTTTGCACTTAAATCATATCTTGTTACACATCAGCGAAGTCACACAGGTGAGAAGCCATTTTCTTGCGCTGAGTGCGGGAAATGTTTTACACAAAAATCACATCTTGTTATACATCACAGAAGTCACACAGGTGAGAAGCCATTTCTATATTCTGAGAAATAAATCATCTCTTGTTGCACACAATAGACATCACTCAGGTGAGCAACCATTTTAATCTTCTGGAGTATACTCATCAATGCCATGCGTTGTTCTTCAAGGTTCTTATCCTATCTCCTATGCTTTTTGCAATATACATGCTACCACTGGGTGAAATAATCAGATGTTATGCCCTCATCTACCACTGCTATACAGATGACCTGTCTGTTGCTCCAGGTACTGAGAACCCAGTACCAATCCTAAATGGTTGTCTAGCTGAGCTCCAGGTGTGGGTGATGCCAGTTGGCTGTGATTCAGTCCTGGTGAAACAGGTCTTTAAGCTCACCAACAAAGGGCAGGGCTACAGCTCAGCTTTGCAAACCAACCAGACTTACACTTGGGGGTTCAGAGTTACAAAATGCTGATCATGGCCCTCATTCCGAGTCGTTCGCTCGTTATTTTTCTTCGCATCGCAGTGAAAATCCGCTTAGTACGCATGCGCAATGTTCGCAATGCGACTGCGCCAAGTAATTTTGCTATGAAGAAAGGATTTTTACTCACGGCTTTTTCTTCGCTCCGGCGATCGTAGTGTGATAGACAGGAAATGGGTGTTACTGGGCGGAAACACAGCGTTTTATGGGCGTGTGGATGAAAACGCTACCGTTTCCGGAAAAAACGCAGGAGTGGCCGGAGAAACGGGGGAGTGTCTGGGCGAACGCTGGGAGTGTTTATGACGTCAAACCAGGAACGACAAGCACTGAAATGATCGCACAGGCAGAGTAAGTGTGGAGCTACTCTAAAACTGCTAAGTAGTTTGTGATCGCAATATTGCGAACACTTCGGATGCAAGTTTAAGATGCTAAGATACACTCCCAGTAGGCGGCGGCTTAGCGTGAGCAACTCTGTTAAATTCGCCTTGCGACCGATCAACTCGGAATGAGGGCCCATGTGCGGAATCTTGGTGTCCTGGATAGTGGAGTGACACTTAGACATCAGTATCTGCCACTATCAGATCCTCATCTGAGGAACATAGCCAGACTCCAACACTTTATTCCCTTAGAAGATCTACCTACAGTCATACATGTACTTGTATCATCACGCATAGACTACTGCAATGTCCTCTACCTGGGTCTCCCAGCAAAAGAATTGCACCGCTTGTAGCTTGTACAGAATGCAGCAGCCAGGCTGTTACCTAACCATCCCGTTCCTGCCACATAACACCTATTCTCTACTCCCTCCACCGGCTGCCTGTAAAATGGTGACTCTATTACATAATCTACTTACTGACTCTCCCAGCCCTACATGACCAGGGTCCATGGTAACAGAAGCAGCTTCTGCCTCCTTACTGCCCTGGTTACTTCCATCTGCAGATGAAGGACTGTTACCAGCAGTACCAAGAATCCCCAAGAAGTTCTGAGATGTCAGAGGTGGAGACAGGGTGGGTGGCACTAGTGCCGTAGTGGGGGCTGCCGGAGGCACTATCTGTGGGTAATATTGTCCCCAAGCAGTGCTAAGGTGTCAGAGGGGAGACGGCAGTGGCAGTAGTGGGGGGAGATGGGGTGGTGGCAGTAGTGGGGGGATACAGGGCGGGTAGCAGTAGTGGGGGAGACAAGGCGTGTGGCAGTAGTGGGGGGAGACGGGGCAGGTGGCAGTAGTGGGGGGAGATGGGGCAGTAGTGGGAGGGGGCGGGGTGGCAGGAGTGGGGGTAGACAGGGCAGGTGACAGTAGTTGGAGGAGACAGGGCAGTAGCAGTAGTGGGGGGAGACAGGGCGGGTGGCCGCAGTGCAGTAACGGGCTGCTGGAGGCAGTAAAGAGGTGTATGGGTCCCGCACAGAACTAGTTGATAATTAGACTTAATGATTATTATGCTTCCCTATTTCTAATTAATCCCTTGTATGTGTTACTGTTATTTGCTGTGTCAGCCTTTATGTGTGTTCTGTGTAATAATCCTGAAAGTAGTGCTGCTACCGATCTCATATCATTTGTAGTAACTTGGAAAAGATGAGATATAAGATGCACTCTGGAAGCTTATAGGGGGTAATCAGAGATGACCGCAGATGTGACATCACGCAGAACCCCGCCCCCCCGGAAAATGGTCCCGGCCCGCCCGCATTCACCCCTAGGGATGTGTGGGAAATGTTTTACACAGAAATCAGCTCTTGTTACACATCAGAGAAGTCACACAGGTGAGAAGCCGTATTCCTGTTCTGAGTGTGGTATATGTTTTGCACAGAAACCAAATCTTGCTACACATCAGAGAAGTCACTCAGGTGAGAATCCGTTTTCCTGTTCTGAGTGTGGGAAATGTTTTGCATTCAAATCACATTTTGTTACTCATCAGCATACTCACACAGGTGAGAAGCCGTATTCCTGTTCTGAGTGTGGGAAATGTTTTACACAGAAATCAGCTCTTGTTACACATCAGAGAAGTCACACAGGTGAGAAGCCGTATTCCTGTTCTGAGTGTGGTAAATGTTTTGCACAGAAACCAAATCTTGTTACACATCAGAGAAGTCACACAGGTGAGAAGCCGTATTCCTGTTCTGAGTGTGGTATATGTTTTGCACAGAAACCAAATCTTGTTACACATCAGAGAAGTCACACAGGTGAGAAGCCGTATTTCTGTTCTGAGTGTGGGAAATGTTTCGCAGTTAAATCAGAACTTGTTACACATCAGAGAAGTCACACAGGTGAGAAGCCGTATTCCTGTTCTGAGTGTGGGCAATGTTTTGCACTTAAATCAAATCTTGTTACACATCAGAGAATACACACAGGTGATCAGCCATTTTCTTGCTCTGAGTGCGGGAAAAGTTTTACCTGGAAATCCAAACTTGTTACCCATCAGCAAAGTCACGCAGGTGAGAAGGCATTTCCATGTTCTGAGTGTGGGAAAGGTTTTGCACACAAATCAGTTCTTGTTAAACATCATAGAAGTCACACAGGTGAGAAGCCATTTCCATGTTCTGAGTGTGGGAAATGTTTTGCACTTAAATCATATCTTGTTACACATCAGCGAAGTCACACAGGTGAGAAGCCATTTTCTTGCGCTGAGTGCGGGAAATGTTTTACACAAAAATCACATCTTGTTATACATCACAGAAGTCACACAGGTGAGAAGCCATTTCTATATTCTGAGAAATAAATCATCTCTTGTTGCACACAATAGACATCACTCAGGTGAGCAACCATTTTAATCTTCTGGAGTATACTCATCAATGCCATGCGTTGTTCTTCAAGGTTCTTATCCTATCTCCTATGCTTTTTGCAATATACATGCTACCACTGGGTGAAATAATCAGATGTTATGCCCTCATCTACCACTGCTATACAGATGACCTGTCTGTTGCTCCAGGTACTGAGAACCCAGTACCAATCCTAAATGGTTGTCTAGCTGAGCTCCAGGTGTGGGTGATGCCAGTTGGCTGTGATTCAGTCCTGGTGAAACAGGTCTTTAAGCTCACCAACAAAGGGCAGGGCTACAGCTCAGCTTTGCAAACCAACCAGACTTACACTTGGGGGTTCAGAGTTACAAAATGCTGATCATGGCCCTCATTCCGAGTCGTTCGCTCGTTATTTTTCTTCGCATCGCAGTGAAAATCCGCTTAGTACGCATGCGCAATGTTCGCAATGCGACTGCGCCAAGTAATTTTGCTATGAAGAAAGGATTTTTACTCACGGCTTTTTCTTCGCTCCGGCGATCGTAGTGTGATAGACAGGAAATGGGTGTTACTGGGCGGAAACACAGCGTTTTATGGGCGTGTGGATGAAAACGCTACCGTTTCCGGAAAAAACGCAGGAGTGGCCGGAGAAACGGGGGAGTGTCTGGGCGAACGCTGGGAGTGTTTATGACGTCAAACCAGGAACGACAAGCACTGAACTGATCGCACAGGCAGAGTAAGTGTGGAGCTACTGTAAAACTGCTAAGTAGTTTGTGATCGCAATATTGCGAACACTTCGGATGCAAGTTTAAGATGCTAAGATACACTCCCAGTAGGCGGCGGCTTAGCGTGAGCAACTCTGTTAAATTCGCCTTGCGACCGATCAACTCGGAATGAGGGCCCATGTGCGGAATCTTGGTGTCCTGGATAGTGGAGTGACACTTAGACATCAGTATCTGCCACTATCAGATCCTCATCTGAGGAACATAGCCAGACTCCAACACTTTATTCCCTCAGAAGATCTACCTACAGTCATACATGTACTTGTATCATCACGCATAGACTACTGCAATGTCCTCTACCTGGGTCTCCCAGCAAAAGAATTGCACCGCTTGTAGCTTGTACAGAATGTAGCAGCCAGGCTGTTACCTAACCATCCCGTTCCTGCCACATAACACCTATTCTCTACTCCCTCCACCGGCTGCCTGTAAAATGGTGACTCTATTACATAATCTACTTACTGACTCTCCCAGCCCTACATGACCAGGGTCCATGGTAACAGAAGCAGCTTCTGCCTCCTTACTGCCCTGGTTACTTCCATCTGCAGATGAAGGACTGTTACCAGCAGTACCAAGAATCCCCAAGAAGTTCTGAGATGTCAGAGGTGGAGACAGGGTGGGTGGCACTAGTGCCGTAGTGGGGGCTGCCGGAGGCACTATCTGTGGGTAATATTGTCCCCAAGCAGTGCTAAGGTGTCAGAGGGGAGACGGCAGTGGCAGTAGTGGGGGGAGATGGGGTGGTGGCAGTAGTGGGGGGATACAGGGCGGGTAGCAGTAGTGGGGGAGACAAGGCGTGTGGCAGTAGTGGGGGGAGACGGGGCAGGTGGCAGTAGTGGGGGGAGACGGGGCAGTAGTGGGAGGGGGCGGGGTGGCAGGAGTGGGGGTAGACAGGGCAGGTGACAGTAGTTGGAGGAGACAGGGCAGTAGCAGTAGTGGGGGGAGACAGGGCGGGTGGCCGCAGTGCAGTAACAGGGGCTGCTGGAGGCAGTAAAGAGGTGTATGGGTCCCGCACAGAACTAGTTGATAATTAGACTTAATGATTATTATGCTTCCCTATTTCTAATTAATCCCTTGTATGTGTTACTGTTATTTGCTGTGTCAGCCTTTATGTGTGTTCTGTGTAATAATCCTGAAAGTAGTGCTGCTACCGATCTCATATCATTTGTAGTAACTTGGAAAAGATGAGATATAAGATGCACTCTGGAAGCTTATAGGGGGTAATCAGAGATGACCGCAGATGTGACATCACGCAGAACCCCCCCCCCCCCCCCCCCCCCCGGAAAATGGTCCCGGCCCGCCCGCATTCACCCCTAGGGATGCGACCACAACGTGCATTTTGTCACCACCAGCAAACTGCTGCGGGCCGCTATTGCGGCTGGGTCTGATTGACCCCCATAGGTTTTTGGCTCTCCTGATATATATCTGTTTTACTTACCTGCAATGCTATAATGTAACTGGAATTGTTTCTGTGCTTTAAGGATATTTTATCCATGTTGTGCAGAGTAAATAATTTTTTAAGTTTAAAATATAGAGAAAAATCTGTGTATTAAAGATATGAAATAAAGTTGTTTAAAAACAAAAGATTTCCGTTGAGTCTTTTTATGTGTCTGTGTATTATCTTATTTCCAGATAATTGTCGCTATGCTGACAGAAACAATTTCCTGTTAATGTGTCACTTTTGTGTCCAGCGGGTGGGCTCGGAAATGTTTTCCTTTTCCTCGCAGCCCCAGTTGCTGGAGAAAATGAAGGAGGAGCTGCTGCCGCGTCACGTTCCACTTGAGTTGACAATTTTCTGCCCAGCAGGTCTTTCCACGTCTGCAGACTTGTGTCCGGAAAGAGAGATACAACGTAGGCTTTAAACCTAGGATCGAGCACGGTGGCCAAAATGTAGTGCTCTGATTTCAACAGATTGACCACCCTTGAATCCTGGCAAAGCGAATGAAGGGCTCCATCCACAAGCATTTCCAGGGAAGACGATAAGTCTGAGGGACTATGCACAGGCCCAAATGATAATTGTTTTATGATCCTTCTATGTATGAACCAACCCATAGAGGGAATAATCTGAAAGTGTTATTACCAAAGATTAGCTAATCTGGTTGGAGGTGCGCCATTAAGCAAATTGCAATGACTGGTTAGGGGGTTTAGAAAAAAACACTTGTTGGCTTATATCTAAAGAAGCCTTAATATGTGGTGCACTCTTTTTTCTTTATGTTTCATGAATAAATTAAAACATAACTTTAATTATTTTTAATTAAGAAAGATTTTTCAATAGGCATGACATAAGGCAATTGATTGTCAGCCTGGAAAGACAAAAAATGAATGAAAGATATAAAATAATTGATATACCAGCACTACCTATGTATGGGTATATGGGTAGAGCAATAATTGATATAAGCAAGTGAAATATAAAAGGGATTTAAACACAGGTTTTATTTATCAAATTTATGATATCCTTTCACAACGAGATTGTGATCTCAGAAAAAAACTGTTTTACAGCTGCGCCCTGCAGAGCCTTACTACTGCATACAACCTAAGTGCTCCCTGCAGAGTGTTACTACTGCATACAACCTAATTGCTCCCTGCAGAACGTCACTACTGCATACAACCTAAGTGCTCCCTGCAGAGCGTTACTACTGCATACAAACTAAGTGCTCCCTGCAGAGCGTTACTACTGCATACAACCTAAGTGCTCCCTGCAGAGTGTTACTACTGCATACAACCTAATTGCTCCCTGCAGAACGTCACTACTGCATACAACCTAAGTGCTCCCTGCAGAGCGTTACTACTGCATACAAACTAAGTGCTCCCTGCAGAGCGTTACTACTGCATACAACCTAAGTGCTCCCTGCAGAGTGTTACTACTGCATACAACCTAATTGCTCCCTGCAGAACGTCACTACTGCATACAACCTAAGTGCTCCCTGCAGAGCGTTACTACTGCATACAAACTAAGTGCTCCCTGCAGAGCGTTACTACTGCATACAACTTAAGTGCTCCCTGCAGAGCATTACTACTGCTTACAATCTAAGTGCTCCCTGCAGAGCGTTACTACTGCATACAACCTAAGTGGCCTTTTCTGGTAACCACGATGTCTTACAATGACCACTTTGTTACTACCCGCAGCGTATCACACAATAAGACAGTGTTACTACCTATAATGTATAACAGTGGGATCGTTCTCACAGGCACAAAGAAACCTATATGTACAATTCAGCACATATGTAATAATATTGGTATTGAGAGGAAATTTTTTCCTATAACAAGTATATCATTGTAAAACCCTGTACCAGATCAGAATCCTCAATCACATGTGTTACCCATTCAGTACATATATAAATTGATAATTGACCACATCACAAAGATATGCACATTGAATAAAACAATATTGTTGGTAATAAAAGATGTTCTCCTGTGACTGAGCATATCATGTGTAACAGAGCACAGTTCTCTAAGGCATGCATGTCCAATTCTACACATTTGTATCACTTTTGTGACAATATTGTTATTGAGAAGGGATATTCCCTGTAACAAGGTATACACTATGAAACCCTGTCACAGAGCGAGGTATACATTATATTTTCTCTGACGTCCTAGTGGATGCTGGGAACTCCGTAAGGACCATGGGGATTAGCGGCTCCGCAGGAGACTGGGCACAACTAAAGAAAGCTTTAGGACTACTTGGTGTGCACTAGCTCCTCCTATGACCCTCCTCCAGACCTCAGTTAGATTTTTGTGCCCGGCTGAGCTGGATGCACACTAGGGGCTCTCCTAGTTTTTTATTTTCAGTGAGATCTGCTGGCAACAGACTCACTGCTACGAGGGACTAAGGGGAGAAGAAGCGAACCTACCTGCTTGCAGCCAGCTTGGGCTTCTTAGGCTACTGGACACCATTAGCTCCAGAGGGATCGAACACAGGCCCAGCCTCGTCGTCCGGTCCCGGAGCCGCGCCGCCGCCCCCCTTACAGAGCCAGAAGCAAGAAGGTGGTCCAGAAAATCGGCGGCAGAAGACTTCGGTCTTCACCAAGGTAGCGCATAGCACTGCAGCTGTGCGCCATTGCTCCTTATGCACACCTCACACTCCGGTCACTGATGGGTGCAGGGCGCTGGGGGGGGGGGCGCCGTGAGCAGCAATATTAACAGCTTGGCTGGCAAAAATACACCATATATAGTCCGAGAGGCTATATAGGTGTAAATTAACCCCTGCCAGAATTCCAGAAAAAGCAGGAGAAAGTCCGCCGTAAAAGGGGCGGAGCTATCTCCCTCAGCACACTGGCGCCATTTTCTCTTCACAGTGCAGCTGGAAGTCAGCTCCCCAGGCTCTCCCCTGTAGTTTTCAGGCTCTAAAGGGTTAAAAAGAGAGGGGGGCACTAAATTTAGGCACAATATTATGTATACAAGCAGCTATTGGGAAAATCACTCAGTTATAGTGTTAATCCCTGCATTATATAGCGCTCTGGTGTGTGCTGGCATACTCTCTCTCTGTCTCCCCAAAGGACTTTGTGGGGTCCTGTCCTCAGTCAGAGCATTCCCTGTGTGTGTGCGGTGTGTCGGTACAGCTGTGTCGACATGTTTGAGGAGGAAGGTTATGTGGAGGCGGAGCAGATGCCGATAAATGTGATGTCGCCCCCTGTGGGGCCGACACCAGAGTGGATGGATAGGTGGAAGGTATTAACCAACAGTGTCAACTCCTTACAGAAAAGGCTGGATGACGTAACAGCTGTGGGACAGCCAGCTTCTCAGCCCGCGCCTGCCCAGGCGTCTCAAAGGTCATCAGGGGCTCAAAAACGCTGCTACCTCAGATGGCAAACACAGATGTCGACACGGAGTCTGACTCCAGTGTCGACGAGGTTGAGACATATACACAATCCACTAGGAACATCCGTAGCATGGTCTCGGCAATGAATAATGTGTTGCACATTTCTGACATTAACCCAAGTACCACTAAAAAAGGGTTTTATGTTGGGGAGAAAAAGCAGCCAGTGTTTTGTTCCCCCATCAAATGAGTGAATGAAGTGTGTGAAGAAGCGTGGGGTTCCCCCGATAAGAAACTGGTAATTTCTAAAAAGTTACTAATGGCGTACCCTTTCCCGCCAGAGGATAGGTCACGTTGGGAGACATCCCCTAGGGTGGATAAGGCGCTCACACGTTTGTCAAAAAAGGTGGCACTACCGTCTTAGGATACGGCCACTTTGAAGGAACCTGCTGATAAAAAGCAGGGGCTATCCTGAAGTCTGTATATACACACTCAGGTACTATACTGAGACCTGCAATTGCCTCAGCATGGATAGTGCTGCTGCAGCGTGGTCTATTACCCGGTCAGGACGGGAATACTATTTTGCTAACCATAGAGCATATTAAAGACGTCGTCTTATATATGAGGGATGCACAGAGGGATATTTGCCGGCTGGCATCCAGATTTAATGCAATGTCCATTCTGCCAGGAGGGTATTAGGGACCCGGCAGTGGACAGGAGATGCTGACTTTAGAAGGCACATGAAGATTCTGCCTTATAAGGGTGAGGAATTGTTTGGGGATGGTCTCTGGGACCTCGTATCCACAGCAACAGCTGGGAAAGAAATTTTTTTACCTCAGGTTTCCTCACAGCCTAAGAAAGCACCGTATTATCAGGTACAGTCCTTTCGGCTTCAGAAAAGCAAGCGGTTCAAAGGCGCTTCCTTTCTGCACAGAGACAAGGGAAAAAGCTGCACCAGACAGCCAGTTTCCAGGATCAAAAATCTTCCCCCGTTTCCTCTGAGTCCACCGCATGATGCTGGGGCTCCACGGGTGGAGCCAGGTGCGGTGGGGGCGCGTCTCGGGAACTTCAGCGACCAGTGGGCTCGCTCACAGGTGGATTCCTGGGTTCTGCAAGTAGTATCACAGGGATACAAGCTGGAGTTCGAGGCGACTCCCCCTCGCCGTTACCTCAAATCAGCCTTGCCTGTTGCCCTTGAGGGGAGGTAGTACTGGCGGCAATTCACAAGCTGTACTTCCAGCAGGTGATAATCAAGGTACCCCTCCTTCAACAGGGCCGGGGTTACTATTCCACAATGTTTGTGGTACCGAAACCAGACGGTTCGGTGAGACCCATTCTAAAAATTAAAATCCTTGAACACTTATATACGAAGGGTCAAGTTCAAAATGGAATTGTTCAGGGCGGTTATTGCAAACCTGGACGAAGGGGTTTTCATGGTATCACTGGACATCAAGGTTGCTTACCTGCATGTCCCCATTTACCCTGCTCACCAGGAGTACCTCAAAATTGTGGTAGAGGACTGTCATTACCAATTCCAGACGTTGCCGTTGGTCTGTCCCCGGCACCGAGGGTATTTACCAAGGTAATGGCCGAAATGATGATACTCCTTCGAAAAAAGGGAGTTATAATTATCCCGTACTTGGACGATCTCCTTATAAAGGCGAGGTCCAGGGAGCAGTTGTTGGTCGGAGTAGCACTATCTCGTGAAGTGCGACAACAGCACGGCTGGATTCTGAATATTCCAAAGTCGCAGCTGGTTCCTACGACGCGTCTACTGTTCCTGGGTATGGTTCTGGACTCAGAACAGATAAAAGTGTTTCTCCCAGAGGAGAAGGCCAAGGAGTTGTCATCTCTAGTCAGAGACCTGTTATGCACACCAGTGCCTGCAGGAATGTACTGGTGTCTGAACTGTTATGCACACCAGTGCCTGCAGGAATGTACTGGTGTCTGAACGGATAGGGATGCAAAACAAATGAACTCACAGACAGACTGGGGAATATGACATTACGTACACAGAAGATGATAGGGTAACAAAATAAACACAAAGTGAACAGAGAAGCCCAGAGGCTAAGAAACTGGGTGTCTGCCTATTATTAGGAATGTTCAGATGGAAAAAGCAAGATGTTGTGTTTAAATACGTAAAGAACCCGAAATGCTGTTGCTAAGGGCAACAGCAAAACCCTAAAGGGTTACCAACGGGTGTGGCAGTAAACTCCTTGGTCAGAGATGGAATGATAGACACAAGGAGGGTCTCCACAATCCTAATCCTCACTTGCAGTGCACAGGTTCAGCTTACTGCCACTAAACTGACACCTGAACACCTTGCACAGTGAGACAGGATTTAGGCAGGCAAATCTGAGAATACAGCCGCAAACTTGCTAAGTTCACAGAGTAGCAAAAGAACCCCAGCAAGTTAAACGACTGACTCCAGTCTTACTGCTAGGTCTGGATTGGCAGAGTGTAGTACCAAATCCCCAGGCCTATTTGCAGTAAGCAACAACAAATACAAAGCTACACAGTACTGGCTAACTTTCAGGAACTAACTAACCAACAAAGATTCAGCAGCATCTGCTTAACCTGAGAAGAGGCCTTATATAGCAGGTGCTGTCCACGCCCCACTCAGACCTCACAGACTGTGAGCACAAAAACCAGCACCGGATCCCCTGCCGTGCACAAAGCCTGTAACCACTGCACAGCAAAAGACCCGAACCGGAGTATCAGCTGCGCTCAGGCCACTCCGCTAGCACTTGTCTCCCAGTTGGCATGACGATGTGGCAGCACAGGGCAGGCTAACCTAACAGTAACCCCCCTCTGACGAGGGGTCAAAGAACCCCTACCACCGGGTTTATCGGGGAACTGTGAGAAGAAAGAGCGTATCAGTCTGGGGGCATGAAGATCACAACTGCGCACCCACGACCGCTCCTCTGGGCCATACCCCTTCCAATGCACCAAAAATGACAGCCGACCCCGAACCATCTTGGAGTCAAGAATCCTTTCAACAACAAACTCCCTCTGGCCACGTATCAGAAGAGGAGAAGGTCTTCCACTGGAAGAAGGATTACTAATCGCCCGTTTTAAAAGGGAACAATGAAATGTTTTATTGATACCCAAAGAACGGGGCAGATCTAACTGAAATGCCACCGGATTGATAACCCTAGTGATCTTATAAGGGCCGATGAACCGGGGGCCTAACTTATGAGATGGCTGTCTCAACTTTAAATTCTTGGTAGACAACCAGACGAAGTCTCCTAATTTGAAGCTGCAGGGTCTTTTCCGCTTATCAAAAACCCTTTTGGTCACTAATGACACAGACACAAGGGCTTTCTTCACTTTCCTCCAAATACCCCTAAGGACCGAAACCACAGAGGAACCACCAGGCGTGGAGTCCAGGGGGTCAAAAGAATTGGCCTTAGGATGATGCCCATACACACAAAGGAAGGGAGAGATCCCTGTAGCAGAGTGAGCCGCGTTGTTATAGGCAAACTCCGCCATGGACAGATGAGCAACCCAGTCAGTCTGACACTTGGAGACATAACACCTGAGGAACTGCTCCAAGGACTGGTTCACCCTTTCAGTCTGCCCATTAGACTGCGGATGGTAGCCTGACGACAAGCTGACAGAAATCTGGAGATCGGAACAAAATGCCCTCCAGAATTTGGCCACAAACTGGGATCCGCGGTCAGAGACCACATCAAGTGGCAACCCGTGGAGGCGCACAACATGCAGCATAAATAATTCAGACAGGCGTCTGGCCGATGGCAGCCCAACCAGTGGAACGAAGTGCGCCATCTTCGAAAACCTGTCAACGACAACCCAGATGGCTGTCATCCCCGAGGATTGGGGCAAGTCCACCACAAAATCCATTGAAATGTGGGTCCATGGCTTAGATGGGATAGAGAGTGGATGTAATGGGCCAACAGAAACCCTCTAGGAGTCTTATTTCGGGCACAGATGTCACATGCCCGAACCCACTGATCCACATCCTTAGCCACCGAGGGCCACCACACCGCCCTAGATAGCAACTCCCGAGTTCTGGCAATACCCAGGTGACCTGCCGACTTCTTGGCATGGAATTCCAGGAACACTCGCTGTCTTAACCTAGGAGGCACAAACAAAAGACCTACCGGAAGGTCTGGAGGAGCCTGCTCCTGTGCTCTAAGGACTAATGACAAGAGGTCCTGGGTAATGCCCACTTTAATACATGATGGGGACACAATGGGCAACGGCTCCTCGGTGGTCTCCTGGATTGGAGCAAAACTCTGCGAGAGCGCATCAGCCTTGATGTTTTTTGACCCAGGGTGATATGTTATCAAAAAATTAAAGCGAGCAAAAAACAAAGCCCATCGTGCCTGCCTGGCATTGAGACGCTTCGCTGACTCTAAATATGCCAGATTCTTATGGTCGGTGAGAATTGAGACCACAAACTTAGCCCCCTCAAGCCAGTGTCTCCACTCCTCGAGTGCATCCTTAATAGCCAACAATTCCCGGTTACCCACGTCATAATTCATCTCGGCAGGCGAAAATTTACGGGAAAAGTAAGCACAGGGATGAAGGCGATTATCAGACACTCCCATCTGAGAGAGCACTGCCCCAATACCCATCTCAGAGGCATCCACCTCCACCACAAAAGGACGCTCTGGATCTGGGTGTCGCAGCACCTTGGCCGAGACAAATGCAAAAGCCGCTTTAGCCTCACAAGACCAGTGAGCAACATCCGCCCCTTTCTTAGTGAGTGCCACCAAGGGCGCCACTATAGACGAAAATCCAGCGATAAATCGTCTATAAAAATTTGCAAAGCCCAGGAAACGCTGAAGCGCCTTCAAACTAGTGGGCTGCACCCAATCCAGGACTGCCTGTACCTTGGAACCCTCCATTTGGAAACCTTCTGGGGAGATAATATATCCTAGAAATGCGATTTGCTGAACTTCAAATTCGCACTTCTCCAGCTTCACCCCAAGCCGGTGGTCTCTGAGTTTCTGGAGGACTAAGCGTACATGCTTCCGATGTTCCTCCAGGGAATGGGAGAAGATTAGGATGTCATCTAAGTATACAACTAAGAATCCATCCAAATATTCCCTGAGTACATCGTTCATGAAGTCCTGGAAGACTGCCGGGGCATTACAGAGCCCAAAAGGCATCACCAAATATTCATAATGCCCTGAGTGGGTATTAAAGGCAGTCTGCCATTCATCCCCCTCTCTTATTCGGATTAGATTGTACGCTCTGCGTAGGTCAATCTTAGAAAAAATGGTGGCAGTACGAAGCTGGTCAAACAAGACCGAAATGAGAGGCAGTGGGTATGAGTTTTTTTTTTTTTAAATATTAATTTTTATTGTTTTGCGGGTAAACAAAGCAGTTGGGATAGGGATACAGAAAGGAAAAGAGGGGGGGTAGGGGGGGTACACACAGTAGACAGCGTAATACAAAGTAACCTACAGAGTTTTATACAAGGCGTTGTACATTGAAAGATGAACTGCAGGAGTCACTCGTGTCTACCTGAGATACCTGTTAAGCCCATATTATTAATATCTAGGCGTCCTGAGGGGGTGTGGAGATTGGAGGGCGATTATGCCAGTAGGTGGACCACGGATACCATCGAAGGAGCGGGGATAGGGAGGACGAGGCGTAGGCTATACCCGCTGTCTCAAATTCGTAATGTGATTGTATGGATCTTTCTATTGCTGAGATGTGGGGAGTCGTGGTGGAGCGCCAAAGGCGAGCTATTGAGAGTTTTGTTGAGAGAAGGATATGGTCTAGTATATATCGATCTCCTGGTGTTAAATCTCCGTAGTATAGGTGGAGGAGGGCTAGTCGTGGGTGAGGGGGAATATGGTGGCCTAAGACTGTTTCTATGAGGTGGAAGACCGATGTCCACAATGAGGCAAGTAGAGGACATTCCCAGAAAATATGCATTAATGTGCCCACCATTCCACAGTTCCGCCAGCACATTTTGGTTGTAGAGGGTTGCATCACATGGAGGCGGGAAGGGGTGAAATACAGGCGGTAAAGCAGTTTATAAGACAGTTCTATATGAGATATACATTTAGACACTGAGTAGCAGGATCTGTATATCTTTTCCCATTCCTCCTCTGAAATTGAGCATTTAAGGTCTATCTCCCATTTCAACTGAAAGGGGGTTTTCTGGAATAGTCGGGGGTTATTAATGTAATTATACCATTTGGTAATACCCCCCCTGCCTTCTCCTGTCTCCAGGAACTTATGAACTAGTTTGGGCAAAGAGGGGGGGGGAACAGTGGGTGCTGAGACTCCATGGAGCCAATGTCTAAGTTGCAAATATTTGTAAAATTCCCCACGTGGTAATAGGAAATTTTCCTGGATCTGGGCATAGGGGAGGAGGGCACCATGCTCCATTATATCCTGTAGAGACTGGATTCCGTGAGATATCCAGTAGTCAAATCTTAAGTCGGGGATTAGTGAGGCTATTCCGGTCAATGATATGGCCGTTGTGGGGAGGGTTATGTCATTTCTACTTCGCACCACCTCCATCCAGGCCTTCCTAGTGGACTGGACAGAGATAGACCGATTGGTTAGTGATGAGCCCTCAGATTTAGGGAGTAGCAATACATCAGTCAGGGGTAATGGGGTTATAAGACCCTGTTCCAGTTGTACCCATGTTTTACACGTGGGTTGGTTATACCATGCCCCTATCTGTGCCAGCCGGCAAGCCAGTTGATATGTGTGTAGATCCGGGAATGCCAAGCCCCCGTCTCTTTTGGGGCGCGTCATTGTTTTCCTGGCCAATCTTGGTTTTTTGCCCCTCCACACATACGCGTTGAATATCACGTTAAATTTGGATATAAGGGAGTTGGGAACGAGGAGGGGGATGGCTCGGAACAAATACATAAGTCTGGGAAGGACCGTCATTTTCAGCGCGGCTATTCTCCCCAGCCATGATACATGTTGCATCATCCAATCCGTGACTAGGGTTGTGGACTTGCGCAGAAGGGGGGGGTAGTTTGCGGATATCATATCTTCTAGCTTCTTAGTGATATGGATTCCTAGGTATTTGAGACTTCCATCCTGCCAAGAGTACGAGTAGGAGGCCTTCAATTCGGCCAAGAGAGAAGGTGTAAAATTAATAGGGAGTGCCTCTGTCTTAGTGTTATTAAGTTTATAGTATGATGCCTCTGAATAATCGGACAAAAGTGTGTGTAGCGCCTTCAGGGAGGAGGAAGGGTTAGTAAGGGTCAAAAGAACATCGTCTGCAAAGAGACAAATCTTATGAGAATGTCCCAAATATTCCACTCCTGTAATCAGGGGAGAGGATCGTATTTTTTCGGCCAATGGTTCCATCGCCATGGCAAAGACTAGTGGAGATAAAGGGCATCCTTGGCGAGTGCCGTTCGTAATGGAAAAGGGGGATGAGAGCAGTCCGTTTACACATACCCTAGCCGAGGGGAGGCAGTATAGAGCAAAAATAGATGATAGGATTCTCCCGGAAAGGCCAAATCTCCCCAGTACCGCCTGCAGGTATCCCCAATGGAGGCGGTCGAACGCCTTCTCCGCGTCTAGCGAGAGCAATAATAAAGGAGATTCGGCCCCAGAGAAGACATCCAGTACGTTTATTACTCGCCTAGTGTTGTCGGATGACTGTCTACCGGGAACAAATCCCACCTGGTCCCCGTGGATGATAGAAGGAAGTAGGGGGTTAATCCTATTGGCGACTAGCTTCGCGTATATTTTCAAGTCAGTATTTAATAAGGCTATAGGGCGGTAGTTGGGCATCATGGCAGGATTCTTCCCCGGTTTAGGGAAAGCTACTATGCGGGCTTCTAGCATCTCCACTGGGAAGTTCCCTACTGTGGAGGCGTGGTTATAAACGCCATCCAGAATAGGGAGCAGAGTGTCTTTGAAACGTTTATAAAAATTGTTTATAAACCCATCCGGGCCTGGGGCTTTGTCTAATGGGAGTGAGGCTATAGCCTGGGAGATTTCCGTCTGCGACCACGGTTGATTTAAGGCTTGTAGAGATTCTGCGTCCAGGGATGGGAGATTAACATCTTTCAGAAAGGCTGCTATAATAGCTGGTGTGGGCTGTGGGGTGGAGGCATCATCTTTTAGGTTATAGAGGGAAGAGTAATACGAGGCAAAGGAGTTAGCTATGTCTGATGGGTCTGTTATCTTAGTATTATTTGAGTTAATTATATATTTCACCCTTTCCCTAGCATTTTTTCCCCGTAGTTTGCGAGCAAGCATTCTACCCGCCCTATCACCTTGCATATAGAACTTTTGCCGCAATCGAAAAAGGTTTTTACGTACTTCCGTCAGTTCTAATTTATTCAGTTCATCTCTGACCCGAGTCAAATCTCTGTATATTTTCTTATTAGAGGGATTCAGCTTAAGCAAAGCGTCTAGGTCTGCAAGTTGGGCTTCAAGTTCTACCTGTTTTTCCCGGGAAGTCCTGCGTATATAAGCTGCCGCTTGAATTGACGCTCCTCTGATTACCGCCTTGAGGGCGCACCAATGTGTGAATACGGACGTTTCTGCTGGGGTGTTGGTTTCAACATATAGGGAGAGGGCCTGAGCTATAGACCGATGGGCGTCCGGATTTAAAAGGAGATAGTCCCGAAGGCGCCATAAGGTAGGAGTGGACCTCAGTTGGTGGGGGTTCCACCGGACTAATAGGGCAGAATGATCGGACCACGAAACTGGCAGGATAGAAGCCTTCGAAACCTGTTGGAGAGTCCATTTATCAGATATCACTAGATCTATCCTAGAGTAAGAGCCATGGACTGGGGAGAAGAACGAGTAGTCCCGGCTTGACGGATTCTTAGCCCTCCAGACGTCATAGAGGTCATATTCATGCATTATGTTTCTAAAGGCGTGGGAGCTGTCACGTTGTGGGTTTCCCTTGGGAGAAGGGCGGGTTTGGGATCTGTCTACCGCAGGATCAAGGACCATGTTAAAGTCACCCAACAGTAGTATAGTGCCCATCCTGTGCTTCTGGAGGACTGTGAAAAATTTCCTAAGGAAAGGTATTTGTTTAGTATTGGGAGCGTAGAGTGTGGCTACAGTGACCGGCTTGTCTTCCAGTTTACCCGTCAGTATAAGGTACCTACCCTCTTGATCTGAGATCTGGCGTTCTAGAGAGAAATTACAGGAGTTTGAGAATAATATTGCCACTCCTGCTCTTTTTTTCGGGCCGTTGGACATATAGCAAATTGGGAATTTATTATCCCTGAATGGGGGGGGTGACGAAAGCATAAAGTGAGTCTCCTGCAGGGCCACTATATGAGCCTTACATTTGGCAAAGTGACGTAGGGCTAATCGTCGTTTATTCGGAGAATTCAGCCCTTTTACGTTTAAAGATAGTACATTAACCATTAGGTCTATCTGAGAGCCAAGCTATTATCAGGTTACATTTAATATCTCTGCAACCGGGTCTGCCAATGTATGTGTGTATTAAAACTTGGAGAGATGGGACGAACAGGGGGGATGGCGGGAATAGGAAGGAAGGGGCGTAGAGCGGGCACCGCATGGGTGCCAAATATGGTTGCCTAGCGTGGCAACACATGGGGTCGGGGCGAGGTGCGGGAAGTTATCCCCCCCACTCCTAAAACATTCAACCTAAACAATAACAGAGCGGTAAACACCGGGCCCCAGAGGGCTGCATTACATATATGCTTTCCTCTCGGGGAGCTTTACACATAACCTAAATAGCATCGACCTAAACGGCCCTTCCCCGTTTAGAGGAGCAATA
Organism: Pseudophryne corroboree; assembly: GCF_028390025.1. NCBI lineage: Eukaryota > Metazoa > Chordata > Amphibia > Anura > Myobatrachidae > Pseudophryne > Pseudophryne corroboree. Next base: position 672,997 of record NW_026967517.1, read on the forward strand.
TTGAGCAAGGTCAGCATGAGTACAGTGAAAATACAACATAATAAGCGTCCCAGGGGAAGCCGGCGCCGCCCACATGCCACGCCCCCCCGGAGCATCCTCCGGGGGGGGGGCGTAGCCGCGGGACGCCGCGACCCCACAGGAAGCAAGCAAAACAGCGACATGTATGACATTGATATACAACCTGAAAGAGAAAATCAGACTCTAATGTCCATTGTCTGCTGTCGACCACTCCTGTGTCAGCCTAAGTGTTGCCGGAGCCATTTCGGATGTATCCTCTTTCCTCCAGGAATCCAATAATTTCAGACCCGCTTCTGGTGTGATAATCGCGTGCATAACACCATTCCGTCTAGCCAGCAGTTTCGTCGGAAATCCCCATCGGTAGAGAATGTCGGCTTTCCTAAGAGCCGTGGTTACCGGGTAGAATGAACGTCTCAGAGCTAGGGTGGCTGCCGAGAGGTCTCCGTAGACTTGTACATCTCCCAGGGTTCCGGCTGGCAGGTCCGGGCGCATGGCCGCCCGCAAGATCTGCTCCTTGATATGGTAGTAATGCATCCGCATTAGAGTGTCTCTCGGAGCGTCCTTCGGGGCATTCCTAGCTTTCGGTAGACGGTGGATGCGGTCGATAAGAAAGTCACCGATAGTACGGGTTGGTAAAAGCGCCATGAAGAGGTCCGTCGCAAACTGGGTGAGTTCTGCGTTGGTGACGGTTTCTGGGATGCCTCTGAGTTTTATGTTATTACGTGGTGACCTGTCCTCCAGGTCACATGTCTTCCTCCGTAGGTCCGCGACCTCGGCCTGTAGATCTTCGAGTTGGGTAACCACCTCATTATGCGACTTCACCACCTCCTCACATTTATTCTCAAGGTGATCTGTGCGTTGGCCTACAGCGTCAATCGACTGTTGGCAACTTTGAAGCGCTGTTTTAACTTCCTTCGAGATATCATCTTTAAATGAAGCCAAAAGCTGTCGCATAGACCCCAGTGTGAGGGGTGCATCATCATCTAGTTGAGAAAGATTAGATTGATTGGCCCGAGGAGTCGGGGATACGTCTTCGCCTGTTCGGGATTGTTTAGATAAAGAGTCCGATAGGGCAGAGCTTTTCTGGTTTTGGGAGGACGGGGATTGTTTAAAGAAGGCGACCTGGCGGGTCGGGGTCGGGTCTTTTTGGCGTTTAAGCGGCATAGTCCCAGTCTGCGTTTCCTCTTCAGAATTATCTTATACACAGAAGATCGGACCAAGGAGGAGGAGAGAAAAGCTTATGTCGGCTTAATGTGCATATCTCGGCAGCTTTACTTTTTTCAGGAGCGGGGGGGAGCACCACGCATCACGCAGTAGATCACATCAGAATGGTTTAGTAGGGGATGAGACGCCCCACGGCATCCAGTCGTCGGGTGTCAGCGGGGAGTCACTGCTCTTATACGTATGTCTAACTTTCCCCTATGCAGGCAGGATCAGATATCAGGGAGTAAATATTCCTTGCGTCAACCTCTTATATAGAGGCACGGAGGTGCTGGTGTATTTTGCTAGAAAGATATAGGACAGAGGCAAAAACTGCAGTACTGGCTATTTTGCCAGCATTCAAGATGGCGCCTCCGGCTTCCAGCAACAGGTCTCTGTTAGCTTGGTGTCTTGGGTACCCTGTGCTTTAGTTAATATGACAGTCCTGGAGGCAATAACAGTTTGGTGAGGTGTGGAGTTGTGAGCTATAGAACTCAGATAAGGCTGTCTATGTGAGCAGCCTGTGTGTCTGCACTATAACTTTGGATCCAAGATGGCCGCCGCAGCTGTGACAGGCTGGAGGATGTCTCCCTGTGTGTGGAGCCCGTGGATCCCTGGATAATTCCCTCTCCCTAATCAGGTACCTGAGGGTCTTGGGGAGGTCTCCAGGCTGTTCTGGGGTCCAATGGGTGTCCGTAGGGCGCGCCCCGGGTCCCGCCGCGGCCGCACGCCGTTCCGGAGCTTCCCGCCGGGCCTCCTCCAAACTCGAGGCCCCGGCTTCAGTGGTCGGCGTAGGCCGCAATGCCGGATCTGCACTCTATGTGTCAGCGCTGTCCAGGGCCGCACAGCAGGGCACTCTCCTGCAGTAAATACCCCACCTGGATGTTTATAATTCCAGGTTAGGCTGTGAATAAGGGGTTTATTTGGCTTAATCCCTGAGAGCTCCTCCACTGCACGTCTGCTCTAGGATGCAGCCAGGCCACGCCCCCAGTGGGTATGAGTTTTTAATCGTGATACGGTTCAATTCCCTGAAGTCGATGCAGGGTCGCAACGAACCGTCCTTTTTACCCACGAAGAAGAACCCCGACCCAACTGGAGACTGTGAAGGTCTGATAAATCCCTTAGCCAAGTTCTCCTGAATGTACTCTGCCATAGCCTGAGTCTCAGGACGTGACAGGGAGTACAACCTGCTCTTAAGAAGCTTATCATTTGGCAACAAATCAATGGCACAGTCATAGGGGTGATGGGGAGGTAGTACCTCTGCAACTTTTTTGGAGAACACGTCCGCAAAATCTGCATAACACCCTGGCAATCCTGGCAAACTTAGCTGCGAGAGCCTGACTGGAAGGCTCAAGCAACTCCTGAAACAATCAGTACCCCAACTAAGAATCTCCCCAGAGACCCAGTCAAATTGAGGATTGTGGGCCCTTAACCAGGGTAACCCCAACACCAATGGGGCAAAAGTACAGACAGTCACATAAAAGGACAATTTTTCAGAGTGTGTGGCTCCAATAAACAAAGAAATCTGGCTAGTGCAAGAGGTAATTTTACCTTGGGATAATGGTTCCCCGTTTAACCCACAAATCTCAATTTCTGATGCTAAGGGTACTAAGGGAACAGAGTGTTTCAGGGCGAATTGGCGGTCCATAAAAACCCTGTCGGCCCCACTGTCCACAAAGGCCTCAGTCTTGACAGTTTGACCAAGGATCTTCAAGGTCACCGGAATGATAAAAGTCTTCTTGGGAAATTCTGACTTCTGGCCTGACAGGATATTTCCCATCACCCTCAGGCCCTGAAGTTTTCTGGCTTTTCTGGGCATGATACTACCACATGACCTTTATTCCCACAGTACAAACACAACCCCTGCTGTCTCCTCCGCGTCTTCTCACGCGAGGAGAGGCAGGTAGCCCCAATCTGCATAGGCTTCTCGGAAAATTCCTCAGAGTCTGAGGTTCCCTTGGGAAAGAAGGAAACCTCTGTCTCCCTTTCAAGCCTACACTCTCTCAGCCGTCTATCCACCCGGATGGATAAATGCATGAGCTGATCCAAGCTATCAGGCAAGGGATATTGTACCAGTTGGTCTTTTATCTGGTTAGAAAGACCTCTTCGGTACTGGTGTCTCAGGGCTGGGTCATTCCACTGGGTATCATGGGCCAACCTCCGAAACTCCGTACAGTAAACCTCAACTGGCCTTCACCCTTGCTTAAGGATCGAAATCTGAACCTCGGCTGAAGCCGTCTTGTCAGGGTCATCATACAACATGCCCAGTGCCGTAAAAAAAGCATCAACACTTTTAAGCGACGGACAGTCAGGCTGCAACCCATATGCCCAGACCTGTGGGTCTCCTTGTAGCAAGGAAATCACTATGCCCACCCGCTGAATCTCCGACCCAGAAGACTGAGGCCTAAGCCGGAAGTACAGCTTGCAGCTCTCCTTGAAACAAAAGAACTGCGAGCGTTCTCCAGAAAAACGATCCGTGAGATTTACTTTCGGCTCCTTAACCCCTGAAGGTGCTGCTGCTGCGGGAGCTCCGCCAGCGGCCTGGGAGGTGTGCATTTTAATGGACAAATCATTAAATTGTCGAGTCAGGACCTGCACCTGATCGACCACCTGTTGCAACGTATTTTGAGAGGTATGCTCCATATTCCCACTAAATTTCAACAGGAGTATTAGGCTGCTGAATATGTTATGCACACCAGTGCCTGCAGGAATGTACTGGTGTCTGAACTGTTATGCACACCATTGCCTGCAGGAATGTACTGGTGTCTGAACTGTTATGCACACCAGTGCCTGCAGGAATGTACTGGTGTCTGAACGGATAGGGATGCAAAACAAATGAACTCACAGACAGACTGGGGAATATGACATTACGTACACAGAAGGTGATAGGGTAACAAAATAAACATAAAGTGAACAGAGAAGCCCAGAGGCTAAGAAACTGGGTGTCTCCCTAGTATTAGGAATGCTCAGATGGAAAAAGCAAGATGTTGTGTTTAAATACGTAAAGAACCCGAAATGCTGTTGCTAAGGGCAACAGCAAAACCCTAAAGGGTTACCAACGGGTGTGGCAGTAAACTCCTTGGTCAGAGATGGAATGATAGACACAAGGAGGGTCTCCACAATCCTAATCCTCACTTGCAGTGCACAGGTTCAGCTTACTGCCACTAAACTGACACCTGAACACCTTGCACAGTGAGACAGGATTTAGGCAGGCAAATCTGAGAATACAGCCGCAAACTTGCTAAGTTCACAGAGTAGCAAAAGAACCCCAGCAAGTTAAACGACTGACTCCAGTCTTACTGCTAGGTCTGGATTGGCAGAGTGTAGTACCAAATCCCCAGGCCTATTTGCAGTAAGCAACAACAAATACAAAGCTACACAGTACTGGCTAACTTTCAGGAACTGACTAACCAACAAAGATTCAGCAGCATCTGCTTAACCTGAGAAGAGGCCTTCTATAGCAGGTGCTGTCCACGCCCCACTCAGACCTCACAGACTGTGAGCACAAAAACCAGCACCGGATCCCCTGCCGTGCACAAAGCCTGTAACCACTGCACAGCAAAAGACCCGAACCGGAGTATCAGCTGCGCTCAGGCCACTCCGCTAGCACTTGTCTCCCGATTGCTATGACGACGTGGCAGCACAGGGCAGGCTACCCTAACAAGACCTCCTAAAACAAATACAGGTGTCGGTGCATCAATGCACGCGAGTCCTGGGAAAAATGGTAGCTTCTTACGAAGAAATTCCATTCGGCAGGTTCCATGCAAGGATCTTCCCGTGGGATCTGTTGGACAAGTGGTCCAGGTCGCATCTTCCGATGCATCGGCTGATAACTCTGTCTCCAAGGGCCAGGGTGTCGCTGTTGTGGTGGCTGCAGAGTGCTCATCTTCTAGATGGCCGCAGATTCGTCATACAGGACTGGGTCCTGGTGACCACGGATGCCAGCCTTCGAGGCTGGGGGGCAGTCACACATGGAAGAAACTTCCAAGGACTATGGTCGAGTCAGGAGACTTCCCTACACATAAATATTCTGGAACTAAGGGCCATTCACAATGCCCTAAGTCAGGCTAGACCCCTGCTTCAAGACCAGTTGGTACTGATCCAGTCAGACAACATCACGGCGGTCGCCCATGTAAACCTACAGGGCGGCACAAGAAGCAGGATGGCGATGGCAGAAGCCACAAGGATTTTCTGATGGGCGGAAAATCATATGTTAGCACTGTCAGCAGTATTTATTCCCGGAGTGGACAACTGGGAAGCAGAGTCTCAGCAGGCATGACCTCCACCCGGGAGAGTGGGGACTTCATCCAGAAGTCTTCCAAATTATTGTACACCATTGGCAAAGGCCACAGGTGGACATGATGGCGTCCCGCCTCAACAAAAAGCTAAAACGATATTGCGCCAGGTCAAGGGAGCCTCAGGCGATAGCTGTGGACGCTCTGGTAACACCGTGGGTGTACCAGTCGGTGTATGTGTTCCCTCCTCTGCCTCTTATACCCAAGGTACTGAGGATAATAAGAAGGAGAGGAGTAAGAACTATACTCATGGTTCCGGATTGGCCAAGAAGAGCTTGGTACCCAGAACTTCAAGACATGCTCTCAGAGGACCCAGGGCCTCTGCCGCTCAGACAGGACCTGCTGCAGCAGGGGCCCTGCCTGTTCCAAGACTTACTGCGGCTGTGTTTGACGGCATGGCGGTTGAACACCGGTTCCTAAAAGCTAGGAAAGATGTGATCGCAAAATATTTTCACCGCATATGGCGAAAATATGTTGCTTGGTGTGAGGCCAGGAAGGCCCCAAAGGAGGAATTTCAACTGGATCGATTTCTGCACTTCCTACAGTCAGGAGTGACTATGGGCCTAAAATTGGGTTCCATTATGGTCCAGATTTCGGCTCTGTACATATTCTTCCAAAAAAAACTGGCTTCGCTGCCTGAAGTTCAGACTTTTGTTAAGGGAGTGCTGCATATTCAGCCCCCGTTTGTGCCTCCAGTGGCACCTTGTGATCTCAACGTGGTGTTGGATTTCCTGAAGTCGCATGGGTTGAGCCACTTAAATCCGTAAGTGCTATAATGTCTCACGTGAAAAGTGGTCATACTGTTGGCCTTGGCGTCGGCCAGGCGTGTATCAGAATTGGCGGCTTTGTCATGCAAAAGTCCTTATCTGATTTTCCATATGGATAGGGCGGAATTGAGGACTCGTTCTCAATTCCTTCCTAAGGTGGTATCAGCTTTTCATCTGAACCAACCTATTGTGGTGCCTGCGGCTACTTGGGACTTGGGAGGACTCCAAGTTACTGGACGTAGTCAGGGCCCTGAAAATATATGTTTCCAGGACGGCTGGAGTCAGGAAAACTGACTCGCTATTTATCCTGTGTGCACCCAACAAGATGGGTGCTCCTGCTTTTAAGCAGACTATTTGCTCGCTGGATCTGTAGCACGATTAAACTTGCACATTCTGCGGCTGGAATGCCGCACCCTAAATCTGTAAAAGCCCATTCCACAAGGAAAGTGGTCTCTTCTTGGGCGGCTGCCCGAGGGGTCTCGGCTTTACAACTTTGCCGAGCAGCTACTTGGTCAGGGGCAAACACGTTTGCTAAATTCTACAAATTTGATACCCTGGCTGAGGAGGACCTGGAGTTCTCTCATTCGGTGCTGCAGAGTCATCCGCACTCTCCCGCCCGTTTGGGAGCTTTGGTATAATCCCCATGGTCCTTACGGAGTCCCAGCATCCACTAGGACGTCAGAGAAAATAAGATTTTACTCACCGGTAAATCTATTTCTAGTAGTCCGTAGTGGATGCTGGGCGCCCATCCCAAGTGCGGATTGTCTGCAATACTTGTACATAGTTATTGCCTAACTAAAGCGTTATTGTTGAGCCATCTGTTGAGAGGCTCAGTTATATTTCATACTGTTAACTGGGTATAATATCACGAGTAATACGGTGTGATTGGTGTGGCTGGTATGAGTCTTACCCGGGATTCCAAATCCTTCCTTATTGTGTCAGCTCTTCCGGGCACAGTATCCTAACTGAGGTCTGGAGGAGGGTCATAGGGGGAGGAGCCAGTGCACACCAGGTAGTCCTAAAGCTTTCTTTAGTTGTGCCCAGTCCCCTGCGGAGCCGCTAATCCCCATGGTCCTTGCGGAGTTCCCAGCATCCACTACGGACTACGAGAAATAGATTTACCGGTGAGTAAAATCTTATTATCCCAAGGTTAGTGCATAGATAATATCCAGCTTTCTGCCTGTTTCATTCCAAAGGCCTGCTAAGTTGTCCCAACATGCATCTACACAATACTATTACCAATCACTGAGTGACGCCTGATATAAATATAAATCAGTCAGATAACGAGTAGTAACCAGTGACGAGTAATGACGTCTGTATGTAATGAGTCCACAAATCAGGAGAACCACCTTTCTGTATCTCCAGCACCCGCTACAGAAATATAACACCTGAAGAATGAATGAGGTTGGGGAGAGAGTAGCAGCCTGTAATAATGATAATATATGCTGTTATATAAACAGTGCTATAACCATTCTTCTGATAGAGATCCTTCCTCTGATAGATATAAAGAAGCTCTGGTGTATATAGGCTGAATCCCCTTCTACTTTTGTCCTATGTGCCGTGGGGCAGTGACTGGGAACAATGGCCCTCATTCCGAGTTGTTCGCTCGCAAGGCGAATGTAGCAGAGTTACACACGCTAAGCCGCCGCCTACTGGGAGTGTATCTTAGCATCTTAAATGTGCGACCGATGTATTCGCAATATTGCGATCACTAACCTTGTAGCAGTTTTAGAGTAACTCCAGACTTACTCTGCCTGTGCGATCATTTCAGTGCTTGTCGTTCCTGGCTGACGTCATAAACACACCCAGCGTTCGCCCAGGCACTCCCACCGTTTCCCCGGCCACTCCTGCGTTTTTTCCGGAAACGGTAGCGTTTTCAGCCACACGCCCCTAAAACGCTGTGTTTCCGCCCAGTAACACCCATTTCCTGTCAATCACATTACGATCGCCGGAGCAATGAAAACGCCGTGAGTAAAAATACTAACTTCATAGTAAAGTTACTTGGCGCAGTCGCAGTGCGAACATTGCGCATGCGCACTAAGCGGGATTTCACTGCGATGCGATGAAAAAGACCGAGCGAACAACTCGGAATGAGGGCCAATGAGAGCAGGGAAAGCACCAGCACCAGAGCAGAAGGAAAGATAGTGGGGGTAATTCCGAGTTGATCGCTAGCTGCCGTTGTTCGCAGCGCAGCAATCAGGGTAAAAATCGGCATTTCTGCACACGCATATGGGCCGCAATGCGCACTCGTGTCGTACAGGTACAAAGCCCGTTGTGGTTGTGCACAGGTTGTGGTGAAGTTTTCCTTCGCACTGACGGCCACAAGAAGATTGACAGGAAGGGGGCGTTTACTGGGTGTCAACTGACCAATTTCAGGGAGTGTTTGCAAAAATGCAGGCGTGTCTGAAAAAACGCAGGCATGGCTGGGCGTTCGCTGGGCGGGTGTATGACATCAAATCCGGACAGGAATAGGCTGAAGTAATTGCAAGCTCTGAATAGGTTCAGAGCTACTCTGAAACTGCACAAATTGTTTTGCAGAGCGCGGCTGCACATGTTCACACTTCTGCTAAGCTAAAATACACTCCCAGTGGGCGGCGTCACTCTTGTTTGCCCCACTTAACCTTGCAGTCTACCGCAGACCGCAAAGTTCCCAACCTTAGATTCAATGGAGCGCCTATGGACTACATTTTATCTACAGTGCAGTGCGCAACCTGACTGACAGTGCGCACAGCCAATCAGGAGAGTGCCATGACATGGCGCTCCCTGATTGGCTGAAGGGACCCTCTTTGACAGCAGTCACGGTGGGTCCCGCCAGTCGGGGAAAGGGGTCCCATGTGTAAACATGGGACCCCTTTCAGTCCGTGGATCGGGGTTTTCCGTTTTTTTTATTTTGCCAAGTACGTGGATTACAAATTTAAAGAAGACGACCGATCTACACAGGATTGTTGTGAGTATAATTTTATTTACAGGTACCCCGGGTTTCTACTGGAGAAGAGGACCGATGCTTCCAATCACTGCTGGGCAGGAGGTATAACTTCCAGTTTGTGGCTCTCTCACATCGCCTTGGACAATACGTCACATCCCGTGAACAGGTGGCTCCTGTTTGCAATCCTCTGTCTACAGAGATATCCTTGTGTAGTGGACCTGTGGAACAACAGGTCCCAGCTGTTCCAGTTCCGTTCCAGTTCCCAGCTGTTCCAGTTTCCAGCTGTTCCTGTTTTCCCGTGGAACTACAAGTTCCAGCAACCCCTCCAGCTCTCCTGCGACATTCAGTGTGCAAGTTCCTGTGTTCCTGTGGAACTACAAGTTCCAGCAACCACTCCAGCTCTCCTGCAGCATTCAGTGTGTAAGTTCCTGTGTTCCAGTCTCCAGATCCCCGTGTTCCTGGTTACCTGCTTGTTACTCCGTGTTCCTGGTTATCCTACTACAGCTCCGTGGAACTACAAGCATCAGCAATTCCTGCATTCATTTACAGGCTTCACACCAATCTCCAACACAGTGTGCTTCAGCCTCAGCTGTAGAGACTCCATCTCCAGGTGCAGCTCATCGCCTCACCTGTGAATCAGCTTGCAAGCTGCCTGTGCTTTCCCAATAGCACTGTGAACCCTGCATCAAGTCTTCTGCATCTGCTACCAGGTTTGCTACCATTATCATCACCTCTGCTGGCTCCACGTGTTTATCATCTCTGGTTCCCATACCAGCATATTGCCATAGACTCTCACTGTATTGCCATAGACTCTCACTGTATTGCCATAGACTCTCACTGTTTTGCCATAGACTTTCAGCTTCCACGCTGCATCATACCCATTGCATTTATTATTGTTTATTTCTCCAAGTATTCCTGCTGCCATATTGTTTTATCTTTCTGCTTAAATAAACAACATTGCGCACATGCGCAGGAATCCAATCCAGTATCCTCACTTCTTCCATCCTACCTCCACTGACCCACTAGCGCCCCCTCCGGGGACACAAACCAGACCGAACCTGACAGTTTGTCCAAGGCCAATGGACTCGGATGGTGGTCAGAATGTGGGGTCAGGGGCCTTACAAAATCTGCTCTCCCGTTTGGATGGTCAAGAGGCTGCGCAGCAGCAGATGTTACAGTTTCTACAGGGAATGTCTATCCGTTTGGATACCTTGCAGCAATCCCTTCCAAGTTCTGTTGTTTCTCCAGTTCCTGTTCAAGTCACCCCTGCTCCAGTCATTTCAACTTTCCCTGCGCAATCCGTTCCTGTGGATGGATCTCGCTCAAGTCAGTCCTATGGCAGTCCCTTCACAGCTAATTCTCCTGAGAGAGCGACTTCCTCCTTTGAAAGCTTCAAGACTCCTTTGTTGTCGGCTGTGAACTCTGAACCAATAAGCATTCTTTATCATCTATTGGAACAACTTCAAAGTCTCCTAACAAAAATCATTCCAATAATGCCAGAAATCCTGGGTGGTGCTTTAAACGCAGTGAAGAGTACTGCTCAAAGTATTGAGACTAGTGCGTCCTCCGTGTCAACTTTTTTTCAAACTGAAGTCTCTTCTCCTATGCAGAGAGAGGGCAGATTCCAGAGCTACCCGCGCTCTAACCTCACGGAAGCTGAACGCCGGCATCGCAAGCAGCTTCACCTCTGCTTTTACTGTGGGAGTTCTAGTCATCTTATTAAGGACTGTTCCTTCCGTAACTCAAAAGTTGGTGACAGGTCCCAGCATCACAGTGTTTTCACCTGCAAACCTTCCAACGTATCCTCTACAGTTTCAAGTTCCTTTACCCCGGACAGGAGTGTCCAAAAAGTATACGATTGGGGTCCTGTGACAAATAGACCCAATCCCAAGTTCAAAAATCAACAGAGACTATCTATGTTACCCATAACTAAAGTAGTTTCTGTGCCTACAGCCTGAGAAGGGGCATCTGTGCCTACAGCCCGAGAAGGGGCATCCGTGCCTACAGCCCGAGAAGGGGCATCCGTGCCTACAGCCCGAGAAGGGGCATCCGTGCCTACAGCCCGAGAAGGGGCATCCGTGCCTACAGCCTGAGGAAGGTAGATGGGCAAGCATTTGTATGATTCTGCATTAAAGCCAATGTCACTCCATTTTGTTATATACAATAGATTATAAGCTTACTTTAGTATTAAGATATTGAGATGTTTAAAATATGCCTGGAAGAAGGAAAATTACAGTTGGCTGAAAGGAAACAAAAAGAAGAAGTTGTGGCAAAGCCATTTACAAGAAACGAAGCAAAAACAAGGACGTGTGGCAAGGCTTCTGAGAAATGGAGAAAGAAAAGGAAACAAGCAGGCGTTATCAGGAAAAGGACGCAATCCTGAGGTTAAGGCAATAGTTAGTGACAGTTTTAAAAAACGTATATATATATGGATGGATTAATAAAAGAACAGAACTCAGATTGACTACACCATGTGTGCAGTGTGTGGTCATTTGATTTCTCCAGCTGGCTGAATGGCACGTATATTTTATTCACAGGTTCTGAATGCAAAAGACAGGCTGTTGTTGGAGTCCTCTCAGAGAAGGCTGAGGCTAAAGGAGGTTTACCTCCAACATTTTCATGGTGCCGAAACCCGGGAAGCCAAGAAGTTGAATAGAGGAGCAACAAGTCACCTGGCTCTAGACGTTGGAACCGTTTAAACCGCGGTAAGTAACAACTTGATTGCGATTTTCGCCAATTGTTACTTTACGTGTTTTAACGTCTGTGTCAGAAGTGTCAGTTTTCTCTGTTCAACTCAAGCGCTTCCTAGTAAAAGCCTTGCCTCTTTTGTATCAGAACAGTAATGTAAATTTATGTCTGAAATTGAAGAATGTATTGATTTTGAAAGCTCATATGGTTGTGGGTGTTGTACTGTTAGTTTAAAGTGGTTTGTGCAAGGTCCTCATGGGTCAGTAAATATTACATTTGTTGCATGCACTGAAAAAAGATATATCAGGTTTTAGAAGGTGTAGGGGACATCAAGATGATGTTTATGGTAAAACTGTGGGTTATATGAAAGGTATAACAACAGGATGTCATGGTTTTGTTAATCTAAGGGAAGGCAAGGGCTTGCGCCAGATACTGAAAGAACCAGAACCTGAAAGATTCTTTTGTCCCTATTCTGTCAGACCCACTAGATTAAGATATACCTTGATAACGGAAGAGTGTGAGTCCACCCATAAGGAAACTGAATGATTACAGGTGTATGTAATCAGTAGGACAGAGGTAAACCTGTAGTGTTCAGGAAACCCATCTTTACAATAATCAACATAGAGTACTAAAGTTGTGTAACTCATATCGGAGAGAGAAGTGTTGATAAGTTGGCAGAAGGCAGGATGGGAACCTCTAATAGCAAGGGTGAATTAACCCCTGTGGAAATAGTTAAACAGGAGGTGGGACCACATGCAGTTAAAGATATAGCCAAGGTATTTAAAAGGGGAGGATTTCCTCCATATGGGGAAATTTAACACTGACAGATGGAGAAAATTCAGAATCTGTAATAGGGAATGGATAGGAAAATGCAAGAAAGGGGATCAGGTTTATATTTGGCTAACAGAAGAGAGAAATGGGAGCAGGAGGAGGAAAGGAAGAAGAGAGAGAGGGAAGATGACCAGCATATGACGCTCTGTTTAGCAACTACAGGAACGAACCAGGGCCATAATGTGCCAGTTATTCCCAATCCGCCCCCTCCTCCACCTGTATTACCAGTCCCGGTACCTACACTAATCACAGATCCACCCCCTTACTCCGCAAATCTGGGAACCCCAGGGCAACCTCCTATAGTATGGAACCAGTGCCCTGATTTAACTAAATGTCCCCAATGTGCATCTCTGTTGGAACCAGAGAGGATGACCTGTCCCAACTGTACACCCCAGATAGGAACAGGCCACAGAACTCCATTAATGATAAATAGACTGAAACCATACAACCTGTCCGGTCAAGGGGAAATGCATTCAGGATTCCCATTGTCTCATAAAGACAAAAGAAAACTGAGAAAGGGGAGACTGGTAACAAGAAATGTATTTTACACTGAAGCAGAAAATGGAACTGTACAGATGTATGAAATTGAGGAAGAAGATGAATCAGAAAACTTAAATGTTCCTGCTTGTTACCCAGTACGTACCTTTGCCTATGTCAATCCAAGAGAAGGACAGCCTATATTAGCGGATGAGGAGGGATATGTTCAAGGACAAAATAATTTTAGACCACAGTTTTTTACAAGAGAAGAGCATACCCCTTTTTTCAGTAATGGAAGTTACAGCCATAATAAAAGATAGCCCAGATCCATGCAAACAGCCTGGACGGTTTAAGTTATATATGGAGACTATGTGTAATTTACATTCCGCAGATGTGGAACAAATATGTAAAAATAAATTAGTAGAGGGTGATCTAAGACAGCTTAAGGATATGGCAGCTCATCAAGCCACTGATTATCATGAACAGATAGAAGATGTAATAGAAGCACAAAGGAAAACTATAGCCAGTGGACCACAATTTGTGGCACGCCTAAGGAGATGGTGTTATTTAAGAAATCAAAGGTATCCAGAAGCCGTTGGAGCACAAGGAGAACAACCGTTTAGAAGTTACCTTTGTAAAATTAAGGATATGGTCCGAAATGAAGGTTTGGACCCAGAAGCAGAAGCAGGAGAAAGGATGGTCAGATACCGAGTATTGGAAGGTTTAAGACCAAGTCTAAAACAGAAAATAAATTACTAGTACTCCTGCATATAGGTCTACACCTATGGATCAAATTCTGGATACAGTAGAGGCCTTAGAAGATCTGGAAAAGGAAGAAAAGGAGAAAAAGGTAGCTAAACCCAAAACAGTCTACCTGGTCACAGAAGAAGGCTCAAAGAAAAAATTAGAAGGGGAAGGAAGAGCCATGATCAAGCCCGAATCGGGAAAATGCTTCTGGTGCAAAAAACCAGGTCACTTCAAAAGAGACTGTCGCACATATAAAAGTTGGATAGAAAAAAGGGGCAATCAAGCCCCCAAGAATAAGTCAGACTGAAGTCCCGGCACCCCAGTACCAATGATACTACCGATGAACCCCCCCGACAGAATGGAAGATGGGTTTATTACAGTCAAACTGCCAACGGGAGAAAATGTTTCCTGCCTGCTTGATACTGGGGCAAGCCAATCAGTTATAAGACAGGAAGAAGTACCAGCACACCTCATTACAGGAAAACCAGTGACAGCAAAGGGATTAAGTGGAGAAAAGATCCAGCTGAGGAAAACTAGGATCCTCAATGTACAAGTACAAGGACATTCAGATGAAATCCCAGTAGAGTTCCTAGTATCTCCCACCTGCCCAGTCAACTTGCTGGGAGCAGATTTGCTGCAGAAACTACAAGCAAGTATTCTGTACAGAGGGAACAAGGTGATATTCAAGACAGCACTATCACCCACAGACTATGATCAAGTGCAAGCCGCTATACAGATATTTCTAGCAACCACCGCAGAAGACGATGAAGAAGAAACCCCAGAACAAATTAAAACCTGGCGAGGATGGGGAATGCCAGACAAGGTATGGGCAAAAGGAAAAAAGAGATGTGGGAACCATAAAGGTCCAACCTGTGAAGCTATCAAACCAGGAACTGTACCAGTAACTATAAAGCAGTACCCCTTGAACAAGGAACAGACAGCAGCCATAGGAGTACAGATCAAAGATATGCTTGCACATGATGGACAGCAATATTGCTGGACAAGACTACCTCAAGGAGGAGCTACAAGCCCATCAGAGTTCACAGAAGCCATGGCCACAGTCTTGAAGAAATGATCACCTGAGTATCCAGAAGAGACAATATCATTGTTAAAGTTTCTTGCAGATAAAGACTACCGAGTGACACAAGCCAAGCTGAAATTTGCCCAGAAGAAGGTGATATTCCTAGGACACTGCATTTCTCAAGGAACATGCCGCCTTAGAACAGAAAGAATAAAAGTTATACTGAATGCTCCAAATTCACAGACCTTAACACAGAAAAGAGCCTTTCTAGGTTTGGTGTCCTATGTCAGAGACTGGATACCAGGAGCTTCAGCCCTTATGCAACCACTGTATAATGCCAAGAAGACTGCTACAAACTCCCAAGAAGAGCAAGAGACACAGTGGGTGGCTGTTAAACAGATGAAGGAAGCCATATGTTCAGCTCCAGCCCTGGGACTCCCAGACTACACAAAGCCTTTTACCTTGTTCTGCCATGAACATAGGGGACATGCAACAGGAGTCCTGACACAGGAGGTCGCTTATTATTCAGCAGCACTGGATGGAGTGATGCAAGGATCACCAACCTGCATAAGGTCAGTAGCAGCTGCAGCCATCCTAAAGGACAAATGTGCAGATGTTGTGATAGATCATCCACTTACCATACAAGTTCCACATGCAGTCACAGAAATACTGCAACAGGCATCTACAAGACATCTCAGCACAGCAAGGCTGACAAAATATGAAGTAGCCCTTCTATCAGCAAGCAACCTTACTATTAAGAGATGTACCTCTCTCAACCCTGCAACTTTACTACCTCTTAAAGATGAACCTGACGGTTCAAAAGGAGGGAAAGATGAAGAAGTACAGCCAGAGGAAAGAACAGAACCATACCCGGAAAAAGAACATGACTGTATAGCCCTCATGGAGGAAGAAATACAGCCAGATTAGAAGATTGATGACAGACCGATACATAATATAAAATTTTTATTTTTTACAGATGGTTCTAGTTATTATGTTCAAGGATACAGGGTGGCGGGGTATGCAATTGTTTCTCCGCATTAAGTCTGGAAGAACAGAAGTTTCCTTACAGCAGCAGGTAAACTTATAAAGAATGGGCATCTAATACAAAGACTAACAAGAGCATTTGAAACTGCCCAAACAAATGGCAGTCATAAAGACCAAAGCACATACTAAGGAAGAAACAGAATAAAGCAAGGGTAATGCATATGCAGATGCAG
This sequence comes from Pseudophryne corroboree, assembly GCF_028390025.1. Taxonomy (NCBI): domain Eukaryota; kingdom Metazoa; phylum Chordata; class Amphibia; order Anura; family Myobatrachidae; genus Pseudophryne; species Pseudophryne corroboree. The sequence continues at coordinate 689,184 of NW_026967517.1, forward strand.
AAGCAAGGAAAGCAGCCCTAAAGAACAAACATGAACCAGCCATTTATGTTCAGAAAGAAGCAGAAGAAGTGAATATAAAGACTCTCATCAAGCTGCAAGAACAAGCAAAAGCAGAACACAAGACATGGGAAAAGATGGGAGCCAAAGCAACCTGTTTAGGTTTATGGAAGAAAGAAGACAAATGGTGCTTACCAAGAGCACTATACCCACCTATGCTACATGTATCCCATGGATCAGATCACAAGGGAAAAGAACAAATGACTAGGCTGGTACAGGACCATTGGGTAGCACCAGGATTTTATGTGGCAGCAAAGAACTTTACGGATCAGTGCTGGATATGAGAAAAATCCAGGAAGAAGAACAAGGACAAGCCTTGGACAGACACCACAAGCTTATTTTCCTTTCCAGAGACTACAAATTGACTATATACAGATGCCAAAACATGGAACACATGAATATGTTCTACCCTGCACAGACATTTTTAGCAGATGGCCAGAGGCGGGTCCGGTAGCAAAAGCAAATGCTATCTCAACTGCAAGGAAAATAATAGCAGAAGTAGTGTGCAGATTTGGGGTTCCAGAAGTAATAGAACGTCTGAATGGGACCCTAAAGCTGAAAATACAAAAGGCCATGCAAGAGACAGGGAAAGCATAGGTAGAGTGCTTGCCCTTAGCATTGTTTGCAGTTAGAACACCACCAGGCAAGGAAACAGGGTACTCACCTTATGAGATTTTATTTGAGGAAAAAAAAAAAAACCTAAGACAGGGAGTTATTTGCCCCAGGAACTGCAGCATAAACATGGAAATATGACAGAGTATATAAAGCAGTTGAATGAACACCTAACTGAAATGCATTCTCAAGTTTTATCCTCAGGACCAGAAAGAGCTGATCTTGAACCACACAGCATCCTGATTGGCGATTGGGTCTACCTAAAAAGACAAGTGAGAGGAGCACTCGAGCCCAGATATGATGGTCCTTTCCAAGTGTTGCTAGTGACCCCCACCTCGGTGAAACTCGAGGGTCGAGATTCGTGGGTGCATGCATCGCACTGCAAAAAGACCAAGATCACTATTAAACCCCCAGGAAAGTAATAAACTATGAATTTACTTGGACCTAAGCCTGATAGGTCCCTGTGGGGGGTTATTTGAGATCCGCAATGTTGGTTGTTGCAATTGTATTTACTGTACATTGGTAAAAACTCCTGTAAGTCAAGGCCCTACTTCAGCCCCTGAGATAAGTAGGAAAAATACCCTGTAACCATGAATAAATACCTCTGAAGTGTAAGAAAGACATTCAGTGTGGCCAATACCACCGTGTGCAAAAATGGAAGGCAGGGATAAATGTTTGTGTGAGTGTGGACAGGAACCACTGGAAATAGCAATGGAATGTCAGACTAAATGTAAATTTGATTACAGTACATGGGGAATATACTTTGCAAGGGTACAGACATGTTGGAAGTGTTAGCCAGAAAACAGTTTGAAATGGTCATGTATGACTGGATGTTGGACAAGGCCCTCCCTGCATAAGAGTAACGAATGGGCATGGCTGTTAGAATCCAGGCATAGGAGAGACAGGAGGGCAGTAAGCAAAAATGCAGGAAATAGAAGATATAAAACAGCAGTTTGTGAGAAAGGTGGAGGAATCATCATGGACATGGGGAGACTGGAATTTTGGATGGTTAAACCGTGCAATTTAGTTAAAGGGAATCAGAGGATGGTTAATAGGCTTTGTTCTCCTAATTGCAAATGTAGCTGGAGTATGTTTATTGGTATATGTACTCATACGTATTATTCTCTGTTGTATTTCATGCACTTCGAAAAAAGTAAAACGCAAGATAAACAAAAAGAAACCTGCTAAATACGTAAGATTCGAGCATACAGAGGAAATGGATGAACGTGACCAAGATGAATATGATGATATTGAATCACGTAATGACAGACAACCCGTCTACAAAAATGGAAGCAATCAAAAAAGACTGTAAAAAGGACTTTATGCATCTATGCCTTGTGACTATTTTGTCTGTACGGGATGGTTATTACCCTCCCCTGGCAATAGGCCTAGGGAGACAGACGTACTTGACCAGGTCATCGCCTGACCTGCTCGGCGAAGTAGGGTAGCGAGGTATAGTGTGATGTCTTTTTGAGAATCAAAAGGAGGGAAAATGAGGAAGGTAGATGGGCAAGCATTTGTATGATTCTGCATTAAAGCCAATGTCACTCCATTTTGTTATATACAATAGATTATAAGCTTACTTTAGTATTAAGATATTGAGATGTTTAAAATATGCCTGGAAGAAGGAAAATTACAGTTGGCTGAAAGGAAACAAAAAGAAGAAGTTGTGGCAAAGCCATTTACAAGAAACGAAGCAAAAACAAGGACGTGTGGCAAGGCTTCTGAGAAATGGAGAAAGAAAAGGAAACAAGCAGGCGTTATCAGGAAAAGGACGCAATCCTGAGGTTAAGGCAATAGTTAGTGACAGTTTTAAAAAACGTATATATATATGGATGGATTAATAAAAGAACAGAACTCAGATTGACTACACCATGTGTGCAGTGTGTGGTCATTTGATTTCTCCAGCTGGCTGAATGGCACGTATATTTTATTCACAGGTTCTGAATGCAAAAGACAGGCTGTTGTTGGAGTCCTCTCAGAGAAGGCTGAGGCTAAAGGAGGTTTACCTCCAACAAGCCCGAGAAGGGGCATCCGTGCCTACAGCCCGAGAAGGGGCATCCGTGCCTACAGCCCGAGAAGGGGCGTCTGTGTCTCCAGCCCCAGGTGGGGCATCTGATGTTGTGACCCCAGAAGGGGTATCTGATGTTCAGGTTCCAGAAGTGGCATCCGGGCATGCAGCTCAAAGAAGTGTGTCTGATCTATTAACCCCAGGAGGGGTCTTTGGAGTTTCATCCTCAAGTGAGGAATCCAGGGCCAAGATCCCAGGAGGGATTCTTAAAGCCACAGATACAGACATGAACTTTTGTTTGCCAACTTCAGAGAGTGCTACCAGCTCAGTACCACTCCAAGAGGGATCATCAGAACATCCGAATTCTGTCTATACAGAGTCAAGTGTCAATGGACCTAGCCCGGTTCCAGCCGTCGGTCCAAAGTCTCCACTGGTTCCAGCCAGCCCGAGTAGCTCTGTTTCCAATGCTGAGCTACCTCCTTCGGTTCCAGCTGATTCCAGCATCCTCGGATCAAATCCGGTCCTATCCGTCACTCCGAGGACTCCTTCGGTTCCAGCCGATTCCAGTCTCTTCATATCAAATCCGGTTCCAGCCGGTTCAAACTTATCTGGACCCAATCCGGTCCCATCCGTCTGTCCAGATCAGCCTCCCCTGGTTCCAGCCAGCCTGAGTAGCTCTGTTTCCAATGCTGAGCTACCTTCTTCGGTTCCAGACGATTCCAGCATCCTCGGATCAAATCCGGTCCTAGCCGTCTGTCCGAAGACTCCTCCGGTTCCAGCCGGTTCAAGCTTTTCTGGACCCAATCCGGTCCCATCCGTCTGTCCAGATCAGCCTCTTACAGTTCTAGTCAATTCAAGTAGTCCTGGACAAATCCCTGTTCCATCCGTTTGTCCAAAGTTGTCGTCGGTTCCTGCCGATTCCAGTTCCTCTGAACCCGGTGTGGTTCTCTCCGGTGTTTCGAGTAGACAACTCCTGTCGCTATGTCCAGAGTCTACAGTTCTTGCAGATGTTGCAATTGCCTCAACCCAGATGGAGGCTCTAAGCATCTCACCCCGAGATGAAGCTTCTAGCATTCTGTCAACCTCGGCAGAGAATCCCCGTCAGTCAATCCAGGAGATGACGTCCTCTCTTCACCCTCGAGCATTTCAAGTTGATTCTACTCCTGCTTCTGAATGCTTATTCCAGTCCTCAACTCTCAAGTGTCCTACATTGTCTTCCGAGACTTCAACTGACATTCAGCCTTCCAAGTGTCCACCAGATACAAAAGCTCCAGTCTACTTTGATGGTGACTATGCTCAGTTTCGTGCAGTGGCGAGCCAGTACCTCGCTTTTACTGAATCGGAATCTTCAGTGAGTATTACTCCAGCCAATGCAATCAGATACTTCCTCCTGTTCTTCAAAGGTAGAGCACTGGACTGGGCGAATCCTCTCATTGAATCTAAAGATCCGCTACTGAGTGATCTTCCCGCTTTCTGCGAAGCCGTAAAACAGGAGTTTGCTCCAAAGTTTATGCATTCAAAGTCATCTGGGCATTCTGGCCAATTTGTCAACAGTTTGTCTACTGTTCAATCCTCTCCAACATCTCTGTCTGTGCAAGATCAGGATACTTTAGACCAAGCTATTAAAGATTTCCAAGCTGTAAAGTCAAGACAAGGTTCTCAGACTTCAGGTTTGAAAGTTGCATATACTCCCGTGTCTCCATCCTACAGCAACACTTCTGAAAGTGAGTTTGTTGATGACGACTCAAGTTACATTATGGGGGGTTCTATCCTTCCGAGTTATGCCTTCTTCCAGGAAGTAAAACCTGTCTCAAATGACCATGAATGGTCTACTTGTTCTGACGAGGAAAATCTGTCTTCTGAAGATGAAAGTTGGGAAGACTTTTGAGGACCTCTGCTTTTGTGTATTCCTAAGTTCTTTTTCAAGGATCCTCCAAGTTCCTGCATGGGTGTTGGGTGCCCACCCATAAAAGGGGGGGGTACTGTCAGGAATCCGCAGTCTCCATTGCATCACTTCCAGTGAACAGGGCTCTCCTGGCTTCAGTCCTCTATCCTCAGAGTATCCCCTGTGAATTGGACCTGTGGAACTACAGGTCCCAGCAGTTCCAGTTCTGTTCCAGTCTTCAGTCTCCTGTAGCCCACAGCTCACCGTGCTCCACCTAACCAGTTCAGTTCTGTCCAGTTCTAGTTTTCAGTCCTCTGCAGCCTGGAATGCTTCAGCTAACTCACAGCTGATCTGGACACCTAATCCAGCTAGTATCTCTGCCTGCAGTTTGTGTCCAATCACTGCTGGGCAGGAGGTATAACTTCCAGTTTGTGGCTCTCTCACATCGCCTTGGACAATACGTCACATCCCGTGAACAGGTGGCTCCTGTTTGCAATCCTCTGTCTACAGAGATATCCTTGTGTAGTGGACCTGTGGAACAACAGGTCCCAGCTGTTCCAGTTCCGTTCCAGTTCCCAGCTGTTCCAGTTTCCAGCTGTTCCTGTGTTCCCGTGGAACTACAAGTTCCAGCAACCCCTCCAGCTCTCCTGCGACATTCAGTGTGCAAGTTCCTGTGTTCCTGTGGAACTACAAGTTCCAGCAACCACTCCAGCTCTCCTGCAGCATTCAGTGTGTAAGTTCCTGTGTTCCAGTCTCCAGATCCCCGTGTTCCTGGTTACCTGCTTGTTACTCCGTGTTCCTGGTTATCCTACTACAGCTCCGTGGAACTACAAGCATCAGCAATTCCTGCATTCATTTACAGGCTTCACACCAATCTCCAACACAGTGTGCTTCAGCCTCAGCTGTAGAGACTCCATCTCCAGGTGCAGCTCATCACCTCACCTGTGAATCAGCTTGCAAGCTGCCTGTGCTTTCCCAATAGCACTGTGAACCCTGCATCAAGTCTTCTGCATCTGCTACCAGGTTTGCTACCATTATCATCACCTCTGCTGGCTCCACGTGTTTATCATCTCTGGTTCCCATACCAGCATATTGCCATAGACTCTCACTGTATTGCCATAGACTCTCACTGTATTGCCATAGACTCTCACTGTTTTGCCATAGACTTTCAGCTTCCACGCTGCATCATACCCATTGCATTTATTATTGTTTATTTCTCCAAGTATTCCTGCTGCCATATTGTTTTATCTTTCTGCTTAAATAAACAACATTGCGCACATGCGCAGGAATCCAATCCAGTATCCTCACTTCTTACATCCTACCTCCACTGACCCACTAGCGCCCCCTCCGGGGACACAAACCAGACCGAACCTGACATGTGGTACAGGACTGTCATTACCAATTCCAGACGTTGCTGTTTGGTCTGTCCACGGCACCGAGGGTATTTACCAAGGTAATGGCCGAAATGATGATACTCCTTTGAAAAAAGGAAGTTATAATTATCCCGTACTTGGACGATCTCCTTATAAAGGCGAGGTCCAGGGAACAGTTGTTGATCGGAGTAGCACTAGCTCGGGAAGTGCTACAACAGCACAGCTGGATCCTGAATATTCCAAAGTCGTAGCTGGTTCCTGCAACGCGTCTATTGTTCCTGGGGATGGTTCTGGACACAGAACAGAAAAAGGTGTTTCTTCTGAAGGAGAAGGCCAAGGAGTTGTCATCGCTAGTCCGAGACCTCCTAAAACCAAAACAGGTGTCGGTGCACCACTGCACGCGAGTCCTGGGAAAGATGGTAGCTTCTTACGAAGCAATTCCATTCGGAAGGTTCCATGCAAGGATCTTTCAGTGGGATCTGTTGGACAAGTGGTCCGGATCGCATCTTCAGATGCATCGGATGATAACCCTGTCTGCAAGGACCAGGGTGTCTCTACTGTGGTGGCTGCAGAGTGCTCATCTTCTGGAGGGCCGCAGATTCGGCATACAGGACTGGGTCCTGTTACCACGGATGCCAGCCTTCGAGGCTGGGGAGCAGTCACACAGGGAAGAAATTTCCAAGGACTATGGTCAAGCCAGGAGATGTCCCTACACATAAATATTCTAGAACTAAGGGCCATTTACAATGCCCTAAGTCAGGCAAGACCCCTGCTTCAAAGCCAGCCGGTACTGATCCAGTCAGACAACATCACGGCGGTCGCCCATGTAAACCGACAGGGTGGCACGAGAAGCAGGATGGCGATGGCAGAAGCCACAAGGATTCTCCGATGGGCGGAAAATCGCGTGTTAGCCTGTCAGCAGTGTTCATTCCGGGAGTCGACAACTGGGAAGCATACTTCCTCAGCAGGCACGACCTCCACCCGGGAGAGTGGGGACTTCATCCACAAGTCTTCCGGCTGATTACAAATCGTTGGGAAAGGCCACAGATTGACATGATGGCGTCCCGCCTCAACAAAAAGCTAGAAAACTATTGCGCCAGGTCAAGGGACCCTCAGGCGATAGCGGTGGACGCTCTAGTGACAACGTGGGTGTACCAGTCGGCTTATGTCTTCCCTCCTCTTCCTCTCATACCCAAGGTACTGAGGATAATAAGAAGAGTAAGAACTATACTCATTGTTCCGGATTGGCCAAGAAGAGCTTGGTACCCAGAACTTCAAGAAAAGATCTCAGAGGACCCATGGCCTCTACCGCTCAGACAAGACCTGCTGCAGCAGGGACCCTGTCTGTTCCAAGACTTACCGCGGCTGTGTTTGACGGCATGGTGGTTGAACACCATATCCTAAAGGAAAAGGGCATCCCGGAGGAAGTCATTCCTACGCTGATCAAAGCCAGGAAGGATGTGACCGCAAAACATCACAGCATATGGCGGAAATATGTTGCTTGGTGTGAGGCCAGGAAGGCCCCAATGGAAGAATTTCAGCTGGGTCGATTCCTGCACTTTCTACAGTCAGGGGTGACTATGGGCCTCAAATTGGGTTCCATTAAGGTCCAGATTTCAGCTCTGTCGAATTTCTTTAAAAAAGAACTGGCTTCACTGCCTGAAGTTCAGACTTTTGTTAAAGGAGTGTTGCATATTCAGCCTCCTTTTGTGCCTCCTGTGGCACCTTGGGATCTCAACGTGGTGTTGGATTTCCTAAAGTCGCATTGGTTTGAGCCACTTAAAACCGTGGAGCTAAAGTATCTCACGTGGAAAGTGGTCATGCTGTTGGCCTTGGCCTCGGCCAGGCGTGTGTCAGAATTGGCGGCTTTGTCATGTAAAAGCCCTTATCTGATTTTCCATATGGATAGGGCGGAATTGAGGACTCGTTCCCAATTCCTGCCTAAGGTGATATCAGCTTTTCATTTGAACCAACCTATTGTGGTGCCTGCGGCTACTAGGGACTTGGAGGATTCCAAGTTGCTGGACGTAGTCAGGGCCCTGAAAATCTGTTTCCAGGATGGCTAGTGTCAGGAAAACTGATTTGCTATTTATCCTGTATGCACCCAACAAGCTGGGTGCTCCTGCTTCAAAGCAGACTATTGCTCGCTGGATCTGTAGAACGATTCAGCTTGCACATTCTGCGGCTGGACTGCCGCATCCTAGATCAGTGAAAGCCCATTCCACGAGGAAGGTGGGCTCTTCTTGGGCGGCTGCCCGAGGGGTCTCGGCTTTACAACTTTGTCGAGCAGCTACTTGGTCGGGGTCAAACACATTTGCAAGATTCTACAAGTTTGACACCCTGGCTGAGGAGGACCTAGAGTTCGCTCATTCGGTGCTGCAGAGTCATCCGCACTCTCCCGCCTGTTTGGGAGCTTTGGTATAATCCCCATGGTCCTTACGGAGTCCCCAGCATCCACTTAGGATGTTAGAGAAAATAAGATTTTACTCACCGGTAAATCTATTTCTCGTAGTTTGTAGTGGATGCTGGGCGCCCATCTCAAGTGCGGATTGTCTGCAATACTTGTATATAGTTTTTGTTTAACTAAAGGGTTATTGTTGAGAGCCATCTGTTGAGAGGCTCAGTTATATTTCATACTGTTAACTGGGTAAAGTATCATGAGTTGTACGGTGTGATTGGTGTGGCTGGTATGAGTCTTACCCGGGATTCCAAATCCTTTCTTTATTGTGTCAGCTCTTCCGGGCACAGTGTCCTAACTGAGGTCTGGAGGAGGGTCATGGAGGGAGGAGCCAGTGCACACCAGGTAGTCCTAAAGCTTTCTTTAGTTGTGCCCAGTCTCCTGTGGAGCCGCTGTTCCCCATGGTCCTTACGGAGTCCCCAGCATCCACTTTGGACTACGAGAAATAGATTTACCGGTGAGTAAAATCTTATTTTTAATAATTTATTTTTCCATTTTTAAAAAAAAATTTTTAATGTGTTTTTACATGTGGAATAAATGTGTTTTTTAATTCACTAAACCTTTCGGATGTATAGTACCTATTAATCATACATGATCAGCCAGCGCTGGTAATTCTTTTCTTTTGCAGTGGCCAAGAAGAACCCAGACTCCCCAGGAAGTGGAGAGTCCAAAGATCCACCCGCATGAGGTAAAGAAGGGACAACCACAGGGTCTGGCTCACCTATTTCCTTCCTAAAAGCTGCTCTTTACCCAGTTTGGTACCTGTGGGATCCCACTCCAATTTCCCTTGAGAGTCCTTACCCTCACTAATCCCTTCTGATCCTACTAGTTCCTTCCTCTTCCAATCACTCCTCCTTTTTAAGCTTTTCACCACCTGCTGTGTGAGTCCCATCCAACTACTCCATTCCTTGACTCATTGGTGTAGCAACCCCCTTCTCCCCACCACCACCACACTGCTATACTGCAGTTGAGCTGTGAGGCTTGCTGCTAGCAGTACTCACTACTACATGTATTGTATTCCAATGCTGTAAGATCCTTAGATAAAGAAGTCACACACACCCCATGTAATATGAAGCTTCTGAGGAATATAAGTTAAGCTAACCAGACAGCTGAAAGAGATTCTATGCTCCTTGACTAAGAAGTGATGTTCTGTCAGGAGTTTGTGGTGGGAATTGTCATGTGGAATTGGATTACAGAGGTGTGCTGAGCGGTTTATAGCCCGTTCTGTTCAATAAACCACTGTTGGTTTTTCATTTACCACTGTGCCTGAGTGATTTGGAACCCAGTATCTTCACAGCTACTATCGATGGCGGGTAAGTACCTGGCTCTCTGCCTTTGATGGTAAAACTAGTTATCATCAGGTATAAACCATCAATGATTCCTGACCATCAATAGTTGATGGCCAATCCTAGACCAGACCCTGAGAGACCACAGCCACCACCAGATCCACAATGTGTACCTAGAAGCTTCCACATCTGGCACTTGGTCACCCACCATCAGATCTACCTTCTCCTAGAGAGCCACCTTTCCACATCTAAGCTGGAACTCTGCAGGTTTCCTTCACCACCAGCTTGGATCTCCTTTGCATCAGCATACTGGCCAGCCTCACACAGGTCCATGGAAGCAGCATTATGATAACTTTTGACTCTTTATTTGCTGCAGCTGCTGTATAGATCCTATGATTTCCTCCAGCTTATTAACCAGCTGCACCAGCTCCTCATTTCATGTAACTCTCCCAGCTGCTGTAACAGTTTTTTCTCCTGCAGTGTCCACAGGTTATCCATAGGATAACATTGGGATATGATGATGCGACAGTGGATTTGCACCAAATGGTCAAAGCTTTTGGCCTCCCAGCATGCAGTGGGCCCGTCCATATATCCCCACCTCCTGGCTCAGACAAACCAGTCCATGGTCAAGAGGGCTTCTGGTTTTTAGCAGCTATAAGCTTTCTTATTTTATTTTTATAGTATTTTTCTTGAGTGATCTTTCTAAAAAGCGTCTTACACCTACCTTAGAAAGAGTAGCTCCAACAATGCCCCGCCGAGTCATGACAACGCTTACCCACATGTACAGTGCTGTTTTGGCGGGAGTCTGCATCGGATATACTAGCAAGTCCAGCAGAAGTTACCTGGCTGTGACCGGAGCATGGGGAGAAGGTAAGGCATCGGTTCTGCTTAGAGGGGGAACACGGACACAGCTGCACTGTTTTGGAGGAGACTACCAGTCACTGACGCAGCTGCCACCTAGGGTGCACCGTGCTAGGCCTTCAGGATCATAGGCTCCAGAGGTAGTATGAGGCCACCATCCCTGGGATTGATGTCAGCTGTGGGGAGTCAGACGCTCCCCTGCTCACCCCTCCCATGAACCATTTTCCGGCTTCCATCTGAGACACTGTGTATCTAAAAGGACCCAGTCGCAGCATAGGCGGCTGTGTGACTGGTGCGGCTTTGTTCACTTGGGCATCTGTGTTCACTGTAGGTTCACGGGGCGAGTGTGTACACTATTAGTGTCTGGATCCACTCAGCGTTCGCTAACGTATTGATCGGTCCTGGAAGCGAGGTGAGTCTCGTCGTATCCCACTCTCCTGAGCCGGGTAATACAGCACTAAGTATCTAACTACCTTTTGAGCATGAATAGTTGGATAAGTGCCGGATGCATATGAGTCTAATAATTATTACTGTTGTTTCTTTTGCTATGCGTCTGAATATGGATAAACTCCTATATAAGGTAATAGTCCCATAGTTACATAATTAGTGAGGTTGAAAAGAGGCAAAATGCCCGTCAGGTTCAACCTGTATTCTGTGATCATATGATCATATTATAATGTACCTGCTGATGTAATGTCTTAGTACCAATAGACAACTATGACTCTTACCACTCCCAGATTAATGTCACTGTGTTAAATGCTATAACCCTGGATACTCTTTCCAGTTAGAAATTTGTCTAATCGGTTTTTAAATGCATTTACAGAGTCTGCCATTACTATCTTCTCAGGCAGGGAGATTCACATTTTTATTGCCCTTACCGTGAAGAACCCTTCCCTACGCTGTATACGGAAGCCTTTCCTCGTACTCCAGTGTCTCTAACCCTTTAATCAGTTTAGCCTTTGAACCCTTTCTAGTTCTCCTAAATCTTTTTTATAATATGGTTCCCAAAATTGAACACAATATGCCAGGTACAGACGTACCAATGATTTGTACAGCGGCAGGATTACATCCTCGTCCCTTGTCTCAATGCCCCGTTTTATGCATGCAAGCACTTTACTTGCCTTTTTTTTGCAGCATTTTGACATTGTGTACTGATAAGCCTATTATCCATGAGCACCCCCAAATCTTTTTCCACCACAGTTACCCCTATAATTTCCCCATTTAGAGTGTACGATATTTGTGTGTTTTTTGTCCCAAAATCCATAATTTAGCATTTTTCTATATTGAACCTAATTACCCATTTAGACGCCCAGGCTTCAAGTTTAAATAAGTCATTTTGTAGAGACTCCACATCACTATCTGAATTACCTTACACAGCTTAGTATCATCCACAAAGATTGACACTGTGCTTTCCAAGCGTATTCCTAGATCGTTGATAAATATATTGAACAGTTGCGCGCCAAGTACGGACCCTTGTGGTATTCCATTAACTACTGGTGCCCAGCTGGAGAACATCCTGTTGACCATTTCTCTTTGTACTCTATTATCCAGCCAATTATCTATCCATGTACAAATAGTATATCCTAGACCAAGTTCCCTTAATTTGATGATCAGTCTCCTGTGAGGCAGTGTATCGAAGGCTTTTGCAAAATCTAAATACACCACATCCACTGCTTTTCCCTGATCAAGATTCTCGCTCACTTCCTCGTAGAAGCTAATTAAGTTAGTTTGACATGATCTGTCCCTTACAAACCCATGCTGACTTTTGCTAATAATCTTATTAACCTGCAGATAATCCTTTATGCTATCCCTCAAGAAACCTTCCAATATTTTGCCCACTATAGAGGTTAAGCTAACTGGTCTATAGTTACAAGGATTATTTTTAGTTTCCTTTTTTAATAATGACACTACCTCCACTATGCACCAATCCTTAGGTACCTTGCCTGATCTGTTTGAACTGTGGATTATCAAGTATAGGGGTTTTGCTAGCTATGACCTAAGCTCCGTAATAACCCTCTGATGAAAACCATCTGGGCCTGGTGATTTATTAATCTTTATTTTGCTTAGTCTCTCAAGGACAACAAGTATTCAGCCAAGAGTCATTACCATCACTATCTTTATGCACTACTTTCTCCGACTGATCCTCCCTGGTGAATACTGAGGAAAAAAATTGTTCAGTATTTCCGCTTTTATTTTATCATCGTTTATCAAAGCTCCCAATTCATCTTTTAACGGGCCTACATTCTCATTCTTTAACCTTTTACTGTTTATGTATTTATAAAACTGTTTAGGATTGCTTTTACTCTCTATAGCGATTTGCTTTTCGTTTACAACTTTTGCTGCGATTATTACTTTATTGCATTTTTTTTGCATTCCTTGTAATGCTGGAATGACTCCTCCCCTCCATTAGATTTAAATGTTTTGAAAGCACGCCTCTTTTTAGCCATTGCTTCTTTGACCTCCTTATTAAGCCATATTGGTTTGTTTTTAGTACTCCTGCATTTACTGCTCATGGGAATGAATTTGTGAATATGCTATCAAGCAACCCTTTTAAAGCATCCCACATTTCCGTTGTGTCTTTACCATGAAACAAAACTTCCCAATCAATCTCGTTTAGTGCCTGTCTCAGCATATTGAAATTAGCTTTTCTAAAGTTAAATGTTTTAGTTGTTCCCTTATAGCTATGTTTCTTGAAACTGATGTCAAATGTGATCATATAGTGATCACTGTTTCCCAAAGTCTCCCCAACTTTAGTGTTTGATATAATGTCCACATTATTGGTAATAACTAGGTCCAGAATAGTTTTACCTCTAGTTGGGTCCTCGACTAATTGAGTTAAGTATTGATCCTTTAATGTATTTAAGAACCTGCTACTCCTAGTTTTTACACATGAATCGCTACTCCAATTTATTTCAGGATAGTTAAAATCCCCTAACACTAGGATGTCCCCCATTCCCGCAGCTTTTTCAATTTGGTGTAAGAGTTGCTCCTCGTCATGTACACTAATATCTGGTTGCTTGTAGCACGTGCCAATGACTAGTTTCTTTGCCTCTGTGCCCGCACTTGTGATCTCAACCCATAGCGACTCCATGTTATCTCCAGCCTCCCTGAAAATACCCTCTATTAAGTTTGGTTTTAGAGATGGTTTAACAAAGAGACATACCCCTCCTCCCTTTTGGTAGCCCTATCCCTCCTGAAAAGAAAATATCCCTCCAAATTCGCAACCCAGTTGTGAGAGTCATCCCACCATGTTTCCGTAATACCTATAGTATCATACTGAGACTTTGATACAAGCCATTCCAATTCCCCCTGTCACGATCCGGGTATCTGGACGCCATTACTTACCCTTCAGATGCCTCCTAAGGCGGGCTCAGCGTTCCAGGACTGGATCCCGCTGTTCCTGAGTTTCCACATGCAGAGTGTCAGAGTGGTGTTTTCATCAGCCGCGGCCTCCGCTGTGCCCGCGTGGTTAAATGTGCATCTATCAGCCTGGCGTCTCCTGTCTCCGGTGGCCGGCGCCGCCATTACTGTTTCCCAGACCACATGGATTACAAACCAAACTTCCCTCCAAGTGTCTGCATGGGCGCAGCCATCTTGGATTCTGTCATCTGATCATTTCCACCAATCTGCTGTCTGTATGGTTGATTTGCATAATTGCCTAGCCAACCCCTTCCTTGCTGCAGGTATAAGTAAGCTGTGCCTGAGCAAGGAAGACGTCAGTGCTTTGGTTGTCAAACCTAGTTCCTGTTTGTCTCTCTCCTGTGATTGTCTTCCAGGTTCCTGCTCCTGTCTCAAGACTTCCACCATAGAGACCCGCACCAGCATTCCACCTGCGGTGTAGCCTGACTCTCCAATCCATTGTGGATTCATCTGTTTCCAGCTACAACATTACCTGCTTCCAGCTCAGCTTCCAGCAGAGTACAGCTTCCCTTAAAGGGCCGGTGTCCTTTCTACACTTTACCACTCTCCACCGGTATTATTATTTCTCCGCTCTCAAGTTCTACATTTCAGTTCATATTTCATCGCTCCCAAGTTCATTTATTATTTAACTGGTTCCAGCCAGTATCCACTCCGTGCTAACAACAGTCTGGTTCCAGCCAGTATCCACAGCAGCTGTTTTACCTTCAGCAACCCAGCTTTTCCTGGAACACCAGCTGGCACAATCCTGGGTTATCTCCATTGCTACAGTCGGGCCTGGTAAGGACTTTCCATCTAGAAGATCATAAGAACTATCTCACACTACCAGTGCCCTGTGGCTCCTGCCATCCTGTAGTACTCAGGAACTGTATTTATTCTTTGCTGACTTTTACGTTTTCTTTTACTGCTGCTGTGTTGCGGAGTTGTCATAATAAACATCAATGACTTTTATCCAAGTTGTCGTGGTCACGCCTTCGGGCAGTTATTATTCATGTTACTTACATGTCCAGGGGTCTGATACAACCTCCCAGGTTCCGGTACATCTCAGCCCCTACAACTGAGGCTGCCTCCCGTCAGCTCAGGCCCTCAGCTGTGACAGTAAGCACTGACCTAATGAATCCAGCCGGAGACCAGGATCAAGCGGCCAGGCCGATGCAAGAACTGGCAGCCCGACTAGAACATCAGGAGGCTGCACAGGGCCACATCATCCGCTGTCTCCAGGATCTCTCTACTCGGCTGGATGGGATTCAGACAACTCTCCGTGGATCAGGCGCGTCTGGTGCGTCAACCACAGTGACTCCAGCTATAACCCCACACACCTTACCCATCTCTGCTCCACGTCTTCATCTACCAACGCCAGCAAAATTTGACGGATCTCCAAGGTTCAGCAGGGGATTTCTCAACCAGTGTGAGATACAGTTTGAGCTACAACCTGGCAATTTTCCCAGTGACCGTACAAAAATTGCCTACATTATCTCTCTTCTCAGTGGCTCAGCCCTTGATTGGGCATCACCGTTATGGGAGAGGTCCGACATCCTGCTATCCTCCTACACTGCCTTCGTGTCAACATTCAGGCGTATCTTCGACGAGCCAGGCCGGGTAACTTCAGCTTCATCTGAGATTCTCCGTTTACGCCAGGGATCACGTACTGTAGGACAATATCTAATTCAGTTCCAGATCCTGGCATCCGAACTGGCATGGAACGACGAGGCTCTGTATGCTGCATTCTGGCATGGCTTATCTGAGCGCATTAAAGATGAGTTAGCTACCAGAGACTTACCTTCTAAGTTAGATGAGCTAATCTCACTCTGCACGAAAGTTGATTTACGTTTCAGAGAGAGAGCAACTGAGCGTGGAAGATCATCTGCTCCAAAATCTTCTGCTCCTCCTCCTCGTCAACTGTCACCATCTAAAGATGAGCCCATGCAACTTGGCCGTTCCCGTTTAACTCCTGCTGAGCGCCGAAGACGCCTCTCCGAGTCTCTCTGTCTTTATTGTGCAGCTCCGTCTCACACCATTAATACCTGTCCCAAACGTCCGGGAAACTCCAAATCCTAGCTCGCCAAGGAGAGGGCCGGCTAGGAGTAATGATCTCCTCTCCATCTCCTCAAGATTGTAATCTCCCAGTCTCGCTTCAAGTTGCTCAACGTTATCGGAACGTCATTGCCCTCCTTGATTCCGGAGCAGCTGGGAACTTTATTTCTGAAGCCTATGTTAAACGGTGGTCCCTACCCACCGAGAGACTTCCTTTGTCCTTTTCCTTAACTGCTGTGGATGGCAGTAAAATTTTTGATACAGTTGTTTCTCTAAGGACTCTACCAGTTCGTCTGAGAGTGGGAGTTCTTCATTCCGAACTTATTTCACTTTTAGTGATTCCAAGAGCCACACATCCTGTGGTCCTGGGCCTTCCATGGCTCCGTCTTCACAATCCTACAATTGATTGGACGACTACGCAAATCCTGGCATGGGGTTCCTCCTGTACTAAGACATGTTTGTTTAAAGTGTTGCCTGTCTGTTCTTCCTCCCCCAGGTCGTCTGATGTTCCACCTCCTCCATATCAAGATTTCACGGATGTGTTCAGTAAAGCTTCTGCTGATATCCTTCCTCCTCATAGAGAATGGGACTGCCCGATTGATCTCGTTCCAGGGAAGGTTCCACCTCGAGGCCGAACTTATCCGTTGTCTCTCCCCGAGACGCATTCTATGGAGGAATACATTAAAGAGAACCTAGCAAAGGGGTTCATTCGACCTTCTTCTTCTCCAGCCGGCGCAGGCTTCTTTTTTGTAAAGAAGAAAGATGGTGGTCTGCGGCCGTGGATCGACTACAGAGGTTTGAACGACATTACCATCAAGAACCGCTATCCTTTACCCCTGATTACTGAGCTCTTTGACAGAGTTAGCGGAGCTACCATCTTTACAAAGTTGGACCTGAGAGGTGCATACAATCTCATTCGGATCCGTGAGGGTGACGAGTGGAAGACCGCATTTAACACCCGTGACGGACATTATGAGTACCTCGTCATGCCCTTCGGATTGAGCAATGCTCCAGCTGTCTTCCAGCATTTCGTCAATGAGATCTTCAGAGACATTCTATACCGTCATGTCGTGGTCTATCTAGATGATATCCTCATTTTTGCCAACGATTTAGAGGAACATCGTTTCTGGGTAAAGGAGGTTCTGTCCCGTCTCCGTGTCAATCATCTCTACTGCAAATTAGAGAAATGCGTCTTTGAAGTCAAGTCCATTCCGTTTCTAGGGTACATTGTGTCCGCTTCCGGACTAGAGATGGATCCTGAGAAACTACAAGCAATCCAGAAATGGCCGGTACCCTTAACCCTCAAAGGGGTCCAGAGGTTCTTAGGGTTCGCCAATTATTACCGAAAGTTTATACGAGACTTTTCCACCATTGTGGCGCCTATTACTGCTTTCACCAAGAAGGGTGCTAACCCGTCCAAGTGGTCTGAAGAAGCCATGCAAGCTTTTCATCTTTTAAAACAGAGGTTCATCTCTGCACCTGTCCTGAAACAGCCTGACATCGACTCTCCTTTCATCTTAGAGGTGGATGCCTCCTCCGTTGGAGTAGGAGCGGTGTTATCTCAGAGGGCTAAAGATGGTCATTTACATCCTTGCAGTTTCTTCTCACGGAAGTTCTCCCCAGCGGAGCGCAACTATGCCATTGGCGACCAGGAGTTGCTAGCCATCAAGCTCGCTCTAGAGGAGTGGAGATATCTGTTGGAGGGAGCTTCTCATTCAATCACCATCCTTACAGACCACAAGAACCTTCTATATCTAAAAGGCGCACAATGTCTCAACCCTCGTCAGGCCAGATGGGCACTTTTCTTTTCCAGGTTCGACTTTAAACTCCAGTTCTGTCCGGGCTCTCAGAATCGCAAGGCCGATGCCCTTTCCCGCTCATGGGAGCAAGAAAATGAGTCAGAGTCTTCAGACAAGCATCCTATTATAAATCTGTTGGCATTCTCCACGGTAGGGATGGACTCTACGCCCCCATCAGGGAAAAGTTTTGTGAAGCCGACACTAAGGAAGAAGCTCATGCATTGGGCCCATGCTTCCCGTTTTGCCGGACATACAGGTATCCAAAAAACCCTGGAGTTTATCTCTAGGTCCTATTGGTGGCCAACTCTGAAAAAGGACGTTTTGGAGTTTATTGCATCTTGCCCAAAGTGTGCTCAACATAAAGTATCCCGCCAGTCGCCTGCGGGGCAACTGGTTCCACTATCTGTTCCCCGTCGACCATGGACCCATTTGTCGATGGATTTTATTACAGATTTGCCCATGTGCAACAAGTTCAATACCATCTGGGTGGTAGTTGACCGGTTCACCAAGATGGCACACTTCATTCCTCTCACCGGTCTTCCGTCAGCTTCCAGGTTGGCTCAAGTATTCATACAAGAGATCTTCCGACTCCACGGTCTTCCAGAAGAAATTATCTCAGATCGAGGAGTTCAATTCACAGCCAAATTCTGGCGAAGTTTATGTCAAGTCCTCCAAGTCAAGTTAAAGTTTTCCACGGCTTACCATCCTCAGACCAATGGTCAAACTGAGAGGGTGAATCAGGACTTGGAGGCCTTCCTCCGCATCTATGTGTCCTCGTCTCAAGATGACTGGGTTCAATTACTTCCCTGGGCCGAGTTCTGTCATAACAACCAGTATCATTCTTCATCTTCTTCAACACCATTCTTCACCAACTTTGGATTCCACCCTAAAGTCCCTGAGTTCCAACCGCTTCCAGCAACTTCTGTTCCCGCAGTGGATATCACCTTGCATCAGTTTGACAATATCTGGAAGAGCGTACGATCAGCTCTGCTCAAGGCATCGTTCAGGTACAAGAAGTTTGCGGATAAGAAGCGTCGAGCAGTTCCTGCTCTCAAGGTGGGTGATCGGGTATGGTTATCCACGAAGAATTTGAGGTTAAGAGTTCCCAGTATGAAGTTTGCACCTTGCTACATCGGTCCTTTTAAAATTGATCAAGTCATCAATCCTGTTGCTTACAGACTCCAGTTACCTCCCTTCTTAAAAATACCCAGGACATTCCATGTTTCCCTGTTGAAACCGCTAATCTTGAATCGGTTTCATTCCTCACTTCCACCAACTCCGAAAGTCCAAACTCAACGAGGCATTGAGTATGAAGTGGCCAAGATCCTGGACTCACGTCACCGTTACGGTCAACTTCAGTATCTCATTGACTGGAAGGGCTATGGTCCTGAAGAACGCTCTTGGACCAATGCCTCTGACGTCCATGCTC
Organism: Pseudophryne corroboree; assembly: GCF_028390025.1. Taxonomy (NCBI): domain Eukaryota; kingdom Metazoa; phylum Chordata; class Amphibia; order Anura; family Myobatrachidae; genus Pseudophryne; species Pseudophryne corroboree. Next base: position 708,406 of record NW_026967517.1, read on the forward strand.
CTGCCTTGGTCCGAAATTTCCACGCAAAGTTTCCTTTAAAGCCTAAGAAGTGTCCTGGGGCCACTCCTAAAGGGGGGGGTGCTGTCATGATCCGGGTATCTGGACGCCATTACTTACCCTTCAGATGCTTCCTAAGGCGGGCTCAGCGTTCCAGGACCGGATCCCGCTGTTCCTGAGTTTCCACATGCAGAGTGTCAGAGTGGTGTTTTCATCAGCCGCGGCCTCCGCTGTGCCCGCGTGGTTAAATGTGCATCTATCAGCCTGGCGTCTCCTGTCTCCGGTGGCCGGCGCCGCCATTACTGTTTCCCAGACCACATGGATTACAAACCAAACTTCCCTCCAAGTGTCTGCATGGGCGCAGCCATCTTGGATTCTGTCATCTGATCATTTCCACCAATCTGCTGTCTGTATGGTTGATTTGCATAATTGCCTAGCCAACCCCTTCCTTGCTGCAGGTATAAGTAAGCTGTGCCTGAGCAAGGAAGACGTCAGTGCTTTGGTTGTCAAACCTAGTTCCTGTTTGTCTCTCTCCTGTGATTGTCTTCCAGGTTCCTGCTCCTGTCTCAAGACTTCCACCATAGAGACCCGCACCAGCATTCCACCTGCGGTGTAGCCTGACTCTCCAATCCATTGTGGATTCATCTGTTTCCAGCTACAACATTACCTGCTTCCAGCTCAGCTTCCAGCAGAGTACAGCTTCCCTTAAAGGGCCGGTGTCCTTTCTACACTTTACCACTCTCCACCGGTATTATTATTTCTCCGCTCTCAAGTTCTACATTTCAGTTCATATTTCATCGCTCCCAAGTTCATTTATTATTTAACTGGTTCCAGCCAGTATCCACTCCGTGCTAACAACAGTCTGGTTCCAGCCAGTATCCACAGCAGCTGTTTTACCTTCAGCAACCCAGCTTTTCCTGGAACACCAGCTGGCACAATCCTGGGTTATCTCCATTGCTACAGTCGGGCCTGGTAAGGACTTTCCATCTAGAAGATCATAAGAACTATCTCACACTACCAGTGCCCTGTGGCTCCTGCCATCCTGTAGTACTCAGGAACTGTATTTATTCTTTGCTGACTTTTACGTTTTCTTTTACTGCTGCTGTGTTGCGGAGTTGTCATAATAAACATCATTGACTTTTATCCAAGTTGTCGTGGTCACGCCTTCGGGCAGTTATTATTCATGTTACTTACATGTCCAGGGGTCTGATACAACCTCCCAGGTTCCGGTACATCTCAGCCCCTACAACTGAGGCTGCCTCCCGTCAGCTCAGGCCCTCAGTTGTGACACCCCCATTTTACCCGATAGGCTTCTTGCGTTCACAAGCATACATCTTAGCTTAGCCTCTCCACTGCCCGTTTGTTTTACTGGTATCTTATCTATATTTACAAGAGCCTTTCTAGACTTACCCTTACTGACTGTTATTCTCCTCCCTCCCTTTCCACCCCATCATGCTTAATACAGCTTTCCTCTCTACTATCTCTATTTAACCTATTAAGACTTTCTAACCCCCCTCCCTGATGTTATTATCCTCCCTTATGCTATGCACATTACTATCTATATACCGTATTGCTGAGCCATATTCGTCATTAGGGAATATCTTGGCAATACCTGTGTTAGTATTTCCGGTGTCAATACCCATGCAAATACCCTTGCCATCTGATCTTATGCTCCCCTCTTCTCCACCCCCAAATTGTTCACTACCCCCATCCTTACTGCTCTCCCTAATTAACCCGCAGCTTCTAATTAAACCCTCCCCCCAGGCTCCTAGTTTAAAAGCTCCTCCAACCTTCTAACCATCCAGCACCGCAGCCCCCTCCTCATTCAGTTGCAATCCATCGCGACAAAGATGGCACCTGACTGATAAGTCCGCCCAGTGTTCCAGGAACACAAACTTCTCCTTTCTACACCAGTCTCTAAGCCACACATTTACCTCCCTAATCTCCCTCTGCCTCCCTGGACTAGCTCGTGGCACTGTTAATATTTAGGAGAATATTACCCTAGATGTCCTTGCCTTAAGTTTCTTGCCTAAGTCCCTATAGTCTTTCTTAAGGACATCCCACCTGCCACTAACTTTGTCATTGGTGCCAACATGCACCAAGACCGCCGGGTCTTTACCGGCCCTTCCCAACAATCTATCTACCCTGTCCGCGATGTGCCGTTCCCGAGCACCCAGAAGAAAAGAGACTGTACGACAGTCCTGGTAGTAGATTGCCCTGTCTTCCTGATAATAGAATCCCATATCACCACAATCTGACTAGGTACCTCACTATCTTTTTTCCCATCTGCACCAGAGGGACCGCTCCTCTGGTTGCTAGAGGAAACTGTCTCCTCCGGTTCCGTCATTTCCTCACTGCCATCCTCAGAATATCTGTCCAATCGGGCAAATGTATTGGGGTTTGGCAGATTGGAGTTGTCCTGTCTTCCCCTCCCCCTCTTCTTCTTCCTTCTAACTGTGACCCAGCTGTCTACCTGATCTTCCTCATCTACCAGTGATCCCCCCTGCAACTCCTCCACCGTTCTACCTAAACTTTGCTCAAGATTGTGAATGCTTCTTAGTTGCGGAAAGGTCTAGATCAGTTACCTGGGCTTCCAGGGCGGCCGTACGCTCACATCTCACACAGATGTACCCGCACTCGGACTGTTGTGTCAGGTGCTCATACGTCATGCACGACATGCACTGAGTGAGATTCCCAATCTCGGCCACACCCATTTTTTTATTAGTGCTAACTCCCTGTTACCTTCAGAAAATCAAAAAGAGGAGGACAATCAATATATAAGGAATATATTAGGAACAATAACTAAAATAAAGGAATAAGGGACAATAAATATATATATAAATAAAGGGATAGGATAAGGATAAATTTAGTACAAATACAGGGAATCAACAATAAAATGCAGTAATGGACAAAGGAAGACAATCAGTTATACAACACAGTGGGAAAAGCTAATAGGGAAAGTTAATACTTATCTGCTCCCTGCTCCACTGATCTGTGCACAGAAGTTGTTCTCCCTGGCTGCAGGCTCCCTTCCCCTCCGGCCGCTGCTTCCTCCTGGCTGCTGCTTCCTCCTGGCTGCTGGCTTCCCCCTTGCTGCCGGCTTCTGGCTCGCGGCTCTAGCACTTTGCCGCTCCGTCCTCATGTGCGCCCCACAGTGCCAGTTACATGCCCCACAGTGCTGGATACAATGCCCCACAGTGCCAGTTACATGCCCCACAGTGCCAGTTACAGTGCCCCACAGTGCTGGATACAATGCCCCACAGTGCCAGGCCACCCCCGTGCCGCCGCCGGACCCCCGTGCCCCGTCACTCACCTGTGAGGGGAGGAGAGCGCAGCGCAGTGTCTCTCCTTTCCCTCGCTGCTCCAGGTCGCCGGTTCGCTAGCCTAGCAGAGCTTGCGGACTGGCAGCCAATCAGGAGCCGGTCCGCAAGCCCTGATTGGCTAGCGCCAGAGACCGGACACGGCAGCGCTGCTAGTGCTCCCAGCGGCGGTGAGGGGAGGGAGAGACGCTGCGCTTTCTCCTCCCCTCACATTTAGGGTTAGGGCGAGTGGGGCATGATGCCCTGGACGCCGGCGGCGCCCCCTCTCCTGGGCCTGCCAGGGCGCCCAAGGCACGTGCCCCACTCGCCCTACCCTAGTTACGCCTCTGGGGAGGTGGCCCTCAAAGTAGATACACATGTCATTCTATTAGTGGGAATATCTACATTACCTATGCCTTCAACATCATTAAATGTCATGGATAGGAGATTTTCTAAAAAAAACAAAAATTTTTCCCTGTCTGGGGCAATCATAAGACCAGTCATGGATTCAGCCTGGCTGGCAAAAGCAGTGGCTGCCTGGGCTGATGCATTGGAAGGGGATCTTTCCATTGCATCTAGAGAGCAAAACCCTCATGTAGCACATATCAAGCAGGCTGCAATGTTTTTTGGAAGAAGCAGCCTTGAATATGGGTACTATTGCCTCTCAGGCATCAGCTTCAGCAGTAGCCGCTCGCAGAGCAGTTTGGCTACGTACATGGAAAGCTGATTCAGAATCCAAAAAGGTTTTGGAGTGTTTACCTTTTACTAGAGATATTCTTTTGGTAAAGAATTAACCAGTATCTTGGAGTCAGAAGCAGACTCCAAAAAAGTAAAGTTTCCTTCCACATGCAAATTCAAGCCTAAAATTCCGGCTTTTCAGCCCTTTCTGTCTCAAGGGAAAACAAAAAGAAAAGGAGATGGCAAACAGTCCCAATACAACAAGTCTGGTGTTAAAGCCGAATTGTAATAATAATAATTGAGAGTTCTCCGTTGTGATGATATTCAGCATAGAGAATTTATTATCAAAGAGGAAACCACACCCAATATTCTGCGCAGAGGAGCATGGACCAAGACATAATTCATCAATGAGCCTGTGTCTTTAGAACACTGACTTTACATTATTTATACCATAACATTATACAATTATTCAGAGCTTATTTACAAACAAGGCGTACATATAGATTAAATAATGGAGATACATTGGTTGATGAACAAAAAGGGGAAATGCCAATTATGGTCAGATTAGCTAATTGAAGAGAGTGGTTTTATCCATAAGATGGCAGACTTGTCCATGAAGCTTGAATCTTCTATACATAACAATTAGGTTCTCTAATAGGCTTCATTGTCATAAAGGTCATTCTTGTTTATAACGTGTTGTTGTCTAAAGTGAAGGTCCATCAGATATTCCATGATATGTCCTTGTTCTGCCACAAAGTCTCATACAATATCATTGAGCTCTCGTTATCTACACAAAGGCCTTGCTACTAGCCACATAAACACCTAATCAAATGATGCTCAAGGGTTGTGGGAGAATATTACTCTGTGCATAGTAACTCTATACTAAAAGAAGACACTGTTTAAGGGAACATTAGAATATCAAGAATCATAGCACAATTAATGAGACAATACAGTATATTTGATTTAACGTTAAAATTCCACCGTTTCGTTTAATCTATAAACAACTATCATATAATAAATCAAATACTCACCATGTTTAAATGATTTGTCTGGTGATGAGTGGAGTAGTGTGAGATGTGAGATAGGAAAAGGAAAACCCGTTCTCTGGATACAATCGCTGGCACTAGTCCTCTGAGTATCGATGCGAAAAGCCTCAACCCTCCCGAAAACTTGTGTAGATAAGAGAAATGGAAGAGGTAGCGACAGAATATGTTCTGTTTCTTTACCCTGGCTATAGGTTGAGGTTCTTCTTCCTATGTGTGTGTATGAAGCAAAAGCATGTACGCACCTATTAAGTGTATATTTCTGTCAGTGTGATCATGTGTGGGCTACCGCAGTGTAGGTAACCGGGGTCATCACCATAAGATTAGTTTTTGGCTTTCTTTGGGGTGTTAGTATTTTGCCACACTGATGACCAAGGGCCGGCAGACATTTGATGCTTACATAGATTATGAAAATTATAAGAATTATCATCATGACATAATGTAACACTTGATATAGCCACTTAGAAATACTAGCTCCCATCCATCCAAAAAGATCCCAATCAGCCGATTGGTTCATGTGTTCCTGTAAATCTTGTAGTAATTTAACCTTCTGTTCAATGGGATTGTAATAATCTGAGATATTAAAACACATTCCTTAAATTGTTCCCATCCGCTACCTTCTCTGAGCAGTAACTAATGGATGGCTACTGGATATTGAATCACACCTTCTCTAATGTCTCTCAGTCCTTCATTAATGAGTCCTATAGAGGTGCTTGTAGCCTTTATATTTTAAGCTAGTCCATAAAAGTAAAACTTCCTAGGTCTATCACATGTCTATATAGTAAGCCAAAAGGCATATCAATAAGGGAATTTTTTATAGTAAATTAATTGTAAATCATAGTATTTTAGCTCTATAACCACGAGATATAAATAGATACTTTTGGTAAGCGTGTCTCAATTGATAAGTGATATATTTCTTCTTCTGCTCAAGTACATATTCATCAGTATCTTATCAAAACATCATTTTGTACATATTCCTAGTGTCATTATATCTTCCTATGCCATGGTCAGTGTGGGGAACATACTATATGTTTATGTTATTTTCCTTAAGCCATTATGGCTCATGGTGTAGGGTAAGGTAAGAAAGAGAAGATTGTCTCTTTGTTGGCGCACTAAGAGAGAGAGAAAATTATTAATTTGTATAAAATATAACTTTTAATGTTAATCATCCCCAATCGTAGTATATCAACTATCTCAGGTAATACCACCTATACAATTCTAGGTCCAACACATTACTGTGGGATAGATCACAATATTGAGCAAGTTATTCGGATCCCACAATATGTCCTAAATCCCTTACAGTATGTCTGTAATCATTGTTATATAACCTCTAGTCGTATTAATGTACTGTAAGTCCAAACCCCTTGAGTAATGATCCCACAATCCCACACTTACTATATGAATTGACACAAGTAGTACCACCTATGCAGTTCTATGTTCAATAGAATATTGTGGGATGTGTCACAATATTACATTTACTGTTATATCTCTTCCCTTAGGATTGGATTATAATATATCATTAGTCCCTTGTGGTATACCTGTGGTCATTGTTTCATATATACCAAGGGGTGACAGTCACATTCATGTATGGTGTTTTACAGTATTGAGTGATTAATCCAGCCAAGGAGTTATCTATAGTCTCCTAATATTGGGGTATATTACCATTTCTCATTATGGGGTTCTCAGCCTAATTGGTTGTCTGAACTGTTTAAATAAACAGCTCATAAGTCATTCTTAACATATCATTTCATTTGTGGATGACTCAAATCGTGAGATAGTGTAAATATAAATGAAGTGGACTTCCGGTTCCGGGACGCATGGAGTAGGAAGCTCACTGCAGGAGCTCCGTCCCCGCCGCCTGCTTTTAAACACCTTTTCAAGGCTATTATAGCCTCTACACCGCCCGTGACACCCCCGCCGGCATTCGCGATCACAATGGACCGCTTTGTGACAGCCGTGACAGCAGCCCCACAGGATCCAGCAGCCGCGCCGAACAGGCAGGAGAAGCGCTGCGCGACAAGTGTCATGGCGCCGGACCTGAGGTGATTTCCCCAGCTTCCAAAAAAGCTGCAGCAGAGGGCGCAGACAACACAGGCTCCCAGGTGTGCCGTGACCCCACAGCCCCTGTCACATACCGAGACGTAGTGGCTGCAATCACTGCTACAATGGCACCTCTCCTGTCCCAAGCAGTAAGTGACATATCCAAACAATTGCAGCACCTGACACAGAGGGTTACCCGCACTGAAACACAACTTCAAGCAGCTACCCATGACATAGAAGGGCTTCACCATTCAGTAAAAAATCTCACTACAGAAAATTACCAAATATGGAATAAATTAGACGATATTGAAAATCGTTCTAGAAGAAACAATATAAGATTAGTGGGACTGCCAGAATCTATTACAGGCACGGCACTGGCACAATTTGTACGCACTACTCTTCCCTCTCTATTGGGAATTGATCGGGACTGTAGTGATCTCGTAATCGAGAGAGTCCACCGAGTAGGACCAGTTCCCACCCCCAACAGACCGCACCCACGTGTGACTTTGTTCCGATGTCTGAACTACCTTCATAAAATGATATTTTGGTCTGCTTCCCGTAAAGTAAAAGATTTACAATGGGAGGGTAACAAGCTTTACATATTTCAGGATTACTCAGTGGAACTGACACGGGCCCGCAAGGCTTTTTCACCAATTTGCACGCAACTCGTGTCTGAGGGAAGCAAGTTTGGTCTGCTCTACCCCGCACGCTTGCGCATTTATGAGGGTACCTCCCACAAGGACTTTTTGTCACCCGCTGATGCAGCAGCATATCTACGCAATGTTGCAAAAAAGGATAGCGTGGACATCACAGATCGCCCTTCACCGGCATTGTAATCTCATGATCTCACTCGGATACTCTCAAGCACCCCCCTCATGGGTAGTGCTCTCTTGACTCTGTCTGCAGACCGTTCAGTGACTGCCACTGCTGAACTCTGATTACACATATTCTCAGTTATATGCACCCATTTCTCTGTATTTTCTTCACACGATTGCATCTAGGAATATAGATAACTCAGCTCACTTAGATATGAGATTATCTCATACAGAGTGATGTACAATTTAGCTGGACATATTTCTAGTCTGCAGCGATAGTTGAAGTTATCTTTTGGTAATCCCCACTCCCTGATTGCCACTCGTGACATATTGCTCCTCACAGATTAGTTTATATATGGGGACTCTTCACTTTTCTTCTCGGGCGGGCATAGATACTTATGAGAGGACGGTGGTGGTGGGGGGGGGGGGAATCCTACCTCACTATTGCTTTCATGTCCTCTAACGCTTATACAAGTGGCCACTGTTATTGGTCCTTGTATATGACCGTTAGCCGGAGGTCGCTGGTCAATGCTAAAATGGTTATTAGTACGGTAATGTTTATCATATTGTACGACCTGTTGTTTACTTTTTTCTTTTCTAATGCTTCCCCACCCCTTATATTGTCTCTATCCTCCCCCCTCTCAACTACCCCCCTCCCAGGATGTGACTGTCATTATCTGGATAAAGCTGATAGTGGTTGGTGCATATGTTTAATCTTTGACACGACAACATGCCTGACTTAGTAGTGGGAACTTGGAATGTAGGGGGATTTAACTCCCCAGCGAAGAGACGGAAAATAATCCTTTATCTCAACAAACAACGGATAGATCTGGCTTTCCTGCAGGAAACGCACCTCACAGAGGAGACGGTGAAGTTGAACACCTTAAACTGGCAGGTACTGGGTTTTAGCTCATATAATTCTAAAGCTAGGGGTGTTGTCGTATTGGTAAAAAGTCATATTCTCACGGAGGTGGTTTCCACTTTAACTGACCCAGATGGTCGTTATGTTATATTATCTGCAAAGATTAATGGTAAAATGGACACCATATGCAACGTTTACGCTCCTAATGTTTATAACAAGATGTTTTTTCAGTCTCTACTAGCTAAATTGACCCCCTTTTTAACAGAACCTTTGCTCCTAGGTGGTGATTTTTACCTTATCTCTTCCTCCTATCTAGATAGGTCTCATCTTCCCGCGAGACATCTCACACTGCCCAAACTTGGAGTTCCCTTTTTAGCAGAAAGATTGCAAGCAGTAGATATCTGGAGGGCTCTGCACCCCACGGAAAAATAATACACATGCCTCTCCGCTGCACATCACACACTATCCAGGATAGATTACATTTTATTATCCCATTCTTTACTTCCTCATGTGTCTGACTCCCAAATTGAGACCATAGCCCTCTCGGATCATGCCCTGGTAACTGCGACCCTTCACTTTCCAAATGTCTCCTCCCCATCTCCTAAATTATGGCGGTTCCCGTCATATCTCGCAAACTCCCTAAAATTCCAACAGAAATTGGAATCCTCCTGGGAATCTTTTCTGACTAATAATGTATCCCATCTAGAAGAAGATCCTATATTGTTCTGGATGACTGTGAAATCAGTTCTCCGGGGTGATATCATATCATACGTCTCAGCTAATAATAAAAAATATGCCACTCAATATTTAGAGTTTCAGAGGCCCCTGTCAACAGCCTACCAGCAATACAAATCCTCCCCTACCCCACAAAACCGCCTCATTTATCTTAACGCTAAAACTCATTTTGACGAATTCATGTCATCTATGGGCAGTAGATTCTCCTTTTCGGAAAATTATAAATTCTTTAAATTTGGCAATAGAACTGGAAAATTATTGACGACTTTACTAAATAGTTCTCGTCCTCCTATGGTCACGCACCCACTTCGCACATCCACTGGTGCGCTAACCACTACTAACCAAGAAATCTCTGACATTATGAGATCCTTTTATGAAGGCCTATACTCCCCAACTCCACCTCCTTTGCCCGAATCTCCCCCTACAGTCTCCCCATGGCCCTCTACCTTTTGGGACACTCTTCTTGTTCCACGATTACTCCCCAATATGGTTCAATCATTGCTAGATCCCATCACACTTGAAGAAGTCAGAAATGTCATTGGACAATTCGGCAGGGACAAGGCACCGGGTCCTGATGGCTTCAGTGCTGATTTTTATAAGATTCTTCTACCACGTTTTGGTGAGACTTTGGTGTCGGTCCTGAATGCGGTTTTGACCACTGATACTCTTCCCAGACATTTTAATACAGCCATTCTCAAGGTTCTTCCTAAACCCGAAAGGACCTCTCTCAGCCGGGATCATACCACCCAATCTCTTTACTGAATCTCGATTACAAGTTACTTACCAAAATATTAGCGGATCGGATTAAACATTTACTCCCTCATATTATACATAAGGACCAAACAGGATTTATCTGGCGAAGACACTCTGAGGTCAACGTACGACGGGTCCTGTCAGCTATCTATGCTTCCTCCTCCTCTTTTTCTCTCGCCACTCACCCAGTTATCCTATCTCTTGACGCAGAAAAAGCGTTCGATCTGGGTGACTGGGATCACCTTTTCTCTTCTCTTTCACTTTTTGGCTTTCCTGCCCCTTTTGTAAATCTCCTGAAACTCCTTTACACTACTCCTCGGACGCAGGTCTGGTGTAATGGAGTTCTATCCCCAGCTTTTGAGATACATAGAGGAACCAGACAGGGATGCCCCCTGTCACCCTTACTCTTCGCCATAGCGCTGGAGCCTCTGGCGATAGCCTTACGACAATCCCCAAGATTTAAAGGAATCATAATAGGGGACGTGGATCTCCGCCTGGCCCTTCTTGCCGATGACGTGCTCTTGTTGTCTCAGACCCAGTGACCTCCATCCCAGAGATCCTGGACCTGATTCAGACATTTGGAAATAGGGCAGGATATAGGATTAATGTAGCTAAATCAGACATTTTACTCTTAGGCCCCACTACAAATGTCCTATCAGATCTCCTTTCATCGCTTTCTTTCAAAATTGCCCCACAAAAATCACTTACCTAGGGATCCAAATCCCGGCGAATCTGTCTAGATTGTACGAGGAGAATTACTCCCCTAGCCTGGCACGAGTAACAAGACTTTTGGATAGTTGGAAATGACTTCCCTTGTCACTGTTGGGGAGGATAGCAGTGTTACAAAACATAATCTTCCCCAAACTGTTTTACCTTATGCAAATGCTCCCAATCCGACTTAATAATTGAGACATCCAATACCTACGGAAAATGATGTCAAAATTCTTGTGGAAAGGAAAAAAATCATTCATAGCTTTAGACAAGCTGATGGCTCCTAAGTTGGAGGGTGGGTTCGGGGTCCCTGATTACGCGTCTTATTCAATGGCTTCGCTGTTTCGTTTCGCTGCTGACTGGCTGTTTGATAGGGAACTCTTCACTGACTCCGCACTGGATGAGGCCTTGTTCGCTCCTTATTCCCCGGGAGCTCTGCTACTTTGAAACATAGAAACATAGAATTTGTCGGCAGATAAGAACCACTTGGCCCATCTAGTCTGCCCCTTATTTTTATTTTTTTTATATTATTTTTTATCTCTAACCTTATTTGATCCTTATTTCTTTGTAAGGATATCCTTATGTCTATCCCATGCATGTTTAAATTGCTCTACTGTCTTAGCCTCTACCACCTCTGATGGGAGGCTATTCCACTTGTCCACTACCCTTTCTGTGAAATAATTTTTCCGCAAATTTCCCCTGAACCTCCCCCCCTCCAGTCTCAGTGCATGTCCTCGTGTCCTATTGCTTGTCTTCATTTGGAGAATGTTTCCCTCCTGGACTTTGTTAATACCCTTCATATATTTGAAAATTTCTATCATGTCCCCCCTTTCCCTTCTCTGCTCCAAACTATACATATTGAGATTTCTTAGTCTTTCTGGGTATGTTTTGTGATGTAGGCCATGCACCATTTTAGTTGCCCTCCTTTGTACAGTTTCTAATGTATTAATATCCTTTTGAAGATATGGCCTCCAGAACTGAATACAGTATTCTAGATGAGGCCGTACCAATGACCTATACAGTGGCATTATTACTTCTTTCTTTCTGCTGCTGATTCCTCTCCCAATGCAGCCAAGCATCTGACTAGCCTTCCTCATTGCCTTGTTACATTGCTTACCTGCTTTTAAGTCATCTGAAATAGTGACTCCTAGATCCCTTTCCTCCTCAGTAGTTTCCAGTATAGTGCCATTAATACTGTATTTAGCTTTAGGATTTTTGAGACCCAAATGCATGATTTTGCATTTCTTGGCATTAAACTGTAACTGCCAGACTCTTGACCATTCCTCTAGTCTACCTAGATCCTCAATCATTTGTTTTACCCCACCTGGTGTGTCTACCTTACCTTACTTCGTAAACCTTCTTTGATCCCCTCATCGATTCGCAATAATCCCCTTTTCCATGATATCTATTATAACTGGCGCTCCCTACACAAAAAATTCAGGAGTAATCCAGAAATCTCACCATGCATCCCACTATGGGGCAACCCTGCATTTCCCCCATCTCTTATTAATCCTAATTACCGACTCTGGAAAGAGAAGGGTCTCTCTAACTCCTCCAGGGTCTTTGATCCGGGAGGCTCAATGCGGTCTTTTTCCTTCCTCCAAGAGAAGTTCAACCTACCTCACACCCACTTTTACATGTACCTACAAGTCAGACACTATTTAAACCCCACAAATCCCAAACATAACCACCCCCAAGACAACTCTTCTCTTTCCACCCCACTGTCACTTTCACTTGCTGCACACAGAGTTGGACCCACACGCATCAGACAGATATATAACATCCTGACTTCTAGATCAACAGAACACAGATGGAATAGATTATTAGACCAATGGTGAAAAGATATACCCAGTCTAACTTCCCATCAGCAACTCAGTGAGCACTATATCTCCTCTCTGAAAGCCTTAGCCTCCCCGTACTTACAGGAGGTACATCTTCGCACCCTACAGAGGGCATATATTTCCCCCACACAACATGCCCGATTTAATCCCACGGAATCTGGGGAATGTCCCAAATGTCATGTCAGTGTAGCCTCGTTTTATCACATGTTTTGGGAGTGTGGTCTGATCCACCGCTTCTGGCATAAAGTAATGGCCTTTATTAACCAGCTATTACACATCCATGTGGAAGCGACGCCGCTATCTTGCCTGTGTGCAAACTTCTCAGAATGGGACTTAGGACCAGGGAGACGGAAAATACAACCATTTCTAACCATCCTAGTAACGGTATCAAAAAAAATTATCCTGTCTCACTGGCTCTTGTCCACATCCCCGACTCTGACGGAGGTGCACAGTAAACTTTTGCAGATCTTATACTATGACAGAAAATCGGCCCAAATTAATATTGAATCAGGGATTAAAACCTTTTATAAAAAATGGGGTGTATATATTGATTCACGGGATCAGACCACACAGACTCAAATATTTAAGGTTTTTGAACACACAGAATGGTTCTTGCATAGGAAATTATTGGAAGACACCTTGCCGTGACACTCCACGCTAATATCTACTAGTACCTTTGGGACAAGAACACCATGTTTCCTATAATTGTGCTACTACATCAATTGCGATTCTTCTCACTATATATTTATAGATAGGACATCCTTATATTCCCCAATCATTCACCCTCATGTGTTACCCTCCTCTTCCCCTTCCCTCCTCTTTTGAGCACTCACTTTTTACTTCTCTTTCTTTTCTCTTTCCTCTGTTTAGGGTTATATATATGTCAGGATACCGAATTCCAAAAGAATGGAACCTCATTATTATGTTTATTGTTATTTAGGAAAAGGTAATCTGGTTATAGAGGTGTATACACCTTTCTTTATGATTCTGATGATAAAGCGTTGATGGAGACCCCTACGGTTTTGACCCCACAGTTTTGATGTACAAGACAGATTCGCATAAACACTATATCCCTTGGTTAATGTTAGTTCAATAATCTTGTGACAAAATACGGATTTATGGTTTGGAGTCCACAAGTCTAGATTCTACGGATCTGAACTGTCCCCCTCTTAACAGACTATAATGTATTTGTCAACTTTAGCCTTAACTTCATAATCTCCATTGTCTGCTACTTCATCGTTTCATATTGAATTTATATTATGTGAAAATCCTAATAAACAGATTTAAAAAAAATATATATATAAATGAAGTAGTAGAAGCACATATCATGTGAAAGCCTGTTATTGAAAGGTGGATTGAAAAGAACCTCACTGTAGCCGATTTATTTATACATTGGTGCTTATCCAATTGCTACATACTCTGACATTGATTGTAGCTGATACGGCTTAAATCCTTCCCTTCACACAGGGAGAGCAGGCTGCGGTGTAACACATTTGTTACAGTTCTCCTGCTGGCAGTACTGTAATGATGGGGTATATGTAATTGCGGTCGAATTGCCGCAAATGTCAAAAATCAGGGCATTTTAAATTCGACAATGCAATACAGTACTTTTCGACAAAGAAACGGACGTTTCAGATTCGACTTTTGGAAATTTGACAGTTGTTAAATTCGACATGTCCGCAGTGGTAAAAATGCGGCTTTTCGACAAAAGTATATTCAATTGAAGAAAGTCGATTCGACAACAGTCCTTTTCGACAGTAATTTTGTCAATTTCATTCCGCCTCACTTTGCTGGTGGAATCTAATAAAAAATGTAAAAACATGTTTTTTTTGTGGTTTTTTTTTATTGCTAATAGCATATCTATTTATATTAGAATGGATTATGTACCTGGTTTGTCTATTAGGAGCTGTAAGGATGTGCCCTGTGGGCACATCCGCGCTGGGTGCGTGGCGGCGGCGGCGGGTGTCCGGTGCAGGGATTACCCTTTTCCCTGCACCGGACCCCAGGCTGGAGGGTTTGAATGGTGGCGCCCTCCGGGAGCCAATCGCGGCTCCCGGAGCGGCAGCCAATCGTGGAGAGACGCGGCGAGCCAATCGGCGCTCGCCGCGTCATAGGCCCCGCCTCCGGCGTCTGACGTCAGATACCGGGCGGGACGCAGAGCAGGAGGCCGCGCCGAAGAGCGGCGAAGACAGAAGACCCGGCGGGAAGCAGCGGAGGAGGTCGTCGGCGCGCCGGAGCGCAGAAGAGGATCCGGCGACGAGGAGAAGACGACGACCGCGGGGAGAGGAGGTCCTGAGGCCGCGGAAGAGGCCAGAAGACGTCGGCCTGCAGAAAGAAGATGTCCAGCGGCGGCTGGACGCAGGGAAGAGACGGAGGCGCCGCTGGCCAGGACGGGTCAGCGGCAGAAGACGGTGGAGGCCCCCAGGTTAGGTAAGGCCTCAGTGAGGCTATCCTCCCCCTCCCCTTTTCCTCCCTCGACCACCAGGGGCGGGCATTAGGCCCGAGGACACAATTCAGGCGCTAGGCCTGGGCGCAGTTAGGAGTTTGGGCCCCAATAATTGATGAGCTGGTTTGGGCATTAGGCCCAAGCCACCCTCCTCCGGTGGCACCAGTTAGGCGGGCACTAGGCCCGGGGGGACAATCCAGGCACTAGGCCTGTGGGCATTAGAGGGCATTAGGCCCTAGCGTGTTGTTGGCCATTAGGGATACGATAAGGTGACCCTGGGCACAAGGCCCAGGTCACCCAACGGGCGGCAAGTAGGCGGGCGCTAGGCCCGTGGGCAAAGTCAGGCCTCCGGCCTGTGGGCAGTTAGGGGGCGCTAGGCCCAGCGAAGCAGTGTTTCCCTGAGGGGAGTAAAGGTGGTACTGGGCGCTAGGCTCAGGCCACCCTGAGAGTACGGTAGGTGGGTGAGCTGTGCGGTCCCCGCTACTGGGTGTTCTGGGTCGGGTAGATAAAAGGGACAGCACCGTTTTATGTTGTAACTCCGATAGTGTGATATGTGTTGTTACCGTGCAGGGCAAAGTGTATTTGTTGTTTAAGTTGTGCATAGTTGTGTCGCACCACCCACACGAGTTAGTTTGAGGGCTCTGTCTATGTAGCTAGTGTAGCGGACGCACACTAGGGTAGTTCTTGGCCCTGCACGGCTGTTTCTCTTTGCCTCCTTACAGGGACCTGTAAGTGGAGAAGATCGGAGTGCAAGACTTGTGACGGTGAGTAGCATCCGTGTACGTCTGTCCCTTGTTTGTCCCCGAGCGCCGGAGTTAGGATTGCTCACGGACGTGAGAATCCCTTTCATCACACTACGTGCGAAAGCGCGAGTGTGTGAAAGCTGGGTAGCTGAGGCCTTGTGCCGGTGATGACCATTCACCCAGCCGGTGAAGGTCGCAGCCACCCCTGGGGTATCCCCTGTTCCAGCGGAAGAAGGGTCGATACCCCCTTTAATGTAAACCCTTCTCTCCTCAGCTAGGTCGACGGTCAGCTCCAAGAGGGAATCGCCGTGTCCGGATCCGACTGAAAGAATTCCAGGTCCGTTGAAGGTTCTGGTACCTGAAGGTGAGAGAGAGCGGCGCCTGGTGAGTACAGCGTCTACACCTGCACGGCAGCAGGCACCACCACACGCACCACAGGTCAGCCGCACCTCTCACACTTGGCGTAGTCGGCAGGATCAAAGAGACCGGATCACGGACACGATGTGGAACGCCACCAAGAAGACCTCCCTGCGGACGGCTCCGGAGAAGACTCACCCCCGGATGTGTGCGGACCAGAGCGACTGGGTGAAGGTGTCTGGGGCAGACATCCTGAAGATGGTGCAGCGGTCGGTCCAGCGTGAAAAAGAAGAGCGCCGGGAGAAGGGGCGCAAGAAGGTCGCTGTGACGCCCTGCAAGAAATGTCGGCAAACAGGTCACTTTACCGACGAGTGTACTTGGCGAGAGACGTCCCCAAAGAAGGTGGTCCAGGAAGCGGACCGAAGACGTCAGAAGGGCCAAGCGAAGAAGGAGTCCTGGTGTTTGCTCTGCGGAAACTACGGGCATGAGCACAACAGTTGTCCTTGGGACGAAGAGTTGAGCGAAGACGAGGTTGATTCCCGGTGTGAAAGCTGTGGAGATCCCCGACATCGGCTCCTGGAATGTCCATGGACGGAAGACAGGACGGACTACGAGGCCACGGTGAAGCAGCTGACGGAATCTCGTCAGCAGCTTTGGGACCGGGTGGCTGCAGAGCCTGTGTGTGCGCTCTGCGAGG
The DNA here is from genome assembly GCF_028390025.1 of Pseudophryne corroboree. NCBI lineage: Eukaryota > Metazoa > Chordata > Amphibia > Anura > Myobatrachidae > Pseudophryne > Pseudophryne corroboree. The sequence continues at coordinate 725,423 of NW_026967517.1, forward strand.
CGAAAGGACATGCGCTTCCCGATTGTCCGTGGAATGAAGACCGGATGATTGCGGATGGTCGCGCCCAGAGATGGGAGGAGGAAACCAGGGAAATGGAGCGGAAGGCCTTGCTGGAAGTTAATTCGCAGGTGCCCATTTCTTCGGAGCCGGAACCAACGGGTGAAGATTCCCCAGTGAAGGAGGTGGACCAGGAACCCGTCTTGGAGAAGGTGGCAGTGGCCCTCCCTTGTTGGAAGTGTTGGCGACCAGGACATGCGGCCAGTGAGTGCCCTTGGGAAGATGCCGAGGACCTACTCTGTCCCAAGAAAGTGACCCCAGTAAAGCAGAATCCTTTCCCGCATGAGGCGGAGTTGGACGACTGGGAGGTGAAGAGACCACGCTGCGAAGAAAAGCGTGAAGACCCAGTGACTGAGACGTCCGGAATTTCCCCGCGATGGAACCGTCCACGACCAGGACGTGCGGAACAGGAGTGTCCTGGGTACCAAGAGATGCCAGCGGAAGCGCAGGAGTACGCTGAGGAAGAAAAGGATCCAGCGGAAGCGAAGGAGTACGCTGAGGAAACAGAGGTGCCAGCGGAAAAGAATAAGTACGCTGAGGAGACCCCAGTCCAGATATCGGAAGAGGACTCTGACTACGGTGAGCTGTCCGCCGTCGAATCCCTCCCAGAACAGATGGAGGATGACTCTGGCATCGGAAGCGCCGACGAGAGTGACTGGCAGGATCGGGTGGAGTCATGCTCCCAGTTGAATGCCCTCCGTGAAGAGGAGGAGATAGTCCTGGAGCAAGAATACCTGCCAGGAGTGCCGAAATGGACCGACGTACGGGGACAGGACTGCGATGCCGTGGGAGGACCCGTTCCACAGGAAGACACAGGACCTTTGGAGATGCCCCACGAGGAAATGCGACATGTGGTGGCTGTTGCCCGGGAGGAAACGGATGCCCCGGAGGATTCCGCTGTTGGGTGGTGGTCGATACCACACCCGGACGACAGGGACGAAGCCACAGACGGTATCGGAGGCCAAGAGTGGGTGACTGTTGTCCCCGTGGAGGAAGATTCCCCTTGGTGGCCAACGTCGAGTGGCCGTGAAGAGATGTCACTCCCCCAGAGGATCCGCCGATGGAGGTCAGGACGCAAGAGGAACCCGGAGCTGGAGGAGGAAGGATGTGGGGTCACAGCTGGTCCAGGCTGGGCCCCCGAATGCACCCTCGCCGGAAGGACCTTGGAATTCCCTGACCCGCGGACGATGGACGTCGTAAGGAACTTTGTAGGGACTACAAAGGAAAAAGGGGGGGGAAATGTAAGGATGTGCCCTGTGGGCACATCCGCGCTGGGTGCGTGGCGGCGGCGGCGGGTGTCCGGTGCAGGGATTACCCTTTTCCCTGCACCGGACCCCAGGCTGGAGGGTTTGAATGGTGGCGCCCTCCGGGAGCCAATCGCGGCTCCCGGAGCGGCAGCCAATCGTGGAGAGACGCGGCGAGCCAATCGGCGCTCGCCGCGTCATAGGCCCTGCCTCCGGCGTCTGGCGTCAGACGCCGGGCGGGACGCAGAGCAGGAGGCCGCGCCGAAGAGCGGCGAAGACAGAAGACCCGGCGGGAAGCAGCGGAGGAGGTCGTCGGCGCGCCGGAGCGCAGAAGAGGATCCGGCGCCGAGGAGAAGACGACGACCGCGGGGAGAGGAGGTCCTGAGGCCGCGGAAGAGGCCAGAAGACGTCGGCCTGCAGAAAGAAGATGTCCAGCGGCGGCTGGACGCAGGGAAGAGACGGAGGCGCCGCTGGCCAGGACGGGTCAGCGGCAGAAGACGGTGGAGGCCCCCAGGTTAGGTAAGGCCTCAGTGAGGCTATCCTCCCCCTCCCCTTTTCCTCCCTCGACCACCAGGGGCGGGCATTAGGCCCGAGGACACAATTCAGGCGCTAGGCCTGGGCGCAGTTAGGAGTTTGGGCCCCAATAATTGATGAGCTGGTTTGGGCATTAGGCCCAAGCCACCCTCCTCCGGTGGCACCAGTTAGGCGGGCACTAGGCCCGGGGGGACAATCCAGGCACTAGGCCTGTGGGCATTAGAGGGCATTAGGCCCTAGCGTGTTGTTGGCCATTAGGGATACGATAAGGTGACCCTGGGCACAAGGCCCAGGTCACCCAACGGGCGGCAAGTAGGCGGGCGCTAGGCCCGTGGGCAAAGTCAGGCCTCCGGCCTGTGGGCAGTTAGGGGGCGCTAGGCCCAGCGAAGCAGTGTTTCCCTGAGGGGAGTAAAAGTGGTACTGGGCGCTAGGCTCAGGCCACCCTGAGAGTACGGTAGGTGGGTGAGCTGTGCGGTCCCCGCTACTGGGTGTTCTGGGTCGGGTAGATAAAAGGGACAGCACCGTTTTATGTTGTAACTCCGATAGTGTGATATGTGTTGTTACCGTGCAGGGCAAAGTGTATTTGTTGTTTAAGTTGTGCATAGTTGTGTCGCACCACCCACACGAGTTAGTTTGAGGGCTCTGTCTATGTAGCTAGTGTAGCGGACGCACACTAGGGTAGTTCTTGGCCCTGCACGGCTGTTTCTCTTTGCCTCCTTACAGGGACCTGTAAGTGGAGAAGATCGGAGTGCAAGACTTGTGACGGTGAGTAGCATCCGTGTACGTCTGTCCCTTGTTTGTCCCCGAGCGCCGGAGTTAGGATTGCTCACGGACGTGAGAATCCCTTTCATCACACTACGTGCGAAAGCGCGAGTGTGTGAAAGCTGGGTAGCTGAGGCCTTGTGCCGGTGATGACCATTCACCCAGCCGGTGAAGGTCGCAGCCACCCCTGGGGTATCCCCTGTTCCAGCGGAAGAAGGGTCGATACCCCCTTTAATGTAAACCCTTCTCTCCTCAGCTAGGTCGACGGTCAGCTCCAAGAGGGAATCGCCGTGTCCGGATCCGACTGAAAGAATTCCAGGTCCGTTGAAGGTTCCGGTACCTGAAGGTGAGAGAGAGCGGCGCCTGGTGAGTACCGAGTCTACACCTGCACGGCAGCAGGCACCACCACACGCACCGCAGGTCAGCCGCACCTCTCACAGAGCCACAAGTATTATTTATATATTTTTTTAACTGACTAAAATAGAGAGAGCACATGGTTTTCAGTGGGAAGGGGTGGGAATGGGTTAAAACCAAGAAAAAAAATGTGTGGGGTCCCCCCTCCTAAGCATAACCAGCCTCGGGCTCTTTGAGTCGGTCCTAGTTGTAAAAATACGGGGGGGAAATTGACAGGGGATCCCCCGTATTTTTAGAACCAGCACCGGGCTCTGCGTCCGGTCCTGGTGCAAAAAATACAGGGGACAAAAGATGTAGGGGCCCCCCGTATTTTTAACACCAGCACCGGGCTCCACTAGCTGGAGAGATAATGCCACAGCCAGGGGACACTTTTATATAGGTCCCTGCGGCCGTGGCATTAAATCCCCAACTAGTCACCCCTGGCTGGGGTACCCTGGAGGGTAAATCAAAGGTTCCCCCCTCCACCCGAGGGCCAGGTGTGAAGCCCGAGGCTGTTCCCCCCATCCATGGGCTGTGGAATATTGTTTTTTGTAGTAGAACTACAAGTCCTGGCAAGCCTCCCCCGCAAGCTGGTACTTGGAGAACCACAAGTACCAGCATGCGGGGGGGGGGGGGGGATGGGCCCGCTGGTACCGGTAGTTCTACTACAAAAAAAATACCCAAACAAAAACAGTACACTCACACCGTGAAAGTAAAACTTTATTACATACATGCTGACACACACATACTTACCTATGTTCACACGAGGCTCGGTCCACTTCTCCAAGTAGAATCCTCGGTGTACCTGAAAATAAAATTATATTCACCAAAATTCAGTGTAGCATCTGTCCTCTTCTTTTTTGTAATCTACGTACTTGGCAAAAAAACAAACCACATTTACCTGGACCACGCTCTGAAAGGGGTCCCATGTTTACACATGGGACCCCTTTCCCCGAATTCTGAGACCCGCTCCATTATCCTCAATGGTGGGAACTTTGCGGTCAGCAGTGAGGTTACTCGCGCCTTCGATACAGTGCCTCACAGGAGACTGATCAAATTAAGGGAACTTGGTCTAGGATATACTATTTGTACATGGTTAGGTAATTGGCTGGATTACTGAGTACAACGAGTAATGGTCAACGGGATGTTCTCCAGCTGGGCACCAGTAGTTAGTGGAATACCACAAGGGTCCGTACTTGGCGCGCAACTGTTCAATAAATTTATCAACAATCTAGGAATAGTCCTGGAAAGCACAGTGTCAATCTTTGTGGATGATACTAAGCTGTGTAAGGTAATTCAGATAGCGATGTGGAGTCTCTACAAAATGACTTATTTATACTTGAAGCCTGGGCATCTAAATGGGGAATGAGATTCAATATAGAAAAATGCAAAATGATGCATTTTGGGACAAAAAACACACAAATATCGTACACTCTAAATGGGGAAATTATAGGGGTAACTGTGGTGGAAAAAGATTTGGGGGTGCTCATGGATAATAGGCTTATCAGTACACAATGTCAAAATGCTGCAAAAAAAGGCAAGTAAAGTGCTCACATGCATAAAACGGGGCATTGAGACAAGGGACGAGGATGTAATCCTGCCACTGTACAAATCATTGGTGTGTCCGCACCTGGAATATTGTGTTCAGTTCTGGGCACCATATTATAAAACAGATATAGGAGAACTAGAAAGAGTTCAAAGCGGGCTACTAAACTGATTAACGGGCTAGAGACACTGGAGTACAAGGAAAGGCTTGCTAAGTTACATATGTATACACTAGAAAAGTGGTGACTTAGAGGAGACATTATTATCTTCAGATATGTAAAGGGTCATTAGAAGGAGCTAGCAGCGGATTTGTGTAGTAAAATAACCCTGTATGGGACACGTGGGCTCTCGCTGAGGCTGAGGAAATTCCATATACAACGTAGGAAAGGGTTATTCACGGTAAGAGCATTAAAAATTTGGAACTCCCTGCTGAAGCAGGTAGTAATGGCAGACTCTGTAAATGTATTTAAAACTGATTAGACAAATTTCTAACTAGAAAGGGTATCCAGGGTTATAGCATTTACCACAGTGACATTAATCTGGGAGTGGTAAGAGTCATAGTTGTCAATTGGTACTAAACCATTACATCAGCAGGTACATTATAATATGATCAGCTGATCACAGAATACAGGTTGAACCCGATGGGCATTTTGCCTCTTTTCAACCTAACTAATTATGTAACTATGTAACTATTACCTTATAATAAGAATTTACTTACCGATAATTCTATTTCTTGTAGTCCGTAGTGGATGCTGGGGACTCCGTCAGGACCATGGGGAATAGCGGCTCCGCAGGAGACAGGGCACAAAAGTAAAAGCTTTAGGATCAGGTGGTGTGCACTGGCTCCTCCCCCTATGACCCTCCTCCAAGCCTCAGTTAGGATACTGTGCCCTGACGAGCGTACACAATAAGGAAGGATTTTGAATCCCGGGTAAGACTCATACCAGCCACACCAATCACACTGTACAACCTGTGATCTGAACCCAGTTAACAGCATGATAACAGCGGAGCCTCTGAAAAGATGGCTCACAACAATAATAACCCGATTTTTGTAACAATAACTATGTACAAGTATTGCAGACAATCCGCACTTGGGATGGGCGCCCAGCATCCACTACGGACTACGAGAAATAGAATTATCGGTAAGTAAATTCTTATTTTCTCTGACGTCCTAGTGGATGCTGGGGACTCCGTCAGGACCATGGGGATTATACCAAAGCTCCCAAACGGGCGGGAGAGTGCGGATGACTCTGCAGCACCGAATGAGAGAACTCCAGGTCCTCCTCAGCCAGGGTGTGCCCCTGACCAAGTAGCAGCTCGGCAAAGTTGTAAAGCCGAGACCCCTCGGGCAGCCGCCCAAGATGAGCCCACCTTCCTTGTGGAATGGGCATTTACATATTTTGGCTGTGGCAGGCCTGCCACAGAAATGTGCAAGCTGAATTGTACTACACATTCAACTAGCAATCGTCTGCTTAGAAGCAAGAGCACCCAGTTTTTTGGGTGCCTACAGGATAACAGCAAGTCAGTTTTCCTGACTCCAGCCGTCCTGGAAATCTATATTTTCAGGGCCCTGACAACATCTAGCAACTTGGAGTCCTCCAAGTCCCTAGTAGCCGCAGGTACCACAATAAGCTGGTGCAGGTGAAACGCTGACACCACCTTAGGGAGAAACTGGGGACGAGTCCGCAGCTCTGCCCTGTCCGACTGGACAATCAGATATGGGCTTTGTGAGACAAAGCCGCCAATTCGGACACTCGCCTGGCCGAGGCCAGGACCAACAGCATGGTCACTTTTCATGTGAGATATTTCAAATCCACAGATTTGAGCGGTTTAAACCAATGTGATTTGAGGAATCCCAGAACTACGTTGAGATCCCACAGTGCCACTGGAGGCACAAAAGGGGGTTGTATATGCAGTACTCCCTTGACAAACTTCTGGACTTCAGGAACTGAAGCCAATTCTTTCTGGAAGAAAATTCACAGGGCCGAAATTTGAACCTTAATGGACCCCAATTTGAGGCCCATAGACACTCCTGTTTGCAGGAAATGCAGGAATCGACCGAGTTGAAATTTCTTTGTGGGGCCTTCCTGGCCTCACACCACGCAACATATTTTCGCCACATGTGGTGATAATGTTGTGCGGTCACCTCCTTCCTGGCTTTGACCAGGGTAGGAATGACCTCTTCCGGAATGCCTTTTTCCCTTAGGATCCGGCGTTCCACCGCCATGCCGTCAAACGCAGCCGCGGTAAGTCTTGGAACAGACATGGTACTTGCTGAATCAAGTCCCTTCTTAGCGGCAGAGGCCATGAGTCCTCTGTGAGCATTTCTTGAAGTTCCGGGTACCAAGTCCTTCTTGGCCAATCCGGAGCCACGAGTATAGTTTTTACTCCTCTACGTCTTATAATTCTCAGTACCTTGGGTATGAGAAGCAGAGGAGGGAACACATACACCGACTGGTACACCCACGGTGTTACCAGAACGTCCACAGCTATTGCCTGAGGGTCTCTTGACCTGGCGCAATACCTGTCCAGTTTTTTGTTCAGGCGGGACGCCATCATGTCCACCTTTGGTCTTTCCCAACGGTTCACAATCATGTGGAAGACTTCCCGATGAAGTCCCCACTCTCCCGGGTGGAGGTCGTGCCTGCTGAGGAAGTCTGCTTCCCAGTTGTCCACTCCCGGAATGAACACTGCTGACAGTGCTATCACATGATTTTCCACCCAGCGAAGAATCCTTGCAGTTTCTGCCATTGCCCTCCTGCTTCTTGTGCCGCCCTGTCTGTTTACGTGGGCGACTGCCGTGATGTTGTCCCACTGGATCAATACCGGCTGACCTTGAAGCAGAGGTCTTGCTAAGCTTAGAGCATTGTAAATTGCCCTTAGCTCCAGTATATTTATGTGGAGAGAAGTCTCCAGACTTGATCACACTCCCTGGAAATTTTTTCCCTGTGTGACTGCTCCCCAGCCTCTCAGGCTGGCATCCGTGGTCACCAGGACCCAGTCCTGAATGCCGAATCTGCGGCCCTTTAGTAGATGAGCACTCTGCAGCCACCGCAGAAGAAACACCCTTGTCCTTGGAGACAGGGTTATCCGCTGATGCATCTGAAGATGCTATCCGGACCATTTTTCCAGCAGATCCCACTTTCTTGCGTGAAATCTGCCGAATGGAATCGCTTCGTAAGAAGCCACCATTTTTCCCAGGACCCTTGTGCAATGATGCACTGACACTTTTCCTGGTTTTAGGAGGTTCCTGACTAGCTCGGATAACTCCCTGGCTTTCTTCTCCGGGAGAAACACCCTTTTCTGGACTGTGTCCAGAATCATCCCTAGGAACAGCAGACGTGTCGTCGGAAACAGCTGCGATTTTGGAATATTTAGAATCCACCCGTGCTGTCGTAGAACTACTTGAGATAGTGCTACTCCGACCTCCAACTGTTCTCTGGACCTTGCCCTTATCAGGAGATCGTCCATTTTCTTTGAAGAAGAATCATCATTTCGGCCATTACCTTGGTAAAGACCCGGGGTGCCGTGGACAATCCAAACGGCAGCGTCTGAAACTGATAGTGACAGTTCTGTACCACAAACCTGAGGTACCCTTGGTGAGAAGGGCAAATTGGGACATGGAGGTAAGCATCCCTGATGTCCAGGGACACCATATAGTCGCCTTCTTCCTGGTTCGCTATCACTGCTCTGAGTGACTCCATCTTGATTTGAACCTTTGTATGTAAGTGTTCAAATATTTCAGATTTAGAATAGGTCTCACCGAGCCGTCTGGCTTCAGTACCACAATATAGTGTGGAATAATACCCCTTTCCTTGTTGTAGGAGGGGTACTTTGATTATCACCTGCTGGGAATACAGCTTGTGAATTGTTTCCAATACTGCCCCCTTGTCGGAGGGAGACGTTGGTAAAGCAGACTTCAGGAACCTGCGAGGGGGAGACGTCTCGAATTTCCAATCTGTACCCCTGGAATACTACTTGTAGGATCCAGGGGGTCCACTTGCGAGTGAGCCCACTGCGTGCTGAAACTCTTGAGGCGACCCCCCACCGCACCTGAGTCCGCTTGTACGGCCCCAGCGTCATGCTGAGGACTTGGCAGAAGCGGTGGAGGGCTTCTGTTCCTGGGAATGGGCTGCCTGCTGCAGTCTTCTTCCCTTTCCTCTATCCCTGGGCAGATATGACTGGCCTTTTGCCCGCTTGCCCTTATGGGGATGAAAGGACTGAGGCTGAAAAGACGGTGTCTTTTTCTGCTGAGATGTGACTTGGGGTAAAAAAGGTGGATTTTCCAGCTGTTGCCGTGGCCACCAGGTCCGATGGACCGACCCCAAATAACTCCTCCCCTTTATACGGCAATACTTCCATGTGCCGTTTGGAATCTGCATCACCTGACCACTGTCGTGTCCATAAACATCTTCTGGCAGATATGGACATCGCACTTACTCTTGATGCCAGAGTGCAAATATCCCTCTGTGCATCTCGCATATATAGAAATGCATCCTTTAAATGCTCTATAGTCAATAAAATACTGTCCCTGTCAAGGGTATCAATATTTTCAGTCAGGGAATCCGACCAAGCCACCCCAGCGCTGCACATCCAGGCTGAGGCGATCTCTGGTCGCAGTATAACACCAGTATGTGTGTATATACTTTTTAGGATATTTTCCAGCCTCCTATCAGCTGGCTCCTTGAGGGCGGCCGTATCTGGAGACGGTAACGCCACTTGTTTTGATAAGCATGTGAGCGCCTTATCCACCCTAAGGGGTGTTTCCCAACGCGCCCTAACTTCTGGCGGGAAAGGGTATACCGCCAATAATTTTCTATTGGGGAAAACCCACGCATCATCACACACTTCATTTAATTTATCTGATTCAGGAAAAACTACAGGTAGTTTTTTCACACCCCACATAATACCCTTTTTTGTGGTACTTGTAGTATCAGAAATATGTAACACCTCCTTCATTGCCCTTAACATGTAACGTGTGGCCCTAAAGGAAAATACGTTTGTTTCTTCACCGTCGACACTGGAGTTAGTGTCCGTGTCTGTGTCGACCGACTGAGGTAAATGGGCGTTTTAAAGCCCCTGATGGTGTTTGAGACGCCTGGACAGGTACTAATTTGTTTGCCGGCCGTCTCATGTCGTCAACCGACCTTGCAGCGTGTTGACATTATCACGTAATTCCCTAAATAAGCCATCCATTCCGGTGTCGACTCCCTAGAGAGTGACATCACCATTACAGGCAATTGCTCCGCCTCCTCACCAACATCATCCTCATACATGTCAACACACACGTACCGACACACAGCACACACACAGGGAATGCTCTGATAGAGGACAGGACCCCACTAGCCCTTTGGGGAGACAGAGGGAGAGTTTGCCAGCACACACCAAAACGCTATAATTATACAGGGACAACCTTTATATAAGTGTTTTCCCTTATAGCATCTTAATATATAATCATATCGCCAAATAAGTGCCCCCCCTCTCTGTTTTAACCCTGTTTCTGTAGTGCAGTGCAGGGGAGAGCCTGGGAGCCTTCCCACCAGCAGTTCTGTGAGGGAAAATGGCGCTGTGTGCTGAGCAGAATAGGCCCCGCCCCCTTTTCGGCGGGCTTCTTCTCCCATTTTTCTGACAACCTGGCAGGGGTTAAATACATCCATATAGCCCCAGAGGCTATATGTGATGTATTTTTAGCCAGTATAGGTACTTTCATTGCTGCCCAGGGCGCCCCCCCCCAGTGCCCTGCACCCTCAGTGACCGTTGGTGTGAAGTGTGCTGAGAGCAATGGCGCACAGCTGCAGTGCCTTGCGCTACCTCATGAAGACTGAGAAGTCTTCAGCCGCCGATTTCTGGACCTCTTCTCTCTTCAGCATCTGCAAGGGGGTCGGCGGCGCGGCTCCGGTGACCCATCCAGGCTGTACCTGTGATCGTCCCTCTGGAGCTAGTGTCCAGTAGCCTAAGAAGCCAATCCATCCTGCACGCAGGTGAGTTCACTTCTTCTCCCCTAAGTCCCTCGTTGCAGTGAGCCTGTTGCCAGCAGGACTCACTGAAAATAAAAAACCTAATAAAACTTTTACTCTAAGCAGCTCTTTAGGAGAGCCACCTAGATTGCACCCTTCTCGGCCGGGCACAAAAACCTAACTGAGGCTTGGAGGAGGGTCATAGGGGGAGGAGCCAGTGCACACCACCTGATCCTAAAGCTTTTACTTTTGTGCCCTGTCTCCTGCGGAGCCGCTATTCCCCATGGTCCTGACGGAGTCCCCAGCATCCACTAGGACGTCAGAGAAATAGGAGTTTAACCGTATTCAGACGCATAGCAAAAGAAACAACAGTAATAATTATTAGACTCGTATGCATCCAGCACTTATTTGCACATGTTAAGCTGCCGCCTACTGGGAGTGAATCTTAGCTTCTTAGATTTGCGAATGACGGATTCGCAATATTGCGATTAGCACACTTAGCAGTTTCTGAGTAGCTTGAGACTTACTCTGCCAGTGCGATCAGTTCAGTCAGTATCGTTCCTGTTTGACGTCACAAATACGCCCGGTGTTCGCCCAGGCACTCCCCCGTTTCTCCAACCACACCCCAATTTTTCCAAAATACGTCAGCGTTTTTTCACACACACCCATAAAACGCTCAGTTTCCGCCCAGTAACACCCACTTCCTGTCAATCACATTACGATCACCAGAACGGAGAAAAACCCTCGTAATGCCATGAGTAAAATACCTAACTGCATAGCAAATTTACTTGGCGCAGTCACACTGCAGACATTGTGCATGCGCAGTAAGCGGTAAATCGCAAAATAACGAAAATCGGCAACGAGCGAACAACTCGGAATGACCACCCATGTCTGGTCAGCTCACTGTTGGACAATAGGGAGTAAACAAAAATGGGCAATGGTACCTTATATGACTCAACCTTTGAGTGTCCACTGTGGTGGTAGTAAACAATAGAAAACTAGGTCTAACATGAATACATTATCCAAAGGGTAACAGATATCGTAACACAATTGCATATATTAACAATATTAAGGTTGATTTAAACACAATATTGGGTGAGCAGTAATGGACATGTTATGGAGAATGAGGAAACAGATGAATGTATAGGGATATGGGGATAAAAAGTACATATCTGACATGAGAAATGAGGCATAGTTATATTGTCACAGACCTCTCATTTCCTCACAGTAGCCATGGGCCAGATGTTATTTCCCATCATTTACAGACTTCTGCAGCTGCACCGAGATGATAGGCTGTCAGCCAGTAGCCCTGCACCGCTCCGGCTCTTACATATAGTGTGCTGTTCCTGCTGGGAATGGGATGCCCCATCCACCTCACTGACGATCATAATTCTTATCATATAGAACTAAAGAATACTTCGATATAGTGGGCAATATAAACTGCCAGACAACATTTGTGGTTTATGTAATCTCCTGCATTTGCGGTTGCCAATATGTCGGTAGAACAATACGCTCTCTAGGGTTTTAGAACATAGAAGATGAATTCTTAAAAAGTCAACTAAACACAGTGTACCTAGACATGTTTGCTCACTCCATGGAGGTGATTGTGGGGTTATGTCCATACAGGGAGTTGAACATATAAAACAGACATTCCCAGGTGGGGATAGATATAACCTCCTCTGTAAGAGGGAAGCATACTGGATTTGTATGATAGATACTTTGTTCCCTCTAGGTCTCAACGAAAACATTGAGCTGAATAATATATGAATCAATATCTGTATGTTATTCTATTTTATCCTATAGATTCCTTTTTTTTCTTCTGTCCTCCCCCCTTTTTTTCCCTGGCTGTTTTCTTATCCTTCTGTTAAGAAACTTAGGGGCAGATTTATTAAGCTCGGTGAAGTGATAAAGTGGAAGGTGATAAAGAACCAGCCAATCAGATCCTAGCTGTCATGTCACAAGCTGGCTTTTATTATTGGCATAACTGTTTTTATTGTGTTGAACTTTAATAAATATTAGAAATACATTTATTTATATACCATCAGCGCTCTTTTATGTCTCTATTGAAACTTAAATAATTTATATCGTCTAAGGCATCCAGTTGCCGCATAGGAGCTGCTATCTAATAATCAATATATTTGGTGCTCATTTAATACACGTAACATTGCATTAGCGCCTGATTTAGCTAGGTGATTATACAGGTTGAGTATCCCATATCCAAATATTCCGAAATACGGACTTTTTTGAGTGAGAGTGAGATAGTGAAACCTTTGTTTTTTGATGTCTCAATGTACACAAACTTTGTTTAATACAGTTATTAAAAAATATTGTATTAAATGACCTTCAGGCTGTGTGTATAAGGTGTATATGAAACATAAATGAATTGTGTGAATGTAGATACACTTTGTTCAATGCACAAAGTTGCAAAAAATATTGGCTAAAATTACATTCCGGCTGTGTGCATAAGGTATATATGTAACATAAATGCATTCTGTGCTTAGATTTAGCTCCCATCACCATGATATCTCATTATGGTATGCAATTATTCTAAAATACGGAAAAATCCGATATCCAAAATACCTCTTGTCCCAAGCATTTTGGATAAGGCATACTCAACCTGTATTGCATTTTGTCACCTCACTGACGTGACAGGCTCAGCTGTCAGTCATGCAGCCCCACTGCGCCCACTCTCTCCGTACTCATACATACATGCCTTTCTGGGAGTGTCTCGTCCTGGTTGTCAGTGAGACAGGGTCTCTGGCACAGCTGTGTAATCATGATGTGAGTGTGTGTGCTGAGTAGTGAGTACTGCTAGCAGCAAATCTCACAGCTTAACTGCAGTGTAGCAGTGTGGTGGGGGTGGGGAGAAGGGGGTTGCTACACCAATGAGTCAAGGAATGGAGGAGTGGTTTGATGGGACTCACACAGCAGGTGGTGAAAAGCTTAAAAATGAGGAGTGGTTGGAAGGGGAAGGAACTGGTAGGTGTAGAATGGATTAGTGAGGGTAAGGACACTCAAGGGAAATTGGAGTGGGAGCCCACAGGTACCAAACTGGGTAAAGAGCAGCTTTTAGGAAGGAAATTGGTGAGCCAGTCCCTGTGGTTGACACTTCTCTGCCTCATGTGGGGTGGATCCTTGGACTCTCCAGTTCCTCTAGAGGCTGTGGATTCTTCTTGCCCACTACCTAGTGGTTCTGTGGTCATCTCAGGCCATGAACCTCCCAGGTGCCTGGCCTCCAGATTAACATGTAATGGTCATGGAGGTGGTCCTGGGCTCTGTAGAGGAGGAGGTGGAAAAAGCAAAGGAAAGTAGTGTCCCTTCTGAAGGGGCAATGGTGGACATTGTGAATGGTGAAAGGAAGGTTTTTGTGGGCAAAGAGTGAGTTATGCCATATATCCCAGAAGCATGGGTCTTCAGCCTATGGCCCTCATTCCGAGTTGTTCGCTCGCTAGCTGCTTTTAGCAGCTTTGCACACGCTAAGCCGCCACCCTCTGGGAGTGTATTTCAGCTTAGCAGAATTGCGAACGAAAAATTAGCAGATTTGCGAATAGAAATTTATTTGCAGTTTCTGAGTAGCTCGAGACTTACTCTGCCACTGCGATCAGTTCAGTCAGTTTCGTTCCTGGTTTGACATCACAAACACACCCAGCGTTCACCCAGACACTCCCCCGTTTCTTCAGACACTCCCGCGTTTTTCCCAGAAACGCAAGCGTTTTTTCGAACACACACATAAAACGTCCAGTTTCCGCCCAGAAACACCCACTTCCTGTCAATCACACTCCGATCACCAGAACGAAGAAATTTCTTCATAAAGCCGTGAGTAAAATACCAAACTTATTAGCAAATTTACTTGGCGCAGATGCACTGCGAACATTGCGCATGCGCATTAGCGACTAATCGCTCCGTTGCAAAAAAAAAAATAACGAGCGAACAACTCGGAATGAGGGCCTATATGATGTGCCACCATTAATGTGGCTTCTGTCTTGTCCGACCAAGCTTGATTTATGTGCTTTGTAATTTTTTAAAGCAGGATAAAGGCTGAGTTTTTTTTATTTCTGCAGTAGACTAGAATAAGCCCAGACATTCCCACTTCCATTATACCACCTGAATGTGACGGTCAGTGACCACCGTGCCATCACTTACCTGTATGCTTACACAAAACAGAATGATGGAACACTTATAAAGGTTTCTTTACATCTTCTGGGGTCCACTCCGAGATTAGACATTATGGCGTAATTACTCAGACGGGAATATAAAACAGAATAAAAAATAAAAGCTATAATGCAATAATTAGATGCAAACAAAAGCTTTTATTATGAAATCATACAGGGGAGTATCCGCACCATATAGATGTAACATACAACAAACCACCGCAGATGGAACCCGGGTGACTCTAATGCACATGGTAATGTACAGGGTATATATGGACAGGATCTTGTATCAGAAAACACTCAGCACTACTTATCAAGATGAGTGTCAGCAACAAGTTAGGCAAACTAGAAGTGAAAACACGTTCCAATGGCCGCCATATTGTCGTGCAGCAATACAGATTGTGCAAACTGGTATTAGACATTCACATTTATACAAAGCACAAGATACAAAATAAACAGCTGAAAAAAGACCTAAGCATTTGGGATGTATTATTTAGGAAGTAAATAGAGGTACATTAATGAAAAGCGTGAGTAACAGTCATCAGTCTGCTTGTGAAGGTCTCTAGAGTGGAGGCCTCTTGGACTGTGCAAGGCAGTGAGTTCCATGGTCAGGGCTGCAAAACTAAAAGTTCAACCCATAAATGAATGACAGGAGATTCTTGGTACTGCTGGTAACAGTCCTTCATCTGTAGAAGCAAGCAAGCAAGCAAGCAGGGCAGTAAGGAGGTAGAAGCTGCTTCTAGTACCTTGGACCATGTAATGTTGGGCTGGGAAGGTCATTTAGCCAATTATGAAATAGATTTGTCATCTTACAGGCAGCTATGTGGCAGGAACGGGCTGGTTAGGTAACAGCCTGGCTGCTGCATTCTGTACTAGCTGCAAGCTCTGTAATTCTTTTGCTGGGTGACCCAGGTAGATGGCATTGCAGTAGTCTATGAACTTCTGAGGGAATCAAGTGTTTGATTCTGGCTATGGTCCACAGATGGAAGAATGAGGATTTGTATGTGGCGGATACCTGATGTCTGTGTCAGCCACATACCAGGACAACACAAAGATTCAGCACATGATCAGTATTTTGCAATTCTGAACACCAAAGCATAAATCCAGATGGTTGGTAAAGCTGTAGTCTTGTCCTTTGTTGGGGAGCTTCTATTATGTTTCACAAAGACTGAGTCACAGCCAACTGGTATCATCCACCCCTGGCGCTCAGCTAGACAACCATTTAGGATTGGTATTAGGTTCTCAGTACATGGGCCCTCATCCCGAGTTGTTCGCTTGCAAGTTGCTTTTAGCTGCATTGCACACGCTAAGCCACCGCCCTCTGGGAGTGTATGTTAGCATAGCAAAATAGCGAGTACACATTTCTTAGCAGTTTCTGAGTAGCTCGAGACTTACTCTGCCATTGCGATCATTTCAGTCAGTTTCGTTCCTGGTTTGACGTCACAAACACATCCAGCGTTCGCCCAGACAATCCCCCGTTTTTCCAGCCACTCCCGCGTTTTTCCCAGAAATGGTAGCTTTTTTTCACAAACACCCATAAAACGGCTAGTTTCCGCCCAGAAACACCCACTTCCTGTCAATCACATTACGATCACCAGAACGAAGAAAAAAACTCGTAATGCCGTGAGTAAAATACCTAACTTCATAGCAAATTTACTTTGCGCAGTCGCACTGCGGACATTGCGCATGCGCAGTAAGCGGAAAATCGCAATATAGCGAAAATCGGCAACGAGCGAACTCAGAATGACCACCATGGAGCAAAAAGCAGGTCATCAGCATAGCAGTGGTAGACCAGGCCATGATGTCTGATTATATCACCCAGTGGTAGCATGTATATTTTATAAAGCATAGGATAGGATTGACCCTTGAGGAACATTGCATGACAGTGATAATTATACTCCAGAAGATTTAAATGGTTCCGTACTTGGGTAATGTCGAATATGTTCAACAAGAGCAGATTTATTTCACGGCATGAAAATGGCTTCTCACCTGTGTGACTTCTCTGATGTCTGACAAGATGTGATTTTTGTGTAAAACATTTCCCACACTCAGAGCAAGAAAACAGCTTCTCACCTGTGTGACTTTGCTGATGTGTAACAAGATATGATTTCTGTGCAAACATTTCCCACACTCAGAACATGGAAATGACTTCTCACCTGTGTGACTTTGCTGATGTGTAACAAGATGTGATTTTTGTGTAAAACATTTCCCACACTCCGAGCAAGAAAATGGTTTCTCACCTGTGTGGCTTCTGTGATGTTTAACAAGATGTAATTTGTGTGCAAAACATTTCCCACACTCAGAACATGGAAATGGCTTTTCACCTGTGTGACTTCTCTGATGTATAACAAGGTGCGATTTACAGGTAAAACTTTTCTCGCACTCAGAGCAAGAAAATAGCTTCTCACCTGTTTGACTTCTCTGATGTGTAACAAGATGTGATTTTTTTGTAAAACATTTCCCGCACTCAGAGCAAGAAAATGGCTTCTCACCTGTGTGACTTCTGTGATGTATAACAAGATCTGATTTCTGTGCAAAACCTTTCCCACATTCAGAACATGGAAATGGCTTCTCACCTGTGTGACTTCTGTGATGTAGAACAAGATCTGATTTCTGTGCAAAACATTTCCCACACTCAGAACATGGAAATGGCTTCTCACCTGTGTGACTTCTGTGATGTAGAACAAGATCTGATTTCTGTGCAAAACATTTCCCACACTCCGAGCAAGAAAATGGCTTCTCACCTGTGTGACTTCTCTGATGTATAAGAAGGTGGGATTTCCAGGTAAAACTTCCCGCACTCACAGCAAGAAAATAGCTTCTCACGTGTGTGGGTTCCCTGAAGTATAACAAGATCTGATTTCCGTGCAAAACATTTCCCACTCAGAACATGGAAATGCTTTCTCACCTGTGTGACTTATCTGATGTATAACAAGAGCTGATTTATTTCTCAGAGTATAGAAATGGCCTCTCACCTGTGTGAGTTCGCTGATGTCTAACAACATGTAATTTTTGTGTAAAACATTTTCCGCACTCGGAGCAAGAAAATGGTTTCTCACCTGTGTGACTTTGCTGATGTCTAACAAGATGTGATTTCTGTGCAAAATATTTCCCACACTCAGAACATGGAAATGTATTCTCACCTGTGTGACTTTGCTGATGTGTAACAAGATGTGATTTCTGTGCAAAACATTTCCCACACTCAGAACATGGAAATGGCTTCTCACCTGTGTGACTTTGCTGATGTGCAACAAGATGTGATTTCTGTGCAAAACATTTCCCACACTCAGAACAAGGAAATGCCTTCTCACCTGTGTCTTTGCTGATGTGTAACAAGATGTGATTTCTGTGCAAAACATTTCCCACACTCAGAACATGGAAATGACTTCTCACCTGTGTGACTTTGCTGATGTGTAACAAGATGTGATTTCTGTGTAAAACATTTCCCACACTCCGAGCAAGAAAATGGTTTCTCACCTGTGTGACTTCTCTGATGTATAAGAAGGTGGGATTTCCAGGTAAAACTTTTCCCGCACTCACAGCAAGAAAATAGCTTCTCACCTGTGTGACTTCTCTGATGTGCAGCAAGATGTGATTTTTGTGTAAAACATTTCCCACACTCTGAGCAAGAAAATGGTTTCTCACCTGTGTGGCTTCTGTGATGTCTAACAAGATGTAATTTGTGTGCAAAACATTTCCCACACTCAGAACATGGAAATGGCTTTTCACCTGTGTGACTTCTCTGATGTATAACAAGGTGCGATTTACAGGTAAAACTTTTCTCGCACTCAGAGCAAGAAAATGGCTTCTCATCTGTGTGACTTCTGTGATGTAGAACAAGATCTGATTTCTGTGCAAAACATTTCCCACACTCAGAACATGGAAATGGCTTCTCACCTGTGTGACTTCTGTGATGTATAACAAGATGTGATTTCCGTGTAAAACATTTCCCACACTCAGAACATGGAAATGGCTTCTCACCTGTGTGACTTTGCTGATGTGTAACAAGATGTGATTTCTGTGCAAAACATTTCCCACACTCAGAACATGGAAATGACTTCTCACCTGTGTGACTTTGCTGATGTGTAACAAGATGTGATTTCTGTGTAAAACATTTCCCACACTCCGAGCAAGAAAATGGTTTCTCACCTGTGTGACTTCTCTGATGTATAAGAAGGTGGGATTTCCAGGTAAAACTTTTCCCGCACTCACAGCAAGAAAATAGCTTCTCACCTGTGTGACTTCTCCGATGTTCAGCAAGATGTGATTTTTGTGTAAAACATTTCCCGCACTCCGAGCAAGAAAATGGTTTCTCACCTGTGTGGCTTCTGTGATGTCTAACAAGATCTGATTTCTGTGCAAAACCTTTCCCACATTCAGAACATGGAAATGGCTTCTCACCTGTGTGACTTCTGTGATGTAGAACAAGATCTGATTTCTGTGCAAAACATTTCCCACTCAGAACATGGAAATGGCTTCTCACCTGTGTGACTTCTGTGATGTAGAACAAGATCTGATTTCTGTGCAAAACATTTCCCACTCAGAACATGGAAATGGCTTCTCACCTGTGTGACTTCTGTGATGTAGAACAAGATCTGATTTCTGTGCAAAACATTTCCCACACTCCGAGCAAGAAAATGGCTTCTCACCTGTGTGACTTCTCTGATGTATAAGAAGGTGGGATTTCCAGGTAAAACTTTTCCCGCACTCACAGCAAGAAAATAGCTTCTCACGTGTGTGGGTTCCCTGAAGTATAACAAGATCTGATTTCCGTGCAAAACATTTCCCACACTCAGAACATGGAAATGCTTTCTCACCTGTGTGACTTATCTGATGTATAACAAGAGCTGATTTATTTCTCAGAGTATAGAAATGGCCTCTCACCTGTGTGAGTTCGCTGATGTCTAACAAGATGTAATTTTTGTGTAAAACATTTTCCGCACTCGGAGCAAGAAAATGGTTTCTCACCTGTGTGACTTTGCTGATGTGTAACAAGATGTGATTTCTGTGCAAAACATTTCCCACACTCAGAACATGGAAATGACTTCTCACCTGTGTGACTTTGCTGATGTGTAACAAGATGTGATTTCTGTGTAAAACATTTCCCACACTCCGAGCAAGAAAATGGTTTCTCACCTGTGTGACTTCTCTGATGTATAAGAAGGTGGGATTTCCAGGTAAAACTTTTCCCGCACTCACAGCAAGAAAATAGCTTCTCACCTGTGTGACTTCTCTGATGTGCAGCAAGATGTGATTTTTGTGTAAAACATTTCCCACACTCTGAGCAAGAAAATGGTTTCTCACCTGTGTGGCTTCTGTGATGTCTAACAAGATGTAATTTGTGTGCAAAACATTTCCCACACTCAGAACATGGAAATGGCTTTTCACCTGTGTGACTTCTCTGATGTATAACAAGGTGCGATTTACAGGTAAAACTTTTCTCGCACTCAGAGCAAGAAAATGGCTTCTCACCTGTGTGACTTCTGTGATGTAGAACAAGATCTGATTTCTGTGCAAAACATTTCCCACACTCAGAACATGGAAATGGCTTCTCACCTGTGTGACTTCTGTGATGTAGAACAAGATCTGATTTCTGTGCAAAACATTTCCCACACTCAGAACATGGAAATGGCATCTCACCTGTGTGACTTCTGTGATGTATAACAAGATGTGATTTCCGTGTAAAACATTTCCCACACTCAGAACATGGAAATGGCTTCTCACCTGTGTGACTTTGCTGATGTGTAACAAGTTGTGATTTTTGTGTAAAACATTTCCTGCACTCAGAGCAAGAAAATGGCTTCTCACCTGTGTGACTTCTCTGATGTATAACAAGATCTGATTTGCACGTAAAATATTTCCCACACTTTGAGCATATCAGTGGCCTTTCACCTGCCTTACCTATGTGTGGGTTAATAGGCTTTGTGTTCTGTGTAAAATATTTGGCATCTATAGAACAGGGAAACTCTGTATCTACTCTCAGAGCTGTAACAGATGCACCAATATCAGAGTGATCAGGAGAACATTCCCCAGGATCAGGGGGATCAGCTGATAGAGCTGGATGTATAATTGGGGTAATGGGGTTATCTCCTGGAGAATCCGGTCTACTGTCATTATCTTTTATGTCACAATCCGGGGATAACATTAGATGTCCTTCTGAGATATTCCTGCTTGTGTGTCCATCTGCTGGAAATAAAATACATTCTGGAAATGTGAAATTTTCTGTAACAATATTAATCTTGTAAACAATAGAAGATGACTCTCTGGGACAATTAACTGTAAATGTGTGTGTATAATAAAACATAACTTTTAATAAAGGCTTTATAATATTGTGTCTCATACTATCATTGTGTCCACCCTCCTGAGAACACTCACAATAACAAATGTATTATAATAAGACTTAGATATATCTCTCTCTTGTACTGGTAACTAACCATGAAGTATAAATGGAGATGTAGTCACTCGCCAAGTCCTATGTCAGCACCAATGTAAAACAATGGATGGGGAACATATCGTATGAATTGGAGATTCTAGATGAACAATAACATCAGTCATATGAGCTGATGGATCAGAGAAATGTCTCCTAACGTTACTCCTGGAAGCATTGGTAAGGTAGCATTCCTTTATGTGTGTGCTCATACGCTGGTAAGCCTGTACATATGTTACTCACCCTTATATAAGGTATATTCCTACAGCAGAGTAGGTGTGGTACAAGGTACTTTACATGCAATACACCATATAATACCCTGTAATCATCATCATCTGCTAGGTTATAATCTACTTTCTCTTACGTCCTAGAGGATGCTGGGTCCATTTAGTACCATGGGGTATAGATGGGTCCTTTGGGAGCCACTGGCACTTTAAGAGTTTAATAGTGTGGGCTGGCCCCTCCCTCTATGCCCCTCCTACCAGACTCAGTTTAGAAAATGTGCCCAGAGGAGCAGGTCACAGCTAGGGGAGCTCCTAGGAGTTTTCTTAGCTTTTTATTTACCATACTGAGAAAGAGACGCTTTTTGAGACAATCTGTAGTGGGTTTGAAGTATTCAGCTCCCACTACTTCATCTAAAACCCCACCTACATACCCTAAAAAACGTGCACTTGCCCAGATAATGCAAGCTGACACTGATACCGACTCTGATACAGGGGATGGTGATGGGGATATGCAGGGGGGGAGGGGAATGCATCCCTTGCTAAAGGGGTGCAGCTACTGACTGAAGCCATTAGGGATGTTTTGCATATTTCTAAGAAGGTTTCCGTAACAAGAGGAATCTTATATTACAGTAAATAAGAAATCATCGCATACCTTCCCTGCTTCTTAGGTGTTAAACTGCCTGGTTTAGAAAATCCAACGAAAACCCACAGAAAAATATTCCAGATCCCTAAAAGAATTTTCATTGCTTTCCCTTTCCATGAAGAGGATAGGAAGAAGTGGGAAAACCCACCTATAGTAGACGCTTCTGTATCTAGGCTGTCTAAAAAGGTGGTTTTACCTGTCCCTGGTTCAACCGCCTTAAAGGAGCAGGCTGACCGTAATATTAGGACTACGCTCAAATCACTATAGACTGCAACAGGCGTGGCTTTAAGGCCCACTACTGCTTGTGCATGGATTTCTAAAGCCATAGTAAAGTGGTCAGGCATCTTACTAAAGGACTTAGATACTATGGATAGGAGTGACATGGACTTGTTTTTACGTCACATACAGGATTCTGCAAGTTTCATGGTGGAGGCCATGAAGGACATTGGCCTGCTTAATGCAAGGGCTACTTCCATGGCTGTCTCCAAACCCCCTCCAACCTTCTTTAGAGGAGGTCAGGGAAGATCCAAAAAACCTGCACCAACAGGTTACCAGGAAAAGAAACCAGGTTTTGCTTCCTTCAAATCTTCAGCATGCCGTTGGACCTCCCAGCATGGAGATCAGGCAGGTGGGAGCGAGCCTAAAAGATTTCAGTGACATCTGGGCGTCATCATGCTTAGACCCCTGGGTAAAAGATATTGTTGCCATGGGGTACAGACTAGAGTTTCAGCAACTCTCACCTCACAGATTCTTCAAATCAGGCTTACCAGCTTCGCTGACAGAAAGTGCTATCCTACAGTAAGCCATTAAAAAATTGGTACGAACAAATGTCATTGTTCCAGTTCCACCTTACCCAAAAACCAAGGGTTTTTACTCAAACCTGTTTGTGGTACCAAAACCGGATGGTTCGGTAAAGCCTATATTGAACCTGAAGTAATTGAACCCCTACTTGAGGGTTTTCCAATTCAAGATGGAGTCTCTGAGAGTGGTGAGCTCAGGTCTGGAGGAGGGGGAAATCCTAGTATCCCTGGATATCAAGGATGCGTACCTTCACATTTCGCTCTGGCCGCCTCACCAGGCCTATGTACGGTTTGCATTACAGGACTGTCACTTTCAGTTCCAGACGTTGCCATTTGGACTCTCCACAGCACCGAGAGTGTTCACCAAGGTCATGGCGGAGATGATGCTACTCCTACGCAAACAGGGAGTGAACATAATTCCATATCTGGACGTTCTGCTGATAAAGGCATCTTCCAAGGAGAAGCTGTTGCAGAGTATTGCACTCTTAACTCAACTACTCTGGGATCATGGGTGGATCCTGAACCTTCCAAAGTCACATTTGGAACTGACAAGGAGACTGCCCTTCCTGGGGATGATGCACACCAGTGCCTGCAGAAATGTACTGGTGTCTGAACTGTTATGCACACCAGTGCCTGCAGGAATGTGCTGGTGTCTGAACTGTTATGCACACCAGTGCCTGCAGGAATGTACTGGTGTCTGAACGGAGAGGGATGCAAAACAAATGAACTCACAGACAGACTGGGAAATATGACATTACGTACACAGAAGGTGATAGGGTAACAAAATAAACACAAAGTGAACAGAGAAGCCCAGAGGCTAAGAAACTGGGTGTCTCCCTAGTATTAGGAATGCTCAGATGGAAAAAGCAAGATGTTGTGTTTTAATACGTAGAGAACCCGAAATGCTGTTGCTAAGGGCAACAGCAAAACCCTAAAGGGTTACCAACAGGTGTGGCAGTAAACTCCTTGGTCAGAGATGGAATAATAGACACAAGGAGAGTCTACACAATCCTAATCCTCACTTGCAGAGCACAGGTTCAGCTTACTGCCACTAAACTAACACCTGAACACCTTGCACAGTGAGAAAGGATTTTGGCAGGCAAGTCTGAGAATACAGCCGCAAACTTGCTAAGTTCACAGAGTAGCAAAAGAACCCCAGCAAGTTAAACGACTGACTCCAGTCTTACTGCTAGGTCTGGATTGGCAGAGTGTAGTACCAAATCCCCAGGCCTATTTGCAGTAAGCAACAACAAATACAAAGCTACACAGTACTGGCTAACTTTCAGGAACTGACTAACCAACAAAGATTCAGCAGCATCTGCTTAACCTGAGAAGAGGGTTTATAAAGCAGGTGCTGTCCACGCCCCACTCAGACCTCACAGACTGTGAGCACAAAAACCAGCACCGGATCCCCTGCCGTGCACAGAGCCTGTACCCACTGCACAGCAAAAGACCCGAACCGGAGTATCAGCTGCGCTCAGGTTACCCTGCTAGCACTTGTCTCCCGGTTGCCATGACGACGTGGCAGCACAGGGCAGGAGACCCTAACAGTACCCCCCCTCTGACGAGGGGTCAAAGAACCCCTACCACCGGGTTTATCAGGGAACTGCGAGAAGAAAGAGTGTATCTTTCTGGGGGCATGAAGATCACAACTGCGCACCCACGACCGCTCCTCCGGGCCATACCCCTTCCAGTGCACCAAAAATGACAGCCGACCCCGAACCATCTTGGAATCAAGAATCCTTTCAACAACAAACTCCCTCTGGCCACGTATCAGAAGAGGGGAAGGTCTTCCACTGGAAGAAGGATTACTAATCGCCCGTTTTAAAAGGGAACAATGAAATGTTTTATTGATACCCAAAGAACGGGGCAGATCTAACTGAAATGCCACCGGATTGATAACCCTGGTGATCTTATAAGGGCCGATGAACCGGGGGCCTAACTTATGAGATGGCTGTCTCAACTTCAAATTCTTGGTAGACAACCAGACGAAGTCTCCTAATTTGAAGCTGCAGGGTCTTTTCCGCTTATCAAAAACCCTTTTGGTCACTAATGATACAGACACAAGGGCTTTCTTCACTTTCCTCCAAATACCTCTAAGAACCGAAACCACAGAGGAACCACCAGGCGTGGAGTCCAGGGGGTCAAAAGAATTGGCCTTAGGATGATGCCCATACACACAAAGGAAGGGAGAGATCCCTGTAGCAGAGTTAGCCGCGTTGTTATAGGCAAACTCCGCCATGGACAGATGAGCAACCCAGTCAGTCTGACACTTGGAGACATAACACCTAAGGAACTGCTCCAAGGACTGGTTCACCCTTTCAGTCTGCCCATTAGACTGCCGATGGTAGCCTGACGACAAGCTGACAGAAATCTGGAGATTGGAACAAAATGCCCTCCAGAATTTGGCCACAAACTGGGATCCGCGGTCAGAGACCACATCAAGTGGCAACCCGTGGAGACGCACAACATGCAGCATAAATAATTCAGACAGGTGTCTGGCCGATGGCAGCCCAACCAGTGGAACGAAGTGCGCCATCTTCGAAAACCTGTCAACGACAACCCAGATGGCTGTCATCCCCGAGGATTTGGGCAAGTCCACCACAAAATCCATTGAAATGTGGGTCCATGGCTTAGATGGAATAGAGAGTGGATGTAATGGGCCAACAGGAACCCCTCTAGGAGTCTTATTTCGGGCACAGATGTCACATGCCCGAACCCACTGATCCACATCCCTAGCCACCGAGGGCCACCACACCGCCCTAGATAGCAACTCCCGAGTTCTGGCAATACCCGAGTGACCTGCCGACTTCTTGGCATGGAATTCCAGGAACACTCGCTGTCTTAACCTAGGAGGCACAAACAAAAGACCTACCGTAAGGTCTGGAGGAGCCTGCTCCAGTGCTCTAAGGACTAATGACAAGAGGTCCTGGGTAATGCCCACTTTAATACATGATGGGGACACAATGGGCAACGGCTCCTCGGTGGTCTCCTGGATTGGAGCAAAACTCCGTGAGAGCGCATTAGCCTTGATGTTTTTTGACCCAGGGCGATATGTTATCAAAAAATTAAAGCAAGCAAAAAACAAAGCCCATCGTGCCTGCCTGGCATTGAGATGCTTCGCTGACTATGCCAAATATGCCAAATTCTTATGGTCGGTGAGAATGAGACCACAAACTTAGCCCCCTCAAGCCAGTGTCTCCACTCCTCGAGTGCATCCTTAATAGCCAACAATTCACGGTTACCCACGTCATAATTCATCTCGGCAGGCGAAAATTTACGGGAAAAGTAAGCACAGGGATGAAGGCGATTATCAGACACTCCCATCTGAGAGAGCACTGCCCCAATACCCATCTCAGAGGCATCCACCTCCACCACAAAAGGACGCTCTGGATCTGGGTGTCGCAGCACCTTGGCCGAGACAAATGCCCTTTTGAGACGGGCAAAAGCCGCTTTGGCCTCACAAGACCAGTGAGCAACATCCGCCCCTTTCTTAGTGAGTGCCACCAAGGGCGCCACTATAGACGAAAATCGTCTATAAAAATTTGCAAAGCCCAGGAAATGCTGAAGCGCCTTCAAACTAGTGGGCTGCACCCAATCCAGGACTGCCTGTACCTTGGAACCCTCCATTTGGAAACCTTCTGGGGAGATAATATATCCTAAAAATGCGATTTGCTGAACTTCAAATTCGCACTTCTCCAGCTTCGCCCCAAGCCGGTGGTCTCTGAGTTTCTGGAGGACTAAGCGTACATGCTTCCGATGTTCCTCCAGGGAATGGGAGAAGATTAGGATGTCATCTAAGTATACAACTAAGAATCTATCCAAATATTCCCTGAGCACATCGATCATGAAATCCTGGAAGACTGCCGGGGCATTACAGAGCCCAAAAGGCATCACCAAATATTCATAATGCCCTGAGTGCGTATTAAAGGCAGTCTTCCATTCATCCCCCTCTCTTATTCGGATTAGATTGTACGCACCGCGTAGGTCAATCTTAGAAAAAATGGTGGCAGTACGAAGCTGGTAAAACAAGACCGAAATGAGAGGCAGTGGGTATGAGTTTTTAATCGTGATACGGTTCAATTCCCTGAAGTCGATGCAGGGTCGCAACGAACCGTCCTTTTTACCCACGAAGAAGAACCCCGACCCAACTGGAGACTGTGAAGGTTTGATAAATTCCTTAGCTAAGTTCTCCTGAATGTACTCTACCATAGCCTGAGTCTCAGGACGTGACAGGGAGTACAACCTGCTCTTGGGAAGCTTAGCGTTCGGCAACAAATCAATGGCACAGTCATAGAGGCGATGGGGAGGTAGTACCTCTGCAACTTTTTTGGAGAACACGTCCGCAAAATCTGCATAACACCCTGGCAATCCTGGCAAACTTAGCTGCGAGAGCCTGACTGGAAGGCTCAAGCAACTCCTGAAACAATCAGTACCCCAACTAAGAATCTCCCCAGAGACCCAGTCAAATTGAGGATTGTGGGCCCTTAACCAGGGTAACCCCAACACCAATGGGGCAAAAGTAAAGACAGTCACATAAAAGGACAATTTTTCAGAGTGTGTGGCTCCAATAAACAAAGAAATCTGGCTAGTGCAAGAGGTAATTTTACCCTGGGATAATGGTTCCCCGTTTAACCCACAAATCTCAATTTCCGATGCCAAGGGTACTAAGGGAACAGAGTGTTTCAGGGCGAATTGGCGGTCCATAAAAACCCCGTTGGCCCCACTGTCCACAAAGGCCTCAGTCTTGACAGTTTGACCGAGGATCTTCAAGGTCACCGGTATGATAAAAGTCTTCTTGGGAAATTCTGACTTCTGGCCTGACAGGATATTTCCCATCACCCTCAGGCCCTGAAGTTTGCCGGCTTTTCTGGGCATACTACCACATGACCTCTATTCCCACAGTACAAACACAACCCCTGCTGTCTCCTCCGCGTCTTCTCACGCGAGGAGAGGCGGGTAGCCCCAATCTGCATAGGCTCCTTGTAAAATTCCTCAGAGTCTGAGGTTCCCTTGGGAAAGAAGGAAACCTCGGTCTCCCTTTCAAGCCTACGCTCTCTCAGCCGTCTATCCACCCGGATGGATAACTGCATGAGCTGATCCAAGCTATCAGGCAAGGGATATTGTACCAGTTGGTCTTTTATCTGGTTAGAAAGACCTCTTCGGTACTGGTGTCTCAGGGCTGGGTCATTCCACTGGGTATCATGGGCCAACCTCCGAAACTCCGTACAGTAAACCTCAACTGGCCTTCGCCCTTGCTTAAGGATCGAAATCTGAGCCTCGGCTGAGGCCGTCTTGTCAGGGTCATCATACAACATGCCCAGTGCCGTAAAAAAAGCATCAACACTTTTAAGCGACGGACAGTCAGGCTGCAACCCATATGCCCAGACCTGTGGGTCTCCTTGTAGCAAGGAAATCACTATGCCCACCCGCTGAATCTCCGACCCAGAAGACTGGGGCCTAAGCTGGAAATATAGCTTGCAGCTCTCCTTGAAACAAAAGAACTGCAAGCGATCTCCAGAAAAACGATCCAGAAGATTTACTTTCGGCTCCTTAACCCCTGAAGGTGCTGCTACTGCGGGAGCTCCGCCAGCGGCCTGGGAGGTGTGCATTTTAATGGACAAATCATTAAATTGTCGAGTCAGGACCTGCACCTGATCGACCACCTGTTGCAACGTATTTTGAGGGGTATGCTCCATATTCCCACAAAATTTCAACAGGAGTATTAGGCTGCTGAATATGTTATGCACACCAGTGCCTGCAGGAATGTACTGGTGTCTGAACTGTTATGCACACCAGTGCCTGCAGGAATGTACTGGTATCTGAATGGAGAGGGATGCAAAACAAATGAACTCACAGACAGACTGGGAAATATGACATTACGTACACAGAAGGTGATAGGGTAACAAAATAAACACAAAGTGAACAGAGAAGCCCAGAGGCTAAGAAACTGGGTGTCTCCCTAGTATTAGGAATGCTCAGATGGAAAAAGCAAGATGTTGTGTTTTAATACGTAGAGAACCCGAAATGCTGTTGCTAAGGGCAACAGCAAAACCCTAAAGGGTTACCAACGGGTGTGGCAGTAAACTCCTTGGTCAGAGATGGAATAATAGACACAAGGAGAGTCTCCACAATCCTAATCCTCACTTGCAGTGCACAGGTTCAGCTTACTGCCACTAAACTAACACCTGAACACCTTGCACAGTGAGAAAGGATTTTGGCAGGCAAGTCTGAGAATACAGCCGCAAACTTGCTAAGTTCACAGAGTAGCAAAAGAACCCCAGCAAGTTAAACGACTGACTCCAGTCTTACTGCTAGGTCTGGATTGGCAGATTGTAGTACCAATTCCCCAGGCCTATTTGCAGTAAGCAACAACAAATACAAAGCTACACAGTACTGGCTAACTTTCAGGAACTGACTAACCAACAAAGATTCAGCAGCATCTGCTTAACCTGAGAAGAGGGTTTATAAAGCAGGTGCTGTCCACGCCCCACTCAGACCTCACAGACTGTGAGCACAAAAACCAGCACCGGATCCCCTGCCGTGCACAGAGCCTGTACCCACTGCACAGCAAAAGACCCGAACCGGAGTATCAGCTGCGCTCAGGTTACTCCGCTAGCACTTGTCTCCCGGTTGCCATGACGACGTGGCAGCACAGGGCAGGAGACCCTAACAGTTAGATACTTTGGCCTCTGAGGACTTCAAGTTTGGTCAATCAGTTCTGCAGGAACCTCAGCACTCTCCCTCCTGTACTGGGAGCTTTGGTACATCCCCATAGTACTAAATGGACCCCAGCATCCTCTAGGACGTAAGAGAAAATAGGATTTTAATTACCTACCGGTAAATCCTTTTCTCGTAGTCCGTACAGGATGCTGGGCACCCGCCCTGTGCTTCGTATTACTGCATTGTTACTTGGTTCAGTATTGTTAGTTCAGCCGTTGCTGAACTGTTCTAAGTTGGTTAGTTTGGCTTTCCTTTTTGTTATGTGTGAGCTGGTGTGAATCTCACCATCTGTGTATTTCCTTCTCTCAAAGTATGTCCGTCTCCTTGGGCACAGTTTCTAGACCGAGTCTGGTAGGAGGGGCATAGAGGGAGGGGCCAGCCCACACTATTAAACTCAAAGTGCCAGTGGCTCCCAAATGACCCGTCTATACCCCATGGTACTAAATGGACCCCAGCATCCTCTACGGACTACGAGAAAAGGATTTACCAGTAGGTAATTAAAATCCTATTTTGACATCCCCATCATCAGTGTCTTACCTCTATATTCTCAATAGTAATAAGGATGATGTGTGTACAGTAAGTATGATAATAGGATTTTAATATACCTACCGGTAATCCTTTTCTCGTAGTCCGTAGAGGATGCTGGGGTCCATTCAGTACTGAGGAAGATAGATGTATATAGCTTAAGCATGTCAGCCATTTTGTTAAGTAGCAGCCATGATGTAGTGAAGTAGAAGTATGCTTTGCTGAGTTAATCAGAATAATGCTGACATTTCATAGTTAGTACATTCTATGCGAAGCAAGGTCGTAGCTATAATTCTTGAAAACATGTTATTAGACAGTCTCTGTGTGTTTAGATTTCTCTGAAGGACACATAGGGGATGTCAGCCTGAGAGGAGTTGAGGAGAGATGCATTATTGTTTTGAAATATGACGTGTATCAAGTGTTCATGCAAGTAGCTTTTTCTCTATATAATGTCATGCTATATAAAGTGAAGGCAGTCTCATTTTAACGGACATAACTACGTGTGGTGTCAGTTTCCTGGGATTCCCAATCGATTGGTAAACAAAGGGTAACAACAGACAATTGAAGGAGATTGATAAAAGGAGGATTATATCCAACAGTACCATGGGGTATAGACGGGTCCGCAGGAGCCTTCGGCACTTTAAGACTTTTTCACAGTGTGAACTGGCTCCCCCCTCTATGCCCCTCCTCCAGACCTCAGTATAGGAACTATGCCCCTAGGAGACGGACAAAGTTCGAGAGAAGGATTAACATTAAGCCAGTGACGAGATTCACACCAGCTCACACCGTTCAACCATGCCGCACAACATGGCATTCAACTCAACCCATGCAAACGAGCATGAACGACTTTTCAGCAACCGCTGAAGAGCAACTTAACATATAAAACTTGTGTAAGAAGAAAAAATATAATGCAGGAAAAAGAAAGCACTGGGCGGACGCTCAGCATCCTCTACGGACTACGAGAAAAGGATTTACTGGTAGGTATATTAAAATCCTATTTTCTCTTATGTCCTAGAGGATCCTGGGGTCCATGTAGATGTACCAAAGCTCCCAGTATGGGAGGGAGAGCGTGGAGGCTCCTGCCGAACTGACTGACCAAATTAATCATCATCAGCCAAGGTGTCAAACTTGTAAAACTTAGCAAACGTGTTTGTACCTGACCAAGTAGCTGCTTGGCAAATCTGTAAGGCCGAGACACCCCGGGCAGCCGCCCAGGAAGAACCCACTTTCCTCATAGAGTGGGCATTTACCGAACTCTGTATCGGACATCGTGCCGTGGAATGAGCATGCTGAATCGTACATCTGATCCAGCGTGCAATTGTCTGCTTAGAAGCAGGACACCCAATCTTATTGGGATCAAACAGGATAAACAAAGCTTCTGTTTTCCTTATACGAGGTGTTCTCGTGACATAAGTCTTCAAAGCTTTGGCGACATCCAAGGACTATGAAATAGCGGAGGTGTCAGAAGCCACTGGCACCACAACAGGCTGGTTCATATGGAAAGAAGATACAACCTTCAGAAGAAATTGCTGTCGCGTTCTTAGTTCAGCCCTATCTTCATGAAAGATCAAACAAGGCCTTGCGGATGCCAAGGCCACCCGCCTGAACACTTTCCAAGAGAGAAACTTTAACTCCACCTCTTTCAGAGGTTCAAACCAATCCGATTTAAGGAACTGCAACCCCATGTTAAGATCCCATGGTGCCGCAGGAGGCACAAATGGTGGTTGGATGCGCAGAACTCCCTTCATGAACATCTGAACCCCAGGAAGGGAAGCCAACTGTTCCGGAAAGAAAATGGACAAGGACGAAATTCGGACCTTGACGGATCCCAATCTTAAACCTGCATCCCCAACAACCTGTAGAAATAGGAGAATACGTCCTAATTGAAACTCCAACACAGAAGAATTCTTGGATTCAAACCAAGATACATATTTTCTCCAAATACAATGCTAATGTCTAGACGTTACTCCTTTCCCGGCCTGAATAGGAGTGGGAATGACTTCGTTGTGAATACCCTTTTGGGCTAGGATCTGTCGCTCAACAGCCACGCCATCAAACGTAGCCGCGGTAAGTCTTGATAAACCTACGACCCCTGCTGAAGCAGGTCCTCGCGAAGAGGAAGAGGATCTTCTATCAGTAACTCCTGAAGATCTGGATACCAAGCCCTCCTTGGCCATTCTGGGACAATGAGAATCGCCCGAACCTTTGCTCTTCTTATGATCTTGAGAATTTTCAGAAGTAGTGGAAGTGGAGGGAACACATACACCTACTGGAACTCCCCACGGGTCACCAGTGCAGCCACTGCTATTGCTTGTGGGTCTCTCGACCTGGAACAATATTTCTGAAGCTTCTTGTTGAGACAAGATGCTATCATGTCCACTTGAGGAATGCCCCAACGACTTGCTACCTCTGCAAAGACTTCTTAGTGGAGGCCACATTCTCCTGGATGGAGATCATGTCTGCTGAGAAAGTCTGCTTCACAGTTGTCCACTCCCAGAATGAAGATTGCTGACAGAGCTCATGCATATCTTTCTGTCCAAAGGAGTATTTTTGTCACCTCTGCCATTGCCGCTCCGCTTTTCGTTCCGCCCTGACGGTTTATGTAAGCTACCGCTGTTACATTGTCCGACTGGATCTGTATGGGACGATCTTGAAGAAGATGCGCCGCTTGTAGAAGGCTGTTGTAAACGTCCCTCAACTCCAGAATGTTTATGTGAAGAAGTATTTCTTGACTTGGCCATCTTCCTTGGAAGCTTTCCCCTTGCTTGACTGCTCTCCAACCTTGGAGACTTGCATCCGTGGTCACTAGGATCCAGGCTTGAATCCCGAACCTGCAACCCTCCAGGAGGCGAGAACTTTGTAGCCACTACAGGAGCGAAACTCTGGCTTTCGTTGACAGTATTCTCTGGTGCATGTGTAGATGCGATCCGGACCACTTGTCCAGTAGATCCCACTGGAAAACCCCGGCATGGAATTGGCCATATTGTAGAGCCTCGTAGGCCGCTATCATCTTCCTCAGCAGGCGAATGCACTGATAATCGACACGCGTGCTGGTCTCAAAATTTGTTTGACCATCCTCTGGATCTCCAGAGCCTTTTCCACAGGTAGAAATACTTTCTGTACCTCAGTGTCCAGTATCATTCTCAGAAATCATAACCTTATCGTCGGTTCCAATTGTGATTGTGGAAGGTTTATGATCCAACCGTGCTGTTGAAGCACCGTCAGGGATAGTGCAATGTTTTGCACTAACTTCTCCCTGGATCTCACTTTTATCAGGAGATCGTCCAGGTACGTCCAGGTAAGGAATTATGTTGACTCCTTTCTTGCGATAGAGAACCATCGTCTCCTCCATCACCTTGGTGAATACTGTCGGTGCCGTGGAGAGTTCGAATGGCAATGTATGGAACTGGTAGTTTCAGTCCTGAACCGCAAATCTCAGATATGTGAATAAACATCTTTGATGTCCACAGACACCATAACTTCCATCTCCTTCAGACTGGCGATTACTGCTCTCAGGGACTCCATCTTGAATTTGAACCTTTTTAGATAAAGGTTCAGCGATTTTAGGTTTAAAATCGGTCTGACCGAACCATCCGGCTTCAGCACCACAAACAGGCTTGAATAAAATCCTTTTTCCTGTTGTAGCCCAGGAACGAAGGTAATTTATTTTTCCTGACATACTTTCTATATTGCTTCCAGTAAATTCCTTCTGTCTTGAAGAGAAACTGGTAAGGCTGATTTGAAAAATCGGCATGGGGGAGATCTTTAAACTCTAGCTTGTAACCTTGGGATACTATTTGTAGTATCCAAGGACGCAGATCTGATTGTACCCAGATCTGGCTGAAGAGTTGTAGGTGTGCCCCCACTTGATCGGACTCCCATAGGGGTTCCTCAGTGCCATGCTGTGGTTTTAGCAGGAGCAGCGTCTGACTTCTGCTCCTGCTATCCTGATGCTGTTGTAGGTTTCCTACCTCTTCCCCACCCACTTCTTGTGAAGAAGGGGGTTCCTTTGGCTTTTTTTGCGTTTGTTAGGCCGAAAGGACTGTATTGTATGCGAATGATATGCTTTCTTTGCAGGTGCCGCTGCATAAGGAAGAAATGCTGATTTACCTGAGGTAGTCGTCAAAATTATGGCATCCAGCTGGTCCCCAAATAGCGTCTCACCTTTGTAGGGGAGCGCTACAGTATTCCATTTTGATTCTGCATCTGCATTCCACTGGCAAATCCACAGTGCTCTGCCAGCTGAAACCGCTATGCAGACTCCTTTATATGACCGAGAGTTAAGACCATTTCATCTTAATCAACTGTGTCTATATTTGCAAACAAGTTGTCTGACCATTTTAGAATAGCGTTACCTACCCATGCACAAGCAATGGTGGGCCTGAGTAACGTTCCGGTAGCCACCACCAGACTTTCCTTCAGGCCGAGCTGTCCACCATCATGCGGAGAACTTTGGGGCATCAGAAGCGGGCTTCTGGCCCTGGGAGCCTTCGGGAGCAGGCTTCTTGCCTTTAGCACGACCATCTTTGAAGAAGGTGTTCGAAGGACTGCGACGCGGCGGGCATGAAGGGCATCTTCATAGCTAGTGCAGCTGAGGGGAGAAAAGGATACTTACCCGCCGTAGCCATGGCAATCCACGCGTCTAGCACCTCCCCAAAGAGAGCTTGGCCCTTATATGGCAGGCTCTCCACACTCATCCTGGATTCCACGTACAAAGACCAGTTGCATAGCCAGAGACCCCTGCAAGCCGAGACGGATATGGAGGAGATCCCCGCAGCCATGGAGCAATGGAGTCCACCTGGAAACCTGCAGAATCCTGAATATTACGTAAAAATAAATCAACGTCACCTTTATCCAGCGTAGTCGATTCCTCCTGCAGAGCGATCGACCATCTGGCAATAGCTTTTGCAATCCAAGCACAGGCTATAGTAGGCCGCAGTATAGCCCCTGAAGCCGTGTAAATGGATTTCAGCGTAGCATCCACCTTGCGGTCTGCCGGGTCCTTCAATGCGGTAGCCCCCGGGATCGGTAATACCAGCTGTTTTGACAGCCTGGAGACAGAGGCGTCCACAATCGGCGGAGACTCCCACCTTTTTCTATCCTCCTCTGGGAAGGTAAAAGCAACCAAGACCCTCTTAGGGATCTTAAACTTTTTCTCCGGATTTTCCCAGGCTTTCTCAAAGATAGTGTTTAATTCTTTAGACGCTGGGAAAGTGAGGGGGGGCTTTTTACTGTCCGTGAAAAAGGCCTCCTCAACCTGCTCAGGCGTTGTGTCAGTAATGTGCAACACCTCCCTCACAGCATCGATCATTAATTGCACCCCCTTAGCAAGTGATGCCGTTCCCCGTGACATATCCCCATCACCGCCCGCTGTGTCAGAATCAGTGTCCGTGTCATCCTGCAAGTGCACGTTTGTGAGAATGTACCACGGGGGACCCCGAGGAGGCAGCATCAGACCATACAACCATAGAAGATTGCAGCACTTGAGTTGCCTGTTCAGTTCTAGCAACCCTGTCAGAAATCTGAGAAATAGTCCTCCTGAGAGAGACTAACCATTCCGGCTCTCTAACTGGAATCTGCGCTATAACAGTGCAATCCTGATTACATGGAATGGAGTCTTCCTGGAAAGACAAATCCTCTGCAGCATGAAACACTGTCCCTAGACATGTTGTCACACACACACACACACACACACACACACACACACACACACACACACACACACACACACACACCATACCACACCACACAAACACGCAGGTTACTGGGCAGACAGAGTTTCCCCCCCAAGAATGGCAGAGAGACACAGAGATTGGAGTCAACCCACACATGGGGCTATTATAGGTATAGGGAGACCCCACACCAGCGCTGACTGAGTCCCTTAATAGGTGACAGCCTTCCACAGCCTTCCCCTCCCTTCTACACCCCCCTGGTACCGTACAGATTGCTGGAGGTGCTCTGGAGGGACCTGGACATCCGCTGGCAGTGAGCGGCAGGCAGGAAAATGGCGCTGAACGCTGCTGGGTCCGCTCTGAGGAGAAGCTCCACCCCCGCAATGGCGCCGGCTTCTCGCTCTACTTTAGTTACACTGGCCCGAAGGATTTTCTGCTGGCTGAGATCCGCGGACACCAACAGGCTGGACAGGTCAGTGTAGGGTCTGGAGCAGGATCAGGGCGTGCCTCCTAGTGCCGCACCGCAGTACCGCTGAGCAGTTCTGGAGCGGAGCTTTACCCGCAAGCCGCCGTCTTCACACTGACACCCCGCTTGTGAGGGGGGACAGTGACTTACTCGCCAACTTCAGTTCTGTAAGGGGGTGGCGGCTGGCTGCTGGGGCGAGTGGTCCACTGTGGCAGGTCGCGATCGATTACCTCTGGAGCTCAATGTCCCGACAGCGCTCCCCCCCCCTCTCCTCAGTCCCTCGATGCAGGCAGGCTGTCGCCAGCAGCCTCCTGTAAAGAAATAAACTCTAAAAAAAACTTTTTACCAAGGAAGCTCAGGAGATCTCCCCTAGCTGTGACCGGCTCCTCCGGGCACATTTTCTAAACTGAGTCTGGTAGGTGGGGCATAGAGGGAGGAGCCAGCCCACACTATTAAACTCTTAAAGTGCCAATGGCTCCTGGTGGACCAGTCTATACCCCATGGTACTAATATGGACCCCAGCATCCTCTAGGACGTAAGAGAAAACATAGGTACCACACAGTGACATGATGTGAGGGGGAGAGCAGGAGTATAATAGGGGCTGATGGCTCCTGATGTATGAGATACACCAGAGAGTGTGGGGAGGAGACTGGTCAGATATCTGGACTGGTAACACACAGTGACATGATGTGAGGGGGAGAGCAGGAGTATAATTAGGGCTGATGGCTCCTGATGTATGAGATATACCAGAGAGAGTGGAGAGGAGACTGGTCAGATCTCTGGGCTGGTAACACAGTGACATGATGTGAGGGGAGAGCAGGAGTATAATAGGGGCTGATGGCTCCTGATGTATGAGATACACCAGAGTGTGGGGAGGAGACTGGTCATATATCTGGACTGGTAACACACAGTGACATGATGTGAGGAAGAGAGCAGGAGTATAATACTGGCAGATGGCTCCTGATGTATGAGATACACTAGAGAGTGTGGGGAGGAGACTAGTCAGATCTCTGGGCTGGTAACACACAGTGACATGATGTGAGGGGGAGAGCCAGGAGTATAATAGGGGCTGATGGTTCCTGACTCCCCCACTGGGCAGATACATTTCCCTCATTAGTCTATACTGACAGAGGAGGGTGTAGGATAAGAGATTGCTGTAGTGACTGAGCAAGGAGAATATGTGACTCTTTTCTGTAATAATAAGATTTTACTCACCGGTAAATCTATTTCTCGTAGACCGTAGTGGATGCTGGGGACTCCGTAAGGATCATGGGGAATAGCGGCTCCGCAGGAGACTGGGCACAACTAAGAAAGATTTAGGACTACCTGGTGTGCACTGGCTCCTCCCTCTATGACCCTCCTCCAGACCTCAGTTAGGATACCGTGCCCGGAAGAGCTGACACAATAAGGAAAGGATTTGGAATCACGGGTAAGACTCATACCAGCCACACCAATCACACCGTATAACTCGTGATATTATACCCAGTTAACAGTATGAAATATAACTGAGCCTCTCAACAGATGACTCTCAACAATAACCCTTTAGTTAAACAATAACTATATACAAGTATTGCAGACAATCCGCATTTGGGATGGGCGCCCAACATCCACTACGGACTACGAGAAATAGATTTACCGGTGAGTAAAATCTTATTTTCTCTGACGTCCTAAGTGGATGCTGGGGACTCCGTAAGGACCATGGGGATTATACCAAAGCTCCCAAACGGGCGGGAGAGTGTGGATGACTCTGCAGCACCGAATGAGCAAACTCTAGGTCCTCCTCAGCCAGGGTATCAAACTTGTAGAATCTTGCAAATGTGTTTGACCCCGACCAAGTAGCTGCTCGGCAAAGTTGTAAAGCCGAGACCCCTCGGGCAGCCGCCCAAGAAGAGCCCACCTTCCTTGTGGAATGGGCTTTCACTGATCTAGGATGCGGCAGTCCAGCCGCAGAGTGTGCAAGCTGAATCGTGCTACAGATCCAGCGAGCAATAGTCTGCTTTGAAGCAGGAGCACCCAGCTTGTTGGGTGCGTACAGGATAAATAGCGAGTCAGTTTTCCTGACTCCAGCCGTCCTGGAAACATACATTTTCAGGGCCCTGACTACGTCCAGCAACTTGGAATCTTTCAAGTCCTTAGTAGCCGCAGGCACCACAATAGGTTGGTTCAAATGAAAAGCTGATACCACCTTAGGTAGGAATTGGGAACGAGTCCTCAACTCTGCCCTGTCCATATGGAAAATCAGATAAGGGCTTTTACACGACAAAGCCTCCAATTCTGACACACGCCTGGCCGAGGCCAAGGTCAACAGCATGACCACTTTCCACGTGAGATACTTTAGCTCCACGGTTTTAAGTGGCTCAAAACAATGCGACTTTAGTAAATCCAACACAACGTTGAGATCCCAAGGTGCGACAGGAGGCACAAAAGGAGGCTGAACATGCAGCACTCCTTTAACAAAAGTCTGAATTTCAGGCAGTGAAGCCAGTTCTTTTTGGAAGAAAATTGACAGAGCCGAAATCTGGACCTTAATGGAACCCAATTTTAGGCCCATAGTCACCCCCGACTGTAGGAAGTGCAAGAATCGACCTAGCTGAAATTCCTCCGTTGGGGCCTTCCTGGCCTCACACCAAGCAACATATTTCCGCCATATGCGGTGATAATGGTTTGCGGTCACATCCTTCCTGGCTTTGATCAGTATAGGAATGACTTCCTCAGGAATGCCCTTTTCCTTTAGGATCCGGTGTTCAACCGCCATGCCGTCAAACGCAGCCACGGTAAGTCTTGGAACAGACAGGGCCCCTGCTGCAGCAGGTCCTGTCTGAGCGGTAGAGGCCATGGGTCCTCTGATATCATTTCTTGAAGTTCTGTGTACCAAGCTCTTCTTGGCCAATCCGGAACAATGAGTATAGTTCTTACTCTTCTCCTTCTTATTATCCTCAGTACCTTGGGTATGAGAGGAAGAGGAGGGAACACATAAACCGACTGGTACACCCACGGTGTCACTAGAGAGTCCACTGCTATCGCCTGAGGGTCTCTTGACCTGGCGCAATATTTTTCTAGCTTTTTGTTGAGGCGGGACGCCATCATGTCCACCTTGAAGACTTCTGAATGAAGTCCCCACTCTGCCGGGTGGAGGTCGTGCCTGCTGAGGAAGTCTGCTTCCCAGTTGTCCACTCCCGGAATGAACACTGCTGACCGTGCTAACACGTGATTTTCCGCCCATCGGAGAATCCTTGTGGCTTCTGCCATCGCCATCCTGCTTCTCATGCCGCCCTGTCGGTTTACATGGGCGACCGCGGTGATGTTGTCTGACTGGATCAGTACTGGCTGGCTTTGAAGCAGGGGTCTTGCCTGACTTAGGGCATTGTAAATGGCCCTTAGTTCCAGAATATTTATCTGCAGGGAAATCTCCTGGCTTGACCATAGTCCTTGGAAATTTCTTCCCTGTGTGACTGCCCCCAGCCTCGAAGGCTGGCATCCGTGGTCACCAGGACCCAGTCCTGTATGCCGAATCTGCGGCCCTCCAGAAGATGAGCACTCTGCAGCCACCACAGTAGAGACACCCTGGTCCTTGCAGACAGGGTTATCATCCGATGCATCTGAAGATGCAATCCGGACCACTTGTCCAACAGATCCCACTGAAAGATCCTTGCATGGAACCTTCCGAATGGAATTGCTTCGTAAGAAGCTACCATCTTTCCCAGGACTCGCGTGCAGTGGTGCACCGACACCTGTTTTGGTCTTAGGAGGTCTCTGACTAGCGATGACAGCTCCTTGGCCTTCTCCTCCGGGAGAAACACCTTTTTCTGTTCTGTGTCCAGAACCATCCCCAGGAACAATAGACGCGTTGTAGGAACCAGCTGCGACTTTGGAATATTCAGGATCCAGCCGTGCTGTTGCAGCACTTTCCGAGCAAGTGCTACTCCGATCAACAACTGTTCCCTGGACCTCGCCTTTATAAGGAGATCGTCCAAGTACGGGATAATTATAACTCCCTTTTTTCGAAGGAGTATCATCATTTCGGCCATTACCTTGGTAAATACCCTTGGTGCCGTGGACAGACCAAACGGCAACGTCTGGAATTGGTAATGACAGTCCTGTACCACAAATCTGAGGTACTCCTGGTGAGGAGGGTAAATGGGGACATTCAGGTAAGCATCCTAGATGTCCAGTGATACCATGTAATCCCCTTTCTCCAGGCTTGAAATAACCGCCCTGAGCGATTCCATCTTGAACTTGAATCTTTTTATATAAGTGTTCAAGGATTTCAAATTTAAAATAGGTCTGACCGAACCGTCCGGTTTCGGTACCTTGTCGAAGGAGGGGTACCTTGACTATCACCTGCTGAGAATACAGCTTGTGAATTGCCTACAGCACTGCCTCCCTGTCCGAGGGAGTTGTTGGCAAGGCAGATTTGAGGAAACGGCGAGGGGGAGACGTCTCGAATTCCAGCTTGTACCCCTGAGATACCACTTGTAGAATCCAGGGATCCACCCGTGAGCAAGCCCACTGATCGCTGAAGTTCTTGAGACCTGGCTCCGCCTGTGGAGCCCCAGCGTCATGCGGTGGACTTAGAGGAAGCGGGGGAGGACATTTGTTCCTAGGAACTGGCTGTATTTTGCAGCTTTTTCCCTCTACCTCTGCCTCTGGGCAGAAAGGACGCGCCTCTAACCCGCTTGCCTTTCTGGGGCCGAAAGGACTGTACCTGATAATACGGTGCTTTCTTTGGCTGTGAGGGAACATGGGGTAAAAATGCTGACTTCCCAGCTGTTGCCGTGGAAACTAGGTCAGAGAGACCATCCCCAAACAACTCCTCACCCTTGTAAGGCAAAAACTTCCATGTGCCTTCTAGAATCAATATTTTCTGACAGGGAATCTGAACACACAGCTGCAGTACTGCACATCCATGCTGAAGCAATAGCTGGTCTCAGTATAATGCCTGAGTGTGTATAAACAGACTTCAGGATCGCCTCCTGCTTTCTTTCAGCAGGTTCCTTGAGGGCGGCCGTGTCCGGAGACGGCAGTGCCACCTTCTTTGACAGACGTGTGAGCGCCTTATCCACCCTAGGGGATGTCTCCCAACGTAACCTGTCCTCTGGCGGGAAAGGGTACGCCATTAGTAACTTTTTAGAAATTACCAGTTTCTTATCAGGGGAAGCCCACGCTTCTTCACACACTTCATTTAATTCGTCAGATGGGGGAAAAACCACTGGTAGTTTTTTCTCCCCAAACATTATACCCTTTTTTGTGGTACCTGGGGTAACATCAGCAATGTGCAACACATTTTTCATTGAAGTAATCATGCAACGTGTGGCTCTATTGGAATGTACACTACATCGTCGTCGACACTGGAGTCAGTATCCGTGTCGACATCTGTGTCTGCCATCTGAGGTAGCGGGCGTTTTAGAGCCCCTGATGGCTTTTGAGACACCTGGGCAGGCACGAGCTGAGAAGCCGGCTGTCCCACATCTGCTATGTCGTCAAACCTTTTATGTAAGGAGTTCACAAGATCACGTAATTCCTTCCACATGTCCATCCATTCAGGTGTCGGCCCCGCAGGGGGTGACATCACATTTATCGGCACCTGCTCCGCCTCCACCTCCACATAAGCCTCCTCATCAATCATCGACACAGCCGCACCGACACACCGCACACTCACAGGGAATGCTCTGACTGAGGACAGGACCCCACAAAGCCCTTTGGGGAGACAGAGAGAGAGTATGCCAGCACACACCAGAGCGCTATATAATACAGGGATTCACACTACACACAGTGATTTTTCCCCTATAGCTGCTAATATTATACAGATTGCGCCTAAATTTAGTGCCCCCCCTCTCTTTTTTACCCTATGGAGTCTGGAAACTGCAGGGGAGACCTGGGGAGCGATCATTCCAGCGGAGCTGTGAGGGAAAATGGCGCCAGTGTGCTGAGGGAGATAGCCCCGCCCCTTTTCCGGCGGACTTCTCCCGCTTTTTTATATATATTTTTGATAGGGGTTTTTACACATATATAGTCTTAATGACTATATTATGTGTTAATTTGACAAGTAAGGCACTCTTATTGCTGCTCAGGGCGCCCATGCCCCCAGCGCCCTGCACCCTCAGTGACCGGAGTGTGAGGTGTGCATGAGGAGCGATGGCGCACAGCTGCAGTGCTGTGCGCTACCTTAATGAAGACCGAAGTCTTCTGCTGCCGATTTCCAGGAACGTCTTCTTGCTTCTGGCTCTGCAAGGGGGACGGCGGCGCGGCTCCGGGACCGGAAGACCGAGCCTGGGCCTGTGTTCGATCCCTCTGGAGCTAATGGTGTCCAGTAGCCTAGAAGCCCAAGCTAGCTTCTCTCCCCTAAGTCCCTCGTAGCAGTGAGTCTGTTGCCAGCAGATCTCACTGAAAATAAAAAAACTAAAATATACTTTCTTTTCTAGGAGCTCAGGAGAGCCCCTAGTGTGCAACCAGCTCGGCCGGGCACAAAATTCTAACTGAGGTCTGGAGGAGGGTCATAGAGGGAGGAGCCAGTGCACACCAGGTAGTCCTAAATCTTTCTTAGTTGTGCCCAGTCTCCTGCGGAGCTGCTATTCCCCATGGTCCTTACGGAGTCCCCAGCATCCACTTAGGACGTTAGAGAAAAGTGTTTATTACTCACCTGTGCTGATATCTGTAGGGATCTCCTCCTCCTTACACTGCTGATCACCCCTCACATACGTCTCCTCTTCTCCCTCTATATCATCTGTTTTAATATCAGACAGACGTTCTACCTAAAAAAAAAAAAAAAAAAAAAACACAACACTATAATGACATTTGGAGAAAACAGTATAATATCAGTGTATAATACACACAGCTCCTCTACAGATCATATAGTGACAGTCACTTTGGTATATTGGGGAGACCCTAAATCCCACCTACCTGATCCTCCTGTGGGATCCTGTGATTCTCCTCTGTACAATCCTGGGAATACAGAGGACGGGGACATCTCTCTGGGGTATCTCTGTTACTGGGCCCATCTGTAGGAGACACACAGTGACTGAGTACAGTGTATATATGTGATTATCAGGTGATGTGTGTATATAGGGGGCCCCATACCTGCTCTCCCCTGTACAATACATGACAGTCTCCTCTTACCCAGTGATGTGAGGGGCCGGTGATTCTCCATCATCACGTCCTTGTACAGACCCCTGTGTTCCTCTATATACTCCCCCTCCTACATGGAGACATAGACAGTGACATCCTGATACCGTATAGGAACCTGACACACACAGTGATACAGTCATCACCCAGACACGTCCCCTGGTGTTACTGTATAATGTCCCATTCCCAGCAGTCACCTCTCCAGTCATCACCCAGACACATCCCCTGGTGTTACTGTATAATGCCCCATTCCCAGCAGCCACCTCTCCAGTCATCACCCAGACACATCCCCTGGTGTTACTGTATAATGCCCCATTCCCAGCAGTCACCTCTCCAGTCATCACCCAGACACGTCCCCCGGTGTTACTGTATAATGCCCCATTCCCAGCAGTCACCTCTCCAGTCATCACCCAGACACATCCCCTGGTGTTACTGTATAATGTCCCATTCCCAGCAGTCACCTCTCTAGTCATCACCCAGACACATCCCCCGGTGTTACTGTATAATGTCCCATTCCAAGCAGTCACCTCTCCTGTCATCACCCAGACACATCCCCTGGTGTTACTGTATAATGTCCTATTCCCAGCAGTCACCTCTCCAGTCATCACCCAGACACATCCCCTGGTGTTACTGTATAATGCCCCATTCCCGGCAGTCACCTCTCTAGTCATCACCCAGACACTTCCCCTGGTGTTACTGTATAATGTCCCATTCCCAGCAGTCACCTCTCCAGTCATCACCCAGACACATTCCCTGGTGTTACTGTATAATGCCCCATTCCCAGCAGTCACCTCTCCAGTCATCACCCAGACACATTCCCTGGTGTTACTGTATAATGCCCCATTCCCAGCAGTCACCTCTCCAGTCATCACCCAGACACATCCCCTGGTGTTACTGTATAATGCCCCATTCCCAGCAGTCACCTCTCCAGTCATCACCCAGACACATCCCCTGGTGTTACTGTATAATGCCCCATTCCCAGCAGTCACCTCTCCAGTCATCACCCAGACACATCCCCTGGTGTTACTGTATAATGTCCCATTCCCAGCAGTCACCTCTCCAGTCATCACCCAGACACATCCCCTGGTGTTACTGTATAATGCCCCATTCCCAGCAGTCACCTCTCCAGTCATCACCCAGACACATCCCCTGATGTTACAGTATAATGTCGCATTCCCAGCAGTCACCTCTCCAGTCATCACCCAGACACGTCCCCTGATGTTACTGTATAATGCCCCATTCCCAGCAGTCACGTCTCCAGTCATCACCCAGACACATCCCCTGGTGTTACAGTATAATGTCGCATTCCCAGCAGTCACCTCTCCAGTCATCACCCAGACACGTC
The DNA here is from genome assembly GCF_028390025.1 of Pseudophryne corroboree. Lineage (NCBI taxonomy): Eukaryota > Metazoa > Chordata > Amphibia > Anura > Myobatrachidae > Pseudophryne > Pseudophryne corroboree. The sequence continues at coordinate 770,013 of NW_026967517.1, forward strand.
CCCTGGTGTTACTGTATAATGTCCCATTCCCAGCAGTCACCTCTCCAATCATCACACAGACACATCTACTGGTGTTACTGTATAATGTCCCATTCCCAGCAGTCACCTCTCCAGTCATCACCCAGACACATATCCTGGTGTTACTGTATAATGTCCCATTCCCAGCAGTCACCTCTCCAGTCATCACCCAGACACATCCCCTGGTGTTACTGTATAATTCCCCATTCCCAGCAGTCACCTCTCCAGTCATCACCCAGACACATCCCCCATTCCCAGCAGTCACTTCTCCAGTCATCACCCAGACACATCCCCTGGTGTTACTGTATAATGCCCCATTCCCAGCAGTCACCTCTCCAGTCATCACCCAGACACATTCCCTGGTGTTACTGTATAATGCCCCATTCCCAGCAGTCACCTCTCCAGTCATCACCCAGACACATCCCCTGGTGTTACTGTATAATGCCCCATTCCCAGCAGTCACCTCTCCAGTCATCACCCAGACACATCCCCTGGTGTTACTGTATAATGTCCCATTCCCAGCAGTCACCTCTCCAGTCATCACCCAGACACATCCCCTGGTGTTACTGTATAATGCCCCATTCCCAGCAGTCACCTCTCCAGTCATCACCCAGACACATCCCCTGGTGTTACAGTATAATGTCGCATTCCCAGCAGTCACCTCTCCAGTCATCACCCAGACACGTCCCCTGATGTTACTGTATAATGCCCCATTCCCAGCAGTCACGTCTCCAGTCATCACCCAGACACATCCCCTGGTGTTACAGTATAATGTCGCATTCCCAGCAGTCACCTCTCCAGTCATCACCCAGACACGTCCCCTGGTGTTACTGTATAATGTCCCATTCCCAGCAGTCACCTCTCCAATCATCACACAGACACATCTACTGGTGTTACTGTATAATGTCCCATTCCCAGCAGTCACCTCTCCAGTCATCACCCAGACACATCCCCTGGTGTTACTGTATAATGTCCCATTCCCAGCAGTCACCTCTCCAGTCATCACCCAGACACATCCCCTGGTGTTACTGTATAATTCCCCATTCCCAGCAGTCACCTCTCCAGTCATCACCCAGACACATCCCCCATTCCCAGCAGTCACTTCTCCAGTCATCACCCAGACACGACCCCTGGTGTTACTGTATAACTTCCCATTCCCAGCAGTCACCTCTCCAGTCATTACCCAGACACGTCCCCTGGTGTTACTGTATAATGTCCCATTCCCAGCAGTCACCTCTCCAATCATCACACAGACACATCTACTGGTGTTACTGTATAATGTCCCATTCCCAGCAGTCACCTCTCCAGTCATCACCCAGACACGTCCCCTGGTGTTACTGTATAATGTCCCATTCCCAGCAGTCACCTCTCCAATCATCACACAGACACATCTACTGGTGTTACTGTATAATGTCCCATTCCCAGCAGTCACCTCTCCAGTCATCACCCAGACACATCCCCTGGTGTTACTGTATAATGTCCCATTCCCAGCAGTCACCTCTCCAGTCATCACCCAGACACATCCCCTGGTGTTACTGTATAATTCCCCATTCCCAGCAGTCACCTCTCCAGTCATCACCCAGACACATCCCCCATTCCCAGCAGTCACTTCTCCAGTCATCACCCAGACACGACCCCTGGTGTTACTGTATAACTTCCCATTCCCAGCAGTTACCACTCCAGTCATCACCCAGACACACACCCTGGTGTTACTGTATAATGTCCCATTCCCAGCAGTCACCTCTCCAGTCATCACCCAGACACATCCCCCGGTGTTACTGTATAATGTCCCATTCCCAGCAGTCACCACTCCAGTCATCACCCAGACACACACCCTGGTGTTACTGTATAATGTCCCATTCCCAGCAGTCACCTCTCCAGTCATCACCCAGACACATCCCCCTGTGTTACTGTATAATGTCCCATTCCCAGCAGTCACCTCTCCAGTCATCACCAAGACACATCCCCTGGTGTTACTGTATAATGTCCCATTCCCGGCTGTCACCTCTCCAGTCATCACCCAGATACGTCCCCTGGTGTTACTGTATAATCTCCCATTCCCAGCAGTCACCTCTCCAATCATCACCCAGACACATCCCCTGGTGTTATTGTATAATGCTTCATTCCCAGCAGTCACCTCTCCAGTCATCACCCATACACATCCCCTGGTGTTACTGTATAATACCCCATTCCCAGCAGTCACCTCTCCAGTCATCACCCAGACACGTCCCCTGGTGTTACTGTATAATGTCCCATTCCCAGCATTCACCTCTCCAGTCATCACCCAGACACATCCCCTGGTGTTACTGTATAATGTCCCATTCCCAGCAGTCACCTCTCCAGTCATCACCCAGACACATCCCCCGGTGTTACTATATAATGTCCCATTCCCAGCAGTCAACTCTCCAGTCATCACCAGACACATCCCCCGGTGTTACTGTATAATGTCCCATTCCCAGCAGTCACCTCTCCAGTCATCACCAAGACACATCCCCTGGTGTTACTGTATAATGTCCCATTCCCAGCAGTCACCTCTCCAGTCATCACCCAGACACATCCCCCGGTGTTACTGTATAATGTCCCATTCCCAGCAGTCACCTCTCCAGTCATCACCAAGACACATCCCCTGGTGTTACTGTATAATGTCCTATTCCCGGTTGTCACCTCTCCAGTCATCACCCAGATACGTCCCCTGGTGTTACTGTATAATGTCCCATTCCCAGCAGTCACCTCTCCAATCATCACCCAGACACGTCCCCTGGTGTTACTGTATAATGCCCCATTCCCAGCAGTCATCTCTCCAGTCATCACCCAGACACACACCCTGGTGTTACTGTATAATGTCCCATTCCCAGCAGTCACCTCTCCAGTCATCACCCAGACACATCCCCTGGTGTTACTGTATAATATCCCATTCCCAGCAGTCACCTCTCCAGTCATCACCCAGACACATCCCCTGGTGTTACTGTATAATGCCCCATTCCCAGCAGTCACCTCTCCAGTCATCACCCAGACACGTCCCCTGGTGTTACTGTATAATGTCCCATTCCCAGCAGTCACCTCTCCAGTCATCACCCAGACACGTCCCCCCGGTGTTACTGTATAATGTCCCATTCCCAGCAGTCACCTCTGCAGTCATCACCCAGACACATCCCCTGGTGTTACTGTATAATGTCCCCTTCCCAGCAGTCACCTCTCCAGTCATCACCCAGACACATCCCCTGGTGTTACTGTATAATGCCCCATTCCCAGCAGTCACCTCTCCAGTCATCACCCGGACACATTCCATGGTGTTACTGTATAATGTCCCATTCCCAACAGTCACCTCTCCAGTCAGCAGCTAAATGATCTTGTTGGCGAGTTCCAGGATCTTCTGGTCACTGTGCCCCTCATGTATCAGTGAGTGAGGTGGAGGCACCGTGATGGGGCTCTTAGTTCTGCTCAGTCCACCTGACATACGGCTATGGCTGCTGGGTTTCTCACACTCTCCAGATGTCTTCTTTACTACTGTGCAACCCTGCGAAATGGGGGAGACATCAATATCACTGTAAATACTGACAGATCCCCTCACCTCCCCAGTCATGTCCCTGTATTATCACTATAGATATAAGTGATGTCACTGTGACACTCCCAGATCCCCTCACCTCCCCAGTCATGTCCCTGTATTATTACTATAGATATAAGTGATGTCACTGTGATGCTCCCAGATCCCCTCAACTCCCCAGTCATGTCCCTGTATTATTACTATATATAAGTGACGTCACTGTGCCGCTCCTAGATCCCTTTACCTCCCCAGTCATGTCCGTGTATTATTACTGTATATATAAGTGATGTCATTGTGACACTCCCAGGTCCCCCCTCACCTACCTAGTCCTGTCCCTGTATTATTACTATAGATATAAGTGATGTCACTGTGACACTCCCAGATCCCCTCACCTCCCCAGTCATGTCCCTGTATTATTACTGTAGATAGGGCTAACAGACCAGGGTGACATAGAAGCGGAAGATTGAGTGCGGATAAGAGGGTTAGGAGGACAATTGGCTGGGGTTTGTGAAGAAGTGGGCCTTGAGAGCCCGTTTGAAGTTTTGTAGAGAGGTGGAGAGTGAGATGGGGAGAGCACATGCAAAATAGGTAGGACTGGGAGGAGGTAATTAGTTGACAGGATAAGGCACCCCAATTCTGAGACACACCTAGGAGAAGCCAGGGCCAGTAAAATCACTGTCTTCCACGTGAGGAACTTGTCTTCTACCATCACCAGAGGTTTAAACCAGGAGGACTGTAGAAAAGTAACATAACATCTAGATCCCAAGGTGCCATAGGGGGCACAAAGGGAGGTTGTATATGAAGCACCCCTTGCAAGAAGGTCTGAATTTCTGGCAAGAGAGCCAACTTCTTCTTGAAGAAGATGTTAAGAACTGAAATCTGGACCTTAATGGATCCCAGACATAAGCCCTTATCCATTCCAGCCTGCAGGAAACACAGGAACTTTCCTAAGTGGAATTCCGAAGAGGGATATGTGCGTTCTTCGCACCGAGACATATCTCTGCAAGATATGATAATAGTGTTTTGACGTCACAGGTTTTCTGGCTTGTACCATAGTGGCAATTACCTTTTTGGAAAGCCCTTTGTGAGCTAGGATGTTCCGCTCAACTTCCATGCCATCAAACTAAGCTGCCGTAAATCCGAGTAGACGAACGGTCCTTGTTGAAGAAGATCCCTTCTTAGTGGTAGAGGCCAAGGGTCCTGTACAGACATGTCCAGAAGAGCCGTGTTCCATGCTCTTCAGGGCCAATCCAGGGCAATCAAGATTGCTTCCACTCTTTGATGTCTGATCCGCTTGAGGAAACAGGTAGACCAGCTGGTAAGGCCAAAGCGAAGTCAGCGCATCCACTGCATTCGCCTGAGGGTCCCTGGTCCGTGAGCAATAGCAGCGAAGCTTCTTGTTGAGATGAGAGGCCATCAAGTCGATCTGTGGGCAACCCCACCTGTGGATGTTCAGTTGGAATACCTGAGGGTGTAGTCCCCACTCCCTCGGGTGGAGGTCGTGGCGGCTTAGGAGGTCTGCCTCCCAGTTCTCCACTCCCGGAATGAAGAATGCGGACAGCGCTCTTGCATGTTTTTCTGCCCAGAGGAGTATTCTTGACACTTCTCGCATGCAGGCCCTGCTTTTTGTCCCTCCTTGTCGATTGATGTACGCCACCGCCAAAGCGTTGTCCGACTGCACCTGGATTGCCTGTTGCCTTAGTAGAGGAGACGCCTGAAGCAGAGACGTTCTGGATAGCCCGAAGTTCGAGAATGTTGATTGGAAGCAGGGCCTCCTGGGCAGACCACCTGCCCTGGAACTGCGCCCCTTGGGTGACAGCTCCCCATCCACGTAGAATCGCATCTGTTGTGAGGAGGATCCAGTCCTGAATCCCGAAGTTCCGGCCTTTCAAGAGGTTGGAAGACTGTGTCCACCACAGGAGTGAAATCCTGGTCCGGGGTGACAGCCGAATCATCCGGTGCATCTGAAGATGGGAACCGGACCATTTGTTCAGGATGTCCAATTGGAAGGGTCTGGCATGGACCCTTCCGTACTGTATCGCCTCGTAGGAGGCCACCATCTTTCCCATCAATTTTATGCAAAGATGGACGGCGACTCGAGCAAGTCTGAGTACCATGTGTACCATTTCTTGGAGTGTTCTCGCCTTGTCCTCTGAGAGGAATATTTTCTGTGCTACATTATCCAGTAACATGCCCAGAAACAGGAGCCGTGGAGACAGTTCCAGGTGGGACTTCTGTAGATTCAGGCTCCACCCGTGGTGACACAGGAGTTGGATAGTGCGATCTATGTGGAGCAATAGAAGCTCCCTTGATTTTGCTTTCATCAGGAGATCGTCCAGGTATGGGATCACATTGACCCCCTGCACCCTGAGTTGAAACATCATTTCCACCACCACCTTCGTGAACACCCTTGGAGCTGTAGACAGGCCGAAGGGTAACGCCTGAAATTGGTAATGATCGTTCAGCAGGGCAAACCTCAGAAAGGCCTGATGAGATGGCCAAACTGGGACAAGTAGATAAGTATCCTTGATATCCAGGGATACTAGGAACTCCTGTAGTTCCAGGCCTGCAATCACTGCCCTCAGAGATTCCATCTTGAATCTGAAAACGTTCAGGTAAGGATTCAAGGACTTCAGATTCAGAATGGATCTCACAGACCCGTCTGGTTTCGGTACTACAAACAGACTGAAGTAGTAACCCTGTCCTTGTTGCCACAGTGGTACTGGGACAATGACCTGGGACTGTATCAACTTCTCTATGGCCAGTAGTAGAGTACCACGCATACTTTCCAAAACTGGTAAGACTGATTTGAAAAATCGTTGGGGAGAACCGTCGAACTCCAGCTTGTAGTTCTGAGAGATAAGGTCCCTAACCCAGGCATCTTGGCAAGAACCATCCCAGATGTTGCTGAAGTGACGTAACCGAGCTCCCACCACAAGATCCCCCCGCGGTGGGTGTGCACCGTCATGCTGAAGTGACGTAACCGAGCTCCAACCACAAGATCCCCCCGCAGCGGGTGTGCACCGTCATGCTGAAGTGACGTAACCGAGCTCTCACCACAAGATCCCCCCGGGGTGGGTGTGCACCGTCATGCTGAAGTGATGTAACCAAGCTCCCACCACGAGATCCCCCCGGGGTGGGTGTGCACCGTCATGCTGAAGTGACGTAACTGAGCTCCCACCACAAGATCCCCCCGGGGTGGGTGTGCACCGTCATGCTGAAGTGTTTGCGGGAGCAGAACTGGTGTTCTGGTTCTGAGACCCAGCAACTGCTAGTTTTATAGGTTTTCCCCTGGAGCCTCTCGCTGCGTTGGAGGCTCCTCTGGCTCTGGATCGAAATCTGGAGGACCGAAAGGACTGAGTAGATGGTCCCGTTTAGGAACGTCTAGCAGGAGGGGCACCCGAAGGGAGAAATGTGGATTTTCCGTCCGTAGCCTTCGAAATCCAGGTGTCCAGGTCACCTCCAAAGAGCCATTCACCTGTGAAGGGAAGAGATTCCACATTACGTTTTGAGTCAGCATCAGCGATCCACTGACGTAACCATATGGCTCTGCGTGCAGACACAGCCATAGCCGTGGTTCTAGCACTAACAGTGCCAATCTCTTATAAGGAGTCACAGAGGACTCTTGCCGTGTCCTGAATGTGAGACAGTAAGGCAACAGTGTCGTCTAAGGTCATATTACCCAAGAGATCTTCCTTTATTTGTCTAGCCCAGGAATGGATTGCATGTGTCATCCTGCAACCTGCAATGACAAGCCATTGTGCTACGCCTGCAGCAACGTAAATAGGATTTTAATACCTACCGGTAAATCCTTTTCTCTTAGTCCATAGAGGATGCTGGGGATGCTTCAAGAACCATGGGGTATAGACGGGATCCGCAGGAAACATGGACACACTATAAGACTTTGAATGGGTATGAACTACCTCCTCCCTCTATGCCCCTCCTCCAGACTCCAGTTATAGGAACTGTGCCCAGGGAGATGGACATTTCGAGGAAAAGTATTTATTTAACATTTTAAACTAAGGTGAGATACATACCAGCTCACACCACCAACACGCCGTACAACATGGCATTCAACAACAACGCATGCAACGGCATGATTAACAACAGTCACAGACTGACTGAACTCGGCACAACATGTGCGTAACTACAACCAATAACTGCAGATACCGTCCGCACTGGGACGGGCGCCCAGCATCCTCTATAGACTAAGAGAAAAGGATTTACCGGTAGGTATTAAAATCCTATTTTCTCATACGTCCCAGAGGATGCTGGGGATGCTTCAAGAACCATGGGGTTTATACCAAAGCTCTAGAACGGGCAGGAGAGTGCGGATGACTCTGCAGCACAGATTGACCAAACAAGAGGTCCTCCCCAGCCAGGGTATCAAACTTGTAGAACTACGCAAAGGTGTTTGATCCTGACCAAGTAGCAGCTCAGCTGTAATGCCGAGACCCCTCGTGCAGCCGCCCAGGATGAGCCCACCTTCCTGGTAGAATGGGCCTTCACCGACTTCGGTAACGGCAATCCTGCCGTAGAATGAGACTGCTGAATCATATTACAGATCCAGCGTGCAATTGTCTGCTTGGAAACAGGAGCCCCAATCTTGTTGGGAGCATACAGGACAAACAGAACCTCTGTTTTCCTAACTTGAGCCGTTCTGGCGACATAGATTTGCAAAGCTCTGACCAAGGCATCAGTAGCCACTGGAACCACAATAGGCTGGTTCACGTGAAACGAAGAAACCACCTTTGGCAAAAATTGCTGATGAGTTCTCAACTCCGCCCTATCAGCATGGAAGATTAAATAGGGACTTTTGTGCGACAAAGCAGCCAATTCAGATACCTGCCTTGCAGATGCCAAGGCCAACAGCATGGCTACTTTCCAAGTAAGGAATTTTAACTCAACCTTACGCAAAGGTTCAAACCAATGAGATTGCAGGAATTGCAACACCATGTTAAGATCCCATGGTGCCACTGGGGGCACAAAGGGAGGTTGTATGTGCAGTACGCCTTTCACAAAGGTCTGAACTTCTGGAAGGGAGGCCAACTCCTTCTGAAAGAAAATAGATAAGGCCAAAATTTGTACTTTAATGGAGCCTAACTTTAGGCCCGCATCCACACCTGCTTGCAAAAAATGGAGCAACCGCCCCAGCTGAAATTCCTCCGTAGGAGCCTTCTTGGATTCACACCAAGACACATATTTTCTTCAAATACGGTGGTAATGCTTTGCTGTTACTTCTTTTCTAGCCTGAAGAAGTGTGGGAATGACTTCACTGGGAATACCCTTTCGGGCTAGGATTTGGCGTTCAACCACCACGCTGTCAAACGCAGCTGTGGTAAGTCTTGATACACGCACGTCCCCTGTTGCAACAGGTCCTCACGAACAGGAAGAGGCCAGGGATCTTCTATGAGCAACTCTCGAAGATCTGGATACCAGGCCCTTCTTGGCCAATCCGGAACAATGAGTATCGCCTGAACCCTTGTTCTTCTTATAATCTTTATCACCTTTGGAATGAGAGGAAGTGGAGGGAACACATATACCGACGGAAACACCCACTGTGTCACTAGGGCGTCCATCGCTATAGCTTGAGGGTCACTTGACCTGGAACAATATCTCTGAAGTTTCTTGTTGAGGCGTGACGCCATCATGTCTACTTGAGGAACTCCCCAACGAAGACTCCACTCTCCTGGCTGGAGATCGTGTCTGCTGAGGAAGTCTGCTTCCCAGTTGTCCACACCCGGAATGAAGACTGCTGACAGAGCACTGGCATGTCTTTCCGCCCAGCTAAGAATCTTCGTGGCCTCGGCCATCGCCGCTCTGCTCCTTGTACCGCCTTGGCAGTTTATGTACGCCACTGCTGTCATGTTGTCTGACTGAATCAAGACAGGCAGACCTCGAAGAAGATGTTCTGCTTGCAGTATGCCGTTGTAAATGGCTCTTAATTCCAGAATGTTTATGTGTAGACAAAACTTCTTGGCTCGACCACTTTCCCTGAAAGTTTCTTCCCTGTGTGACTGCTCCCCAGCCCCGGAGGCTTGCATCTGTGGTCACCAGGATCCAATGCTGAATCCTGAACCTGCGCCCCTCCAGAAGGTGAGAACTGTGCAGCCACCACAGAAGGGAGATTCTGGTCCTGGGAGATAGAATTATCTTCCGATGCATGTCCAGGTGAGACCTGGACCATTGGTCCAACAGGGTTCAGTATTGTATGCCGGCAACCAGCATACCGGCACCGGGAGCCCGACCGCCGGCTTACCGACAGTGTGGCAAGCGCAAATGAGCCCCTTGCGGGCTCGCCGCGGTACCTGTGCCACGCTTTTTTATTCTCCGTCCAGGGGGTCGTGGACCCCCACGAGGGACAATAAATGTCGGTATGCAGGCTGTCGGGATTCTGGCGCCGGGATCCCATCAGTCGGCATACTGAAGACCACCCGGTCCAACAGGTTCCACTGAAACACCCTTGCATGGAACCTGCCATATATGGAATGGCCTCGTAGGCCGCCACCATCTTCCCCAGCAACCGAGTGCATTGAAGAACTGACACTTTTGTTAGTTTCAGAAATTGTTTTACCATGTTCTGTAAATCAAGAGCTTTTTCCATTGGAAGAAAAAATCTCTGCAATTCTGTGTCCAGAATCATACCCAGAAACGAAAGCCGTATCGTTGGATCCAACTGTTATTTTGGCAAATTTAGGAGCCACCCGTGTTGTTGCAGAATCGTCAGTGAAAGAGCCACATTCTTCAACAATTGCTCCTTGGACCTCGCCTTTATGAGGAGATCGTCCAAGTACAGGATAATTGTGATTCCCTGCTTGCGCAGGAGAACCATCATTTCCGCCATTACTTTGGTGAAAATCCTCGGAGCCGTGGACAGACCAAACGGCAACGTCTGAAATTGGTAATGACAATACTGTACCGCAAATCTTAGGTAAGTCTGATGCGGAGGAAATATGGGGACATGCAAGTATGCATCCTTTAAGTCAACCGATACCATAAAATCCTCCTCTTCCAGCGTGGAGATCACTGCACGTAGAGATTCCATCTTGAATTTGAATTTCTTTAGAAAGAAATTGAGGGATTTTAGGTTCAGAATCGGTCTGACTGAACCATCCGGCTTCGGGACCACGAACAGGCTCGAATAAAACCCTTCCCCCCCTCTGTGACGGGGGCACCGTGACAATCACTTGACTGTGACACAACTTTAGTATCGCAGCGCTTACTATTTCCCTTTCTAGAAGAGATGCTGGCAAGGCCGACTTGAAAAATCGGTGAGGGGGCACGTCTTGAAACTCCAATTTGTACCCTTGGGTTACTATTTCGACTATACAAGGGTCCAGGTCCGAGTGCACCCAGACCTGACTGAAAAGTTCGAGACGTGCCCCCACCAGTGCGGACTCCCTCAGAGGAGCCCCAGCGTCATGCGGTGGATTTGGCAGAAGCCGGGGAGGACTTCTGCTCTTGGGAACTTGCCACAGCTTGTGACCTTTTTCCCCTTCCTCCGTTAGCAAGGAAAGAAGATCCTTGTCCTTTTTTGTATTTATTGGGCCGAAAGGGCTGCATTTGATAGTGGGGCGTTTTCTTTTGCTGTGCAGGAACATAAGGCAGGAACGATGACTTACCCGCGGTAGCCGTAGATACTAGGTCAGTGAGGCCGTCGCCAAACAAGACCCTACCGTTAAATGGTAGAGACTCTATCACCTTCTTAGAGTCAGCATCAGCATTCCATTGATGAATCCACAACGCTCTCCTAGCTGAGACTGCCATGGCATTGGCCCTTGATCCCAAAAGGCCAATATCCCTCACAGCTTCCTTTAAATACGCTGCAGCATCCCTGATGTGACCCAAAGTCAAAAGCATGCTATCCCTGTCTAGGGAATCTACCTCAGATGACAAGTTATCTGCCCACCTTTCAATAGCGCTACTCACCCATGCCACAGCAACGGCAGGCCTGAGCAGTGACCCTGTACTGACATAAATGGATTTCAGGGTATTTTCCTGCTTAAGATCCGCAGGATCCTTTAGGGCTGCCGTGTCAGGGGACGGAAGCGCCACCTTTTTGGATACACTCGATAAAGCTTTGTCTACCGTGGGGATTGACTCCCACCTTTCCCTGTCCCCAGAGGGGAACGGATATGTCACTGGAATTCTTTTGGGAACCTGTATCTTTTTGTCAGGATTTTCCCAAGCCTTTTCAAAAAACGCGTTCAGTTCATGAGAGGGAGGAAACGTTACCTCAGGTTTCTTTCCTTTATACATACAGACCCTAGTATCAGGAACAGCAGGGTCCTCAGTGATATGTAATACTTCTTTTATCAATCATGTACTCGATGCTTTTAGCCAGCTTTGGATGTAATCTGGCATCACTATAGTCGACACTGGAATCAGAGTCTGTGTCGGTATATGTCTCTGCTATCTGGGTAACTGCACGTTTCTGTGACCCCGAAGGGGTCTGGGCCTGTGACAAAGCATCTTCCATGGATTTCCTCCATGTCTGGTTCTTAGACTCAGATTTATCAAATCTCTTAGACAACTTAAAGGCCCTACACACTTAAAGATTATCTGTCCAATCTGGCTGATTGGAAAGAAAATCTGGCAATGGCTGGGAGCAAATGACAATCAACAATTTGCTACCAAAATCAAGAAAATGGACAAAAACAGTTCAGATAAATTGGTTTAATGAAACAAACTTAACCAATTTGTCTTAAAGTCCATTTTGTCTGTTTTCCAATGTTTGAGAGCAAATAGTGAATTGCCATTTGCTCCCAGACATTGCCAGATTTTCTTTCCAATCAGCCAGATTGGACAGATAATCTTTTAGTGTGTAGGGCCCTTTAGTCACGTTTGCGTTTAAAACACTCTCCATATATTCATCCAATCATCCGTCGGCGGTGCAGTCACGGTCACTCTCACAGTATTTTATGTCCCCACTCCAGCCTCCTCCTGGGAAAAGCATTCCGCCTCAGACATGTCGACACCCACGTACCGACACCCACAACTACACTGGGGCTATAGGAGACAGACCCACAATAAAGCCTGTAAGAGAGACACAGAGAGCGTTCTGCCAGCTCACACCCAGCGCCTATCCCGGTACTGAGGCCAGTGAAATGACTGCCCAGACCTGTTAGCGCTTTATATATATACAAATCAGCAACAAATTATTTGTGCCTCCCCCCCCCCGTTTTGCACCGTTACTTGTACAGCCGTGTGGAGGACAGGGCCAGCGTCTCTGCAGCTTCTGAGGAGAGAAAATGGCGCTGGTCAGAGGTATGTGGGCTAAGCCCCGCCCACTACATATCGCGCTTCAGTCCCGCTTAAAAATGTTTATACTGGCGGGGGACCCTTATCTAGTGCCTGGGGCACTGTTATAACTCAAGGCAGTCTGATTTGAGGTGTTCATGCTGCCCAGGGCGCCCCTCCCTGCGCCCTGCACCCTGCAGTGCTGTGATATGTGTGGGAGCATGGCGCGCAGCGCGGCACCTCTTCAGCCGTCACTGAAGTCTTCTGATCTTCTCATACTCACCCGGCTTCTATCTTCTGGCTTTGTGAGGGGGTTGACGGCGCGGCTCCGGGAAAAAGCAGCTAGGTGTACCGTAGTGATCGAACCCCCTGGAGCTAATGGTGTCCAGTAGCCTAAGACGCAGAGCCCTTGAACTCTTAAGAAGTAGGTCTGCTTCTCTCCCCTCACTCCCACGATGCAGGGAGCCTGTAGCCAGCAGGTCTCCCTGAAAATAATTAACCTAACAAAAAGTATTTTCAGAGAAACTCAGGAGAGCTCCTCAGTGTGCATCCAGTCTCACTGGGCACAGAATCTAAACTGAAGTCTGGAGCAGGGGCATAGAGGGAGGAGCCAGTTCACACCCATTCAAAGTCTTGTAGTGTGCCCATGTCTCTTGCGGATGCCGTCTATACCCCATGGTTCTTGAAGCATCCCCAGCATCCTCTAGGACGTAGGAGAAAATAGATTTTAGAGTGGTCTCTATTTTCCTATCCGCCGGGTCCTTCACCGTAAGGGAGCCCGGAGCAGGGAGCACCGCCTTTTTAGAAAGGCGAGACACAGACGTCTACGGCTGGGGATTCTTCCCAGAATTTTCTGCCTTCAGGGGCAAAGGGGAAGGTATTCAGAAACCTTTTCGTCACCATGATATTTTTTATCTGGATTCTTCCAGGCTAGTTTAAATAAGTCATCCAATTCCGTGGAATCAGGGAATGTGACTTTTGGTTCCTTTTGAGGGAGGAAAAATGACTGCTGAGTACTTGCATCCCCCAGGAGGAGCTTTAACACCTCCTTAATAGCCAATACGAGGGGTTCAATACCCTGGATTGGGGTGGGATCCCCATCATCCTGTACATCATCATCAGTATCATATGATAGGAGTGCAGGTAGAGCAGGTTTCTGTGAAGTAGGCAGGGAGGGACGCTTAGCAGTAAGGCTAGCCACTGCATGTTGCAGTTCTTGTGTCTTGTTTGCAGTTGCAGTGAGCTGAGATGACATATCAGACATTATAGTTTTTATAGCCCCCAACCAGGGGGGCTCCGCATTCTCCCCCACATTAGTATCAGCATGAGATGACTGACTACACTGCTCACATGATACTGAGCTGGATGTGCTAGGAGAGAACCTGGCATTACACACACTGCAAGACTTCTGTTTTACCACAGTGTAGTATAAAACAGTACAATATACACACACAATACAGCCTGATATGATATATGACAAGCCTGCCCTATTGCATGTGAGAGGAGACAGAGAAGAGAGGACTCCAGCGCACCCAATGGTGACCGGCCCCAGTGAGGCTGTCAGCGGTTGTTACATCTGTGTAACCACAGTGAGATTCTTTATAAAACCCCACAGGGGATTATTGTGCACAATGATAGCGGCTCCCCCCACCCCTATACCCGGTACCAGTGTATACAGGGGCAGTTCTGGAGGAGCTGTGGAGGCTGCTGCAGCTCATGCAGAGGAAGATACCAATATGCCGCTGAGCCCGCTCTAATGTAGCTCCGCCCCCTGCCATGGTGCCGGAGCTACTGCTGTATATTTATACTGGCCATGTCTCCTTATCTATGTACAACCTCACATAAATGCTTGGTTCACCTGTGTTTAGCCAGTCTCACGCAGGGGCTATAGCGGGTCCCCCCCAGGAGGTTCAGCAGCACATTTGTCCGGGGGACCCCCCCTAGCGGGTCCCCCCGGTTGGTACTCACCACTGAAGATCACCTTCAGGCAGTGTCAGGGGTGTGCGCAATGCTGCGGCTGCGACAGACAAGGCGCCACGCCCCGCTGAACAAACAGCCCCTCAGGACGGTGGTCATGCAACGGGAAGCGGCTCTCACCTCAGGAGGCCGGTGACCATCCCCCCCCAAAAAAAAAATCTCCCATAGTGCAGGTATACTGTTGCCCAAACAGCATACCGAAATCATTAAAAGTTAGAAATAAAAAATAAGAATTTACTTACCGATAATTCTATTTCTCGGAGTCCGTAGTGGATGCTGGGGTTCCTGAAAGGACCATGGGGAATAGCGGCTCCGCAGGAGACAGGGCACAAAAAAGTAAAGCTTTACTAGGTCAGGTGGTGTGCACTGGCTCCTCCCCCTATGACCCTCCTCCAGACTCCAGTTAGGTACTGTGCCCGGACGAGCATACACAATAAGGGAGGCATTTTGAATCCCGGGTAAGACTCATACCAGCCACACCAATCACACCGTACAACTTGTGATCTAAACCCAGTTAACAGTATGATAACAGAAAGAGCCTCTTAAAGATGGCTCCTTAAACAATAACCCGAATTAGTTAACAATAACTATGTACAAGTATTGCAGATAATCCGCACTTGGGATGGGCGCCCAGCATCCACTACGGACTCCGAGAAATAGAATTATCGGTAAGTAAATTCTTATTTTCTCTATCGTCCTTGTGGATGCTGGGGTTCCTGAAAGGACCATGGGGATTATACCAAAGCTCCCAAACGGGCGGGAGAGTGCGGATGACTCTGCAGCACCGAATGAGAGAATTCCAAGTCCTCTTTTGCCAGGGTATCAAATTTGTAGAATTTTACAAACGTGTTTTCCCCCGACCACGTAGCTGCTCGGCAGAGTTGTAATGCCGAGACCCCTCGGGCAGCCGCCCAAGATGAGCCCACCTTCCTTGTGGAATGGGCCTTAACAGATTTAGGCTGTGGCAGGCCTGCCACAGAATGTGCAAGTTGAATTGTGCTACAAATCCAACGAGCAATCGACTGCTTAGAAGCAGGTGCTCCCAACTTGTTGGGTGCATACAGTATAAACAGCGAGTCAGACTTTCTGACTCCAGCCGTCCTTGAAATGTATATTTTTAAGGCTCTGACAACGTCCAACAACTTGGAGTCCTCCAAGTCGCTAGTGGCCGCAGGCACCACAATAGGTTGGTTCAGGTGAAATGCTGACACCACTTTAGGAAGAAAATGCGGACGAGTCCGCAGTTCTGTCCTATCCGAATGGAAAATTAGATAAGGGCTTTTATAAGATAAAGCCGCCAATTCAGATACTCTCCTGGCAGAAGCCAGGGCCAGTAACATAGTCACTTTCCATGTGAGATATTTCAAATCCACCTTTTTCAATGGTTCAAACCAATGGGATTTGAGGAAATCTAAAACTACATTTAGATCCCACGGTGCCACCGGAGGCACCACAGGAGGCTGTATATGCAGTACTCCTTTGACAAAAGTCTGGACCTCAGGAACTGAGGCCAATTCTTTTTGGAAGAATATTGACAGGGCCGAAATTTGAACCTTAATAGATCCCAATTTGAGACCCATAGACAATCCTGATTGCAGGAAATGTAGGAAACGACCCAGTTGAAATTCCTCCGTCGGAACACTCCGATCCTCGCACCACGCGACATATTTTCGCCAAATGCGGTGATAATGTTTCACGGTGACTTCCTTCCTTGCCTTAATCAAGGTAGGAATGACTTCTTCTGGAATGCCTTTCCCTTTTAGGATCTGGCGTTCAACCGCCATGCCGTCAAACGCAGCCGCGGTAAGTCTTGAAAGAGACAGGGACCCTGTTGGAGCAGGTCCCTTCTCAGAGGTAGAGGCCACGGTTCGTCCGTGAGCATTTCTTGAAGTTCCGGGTACCAAGTCCTTCTCGGCCAATCCGGAACCACTAGTATTGTTCTTACTCCTCTTTGCCGTATAATCTTCAATACCTTTGGTATGAGCGGCAGAGGAGGAAACACATATACTGACTGGTACACCCAAGGAGTTACCAGCGCGTCCACAGCTATTGCCTGTGGATCTCTTGACCTGGCGCAATATTTGTCCAGTTTCTTGTTGAGGCGAGACGCCATCATGTCTACAATTGGTCTTTCCCAACGGTCTATTAACATGTGGAAGACCTCTGGATGTAGACCCCACTCTCCCGGATGAAGATCGTGTCTGCTGAGGAAGTCTGCTTCCCAGTTGTCCACGCCCGGGATGAACACTGCTGACAGTGCTATCACGTGATTCTCCGCCCAGCGAAGAATCTTGGCAGCTTCTGCCATTGCACTCCTGCTTCTTGTGCCGCCCTGTCTGTTTACATGGGCGACCGCCGTGATGTTGTCCGACTGAATCAACACCGGCTTTCCTTGCAGGAGAGGTTCCGCCTGGCTTAGAGCATTGTAGATTGCTCTTAGTTCCAGAATGTTTATGTGAAGAGACTTTTCCAGGCTCGTCCATACTCCCTGGAAGTTTCTTCCTTGTGTGACTGCTCCCCAGCCTCTCAGGCTGGCGTCCGTGGTCACCAAGATCCAATCCTGAATGCCGAATCTGCGGCCTTCTAATAGGTGAGCCTTCTGCAACCACCACAGAAGAGACACCCTTGTCTTTGGTGACAGGGTTATTCGCAGGTGCATCTGAAGATGTGACCCTGACCATTTGTCCAACAGATCCCTTTGGAAAATTCTTGCATGGAATCTGCCGAATGGAATTGCTTCGTAAGAAGCCACCATTTTCCCCAGGACTCTTGTGCATTGATGCACTGACACCTTTCCTGGTTTTAGGAGGTTCCTGACCAGGTCGGATAACTCCTTTGCTTTTTCCTCGGGAAGGAAAACCTTTTTCTGAACCGTGTCCAGAATCATTCCTAGGAACAGCAGACGAGTTGTCGGGATTAATTGGGATTTTGGAATATTCAGAATCCACCCGTGTTGTCTTAGCACCTCTTGAGATAGTGCTAATCCTGTCTCCAGCTGTTCTCTGGACCTTGCCCTTATTAGGAGATCGTCCAAGTATGGGATAACTAATACGCCTTTTCTTCGAAGAAGAATCATCATCTCGGCCATTACCTTGGTAAAGACCCGAGGTGCCGTGGACACTCCGAACGGCAGCGTCTGAAACTGATAGTGACAGTTTTGAACAACGAACCTGAGGTACCCCTGGTGTGCGGGGTAAATCGGAACGTGGAGATACGCATCCTTGATGTCCAAGGATACCATAAAGTCCCCTTCTTCCAGGTTCGCTATCACTGCTCTGAGTGACTCCATCTTGAACTTGAACTTTTTTATGTAGAGGTTCAAGGACTTCAGATTTAGAATAGGTCTTACCGAGCCATCCGGCTTCGGTACCACAAATAGAGTGGAATAATACCCCCTCCCTTGTTGTAAGAGGGGTACTTTGACTATCACCTGCTGAGAGTACAGCTTGTGAATGGCCTCCAAAACCGTCTCCCTTTCGGAGGAGACGGTTGGTAAAGCAGACTTCAGGAAACGATGAGGAGGATCCGTCTCTAATTCCAACCTGTACCCCTGAGATATTATCTGCAGGATCCAGGGGTCTACCTGCGAGTGAGCCCACTGCGCGCTGTAATTTTTGAGACGGCCGCCCACTGTCCCCGAGTCCGCTAGAGAGGCCCCAGCGTCATGCTGAGGTTTTTGCAGGAGCCGGGGAGGGCTTCTGTTCCTGGGAAGGAGCTGCCTGTTGGTGTCTCTTCCCTCTGCCTCTGCCTCGTGGCAGGTACGACAAGCCCTTTGCTCTCTTATTTTTGTAGGAGCGAAAGGGCTGCGGTTGAAAGGTCGGTGCCTTTTTCTGTTGGGGAGTGACTTGAGGTAAAAATGTGGATTTCCCGGCAGTAGCCGTGGCCACCAAGTCTGATAGACCGACTCCAAATAACTCCTCCCCTTTATACGGCAAAACTTCCATATGACGTTTTGAATCCGCATCGCCTGTCCACTGTCGTGTCCATAATGCTCTTCTGGCTGAAATGGACATAGCACTTACTCGTGATGCCAGTGTGCAGATATCTCTCTGTGCATCACGCATATAGATAAATGCATCCTTTATTTGTTCTAACGACAGCAAAACATTGTCCCTATCTAGGGTATCAATATTTTCAATCAGGGATTCTGACCAAACTACTCCAGCACTGCACATCCAGGCAGTTGCTATAGCTGGTCGTAGTATAACACCTGCATGTGTGTATATACTCTTTTGGATACCTTCCATCCTCCTATCTGATGGATCCTTAAGTGCGGCCGTCTCAGGAGAGGGTAACGCCACTTGTTTAGATAATCGTGTTAGCGCCTTGTCCACCTTAGGGGGTGTTTCCCAGCGCGCCCTAACCTCTGGCGGGAAAGGGTATAATGCCAATAACTTCTTTGAAATTATCAACTTTTTATCAGGGGCAACCCACGCTTCATCACACACGTCATTTAACTCTTCTGATTCAGGAAAAACTGTTGGTAGTTTTTTCACACCATACATAATACCCTGTTTTACGGTATCTGTAGTATCAGCTAAATTTAACGTCTCCTTCATTGCCAAAATCATATAACGTGTGGCCCTACTGGAAAATACGTTTGAATTTCCACCGTCGTCACTGGAATCAGTGCCTGTGTCTGGATCTGTGTCGACCGACTGAGGCAAAGGGCGTTTTACAGCCCCTGACGGTGTTTGGGGCGCCTGGACAGGCATTAATTTATTGTCCGGCCGCCTCATGTCCTCAACCGACTGTTTAAGTGAAGTGAGACTATCACGTAATTCCACAAATAAAGGCATCCATTCTGGTGTCGACCCCCTGGGGGGTGACATCTGCATATTTGGCAATTGCTCCGCCTCCACACCAATATCGTCCTCATACATGTCGACACACACGTACCGACACACACAGCAACCACACAGGGAATGCTCTAATGAAGACAGGACCCACTAGCCCTTTTGGGGAGACAGAGGGAGAGTCTGCCAGCACACACCAAAAAGCGCTATATATGACAGGGATAGCCTTATTATAAGTGCTCCCTTATAGCTGCTTTATATATATATATATAATATAGCCATTAATCTTGCCCCCCCTCTCTGTTTTACCCTGTTTCTGTAGTGCAGTGCAGGGGAGAGACCTGGGAGCCGTCCTGACCAGCGGAGCTGTGACAGAAAATGGCGCCGTGTGCTGAGGAGATAGGCCCCGCCCCTTTTTCGGCGGGCTCTTCTCCCGCTATTATTTGAGTTAGGCAGGGGTTAAATATCTCCATATAGCCTCTGTGGGCTATATGTGAGGTATTTTTAGCCTTTAGTAAGGTTTTTATTTGCCTCTCAGAGCGCCCCCCCCCAGCGCTCTGCACCCTCAGTGACTGCCGTGTGAAGTGTGCTGAGAGGAAAATGGCGCACAGCTGCAGTGCTGTGCGCTACCTTATGAAGACTGAGGAGTCTTCAGCCGCCGATTTTGGACCTCTTCTATCTTCAGCGTCTGCAAGGGGGCCGGCGGCGCGGCTCCGGTGACCATCCAGGCTGTACCTGTGATCGTCCCTCTGGAGCTAGTGTCCAGTAGCCAAGCAGCAAATCCACTCTGCACGCAGGTGAGTTTACTACTTCTCCCCTAAGTCCCTCGTTGCAGTGATCCTGTTGCCAGCAGGACTCACTGTAAAATAAAAAACCTAAACTAAACTTTCTCTAAGCAGCTCTTTAGGAGAGCCACCTAGATTGCACCCTTCTCGTTCGGGCACAAAATCTAACTGGAGTCTGGAGGAGGGTCATAGGGGGAGGAGCCAGTGCACACCACCTGACCTAGTAAAGCTTTACTTTTTTGTGCCCTGTCTCCTGCGGAGCCGCTATTCCCCATGGTCCTTTCAGGAACCCCAGCATCCACAAGGACGATAGAGAAATGAAGGAAAACTCTGGAGATGCAGAGTGTGCATCCTCTCCTGAGGGCTCTTTATCTAAACTGAGCTGTAGGAGGGGCATAGAGGGAGGAGCCAGCACACCCAGTGGTAGAATGTTTAAAGTGCACGTGCTCCTTTGGACCCGTCTATACCCCATGGTTCTAATTCTGTCTACAATATCCCTTATGGATGCTAGAGAAAAGTAGTTAAAGAAGAGGGTGGTCCACAGTGTCCAATGCAGCAGAGAGGTGAAGGAGAATAAGCAGAGAGTAGTGACCATTGGATCTGGCAGCATGGAGGTCTTTGCAGACTTTAGCGAGGGCAGTATCAGTGGAGTGGAGAGGACGGAAGCCAGGCTGGAATGGGTCAAGCAGTGAGTGTGAGGAAAGACAGGAGTTAGGAGGAGAGAGATGGTCGGTAGTTGGAGAGAGTGGTTGGTTGGATGAAGGGAGGGGTTTATAAGAATAGGGGAGACAAGAGCATGATGGAAGGCCGAGGGGACAGTGTCTGATGAGAGGGAGAGAATGAGATGGGCAAGATGGGAACAGGCAGAAGAAGAGAGGTAGCGGAGGAGGTGATAGGGTCAAATGGGGAGGTGGAGAGGGTGAGGAACGGCTGAGGGCCATGACTTCCACACTAGATACAAAGATGAGAGATGTCAGAGTTGGTAGGAGGTAAGGGGAGGGGGGGTGTCAGGAAATGGAGGAGGGCATTGCTCAGGGTCTGGTGGGATGCGATATCCTGCCATAGGGAGCCAATTTTGCATGGGAAGTAGGTGGCAAAGTCAAGAGCAGAGAGTGAGGGGGCGGGGAGGGGGGGGGGGGGGGGGAGACGAGGCGGCGAGGGGGGGGGGGGGCAGAGGAGCAAGTTGACAGTGGAGAAGGGGTGCCAGGGTTTGAGGACTGGGAGGAGATGAGGTTCTTGATGGAAAGTGGACAGTAGGAATGCATGTGGAGTGCCAGGGTTGCGGTGTCGTCACATCAGGTGAGGGGGATAGAAGGGGACAGGCAGGGGAGGGGGATATGGGAGGCAGGTAGGTGGCAACTGGGAAGGGACAGGAGACACGAAGGGGCAACCCTATTCACCCCCTATGTGTGTATACGCCCCCCTGTATGTATAGCACCCCCTATGTGTGTATTCCGCCCCCCCATGTGTGTATACCACCCCCTATGTGTGTATAGCGCCCCCTATGTGTGTACAGCACCCCCTATGTGTGTATAGCGCCCCCCCGTATGTATAGCACCCCCTATGTGTGTATTCCGCCCCCCCATGTGTGTATACCACCCCCTATGTGTGTATAGCGCCGCCTATGTGTGTATACCGCCCCCTATGTGTGTACAGCACCCCCTATGTGTGTATAGCGCCGCCTATGTGTGTATACCGCCCCCTATGTGTGTACAGCACCCCCTATGTGTGTATAGCGCCCCCTATGTGTGTATAGCGCCGCCTATGTGTGTATACCGCCCCCTATGTGTGTACAGCACCCCCTATGTGTGTATACCACCCCCTATGTGTGTATAGCGCCGCCTATGTGTGTATACCGCCCCCTATGTGTGTACAGCACCCCCTATGTGTGTATAGCGCCGCCTATGTGTGTATACCGCCCCCTATGTGTGTACAGCACCCCCTGTGTGTATAGCGCCCCCTATGTGTGTATAGTGCCCCCTATGTGTGTATAGCGCCCCCCCTATGTGTGTATAGCGCCCCCCTGTATGTATAACACCCCCTATGTGTGTATACCGTCCCCCATGTGTGTATACCACCCCCCTATGTGTGTATAGCGCCGCCTATGTGTGTATACCGCCCCCTATGTGTGTACAGCACCCCCTATGTGTGTATAGCGCCCCCTATGTGTGTATAGCGCCCCCTATGTGTGTATAGCGCCCCCTATGTGTGTATAGCGCCCCCTATGTGTGTATACCACCCCCCTATGTGTGTATAGCGCCGGCTATGTGTGTATACCGCCCCCTATGTGTGTATAGCGCCCCCTATGTGTGTATAGCGCCCCCCCATGTGTGTATAGCGCCCCCCCCATGTGTGTATACCGCCCCCCCATGTGTGTATAGCGCCCCC
Organism: Pseudophryne corroboree; assembly: GCF_028390025.1. Taxonomy (NCBI): domain Eukaryota; kingdom Metazoa; phylum Chordata; class Amphibia; order Anura; family Myobatrachidae; genus Pseudophryne; species Pseudophryne corroboree. Next base: position 792,761 of record NW_026967517.1, read on the forward strand.
TATGTGTGTATGGTGCCCCTATGTGTGTGTAGCGCCCCCTATGTGTGTATACCGCCCCCCATGTGTGTACAGCACCCCCCATGTGTGTATAGCGCCCCCTATGTGTGTATACCGCCCTTGTGTGAACAGCACCCCCTATGTGTGTATAGTGCCCCTATGTGTGTATAGCGCCCCCTATGTGTGTATAGCGCCCCTATGTGTGTATAGCGCCCCCCATGTGTGTATAGCGCCCCCCATGTGTGTATAGCGCCCCCCATGTGTGTATAGCGCCCCCCATGTGTGTATAGCGCCCCCCATGTGTGTATAGCGCCCCCATGTGTGTATAGCGCCCCCATGTGTGTATAGCGCCCCCCATGTGTGTATAGCGCCCCCCATGTGTGTATAGCGCCCCCCATGTGTGTATAGCGCCCCCCATGTGTGTATAGTGCCCCTATGTGTGTATACCGCCCCCCATGTGTGTATTTGCGCTCCCTATGGGGTATATTTACTAAGCTCCCGATTTTGACCGAGATGCCGTTTTTTCATCAAAGTGTCATCTCGGTCAATCTCGGTCATTTACTAAACACTAATCACGGCAGTGATGAGGGCATTCGTAATTTTTTGCTAGTTCAGGTAAAAAATTACGAATGAATACACCATCGGTCAAAACGCGGCTGTTTAAGTCTGAATCTCGGTCATTTACTAAGCAAAAAAGCACAAAACACTGCCGTGAAAAATTACAACTCGTAAAAAAGTCCTAAAAAAAAACAGACCTGCTTTTTTTATCCGTGATTTGAGATGCATGCAGGGATCCATGAGATCCGTGCATGTATATCAGTGGGAAGGGGTGGAAAAGTGATTTTTTTTGCAAAAAAAATTGCGTGGGGTCCCCCCTCCTAAGCATAACCAGCCTCGGGCTCTTTGAGCCGATCCTGGTTGCAGAAATATGGGGGAAAAAATGACAGGGGTTCCCCCATATTTAAGCAACCAGCATCGGGCTCTGCGCCTGGTCCTGGTCCCAAAAATACGGGGGACAAAAAGAGTAGGGGTCCCCCGTATTTTTAAAACCAGCACCGGGCTCCACTAGCTGGACAGATAATGCCACAGCCGGGGGTCACTTTTATACAGCGCCCTGCGGCCGTGGCATCAAAAATCCAACTAGTCACCCCTGGCCGGGGTACACTGGGGGAGTGAGGACCCCTTCAATCAAGGGGTCCCCCCCCCCCAGCCACCCAAGGGCCAGGGGTGAAGCCCGAGGCTGTCCCCCCCCCATCCAATGGGCTGCGGATGGGAGGGCTGATAGCCTTTGCTGAAAAATATAAGATATTGTTTTTAGTAGCAGTACTACAAGTCCCAGCAAGCCTCCCCCGCATGCTGGTACTTGGAGAACCACAAGTACCAGCATGCAGCGGAAAAACTGGCCCGCTGGTACCTGTAGTACTACCACTAAAAAAATACCCAAAAAAACACAAGACACACACACCGTGAAAGTAAAATTTTATTACATACACACATACATACATACTTACCTTATGTTCTCACGCAGGTCGGTCCTCTTGTCCAGTAGAATCCAAGGGGTACCTGTTGAAGAAATTCTACTCACCAGATCCAGTGGTCCAGGCTCCTCGTCAAATCCAGGGATAATCCACGTACTTGAATAAAACAAAAAAAACGGTTGCCCGACCACGAACTGAAAGGTGACCCATGTTTGCACATGGGTCACCTTTCCCCGAATGCCAGAAACCCACTTTGCCTTCTGGCTAAGTGGGTTTCTTCAGCCAATCAGGGAGTGCCACGTTGTAGCACTCTCCTGATCAGCTGTGTGCTCCTGTCTTCACTGACAGGCAGCACACGGCAGTGTTACAATGTAGCGCCTATGCGCTACATTGTAACCAATGATGGGAACTTTCTGCCCTGCGGTTGACCTAAAGTGACGTCACCGCTGAGCAGAAAGTTCCCATCATTGGTTACAATGTAGCGCATAGGCGCTACATTGTAACACTGCCGTGTGCTGCCTGTCAGTGAAGACAGGAGCACACAGCTGATCAGGAGAGTGCTACAACGTGGCACTCCCTGATTGGCTGAAGAAACCCACTTAGCCAGAAGGCAAAGTGGGTTTCTGGCATTCGGGGAAAGGTGACCCATGTGCAAACATGGGTCACCTTTCAGTTCGTGGTCGGGCAACCGTTTTTTTGTTTTATTCAAGTACGTGGATTATCCCTGGATTTGACGAGGAGCCTGGACCACTGGATCTGGTGAGTAGAATTTCTTCAACAGGTACCCCTTGGATTCTACTGGAGAAGAGGACCGACCTGCGTGAGAACATAAGGTAAGTATCAATGTATGTGTGTATGTAATAAAATTATACTTTCACGGTGTGTGTGTCTTGTGTTTTTTTGGGTATTTTTTTAGTGGTAGTACTACAGGTACCAGCGGGCCAGTTTTTCCGCCGCATGCTGGTACTTGTGGTTCTCCAAGTACCAGCATGCGGGGGAGGCTTGCTGGGACTTGTAGTACTGCTACTAAAAACAATATCTTTTATTTTACAACAAAGGCTATCAGCCCTCCCATCCGCAGCCTATTGGATGGGGGGGGGACAGCCTCGGGCTTCACCCCTGGCCCTTGGGTGGCTGGGGGGGGGGGCCCCTTGATTGAAGGGGTCCCCACTCCCCCAGGGTACCCCGGCCAGGGGTGACTAGTTGGATTTTTGATGCCACGGCCGCAGGGCACTATATAAAAGTGACCCCCGGCTGTGGCATTATCTGTCCAGCTAGTGGAGCCCGGTGCTGGTTTTAAAAATACGGGGGACCCCTACTCTTTTTGTCCCCCGTATTTTTGGGACCAGGACCAGGCGCAGAGCCCGATGCTGGTTGCTTAAATATGGGGGAACCCCTGTCATTTTTTCCCCCATATTTCTGCAACCAGGATCGGCTCAAAGAGCCCGAGGCTGGTTATGCTTAGGAGGGGGGACCCCGCGCAATTTTTTTTAGTAATTTACTTTGTTTATTTAAAAAAAAAAAAATACGAACCCCAGCACGGATCACACAGATCCAGCCGAGATTGATTGTAAAAAAAAACGGCAGTGTTTTGCAAATCACTGCCGTAAAATTAGGTAAAAAAAACACGAATGACATCGACATCGGATGCAAAGAAAAACACGAATACGACAGCTTAGTAAATTAGTCGTAATCAATTCAAAAAGTTGCAGTTTTACACTGTCGATGTCATTCGTGATTGAACTTTGACCTTTTTTCGGAAATTACGAATCTTAGTAAATAAACCCCTATGTGTGTATACCGTCCCCTATGTGTGTATAGCACCCCTTATGTGTATATAGCGCCCCCCTATGTGTGTATAGTGCCCCTTATGTGTGTATAACGCCCCCTATGTGTGTATAGCGCCCCCTATGTGTGTATACCGCCCCTATGTGTGTACAGCACCCCCTATGTGTGTATAGCGCCCCCTATGTGTGTACAGCGCCCCCCATGTGTGTATAGCGCCCCCTATGTGTGTATAGCGCCCCCTATGTGTGTACAGCACGCCCTATGTGTTTATAGTGCCCCTATGTGTATATAGCACCCCCCTGTGTGTATAGCGCCCCCTATGTGTGTATACCGTCCCCTATGTGTGTATAGCGCCCCCTATGTGCATATAGCGCCCCCCTATGTGTATATAGCGCCCCCATGTGTGTATAGCGCCCCCCTATGTGTGTATAGTGCCCCTATGTGTGTATAGCGCCCCCTATGTGTGTATAGCGCCACCTATCTGTGTATACCGCCCCCCTGTGTGTATAGCACCCCCTATGTGTGTATACCGCCCCCCCATGTGTGTATAGCGCCCCCTATGTGTCTATAGCGCCGCCTATGTGTGTACAGCACCCCCTATGTGTGTATAGCGCCCCCTATGTGTGTATACCGCCTCCCATGTGTGTATACCGCCCCCCATGTGTGTATACCGCCCCCCATGTGTGTATACCGCCCCCCTGTGTGTATAGCACCCCCTATGTGTGAACAGCACCCCCTATGTGTGTATAGCGCTCCCTATGTGTGTATAGTGCCCCCTATGTGTATATACCGCCCCCTATGTGTGTATAGCGCCGCCCTATGTGTGTATACCGCCCCCCATGTGTGTATAGCGCTCCCTATGTGTGTATACCGTCCCCTATGTGTGTATAGCACTCCCTATGTGTATATAGCGCCCCCTATGTGTGTATAGCGCCCCCCTATGTGTATAGTGCCCCTATGTGTGTATACCGCCCCCCATGTGTGTATACCGTCCCCCATGTGTATATAGCGCCCCCCTATGTGTGTATAGCGCCCCCCTATGTGTGTATAGCGCCCCCTATGTGTGTATACCGTCCCCTATGTGTGTATACCGTCCCCTATGTGTGTATACCGCCCCCCCATGTGTGTATAGCGCACCCTATATGTGTATACTGCCCATGTGTGTACAGAACCCCCTATGTGTGTATAGTGCCCCTATGTGTGTATAGTGCCCCCCATGTGTGTATAGCGCCCCCCATGTGTGTATAGCGCCCCCCATGTGTGTATAGCGCCCCCCATGTGTGTATAGCGCCCCCCATGTGTGTATAGCGCCCCCCGTGTGTATAGCGCCCCCCGTGTGTATAGCGCCCCCCATGTGTGTATAGCGCCCCCCATGTGTGTATAGCGCCCCCCATGTGTGTATAGCGCCCCCCATGTGTGTATAGCGCCCCCCATGTGTGTATAGCGCCCCCCCATGTGTGTATAGCGCCCCCTATGTGTGTATAGCGCCACCCATGTGTGTATAGCGCCCCCCATGTGTGTATAGCGCCCCCCATGTGTGTATAGCGCCCCCCATGTGTGTATAGCGCCCCCTATGTGTGTATAGCACCCCCTATGTGTATATAGCGCCCCCCTATGTGTGTATAGCGCCCCCTATGTGTGTATACCGCCCTTATGTGTGTACAGCACCCCTTATGTGTGTATAGTGCCCCTATGTGTGTATACCGCCCCCCATGTGTGTATAGCGCCCCCTATGTGTATATAGCGACCCCCTATGTGTGTATACCGTCCCCTATGTGTGTATAGTGTCCCCTATGTGTGTATAGTGCCCCCTATGTGTATATAGCGCCCCCTATGTGTGTATAGTGCCCCTATGTGTGTATAGCGCCCCCTATGTGTGTATACCGCCCCCCATGTGTGTATACCTCCCCCCATGTGTGTATAGCACCCCCTATGTGTGTATACCGCCCCCCATGTGTGTATAGCGCTCCCTATGTGTGTATACCATCCCCTATGTGTGTATAGCACCCCCCATGTGTATATAGCGACCCCCTATGTGTGTATACCGTCCCCTATGTGTGTATAGTGTCCCCTGTGTGTATAGTGCCCCCTATGTGTATATAGCGCCCCCTATGTGTGTATAGTGCCCCTATGTGTGTATAGCGCCCCCTATGTGTGTATACCGCCCCCCATGTGTGTATACCGCCCCCCATGTGTGTATACCGCCCCCCATGTGTGTATAGCACCCCCTGTGTGTGTATACCGCCCCCCATGTGTGTATAGCGCTCCCTATGTGTGTATACCATCCCCTATGTGTGTATAGCACCCCCTATGTATATATAGCGCCCCCTATGTGTGTATAGCGCCCCCTATGTGTGTATAGCGCCCCTATGTCTGTATACCGCCCCTATGTGTGTACAGCACCCCCTATGTGTGTATACCGCCCCCTATGTGTATATAGCGACCCCCTATGTGTGTATACCGTCCCCTATGTGTGTATACCGCCCCCCTATGTGTGTATAGCACCCCCTATGAGTGTATACCGCCCCCCTATGTGTGTACAGCACCCCCTATGTGTGTCTAGCGCCCCCTATGTGTGTATAGCGCCCCCTATGTGTGTATAGCGCCCCCCATGTGTGTATAGCGCTCCCTATGTGTGTATACCATCCCCTATGTGTGTATAGCACCCCCTATGTATATATAGCGCCCCCTATGTCTGTATACCGCCCCTATGTGTGTACAGCACCCCCTATGTGTGTATAGTGCCCCTATGTGTGTATACCGCCCCCTATGTGTATATAGCGACCCCCTATGTGTGTATACCGTCCCCTATGTGTGTATAGTGCCCCCTATGTGTATATAGCGCCCCCCTATGTGTGTATACCGCCCCCCATTTGTGTATACCGCCCCCCATTTGTGTATACCGCCCCCCGTGTGTGTATACCGCCCCCCGTGTGTGTATACCGCCCCCCTTGTGTGTATAGCGCCCCCTATGTGTGTATAGCGCTCCCTATGTGAGTATAGTGCCCCCTATGTGTGTATACCGCTCCCTATGTGTGTATAGCGCCCCCTATGTGTGTATACCGCCCCCCTATGTGTGTGTATAGCACCCCCTGTGTGTATACCGCCCCCCTATGTGTGTATACCGCCCCCCATGTGTGTATACCGCCCCCCATGTGTGTATACCGCCCCCCATGTGTGTATACCGCCCCCCATGTGTGTATACCGCCCCCCATGTGTGTATACCGCCCCCCATGTGTGTATAGTGCCCCTATGTGTGTATACCGCCCCCCATGTGTGTATAGCGCTCCCCATGTGTGTATACCGCCCCCCATGTATGTATAGCGCCCCACATGTGTGTATACCGCCCCCTATGTGCGTATAGCACCCCTATGAGTGTAAACCGCCCCCTATGTGTGTACAGCACCCCCTATGTGTGTATAGCGCCCCCTATGTGTGTATAGCGCCCCCTATGTGTGTATAGCGCCCCCTATGTGTGTATACCACCCCCCCATGTGTGTATACCGCCCCCCCATGTGTGTATAGCGCCCCCTATGTGTGTATGGTGCCCCTATGTGTGTATAGCGCCCCCTATGTGTGTATACCGCCCCCTATGTGTGTATACCGCCCTTGTGTGAACAGCACCCCCTATGTGTGTATAGTGCCCCTATGTGTGTATAGCGCCCCCTATGTGTGTATACCGCCCCCCATATGTGTATACCGCCCCCCATATGTGTATACCGCCCCCCATGTGTGTATACCGCCCCCCATGTGTGTATACCGCCCCCCATGTGTGTATACCGCCCCCCATGTGTGTATACCGCCCCCCATGAGTGTATAGCGCCCCCCATGTGTGTATGGCGCCCCCCATGTGTGTATAGCGCCCCCCATGTGTGTATAGCGCCCCCCCATGTGTGTATAGCACCCCCCATGTGTGTATAGCACCCCCCATGTGTGTATAGTGCCCCTATGTGTGTATACCGCCCCCCATGTGTGTATAGCACCCCCCATGTGTGTATAGTGCCCCTATGTGTGTATACAGTCCCCTATGTGTGTATAGCACCCCTTATGTGTATATAGCGCCCCCCTATGTGTGTATAGCGCCCCTTATGTGTGTATAGCGCCCCCTATGTGTGTATACCGCCCCCTATGTGTGTATACCGCCCCCTATGTGTGTATACCGCCCCCTATGTGTGTATACCGCCCCCTATGTGTGTATACCGCCCCCTATGTGTGTATAGCGCCCCCCATGTGTGTATGGCGCCCCCCATGTGTGTATGGCGCCCCCCATGAGTGTATAGCGCCCCCCATGTGTGTATGGCGCCCCCCATGTGTGTATAGCGCCCCCCATGTGTGTATAGCGCCCCCCATGTGTGTATAGCGCCCCCCATGTGTGTATAGTGCCCCTATGTGTGTATACAGTCCCCTATGTGTGTATAGCACCCCTTATGTGTATATAGCGCCCCCCTATGTGTGTATAGCGCCCCTTATGTGTGTATAGCGCCCCTATGTGTGTATAGCGCCCCCTATGTGTGTATACCGCCCCTATGTGTGTACAGCACCCCCTATGTGTGTATAGTGCCCCTATGTGTGTATACCGCCCCCCATGTGTGTATAGCGCCCCCTATGTGTATATAGCGACACCCTATGTGTGTATACCGTCCCCTATGTGTGTATACCGTCCCCTATGTGTGTATAGTGCCCCCTATGTGTATATAGCGCCCCCTATGTGTATATAGCGCCCCCTGTGTGTATAGTGCCCCTATGTGTGTATAGCGCCCCCTATGTGTGTATACCGCCCCCATGTGTGTATACCGCCCCCCATGTGTGTATAGCACCCCCTATGTGTGTATACCGCCCCCCATGTGTGTATAGCGCTCCCTATGTGTGTATACCATCCCCTATGTGTGTATAGCACCCCCTATGTATATATAGCGCCCCCTATGTGTGTATAGCGCCCCCTATGTCTGTATGCCGCCCCCTATGTGTATATAGCGACCCCCTATGTGTGTATACCGTCCCCTATGTGTGTATAGTGCCCCCTATATGTATATAGCGCCCCCCTATGTGTATATAGCGCCCCCCATGTGTGTATAGCGCCCCCCATGTGTGTATAGCGCCCCCCATGTGTGTATAGCGCCCCCCATGTGTGTATAGCGCCCCCCATGTGTGTATAGCGCTCCCTATGTGAGTATAGTGCCCCCTATGTGTATATAGCGACCCCTATGTGTATATAGCGCCCCCCGTGTGTATAGTGCCCCTATGTGTGTATAGCGCCCCCCATGTGTGTATACCGCCCCCCATGTGTGTATACCGCCCCCCATGTGTGTATAGCACCCCCTATGTGTGTATACCGCCCCACATGTGTATAGCGCTCCCTATGTGTGTATACCATCCCCTATGTGTGTATAGCACCCCCTATGTATATATAGCGCCCCCTATGTGTGTATAGCGCCCCCTATGTGTGTATAGCGCCCCCTATGTGTATATAGCGACCCCCTATGTGTGTATACCGTCCCCTATGTGTGTATAGCGCCCCCTATGTGTGTATAGCGCTCCCAATGTGAGTATAGCGCTCCCTATGTGAGTATAGTGCCCCCTATGTGTATATAGCGCCCCCTATGTGTATATAGCGACCCCCTGTGTGTATAGTGCCCCTATGTGTGTATAGCGCCCCCCATGTGTGTATACCGCCCCCCATGTGTGTATACCGCCCCCCTGTGTGTATAGCACCCCCTATGTGTGTATAGCGCCCCCTATGTGTGTATAGCGCCCCCTATGTGTGCATAGCGCTCCCTATGTGTATATACCGCTCCCTATGTGTGTATAGTGCCCCCTATGTGTGTATACCGCCCCCCTATGTGTGTATAGCACCCCCTATGAGTGTATACCGCCCCCCATGTGTATAGCGCCCCCCATGTGTGTATAGTGCCCCTATGTGTGTATACCGCCCCCCATGTGTGTATAGCGCTCCCTATGTGTGTATACCGCCCCCCATGTGTGTATAGCGCCCCACATGTGTGTATAGTGCCCCTATGTGTGTATACCACCCCCTATGTGTGTATAGCGCCCATGTGTGTATAGCACCCCCTATGTGTGTATAGCACCCCCTATGTGTGTATAGTGCCCCTATGTGTGTATACCGCCCCCCCCTGTGTGTATAGCGCCCCCTATGTGTGTATAGTGCCCCCTATGTGTGCATAGCGCTCCCTATGTGTATATACCGCTCCCTATGTGTGTATAGCGCCCCCTATGTGTATAGTGCCCCCTATGTGTGTATACCGCCCCCCTCTGTGTATAGCACCCCCTATGAGTGTATACCGCCCCCCATGTGTATAGCGCCCCCCATGTGTGTATAGTGCCCCTATGTGTGTATACCGCCCCCCATGTGTGTATAGCGCCCCCCATGTGTGTATAGTGCCCCTATGTGTGTATACCACCCCCTATGTGTGTATAGCGCCCATGTGTGTATAGCACCCCCTATGTGTGTATAGCACCCCCTATGTGTGTATAGTGCCCCTATGTGTGTATACCGCCCCCCCCTGTGTGTATAGCGCCCCCTATGTGTGTATAGTGCCCCCTATGTGTGCATAGCGCTCCCTATGTGTATATACCGCTCCCTATGTGTGTATAGCGCCCCCTATGTGTATAGTGCCCCCCAATTGTGTGTATACCGCCCCCCTCTGTGTGTATAGCACCCCCTATGAGTGTATACCGCCCCCCATGTGTATAGCGCCCCCCATGTGTGTATAGTGCCCCTATGTGTGTATAGCGCCCCCCATGTGTGTATAGCGCCCCCCATGTGTGTATAGTGCCCCTATGTGTGTATACCACCCCCTATGTGTGTATAGCGCCCATGTGTGTATAGCACCCCCTATGTGTGTATAGCACCCCCTATGTGTGTATAGTGCCCCTATGTGTGTATACCGCCCCCCCCTGTGTGTATAGCGCCCCCTATGTGTGTATAGTGCCCCCTATGTGTGCATAGCGCTCCCTATGTGTATATACCGCTCCCTATGTGTGTATAGCGCCACCTATGTGTATAGTGCCCCCTATGTGTGTATACCGCCCCCCTCTGTGTGTATAGCACCCCCTATGAGTGTATACCGCCCCCCATGTGTATAGCGCCCCCCATGTGTGTATAGTGCCCCTATGTGTGTATACCGCCCCCCATGTGTGTATAGTGCCCCCTATGTGTTTGTACCGCCCCCTATGTGTAACACGCCTGTATGAGCAGTGACAGCAGTGTGAGCAGCGCTGTGTGTGTGTGTATGACACGGGTAATATACTCTCCATGCACCACACACTGCAGCACATACACCCTGCCCGGCAGGAGAGGGGGCGGCGGCCATTACCTGGAGGAGACCGGGGGCAGAGCTCTGTGTACAGGAAGGGAAGGGGCGGTATTTCCGGGTCACCGTATAGAGCATGGGATCAGCCACCAGCCCCGCCTACTCTCTCATAGGCTGTAGCGACCCGTCACTCAGCCAGCCCCGCCCCTGTCTCTAGCTATTGGTCGCAGGGTCCAGTCACTCAGTAACCTTTTCCCCCGCCCATTGCTCGCAGCCCCGCCCCCTCTCCCTCCTACACATGTCACGATGAGTGACGGGACAGTCCGACCAATGGCGAGTAGAGTGGGCGGGGCTGTATGATGGACTCCTTGGTGTATGAAATAAGGAGTGGGCGGGGCTAGAAGATGAGTGACGGGATACTACAGCCTATGAGCGGGAGAGCTACTGGTTGCTTAGTGACTGCGGCTGTGCCTACCCATAATCCCATGCGCTCCCCTCCAGTATATACAGGTCAGTAGCATAGTTTTTCCCCCAAGTTGCTTTATTTATATTTATATATATATCTATCTATATCTATATATACATTTATATATATATATTTATATTTATTTTATTTGTATTTTTTTCGGTGGTTGCTTGTTTTTGTGCTTTTTTTTATATTTTTTATTTTTTTATGTTACTACTGGCACCGCCCATCAGACACGGGTGAGAAGCTGCGGATGAATAGAATAGTTGGGGTGTTACATTGTGTCGCTGTGACGTGACAGTGAGATGATGATAGTGATGGAGCGCTGTTCTGCAGGGTGAGGAGATTATTCAGAGTTTGTCGCAGATTTTACTATTTTACCAAAATCTGCGACCACCAGAATGGCACGCAGGGGGCCGCCCAGAACAGGGCGAGACCACCCGGCATGTGTGGTGCTGCCCCGCCATGCCATCGCAATTCACATAGTGACTGACCCCGGCCTATACATAAGCAGCGGCACCGCCGCCATGTTTCCAATCGCAGGAAATGCAGCGACATCATTGGCCAGCCCTGAAAACAGCCATGACACGTCTGTCGCCAGTGCTAGATTGAGCCTGCATGCAATCAATCCGTCGTCATCCCCCCTCGCATCGCACTGCGCTGAGCGTGGGGAGAAATGTGTGCTGAGCCGTCTGTGTTAAGAACACTCAGCACACATCTCCCCCGTCGGTATCCCCCTTACCACCGACTGGACGGGATGTAGTTACCCAGCTGTCGTGATCCCGGCATTAAGGATCCTGAAGCCGAAATCCTGACAGACGGGAATGCCGTCAGCGCTCGCCACGGGTTTTCCCACTCGTGTGTCTACAACACCCATAGAGTGACAATAAAACCTGTGGTGAGTGCAGTGAGTCACCGTGCCGTGGCGAATGCACTCTTTGCGCTTGCCCCGCTGCCAGTATTCTTGCGGCCAGGATGCCGCTGTTGGTATATTGACCCCTGGCATCCCGTCTGTCGGGATATCATTACCATCCCGACTTGAGAACCAGATACCAGAAGAAAAAGTTCAAGAAACTGAAACTATCCACCTGACTTCAAGATCCAGAACTTATCTTCAGTCCATCCAGCAGCCAGACATAGCACCAATAATTACACTATATCCAAAAACTTAAGTTGGGCTTTTTTGGCAGCTTTTTAGTAACAGTTTGAGCTTGTTTTGGGCTTATTTTTTAGTCATCAGTTGCTTGTTTTTCATTTAATAGTTGGCAACACTGGTCAGTACTTATTGCATATATACTTACACTGATATATATATATAGTAGAGAACTCCAAAGGATTTGGAAGGTGCACTCGCACTAGTAAAGAATTGTAGAACCTTCTTTAAAATCACCAATACTTTTATTGTCGATGTTTCGGTCTGATAACAGGCCTTTTTCAAGACAGGTGATATATCATCTTCATCAATTCATCATCATAGACAACTCATTTGTAGTCTGCAAAAAACACAGTGGTATACAGTCACAAGCAATATGCCTCACCGGTCCCCGTGGGCACCCGACAGTGACACTATTGGACCCATCACCAACAGACATCCATTGGAAGTGTGCCTAGAGCAGGGGTGTCAAAGACAAGGCCCGCGGGCCAAATCCGGCCCGCCAGACCTCGTCTGATGGCCCGCGGTGCCGCCGCCATGAAACCCCCTTCTCCCGAGTGCCCAGCTCGGGGGGGGCGGGGTTTCGCGGAATGACGCGATTGCGTCGTGACGTCACGGCGCAAACGCGTCATTCAACGAAACCCCGTCGGAGGAGGGAGAAGGGAGCCGCGCAGACGAGGAGGGAGAGGCGGCTGAAGAGCGGCGAGAACCGCTTCAAATGTAAGTCAGCCCCTCTCCCTTCCTCTCTTTCTCTCTCTCTCCCTCCTTCCACCACCTGCCGCAATGTGTAAAATGGGGACCTGTGCCTGCCACAATGTGTAAAATGGGGACCTGTACCTGCCGCTATGTGTAAAATGGGGACCTGTGCCTGCCGCAATGTGTAAAATGGGGACCTGTGCCTGCCGCAATGTGTAAAATGGGGACCTGTGCCTGCCGCAATGTGTAAAATGGGGACCTGTGCCTGCCGCAATGTGTAAAATGGGGACCTGTGCACTATAAAAGGGGGCACATGGCTGGGCACTATAAAAGGGGGCACATGGCTGGGCACTTTAAAAGGGGGCAGATGGCTGGGCACATATAAGGCAGGTGGAGCGGTAAATTTTGGATAGACCTACAGATACAACCGGCCCTTTGATGGGGACCAAACTGCTGATGCGGCCCCCGATGAATTTGAGTTTGACACCCCTGGCCTAGAGGGTATAACCATCCTCCTTTTAATACCTGAGAAACATCAAGGAATCCACACCGGGCATCACTTATGTCAGGACACTCAAGTACGCTAAAAAGCTACCTCCATCTGTCAAGAGAGGTTTTAAATACACGTTTATACATAGGGCTTAATAATATCCACCACTGCTATCTTACATCCAACATGTTATCAATAACATCCTCATACCTTATTAAGTAGCCAAAGGACTAATGCAGCAATATTGTAGGAGGCATTTGGTTTAGGAAAGTCCACCTACCAACACCTAAGGGAAATAATATCCTCACTAAGTATTTGTAAACATGTCATTGTACAACCCATTATAGTACAAAATACCACATCAGTACTTACATTAGCCCGAGGACGCCACAGGCATTGCTGCACGCCGTCCCCATAAACATCTGAGCTATTTAAACCGTGTGGACCGGAAGTGACGTCCATTCCGGAAATCACACTTGCAACCTAATAAACTCCTATTACAGCCAACTTCTAAATCAAGCGAACTCCAGAATGTGCCAAACGCACTGCCCTTCACCTGCACACCCAGCCGCCACATCGCATATCCCCCCGCGACGGCCCACGCCGCACACATAAGATCCCGGTGCAGCACCGCTGGAAACGCGTCATCATGCGTTCCAACGGTACTTACGTGCGGTTCAACTGCCGGAAGTGTACATCCGAATGCCGTAACCGCGGAGTCGTCATGCTAGCACATCAGGGCTCAAAAGACATAGGTGTAATGACCCAATGACATAGGGATCGTGCCTCCACACTTCCCCATAACAATATTCCAAATCATAAAGATTTTCTTGTCCCCTCCAATCGATGCCAGGGTACAGCCGGTCTACGCCCAATATTAAACCATCTAATAGAATACCCATCATGTCCAGTAGGAGAGTGGAAAATTAAAACCCCTCAATGGTACTATTCATAGGTACACCTTGTGCACCCACCAACAAATTCTACAAAAGCACCAGATTGTTATTAAGGAGTGAAATTTATCTCCTTAAGTCAACAAACCAAACTCGCCCAATATTGTTTATATATCACCTGGGAAAAAAATATACTCGAGCATCCAACCATCCCAATGTGCCTATGTCATCGCATATAAATTCACGCGTACTCTACGCACTATTAGGGTTGCAAATTACAGTGGTCCAAAGGTCTGTTCGGCTACCCCGGAGGCCGGTGAGACATTCACATAACAATGATCCTATAATCAAAAAGTGCAAAAAATGACTACACATACAAAAAAAAATTTTTAATTGACAAAAAGGCTTCAATGTAGGAAGAAGCCCATCTGCCAACTTACAGGTCTGCTATATACCACTTGAGGCTCCACATCACACGGTCAATAAATGGCCCTTAAAGAAAGGGATGTAAAGAATTTGCTTCATTAAGTCCCCTAGGGGCTACAGTATCTAAAGGGTGTATCCAATAACACTCTCGCTGTTTGAGAGCCAGGGAGCGACCCCCCCCCCCCCCATTAGATTTGGGGGGATCCAATCAATTATTTTACATTTAAGGCATGCCACTTTGTGTCTAGCATCCAAAAAGTGGCGGGCCACTGGCTTATCAGTTTTACCCGTGAGAATAGCCGTATGTATGGAAGACCTGTGATTGGCCATACGATCACAAAACACACGTGTCTTAAGGCCAACATAATACAACCAACAGGGGCACTTCAGTATATATATAATAAAGTCAAGACGGCAGTGTAGATGGTACTTTAATCGGATGGTTTTTCCAGTGTTCGGGTGACTAAATGTCGGACCTGTAATCATGGACCGACACGTAGTGCAACTGCCGCATGAAAAACATCCCGGTTTAGATTGCATCAAGGTAGTCCATGGAGTCTTGATGGGGTCTTCTTCAGGAAACGATCTAGGTTTCATGAGAAGCTGTTTGAGATTAGCTCCCCTTCTATAAGCCATCATTGGAACCCCCGTTTTCGTGAAGGGTAGAGACTCATCTGATTTAATAATTGGCCAATGGTGATGCAATGCCTTTTTCATCCTCGTGGCATTCCCATCAAACTGTGTAGGAAAGATCAGGCGCTCCTGCATTTTCCTTTTAGGTTTAGTCCCCATAATTGCTTGTTCAGCTCTGTGTCTACACCCCGTAATAATTTAGGAGAATAGCCACGTTCTAGAAAACGTGTAGTGATCTCATTACATTGATCATCTCTACGCACAGGATCAGAATTCAACCTCATTACTCTCAAGTACTGTGAAGTGGGAAAACTCTCTCTTTTAAAGCTGAGGGATGATGGCTAGTCGCTAGTAGTAATTGATTGCGATCCGTAGGTTTTACGATAGAGAGTATAACTCAACTGTGCCTGTATTCATAATCGTCACGTCCAAGAAATGAATGACTATATACCACTGTGTTTTTTGAAGACTACATATGAGTTGTCTATGATGATGAATTGATGAAGATGATATATCACCTGTCTTGAAAAAGGCCTGTTATCAGACCGAAACGTCGACAATAAAAGTATTGGTGATTTTAAAGAAGAAGGTTCTACAATTCTGTACTAGTGCGATGCTGGGCTGTGTAGCATGCAGGACACCCTGCACCAGAGGTGTAACTAGACATTTTGGTGCCCTTAGGCAGGAAGTGAATTGGTGTCCCACCTCCCAGACCGCAAAGCAGAGGGAAGGCGCGCCCCAAAATTTTAGGGGCGTGGCTTCGTGGGGAAGGGGCGTGACCACATAATAGTGCCAATTCACATTACACCACACAGTAGTGCCGTTTATACACATTGCACCAGGTAGAACCTCCTATGCACACTGCGCCAGGTAGAACACTTTATACATATTGCGCCAGGTACAGCACGTTATACACTTTGCACCAGGTATAGCACATTATACACAATGCACCAGGTACAGCACGTTATACACAATGCACCAGGTACAGCACGTTATACACAATGCACCAGGTACAGCACGTTATACACAATGCACCAGGTACAGCACGTTATACACAATGCACCAGGTACAGCACGTTATACACTTTGCACCAGGTAGAGCACGTTATACACTTTGCACCAGGTACAGCACGTTATACACTTTGCTCCAGGTACAGCACGTTATACACTTTGCACCAGGTACAGCACGTTATACACTTTGCTCCAGGTACAGCACGTTATACACTTTGCGCCAGGTAGAGCACGTTATACACATTGCACCAGGTAGAGCACGTTATACACATTGCAGCAGGTAGAGCACGTTATACACATTGCAGCAGGTAGAACACGTTATACACATTGCAGCAGGTAGAGCACGTTATACACATTGCGCCAGGTAGAGCACGTTATACACATTGCAGCAGGCAGAGCACGTTATACACATTGCAGCAGGTAGAACACGTTATACACATTGCAGCAGGCAGAGCACGTTATACACATTGCAGCAGGTAGAACACGTTATACACATTGCAGCAGGCAGAGCACGTTATACACATTGCGCCAGGTAGAGCACGTTATACACATTGCGCCAGGTAGAGCACGTTATACACATTGCACCAGGTAGAGCACGTTATACACATTGCACCAGGTAGAGCACGTTATACACATTGCGCCAGGTAGAGCACGTTATACACTTTGCACCAGGTACAGCACGTTATACACTTTGCACCAGGTACAGCACGTTATACACATTGCACCAGGTAGAGCGCGTTATACACACTGCGCCAGGCAGAGCGCGTTATACACACTGCGCCAGGCAGAGCACGTTGTACACACTGCGCCAGGTAAGAGCACTGAGGCACACTGCACCAGGTAAGAGCACTGAGGCACACTGCACCAGGTAAGAGCACTGAGGCACACTGCACCAGGTAAGAGCACTGAGGCACACTGCACCAGGTAAGTGCACTGAGGCACACTGCACCAGGTAAGAGCACTGAGGCACACTGTACCAGGTAAGAGCACTGAGGCACACTGCACCAGGTAAGAACACTGAGGCACACTGCACCAGGAAAGAGCACTGAGGCACACTGCACCAGGAAAGAGCACTGAGGCACACTGCACCAGGAAAGAGCACTGAGGCACACTGCACCAGGAAAGAGCACTGAGGCACACTGCACCAGGTAAGAGCACTGAGGCACACTGCACCAGGTAAGAGCACTGAGGCACACTGCACCAGGAAAGAGCACTGAGGCACACTGCACCAGGAAAGAGCACTGAGGCACACTGCATCAGGAAAGAGCACTGAGGCACACTGCACCAGGTAAGAGCACTGAGGCACACTGCACCAGGTAAGAGCACTGAGGCACACTGCACCAGGTAAGAGCACTGAGGCACACTGCACCAGGTAAGAGCACTGAGGCACACTGCACCAGGTAAGAGCACTGAGGCACACTGCACCAGGTAAGAGCACTGAGGCACACTGCACCAGGTAAGAGCACTGAGGCACACTGCACCAGGTAAGAGCACTGAGGCACACTGCACCAGGTAAGAGCACTGAGGCACACTGCACCAGGTAAGAGCACTGAGGCACACTGCACCAGGTAAGAGCACTGAGGCACACTGCACCAGGTAAGAGCACTGAGGCACACTGCACCAGGAAAGAGCACTGAGGCACACTGCACCAGGAAAGAGCACTGAGGCACACTGCACCAGGTAAGAGCACTGAGGCACACTGCACCAGGTAAGAGCACTGAGGCACACTGCACCAGGTAAGAGCACTGAGGCACACTGCACCAGGTAAGAGCACTGAGGCACACTGCACCAGGTAAGAGCACTGAGGCACACTGCACCAGGTAAGAGCACTGAGGCACACTGCACCAGGTAAGAGCACTGAGGCACACTGCACCAGGTAAGAGCACTGAGGCACACTGCACCAGGTAAGTGCACTGAGGCACACTGCACCAGGAAAGAGCACTGAGGGACACTGCACCAGGTAAGAGCACTGAGGCACACTGCACCAGGTAAGAGCACTGAGGCACACTGCACCAGGTAAGAGCACTGAGGCACACTGCACCAGGTAAGAGCACTGAGGCACACTGCACCAGGTAAGAGCACTGAGGCACACTGCACCAGGTAAGAGCACTGAGGCACACTGCACCAGGTAAGAGCACTGAGGCACACTGCACCAGGTAAGAGCACTGAGGCACACTGCACCAGGTAAGAGCACTGAGGCACACTGCACCAGGTAAGAGCACTGAGGCACACTGCACCAGGTAAGAGCACTGAGGCACACTGCACCAGGTAAGAGCACTGAGGCACACTGCACCAGGTAAGAGCACTGAGGCACACTGCACCAGGTAAGAGCACTGAGGCACACTGCACCAGGTAAGAGCACTGAGGCACACTGCACCAGGTAAGAGCACTGAGGCACACTACACCAGGTAAGAGCACTGAGGCACACTGCACCAGGTAAGAGCACTGAGGCACACTGCACCAGGTAAGAGCACTGAGGCACACTGCACCAGGTAAGAGCACTGAGGCACACTGCACCAGGTAAGAGCACTGAGGCACACTGCACCAGGTAAGAGCACTGAGGCACACTGCACCAGGTAAGAGCACTGAGGCACACTGCACCAGGAAAGAGCACTGAGGGACACTGCACCAGGTAAGAGCACTGAGGCACACTGCACCAGGTAAGAGCACTGAGGCACACTGCACCAGGTAAGAAAGCTGAAGCACACTGCACCAGGTAAGAGCACTGAGGCACACTGCACCAGGTAAGAGCACTGAGGCACACTGCACCAGGTAAGAGCACTGAGGCACACTGCACCAGGTAAGTGCACTGAGGCACACTGCACCAGGTAAGAGCACTGAGGCACACTGCACCAGGTAAGAGCACTGAGGCACACTGCACCAGGAAAGAGCACTGAGGCACACTGCACCAGGAAAGAGCACTGAGGCACACTGCACCAGGAAAGAGCACTGAGGCACACTGCACCAGGAAAGAGCACTGAGGCACACTGCACCAGGTAAGAGCACTGAGGCACACTGCACCAGGTAAGAGCACTGAGGCACACTGCACCAGGTAAGAAAGCTGAAGCACACTGCACCAGGTAAGAGCACTGAGGCACACTGCACCAGGTAAGAGCACTGAGGCACACTGCACCAGGAAAGAGCACTGAGGCACACTGCACCAGGTAAGAGCACTGAGGCACACTGCACCAGGAAAGAGCACTGAGGCACACTGCACCAGGTAAGAGCACTGAGGCACACTGCACCAGGTAAGAGCACTGAGGCACACTGCACCAGGTAAGAAAGCTGTAGCACACTGCACCAGGTAAGAGCACTGAGGCACACTGCACCAGGTAAGAGCACTGAGGCACACTGCACCAGGAAAGAGCACTGAGGCACACTGCACCAGGAAAGAGCACTGAGGCACACTGCACCAGGAAAGAGCACTGAGGCACACTGCACCAGGTAAGAGCACTGAGGCACACTGCACCAGGTAAGAGCACTGAGGCACACTGCACCAGGTAAGAGCACTGAGGCACACTGCACCAGGAAAGAGCACTGAGGCACACTGCACCAGGAAAGAGCACTGAGGCACACTGCACCAGGAAAGAGCACTGAGGCACACTGCACCAGGTAAGAGCACGGAGGCACACTGCACCAGGTAAGAGCACGGAGGCACACTGCACCAGGTAAGAGCACTGAGGCACACTGCACCAGGTAAGAGAACTGAGGCACACTGCACCAGGTAAGAGCACTGAGGCACACTGCACCAGGTAAGAGCACTGAGGCACACTGCACCAGGTAAGAGCACTGAGGCACACTGCACCAGGTAAGAGCACTGAGGCACACTGCACCAGGTAAGAGCACTGAGGCACACTGCACCAGGAAAGAGCACTGAGGCACACTGCACCAGGAAAGAGCACTGAGGCACACTGCACCAGGTAAGAGCACTGAGGCACACTACACCAGGTAAGAGCACTGAGGCACACTGCACCAGGTAAGAGCACTGAGGCACACTGCACCAGGTAAGAGCACTGAGGCACACTGCACCAGGTAAGAGCACTGAGGCACACTGCACCAGGTAAGAGCACTGAGGCACACTGCACCAGGTAAGAGCACTGAGGCACACTGCACCAGGTAAGAGCACTGAGGCACACTGCACCAGGTAAGTGCACTGAGGCACACTGCACCAGGTAAGAGCACTGAGGCACACTGCACCAGGAAAGAGCACTGAGGGACACTGCACCAGGTAAGAGCACTGAGGCACACTGCACCAGGTAAGAGCACTGAGGCACACTGCACCAGGTAAGAAAGCTGAAGCACACTGCACCAGGTAAGAGCACTGAGGCACACTTCACCAGGTAAGAGCACTGAGGCACACTGCACCAGGTAAGAGCACTGAGGCACACTGCACCAGGTAAGTGCACTGAGGCACACTGCACCAGGTAAGAGCACTGAGGCACACTGCACCAGGTAAGAGCACTGAGGCACACTGCACCAGGAAAGAGCACTGAGGCACACTGCACCAGGAAAGAGCACTGAGGCACACTGCACCAGGAAAGAGCACTGAGGCACACTGCACCAGGAAAGAGCACTGAGGCACACTGCACCAGGAAAGAGCACTGAGGCACACTGCACCAGGAAAGAGCACTGAGGCACACTGCACCAGGTAAGAGCACTGAGGCACACTGCACCAGGTAAGAGCACTGAGGCACACTGCACCAGGTAAGAAAGCTGAAGCACACTGCACCAGGTAAGAGCACTGAGGCACACTGCACCAGGTAAGAGCACTGAGGCACACTGCACCAGGTAAGAGCACTGAGGCACACTGCACCAGGTAAGAGCACTGAGGCACACTGCACCAGGAAAGAGCACTGAGGCACACTGCACCAGGTAAGAGCACTGAGGCACACTGCACCAGGTAAGAGCACTGAGGCACACTGCACCAGGTAAGAAAGCTGTAGCACACTGCACCAGGTAAGAGCACTGAGGCACACTGCACCAGGTAAGAGCACTGAGGCACACAGCAGTAATCACCGTCGTCCTCATCCTCCCGCCCCCCCCACGGGTCGTAGCAGACACAGGGACACAGACAAGGAAAGCAACACACTTGCAGGCCGGGATCGGCGTCCTCCGTGATCTAGTGGGTAAAGCTGGGCAAAGTGCCTGGGGCTTCCCGTGGTGCCGTCTGAGGCAGTGGCCGCGCTGCCGCTCTTGCCGTTGATGTGTTCTCTCAAAGCAAGAGCGGTAGCGCAGCCACTGCCTCAGACGGCACCGCGGGAAGCCCCAGGCACTGTGCCCAGCTTTACCCACTAAATCACGGACTCCGATCCCTGCACATAATTGCCAGCATCTCAGAGTCCCTGTGGCAACCCCCGTCCCCCATCCGCACTATAAACTTACGTACACAGAAGTCACCCTTCCTCTGCAAGCAGCCTGGCGCCACAGAGGAGGGGGAACTGGCTCCACCTCCTCTTTATATCATCCAGCACGGGGCCAGCATGTCAGTTAAACAAATCCCCCTTACAGATTGGCGGATTGAGGAGCGCGTCCCCGGGGACCCGCCCACTTTGTAAACTTGAGTCCCATGTCTTTAAAACCGGGTAAAAAACGCGCTATAGCGCGTTTTTGCGATCACTGTAACTGTGTCCTGCCCCGCGTGTGTATATATAACTGTGTCCTGCCCCGCGTGTGTATATATAACTGTGTCCTGCCCCCGCGTGTGTATATATAACTGTGTCCTGCCCCGCGTGTATATATAACTGTGTCCTGCCCCGCGTGTGTATATATAACTGTGTCCTGCCCCCGCGTGTGTATATATAACTGTGTCCTGCCCCGCGTGTGTATATATAACTGTGTCCTGCCCCCGCGTGTGTATATATAACTGTGTCCTGCCCCGCGTGTATATATAACTGTGTCCTGCCCCCGCGTGTGTATATATAACTGTGTCCTGCCCCGCGTATATATATAACTGTGTCCTGCCCCGCGTGTGTATATATAACTGTGTCCTGCCCCCGCGTGTGTATATATAACTGTGTCCTGCCCCGCGTGTGTATATATAACTGTGTCCTGCCCCCGCGTGTGTATATATAACTGTGTCCTGCCCCGCGTGTATATATAACTGTGTCCTGCCCCGCGTGTATATATAACTGTGTCCTGCCCCCCGTGTATATTTCTCTGACGTCCTAGTGGATGCTGGGAACTCCGTAAGGACCATGGGGAATAGCGGCTCCGCAGGAGACTGGGCACAAAAGTAAAGCTTTAGGACTACCTGGTGTGCACTGGCTCCTCCCCCTATGACCCTCCTCCAAGCCCCAGTTAGATTTTTGTGCCCGGCCGAGAAGGGTGCATTCTAGGAGGCTCTCCTGAGTTTCTTAGAAAAAGTTTAGTTTTAGGTTTTTTATTTTCAGTGAGACCTGCTGGCAACAGGCTCACTGCATCGAGGGACTAAGGGGAGAAGAAGCGAACCTGCCTGCTTGCAGCCAGCTTGGGCTTCTTGGCTACTGGACACCATTAGCTCCAGAGGGACCGAACACAGGCCCAGCCTCGGAGTCCGGTCCCAGAGCCGCGCCGCCGGCCCCCTTACAGAGCCAGAAGCAAGAAGAGGTCCGGAAAATCGGCGGCAGAAGACATCAGTCTTCACCAAGGTAGCGCACAGCACTGCAGCTGTGCGCCATTGCTCCTCATACACACCTCACACTGCGGTCACTGAGGGTGCAGGGCGCTGGGGGGGGGCGTCCTGAGCAGCAATATAAACACCTTGGCTGGCTAAAATACATCACATATAACCCCCAGGGCTATATGGATGTATTTTAACCCCTGCCAGAATCCATAAAAATGCGGGAGAAAAGTCTGCGAAAAAGGGGCGGAGCCTATCTCCTCAGCACACTGGCGCCATTTTCTCTCACAGCTCCGTTGGAGGGAAGCTCCCTGGCTCTCCCCTGCAGTTACTACACTACAGAAAGGGGTTAAAAAAGAGAGGGGGGCACTAATTAGGCGCAGTATTAATAAAACAGCAGCTATAAGGGGAAAAAAACTTCTATAAGTTATCCCTGTATATATATAGCGCTCTGGTGTGTGCTGGCATACTCTCCCTCTGTCTCCCCAAAGGGCTGTTTGGGGTCCTGTCCTCTATCAGAGCATTCCCTGTGTGTGTGCTGTGTGTCGGTACGATTGTGTCGACATGTATGAGGAGGAAAATGGTGTGGAGGCGGAGCAATTGCCTGTAATGGAGATGTCACCCCCTAGGGAGTCGACACCTGAGTGGCTGAGCTTATGGAATTACGTGACAGTGTCAGCTCTTTACAAAAGATTGATGACATGAGACAGCCGGCTACTCAGCTTGTGCCTGTCCAGGTGTCTCAAAAGCCATCAGGGCTCTAAAACGCCCGTTACCTCAGATGGCAGATACAGACGCCGACACGGATACTGACTCCAGTGTCGACGATAAAGAGACGAATGTGACTTCCAGTAGGGCCACACGTTACATGATTGAGGCTATGGAAAATGTTTTACATATTTCTGATAATACCAGTACCACTAAAAAGGGTATTATGTTTGGTGAGAAAAAACTGCCTGTAGTTTTTCCTGCATCTGAGGAATTAAATGAGGTGTGTGATGAAGCGTGGGTTTCCCCCGATAAAAACTGTTAATTCCTAAAAAGTTATTAGCATCATACCCCTTCCCGCCAGAGGATAGGGCACGTTGGGAAACACCCCCTAGGGTGGATAAAGCGCTCACACGCTTGTCTAAACAGGTGGCACTACCCTCTCCTGAGACGGCCGCCCTTAAGGAACCTGCTGACAGAAAGCAGGAAAATATCCTAAAATGTATATACATTCACACGGGTGTGATACTGCGACCAGCAATCGCCTCAGCCTGGATGTGCAGTGCTGGGGTGGCTTGGTCGGATTCCCTGACTGACAATATTGATACCCTAGATAGGGACAGTATATTACTGACTATAGAGCATTTAAAAGATGCATTTCTATATATGCGTGATGCACAGAGGGATATTTGCCGACTGGCATCAAGAGTAAGTGCGCTGTCCATTTCTGCCAGAAGAGGGTTATGGACGCTGCAGTGGTCAGGTGATGCTGATTCCAAAAGGCATATGGAAGTATTGCCTTATAAAAGGGAGGATTTATTTGGGGTAGGTCTATCAGACCTGGTGGCCACGGCAACGGCTGGGAAATCCACATTTTTTACCCCAGGTAGCCTCTCAACATAAGAAGACGCCGTATTATCAGGCGCAGTCCTTTCGGCCCCATAATGGCAAGCGGGCAAAAGGCTCCTCATTTCTGGCCCGTGGCAGAGGGAGAGGAAAAAGGCTGCAGCAAACAGCCAGTTCCCAGGAACAGAAGCCCTCTCCCGTTTCTCCCAAGTCCTCAGCATGACGCTGGGGCTTTACAAGCGGACTCGGGCACGGTGGGGGCCCGTCTCAAAAATTTCAGCGTGCAGTGGGCTCACTCACAGGTGGACCCCTGGATCCTTCAGGTGGTATCTCAGGGGTACAAATTGGAATTCGAGACGTCTCCCCTTCGCCGTTTCCTAAAGTCTGCTTTACCGACGTCTCCCTCCGACAGGGAGGCGGTATTGGAAGCCATTCACAAGCTGTATTCCCAGCAGGTGATAATCGAGGTACCCCTCCTACAACAGGGAAAGGGGTATTATTCCACGCTGTTTGTGGTACCGAAGCCGGACGGCTCGTGAGACCTATTTAAAATCTGAAATCCTTGAACACTTACATACAAAGGTTCAAATTCAAGATGGAGTCACTCAGAGCGGTGATTGCGAACCTGGAAGAAGGAGATTATATGGTGTCTCTGGACATCAAGGATGCTTATCTCCATGTCCCAATTTACCCTTCTCACCAAGGGTACCTCAGGTTTGTGGTACAGAACTGTCACTATCAGTTTCAGACGCTGCCGTTTGGTTTGTCCACGGCACCCCGGGTCTTTACCAAAGTAATGGCCGAAATTATGATACTCCTTCGAAGGAAGGGAGTTTTAATTATCCCTTACTGGGACGATCTCCTGATAAGGGCAAGATCCAGGGAACAGTTGGTAGTCGGGGTAGCACTATCTCAGGTAGTGTTGCGGCAGCACGGTTGGATTCTCAATATTCCAAAATCGCAGCTGATCCTGACGACACGTCTTCTATTCTTAGGGATGATCCTGGACACAGTCCAGAAAAAGGTGTTTCTCCCGGAGGAGAAAGCCAGGGAGTTATCCGAACTAGTCAGAAACCTCCTAAAACCAGGCCAAGTGTCAGTGCATTAGTGCACAAGGGTCCTGGGAAAAATGGTGGCTTCTTACGAAGCAATTCCATTCGGCAGATTCCACGCAAGAACTTTCCAGTGAGACCTGCTGGACAAATGGTCCGGATTGCATCTTCAGATGCATCAGCGGATAAGTTTTGCAAGAGAAAATCCCGCACCTGGATCTACAATAAATATAAGTTTTAATGTTAGGGATTGTATATTCACTCATTTATGTGTCTAATACCCAATATATACGAATATTGGTGCTACCCACTGATCTAAAAGTAGATATGAAAAGGAAAATTGCAGTAGAGATCAGTTTCATTGGGTGCACTCCATCCCTTTTACCAATAGTTTGTAATTTAATAATTCCATACATTCATTATTGGATGTTTATCCTTCAACAAGAAAAAAACAATATCCACGTGGAATATTCCTAGCTTGTGTTCCACATGTGATATTATTATGGTCTTATTAGGCCATACTAAAGCGAAATATTTAAAACTGATAGAAATAGAAAAACGTGAAGAAAGAAAAAATCTTTATTAGACAGATTTCTGTCTTGTGTAAAAATAAAAATTTGATTTAAAACCAAATTGTGTGCCGCCTGTTTTATGCTTCTATACTCTCAATATACTCTTATGATGAGTACAATGTGTAGCCTGTATTACTCGTATATACACCTGCTATAGATAGTAGTATAATCCCATCTTTATTCTGAATTGCTGTGTGTCATATATATTGACACCTATACCAGTGTAATGTTCTACTTATTATATATCTGGACCTTATGTATTGGTCCCAAAAATTGACAACTTAGTGTAGGGAAAAAAGCCCTCCGTTTCATATTAAATCATGACCTTTGTGCTTATAACGTGTTCAATCACCCTCTTGCTCTGGTCACTCTTGTATTATCAGTGTACTGTTGCCAAGTATGCATAAAGTGGCAACAACAGTTTAGTAACAATTTTGATGTTAATACTGTGTCAATTCTACATCATCTGCAACAAATGTTGCCATGTGGATGTGTTTCATAGTTCTTAGTACTCTGTCCCTGTTAATGTGCTTGAGACATTCATGCGGGCTTGACACATGCCGATTTATTAATTATGCCTCAACTCTCATGTTCCAGTTGCTCTTTATATATATAAAATTCCTTGTGGATGATGTACCTTCAGAATTCTAATTATTAAAGGAACTGTTGTTAACCCCTTATATGCATAATCTATATAAGTATTTACAGGAATCAGAGATTTTTCATTCACACGTATTTGTATGGATATTCCACACCCTCCCTATCATAGGGATTATTGTTGTTATTCTGATCTGTTACTGACATACACAAACCCTGATGGCATTTACAGGGATCTAAAGTTTGAAATTTAGATGTGTGCCTATATTGGCACTCCACACACCATTTATTCCAAAAACTGCAGTTTTGTTGCTAGTACATACATACACATGATGTTAAAGCACACACAAGTACACAAGAATCTGTAAGTAATCTCTATGCATATGCTGATGATAATTTGTGTACCTATACACCACGTTTCTGATATAATATATACAAGAGTCACATGACCTGCATAAATTCCTATGTCTGTGTACTGCAAAACGGATTATACTAATCCTGTTTGCGGTAACTTGCTCTTGTCATACACAGCCTATTCATTCTGAGTGGTGAATGTACATGAAACGGATTTTTACACATACACGTCTCATAGACACACAGCTACGTTTCCAATAATACGGTCTCCTTTCTACCTTCTATAGTTTATTCTTAGTATAAAGTTGGTGATTTAGGCTAAACATTAATGAGCATCGGCGGCGCACAGCTAACCTATGCGCATTTCGCTCTGTGTTAGAGCGTCCTCACCAAAGACAAGGGTGTCTCTCCTGCGGTGGTTGCAGAGTGCTCATCTACTAGAGGGCCGCAGATTCGGCATTCAGGACTGGGTCCTAGTGACCACAGATGCCAGCCTGCGAGGCTGGGTAACAGTCACACAGGGAAGAAATTTCCAGGGCTTGTGGTCAAGCCTGGAGACATCACTTCATATAAATATCCTGGAGCTAAGGGCCATTTACAATGCCCTAAGCCAAGCAAGACCTCTGCTTCAAGGTCAGCCGGTGCTGATCCAGTCGGACAACATCACGGCAGTCGCCCACGTAAACAGACAGGGCGGCACAAGAAGCAGGAGGGCAATGGCAGAAGCTGCAAGGATTTTTCGCTGGGCGGAAAATCATGTGATAGCACTGTCAGCAGTGTTCATTCCGGGAGTGAACAACTGGAAAACAGACTTCCTCAGCAGGCACGACCTCCACCCGGGAGAGTGGGGACTTCACCCAGAAGTCTTCCACATGATTGTAAACCGTTGGGAAAAACCAAAGGTGGAAATGATGGCGTCCCGCCTAAACAAAAAATTGGACAGGTATTGCGCCAGGTCAAGGGACCCTCAGGCAATAGCTGTGGACGCTCTGGTAACACCGTGGGTGTACCAGTCAGTGTATGTGTTCCCTCCTCTTCCTCTCATACCAAAAGTACTGAGAATTATAAGACGGAGGGGAGTAAGAACTATACTCGTGGCTCCGGATTGGCCAAGAAGGACTTGGTACCCGGAACTTCAAGAGATGCTCACGGAGGACCCCGTGGCCTCTACCTCTAAGAAGGGACCTGCTCCAGCAAGGACCCTGTCGGTTGAACGCCGGATCCTGAAGGAAAAAGGCATTCCGGATGAAGTCATACCTACCCTGATCAAAGCCAGGAAGGATGTAACCGCAAAACATTATCACCGCATTTGGCGAAAATATGTTGCGTGGTGCGAGGCCAGTAAGGCCCAGATGGAGGAATTTCAACTAGGTCGATTCCTGCCTTTCCTGCAAACAGGAGTGTCTATGGGCCTAAAATTGGGGTCCATTAAGGTTCAAATTTCGGCCCTGTCAATTTTCTTCCAGAAAGAACTAGCTCAGTTCAGACGTTTGTAAAAGGGGTACTGCATATACAGCCTCCTTTTGTGCCTCCAGTGGCACCTTGGGATCTTAATGTAGTTTTGGGGTTCCTAAAGTCACATTGGTTTGAACCACTTAAATCTGTGGAGTTAAAATATCTGACATGGAAAGTGGTCATGCTGTTGGCCCTGGCCTCAGCCAGGCGCGTGTTAGAATTGGCGGCTTTGTCCTGTAAAAGCCCTTATCTGATCTTCCATTCAGACAGGGCGGAATTGAGGACTCGTCCTCATTTTCTCCCTAAGGTGGTTTCAGCGTTTCATCTGAACCAACCTATTGTGGTACCTGCGGCTACTAGTGACTTGGAGGACTCCAAGTTGTTGGACGTAGTCAGGGCCCTGAAAATATATGTTTCCAGGACGGCTGGAGTCAGAAAATCTGACTCGCTGTTTATCCTGTATGCACCCAACAAGCTGGGTGCTCCTGCTTCTAAGCAGACTATTGCTCGTTGGATTTGTAATACAATTCAGCTTGCACATTCTGTGGCAGGCCTGCCACAGCCAAAATCTGTAAAAGCCCATTCCACAAGGAAGGTGGGCTCATCTTGGGCGGCTGCCCGAGGGGTCTCGGCTTTACAACTTTGCCGAGCAGCTACTTGGTCAGGGGCAAACACGTTTGCTAAATTCTACAATTTTGATACCCTGGCTGAGGAGGACCTGGAGTTCTCTCATTCGGTGCTGCAGAGTCATCCGCACTCTCCCGCCCGTTTGGGAGCTTTGGTATAATCCCCATGGTCCTCACGGAGTTCCCAGCATCCACTAGGACGTCAGAGAAAATAAGAATTTACTTACCGATAATTCTATTTCTCGTAGTCCGTAGTGGATGCTGGGCGCCCATCTTAAGTGCGGATTGTCTGCAATACTTGTATATAGTTATTGCCTAACTAAATCGGGTTATTGTTGTTGTGAGCCATCTATCCAGAGGCTCCTCTGTTATCATGCTGTTAACTGGGTTCAGATCACAGGTTGTACAGTGTGATTGGTGTGGCTGGTATGAGTCTTACCCGGGATTCATAAATCCTTCCTTATTGTGTACGCTCGTCCGGGCACAGTATCCTAACTGAGGCTTGGAGGAGGGTCATAGGGGGAGGAGCCAGTGCACACCAGGTAGTACTAAAGCTTTCTTTAGATGTGCCCAGACTCCTGCGGAGCCGCTATTCCCCATGGTCCTTACGGAGTTCCCAGCATCTACTACGGACTACGAGAAATAGAATTATCGGTAAGTAAATTCTTATTATAACTGTGTCCTGCCCCGCGTGTATATATAACTGCGCCCTGCCCCCGCGCGCGCGTATGTAACTGCGCCCTGCCCCCGCGTGCGCGGATGTAACTGCGCCCTGCCCCCGCGCGCGCGGATGTAACTGCGCCCTGCCCCCGCGCGCGCGGATGTAACTGCGCCCTGCCCCCGCGCGCGCGGATGTAACTGCGCCCTGCCCCCGCGCGCGCGCGGATGTAACTGCGCCCTGCCCCTGCGCGCGCGGATGTAACTGCGCCCTGCCCCCGCGCGCGCGGATGTAACTGCGCCCCGCCCCCGCGCATGTAACTGCGCCCCGCCCCCGCGTGTGTATTTCTCTGACGTCTTAGTGGATGCTGGGTACTCCGTAAGGACCATGGGGAATAGACGGGCTCCGCAGGAGACTGGGCACTCTAAAAGAAAGATTAGGTACTATCTGGTGTGCACTGGCTCCTCCCACTATGACCCTCCTCCAGACCTCAGTTAGATTTTGTGCCCGGCCGAGCTGGATGCACACTAGGGGTTCTCCTGAGCTCCTAGAAAGAAAGTATAGTTTAGGTTTTTTATTTTACAGTGAGACCTGCTGGCAACAGGCTCACTGCAACGAGGGACTAAGGGGAGAAGAAGCGAACCTACCTGCTTGCAGCTAGCTTGGGCTTCTTAGGCTACTGGACACCATTAGCTCCAGAGGGATCGACCGCATGGAACTGGCCTTGGTGTTCGTTCCCGGAGCCGCGCCGCCGTCCCCCTTACAGAGCCAGAAGCATGAAGAGGGTCCGGAAAATCGGCGGCAGAAGACTTCACCAAGGTCTTCACTGCAGCTGTGCGCCATTGCTCCTCATGCACACTTCACACTCCGGTCACTGAGGGTGCAGGGCACTGGGGGGGGGGGGTGCCCTGAGCAGCAATATTAACACCTTGGCTGGCAAAAATACATCACATATAGTCCTAGAGGCTATATAGATGTAAAATTACCCCTGCCAGTATTCCAGAAAAAGCGGGAGAAAGTCAGTTGAAAAAGGGGAGGGGCTTCTCCCTCAGCACACTGGCGCCATTTTCTCTTCACAGTGCAGCTGGAAGACATCTCCCCAGGCTCTCCCCTGTAGTTTTCAGGCTCAAAGGGTTAAAAAGAGAGGGGGGGCACAAAATTTATGCGCAATATTGTATATACAAGCAGCTATTGGGAAAAATTCACTCAATATAGTGTTAATCCCAAAATTATATAGCTCTCTGGTGTGTGCTGGCATACTCTCTCTCTGTCTCCCCAAAGGGCTGTTTGGAGTCCTGTCCTCAGTCAGAGCATTCCCTGTGTGTGTGTGCGGTGTGTCGGTACGGCTGTGTCGACACGTTTGATGAAGAGGCTTATGTGATGGCAGAGCAGATGCTGATAAATGTGATGTCGCCCCCTGTGGGGCTGACACCAGAGTGGATGGATAGGTGGAAGGTGGAAACCGACAGTGTCAACTCCTTACATAAAAGGGTGGATGACGTAACAGCTGTGGGACAGTCGGCTTCTCAGCCCGCGCCTGCCCAGGCGTCACAAAGGCCATCAGGGGCTCAAAAACGCCCGCTACCTCAGATGGCAGACACAGATGTCGACACGGAGTCTGACTCCAGTGTCGACGAGGTTGAGACATATACACAATCCACTAGGAACATCCGTTACATGATCCCGGCAATAAAAAATGTGTTACACATTTCTGACATTAACCCAAGTACCACTAAAAAAAAAGGGTTTTATGTTTGGGGAGAAAAAGCAGCCAGTGTTTTGTTCCCCCATCAAATGAGTGAATGAAGTGTGAAAAAGCGTGGGTTCCCCCGATAAGAAACTGGTAATTTCTAAAAAGTTACTGATGGCGTACCCTTTCCCGCCAGAGGATAAGTTACGCTGGGAGATATCTCCTAGGGTGGATAAGGCGCTCACACGTTTGTCAAAAAAGATGGCACTGTCGTCTTAGGATACGCCCACTTTGAAGGTACCTGCTGATAAAAAGCAGGAGGCTATCCTGAAGTCTGTATTTATACACTCAGGTACTAGACTGAGACCTGCAGATAGTGCTGCTGCAGCGTGGTCTGTAACCCTGTCAAACAGGGATACTATTTTGCGAACATAAGACGTCGTTCTATATATGAGGGATGCACAGAGGGATATTTTGCCGGCAGGCATCCAGAATTAATGCAATGTCCATTCTGTCAGGAGGGTATTAGAGACCCGACACTGGACAGGTGATGCTGACTTTAAAAGGCACATAGAGCCTTATAAGGGTGAGGAATTGTTTGGGGATGGTCTCTGGGACCTCGTATCCACAGCAACAGCTGGGAAGAAAATTTTTTACCTCAGGTTTCCTCACAGCCTAAGAAAGCACTGTATTATCAGGTACAGTCTTTCGGCTTCAGAAAAGCAAGCGGGTCAAAGGCGCTTCCTTTCTGCACAGAGACGAGGGAAGAGGGAAAAAGCTGCACCAGTCAGCCAGTTCCCAGAATCAAAATTCTTCCCCTGCTTCCTCTGAGTCCACCGCATGAAGCGGGGGCTCCACAGGCGTAGCCAGGTACGGTGGGGGGCCGCCTCAAAAATTTCAGCGATCAGTGGGCTCGCTCACAGGTGGATCCCTGGATCCTTGAAGTAGTATCTCAGGGGTACAAGCTGGAATTCGAGGCGTCTCCCCCCCCCCCGCGCCGTTTCCTCAAATCTGCCTTGCCGACAACTCCCTCAGGCAGGGAGGCTGTGCTAGAGGCAATTCACAAGCTGTATTCCCAGCAGGTGATAGTCAAGGTGCCCCTACTTCAACAAGGACGGGGTTACTATTCCACACTGTTTGTGGTACCGAAACCGGACGGTTCGGTGAGACCCATTTTAAATTTTAAATCCTTTAACACATACATAAAAAAATTCAAGTTCAAGATGGAATCGCTCAGGGCGGTTATTGCAAGCCTGGAGGAGGGGGATTACATGGTATCCCTGGACATCAAGGATGCTTACCTACATGTCCCCATTTACCATCCTCACCAGGAGTACCTCAGATTTGTGGTACAGGATTGCCATTACCAATTCCAAACACTGCCGTTTGGACTGTCCACGGCACCGAGGGTCTTTACCAAGGTAATGGCAGAAATGATGATACTCCTTGGAAAAAAGGGAGTTTTAATTATCCCGTACTTGGACGATCTCCTTATAAAGGCGAGGTCCAAGGAGCAGTTGTTGGTCGGAGTAGCACTATCTCGGGAAGTGCTACAACAGCACGGATGGATTCTATACATTCCAAAGTCACAGCTGGTTCCTACCACACGCCTACTGTTCCTGGGGATGGTTCTTGACACAGAACAGAAAAAAGTGTTTCTCCCGCAGGAGAAAGCCAAGGAGCTGTCATCTCTAGTCAGAGACCTCCTGAAACCAAAACAG
Source organism: Pseudophryne corroboree (assembly GCF_028390025.1). Lineage (NCBI taxonomy): Eukaryota > Metazoa > Chordata > Amphibia > Anura > Myobatrachidae > Pseudophryne > Pseudophryne corroboree. The sequence goes on from NW_026967517.1 coordinate 825,939, forward strand.
GTATCGGTGCATCACTGCACACGAGTCCTGGGAAAAATGGTAGCTTCTTATGAAGCAAAATTACATTCGGCAGGTTCCATGCAAGAACCTTTCAGTGGGACCTCTTGGACAAGTGGTCGGGATTGCATCTTCAGATGCATCGGCTGATAACCCTGTCTCCAAGGACCAGGGTATCTCTACTGTGGTGGCTGCAGAGTGCTCATCTTCAAGAGGGCCACAGATTCGGCATACAGGACTGGGTCCTGGTAACCACGGATGCCAGCCTTCGAGGCTGGGGGGCAGTCACACAGGGAAGAAATTTCCAAGGACTTTGGTCAAGTCAGGAGTCGTCCCTACACATAAATATTCTGAAACTGAGGGCCATTTACAATGCCCTAAGTCTGGCAAGGCCTCTGCTTCAAAACCAGCCGGTACTGATCCAATCAGACAACATCACGGCAGTCGCCCATGTAACCCGACAGGGCGGCACAAGAAGCAGGATGGCGATGGCAGAAGCCACAAGGATTCTCTGATGGGCGGAAAATCACGTGTTAGCACGGTCAGCAGTGTTCATTCCGGGAGTGGACAACTGGGAAGCAGACATCCTCAGCAGACACGACCTACACCCGGGAGAGTGGGGACTTCATCCAGAAGTCTTCCAACTGTTGGTAAACCGTTGGGAAAGGCCACAGGTGGACATGATGGCGTCCCGCCTAAACAAAAAACTAGATATTGCGCCAGGTCAAGGGACCCTCAGGCAATAGCTGTGGATGCTCTAGTGACACCGTGGGTGTACCAGTCGGTTTATGTATTCCCTCCTCTGCCTCTCATACCAAAGGTACTGAGAATAATAAGAAAACGAGGAGTAAGAACGATACTCGTGGTTCCGGATGGGCCAAGAAGAGCTTGGTACCCAGAACTTCAAGAAATGATATCAGAGGACCCATGGCCTCTACCGCTCAGACAGGATCTGCTACAGCAGGGGCCCTGTCTGTTCCAAGACTTACCGTGGCTGCCTTTGACGGCATGGCGGTTGAATTCCGGATCCTAAAGGAAAAGGGGATTCCGGAAGAAGTCATTCCTACACTGATAAAAGCCAGGAAAGAAGTAACCGCAAACCATTATCACCGTATTTGGCGAAAATATGTTGCGTGGTGTGAGGCCAGGAAGGCCCCAACAGAGGAATTTCAGCTGGGTCGTTTTCTGCACTTCCTACAGTCAGGAGTGACTATGGGCCTAAAATTGGGTTCCATTAAAGTCCAGATTTCGTCTCTGTCGATGTTCTTCCAGAAAGAACTGGCTTCACTGCCTGGAGTTCAGACATTTGTAAAGGGAGTGCTACATATTCAGCCCCCTTTTGTGCCTCCTGTGGCACCTTGGGATCTCAACGTGGTGTTGAGTTTCTTAAAATCACATTGGTTTGAGCCACTTAAAACTGTGGATTTGAAATATCTCACGTGGAAAGTGGTCATGTTATTGGCCTTGGCTTCGGCCAGGCGTGTGTCAGAATTGGCGGCTTTGTCATGTAAAAGCCCTTATCTGATTTTCCATATGGATAGGGCAGAATTGAGGACTCGTCCCCAGTTTCTCCCTAAGGTGGTATCAGCTTTTCCCTTGAACCAACCTATTGTAGTGCCTGCGGCTACTAGGGACTTGGAAGATTCCAAGTTACTGGACGTAGTCAGGGCCTTAAAAATTTATATTTCCAGGACAGCTGGAGTCAGGAAAACTGACTCGCTGTTTATATTGTATGCACCCAACAAAATAGGTGCTCCTGCTTCTAAGCAGACTATTGCTCGCTGAAGTTGTAGCACAATTCAGCTGGAGCATTCTGCGGCTGGATTGCCACATCCTAAATCAGTAAAAGCCCATTCCACAAGGAAAGTGGGCTCATCTTGGGCGGCTGCCCGAGGGGTCTCGGCTTTGCAATATTGCCGAGCTGCAACTTGGTCAGGGGCAAACACGTTTGCTAAATTCTACAAAATTGATACCCTGGCTGAGGAGGACCTTGAGTTCTCTCATTCGGTGCTGCAGAGTCATCCGCACTCGCCCGCCCGTTTGGGAGCTTTGGTATAATCCCCATGGTCCTTACGGAGTTCCCAGCATCCACTAGGACGTCAGAGAAAATAAGATTTTACTCACCGATAAATCTATTTCTCGTAGTCCGTAGTGGATGCTGGGCGCCCATCCCAAGTGCGGATTGTCTGCAATACTTGTATGTAGTTATTGCCTAACTAAGAGTTATTGTTGAGCCATCTGTTGAGAGGCTCAGTTATATTTCATACTGTGAACTGGGTGTAGTATCACGAGTTATACAGTGTGATTGGTGTGGCTGGTATGAGTCTTACCCGGGATTCAAAATCCTTCCTTATTGTGTCAGCTCTTCCGGGCACAGTATCCTAACTGAGGTCTGGAGGAGGGTCATAGTGGGAGGAGCTAGTGCACACCAGATAGTACCTAATCTTTCTTTTAGAGTGCCCAGTCTCCTGCGGAGCCCGTCTATTCCCCATGGTCCTTACGGAGTTCTCAGCATCCACTACGGACTACGAGAAATAGATTTACCGGTGAGTAAAATCTTATTATAACAGTGTCCTGCCCCCGCGTGTGTCTATAACAGTGTCCTGCCCCCGCATGTGTATATAACAGTGTCCTGCCCCCGCGTGTGTATATAACAGTGTCCTACCCCCGAGTGTGTATATAAGTGTCCTGCCCCCGCGTGTGTATATAACAGTGTCCTGCCCCCGCGTGTGTATATAACCGTGTCCAGCCCCCGCGTGTGTATATGACCGTGTCCTCCCCCGCGTGTGTATATAACCGTGTCCTGCCCCCGCGTGTGTATATAACAGTGTCCTGCCCCCGCGTGTGTATATAACAGTGTCCTACCCCCGAGTGTGTATATAACCGTGTCTAGCCCCCGCGTGTGTATATGACCGTGTCCTGCCCCCGCGTGTGTATATAATCGTGTCCTGCCCCCGCGTGTGTATATAACAGTGTCCTGCCCCCACGTGTGTATATAACAGTGTCCTGCCCCCGCGTGTGTATATAACAGTGTCCTGCCCCCACGTGTGTATATAACAGTGTCCTGCCCCCGCGTGTGTATATAACAGTGTCCTGCCCCCGCGTGTGTATATAACAGTGTCCTGCCCCCGCGTGTGTATATAACCGTGTCCTGCCCCCGCGTGTGTATATAACCGTGTCCAGCCCCCGCGTGTGTATATGACCGTGTCCTGCCCCCGCGTGTGTATATGACCGTGTCCTGCCCCCGCGTGTGTATATAACAGTGTCCTGCCCCCGCGTGTGTATATAACAGTGTCCTGTCCTCGCGTGTGTATATAACAGTGTCCTGCCCCCGCGTGTGTATATAACTGTGTCCTGCCCCGAGTGTATATATAACTGTCCTGCCCTGAGTGTGTATATAACTATGTCCTACCCCCGCCTGTGTAGATAACTGTGTCCTGCCCCGCGTGTGTAGATAACTGTGTCCTGCCCCGCGTGTGTAGATAACTGTGTCCTGCACCCGCGTGTGTATATAACTGTGTCCTGCCCGTGTGTATAACTGTGTCCTGCCCCGCGTGTATATATAACTGTGTCCTGCCCCGCGTGTGTATATAACTGTGTCCTGCCCCGCGTGTATATATAACTGTGTCCTGCCCTCGTGTGTATAACTGTGTCCTGCCCTCGTGTGTATAACTGTGTCCTGACCCGCGTGTATATATAACTGTGTCCTGCCCGTGTGTATAACTATGTCCTGCCCCTCGTGTGTATAACTGTGTCCTGCCCCGCGTGTGTATAACTGTGTCCTGCCCTCGCGTGTGTATATAACAGTGTCCTGCCCCCGCGTGTGTATATAACAGTGTCCTGCCCCGCGTGTATATATAACAGTGTCCTGCCCCGCGTGTATATATAACTGTGTCCTGCCCCGAGTGTATATATAACTGTCCTGCCCTGAGTGTGTATATAACTATGTCCTGCCCCCGCGTGTGTAGATAACTGTGTCCTGCCCCGCGTGTGTTTATAACTGTGTCCTGCACCCGCGTGTATATATAACTGTGTCCTGCCCGTGTGTATAACTGTGTCCTGCCCCGCGTGTATATATAACTGTGTCCTGCCCCGCGTGTATATATAACTGTGTCCTGCCGCGCGTGTGTATAACTATGTCCTGCCCCGCGTGTGTATATAACTGTGTCCTGCCCCTGCGGTGTATAACTGTGTCCTGCCCCTGCGTGTGTATAACTGTGTCCTGCCCTGCGTGTGTATAACTGTGTCCTGCCCCGCGTGTATATATAACTGTCCTGCCCCGAGTGTATATATAACTGTGTCCTGCCCCAGCGTGTGTATATAACTGTGTCCTTCCCGCGTGTATATAAATGTGTCCTTCCCGTGTGTATATAACTGTGTCCTTCTCGCGTGTATATAACTGTGTCCTGCCCCCGCATGTGTATGTAACTGTGTCCTGCCCGTGTGTATATAACTGTGTCCTGCCCCGCGTGTGTATATATAACTGTGTCCTGCCCCGCGTGTATATATAACTGTGTCCTGCCCCGCGTGTATATATAACTGTGTCCTGCCCCGCGTGTATATATAACTGTGTCCTGCCCCGCTTGTATATATAACTGTCCTGCCCCCCGTGTATATATAACTGTGTCCTGCCCTGCGTGTGTATAACTGTGTCCTGCCCCGCGTGTGTATAACTGTGTCCTGCCCCGCGTGTGTATATTACTGTGTCCTGCCCCGCGTGTGTATAACTGTGTCCTGCCCCGCGTTTATATATAACTGTGTTCTGCCCCGCGTGTGTATAACTATGGCCCTCATTCCGAGTTGTTCGCTCAGAGTTTTTCATCGCATCGCAGTGAGAATATGCTTAGGGCGCATGCGCAATGTTCGCACTGCGGCTGCGCCAAGTAACTTTACTATGAAGAAAGTAAGTTTACTCACGGCTTTTTCATCGCTCCGGCGATCGCATTGTGATTGACAGGAAATGGGTGTTACTGGGCGGAAACACAGCGTTTTAGGGGCGTGTGGTTGAAAACGCTACCGTTTCCGGAAAAAACGCAGGAGTGGCTGGAGAAACGGTGGGAGTGCCTGGGCGAACGCTGGGTGTGTTTGTGACGTCAGCCAGGAACGAAAAGCACTGAACTGATCGCACAGGCAGAGTAAGTCTGAAGTTACTCAGAAACTGCTAACTCGTTTGTGGTCGCAATATTGCGAAGACATCGGTCGCACATTTAAGAAGATAAGATTCACTCCCAGTAGGCGTAGGCTTAGCGTGTGTAACTCTGCTAAAATCGCCTTGCGAGCGATCAACTCGGAATGAGGGCCTATGTCCTGCCCCCCGTGTGTATAACTGTGTCCTGCCCTGCGTGTATATATAACTGTGTCCTGCCCCGCGTGTATATAAATGTGTCCTGCCCCCGCGTGTGTATATAAATGTGTCCTGCCCCCGCGTGTGTATATAACTGTGTCCTGCGCCCGCGTGTGTATATAACTGTGTCCTTCCCGCGTGTATATATAACTGTGTCCTACCCCGCGTATGTATAACTATGTCCTCCCCCGCGTGTGTATATAACTGTGTCCTGCCCCGTGTGTGTATAACTGTGTCCTGCCCCGCGTGTATATATAACTGTGTCCTGCCCCGCGTGTGTATAACTGTGTCCTGCCCCGCGTGTGTATAACTGTGTCCTGCCCCCCATGTGTATAACTGTGTCCTGCCCCGCGTGTATATATAACTGTGTCCTGCCCCGCGTGTATATATAACTGTGTCCTGCCCCCGTGTGTATAACTGTGTCCTGCCCCGCGTTTATATATAACTGTGTCCTGCCCCACGTGTATATAACTGTGTCCTGCCCCGCGTGTGTATAACTGTGTCCTGCCCCGCGTGTGTATAACTGTGTCCTGCCCCCATGTGTGTATAACTGTGTCCTGCCCCCCCGTGTGTATATAACTGTGTCCTGCCCCCGCGTGTGTATAACTGTGTCCTGCCCCCATGTGTGTATAACTGTGTCCTGCCCCCCCCGTGTGTATATAACTGTGTCCTGCCCCCGCGTGTTTTTATAACTGTGTCCTGCCCCCGCGTGTGTATATAACTGTGTCCTGCCAGCGTGTATATAACTGTGTCCTGCCCCCGCGTGTTTTTATAACTGTGTCCTGCCCCCCGTGTGTATATAACTGTGTCCTGCCAGCGTGTATATAACTGTGTCCTGCCCCCGCGTGTTTTTATAACTGTGTCCTGCCTATGTGTATATAACTGTGTCCTGCCTATGTGTATATAACTGTGTCCTGCCTATGTGTATATAACTGTGTCCTGCCCCCGCGTGTGTATATAACTGTGTCCTTCCCGCATGTATATAACTGTGTCCTGCCCCCGCGTGTGTATATAACTGTGTCCTTGCCGCGTGTATATAACTGTGTACTGCCCCCACGTGTGTATAACTGTGTCCTGCCCCGCGTGTATATATAACTGTGTCCTGCCCCGCGTGTATATATAACTGTGTCCTGCCCCGCGTGTGTATAACTGTGTCCTGCCCCGCGTGTATATATAACTGTGTCCTGCCCCACGTGTGTATAACTGTGTCCTGCCCCACGTGTATATATAACAGTGTCCTGCCCCCGCGTGTGTATATAACTGTGTCCTGCCCCCGCGTGTATATATAACTGTGTCCTGCCCCCCGTGTTTATATAACTGTGTCCTGCCTCCGTGTGTGTATATAACTGTGTCCTGCCCCCGCGTGTGTATATAACTGTGTCCTGCCCCCGCGTGTGTATATAACTGTGTCCTGCCCCACGTGTATATTTAACAGTGTCCTGCCCCCGCGTGTGTATATAACAGTGTCCTGCCCCCGTGTGTGTATATAACTGTGTCCTGCCCCCGCGTGTGTATATAACTGTGTCCTGCCCCACGTGTATATATAACAGTGTCCTGCCCCTAAGTGTGTTTATAACTGTGTCCTGCCCCCCCGTGTGTATATAACTGTGTCCTGCCCCCGCGTGTGTATATAACTGTGTCCTGCCCCCGCGTGTGTATATAACTGTGTCCAGCCCCCGCGTGTTTATATAACTGTGTCCTGCCCGCGTGTGTATAACTGTGTCCTGCCCCCCCCGTGTATAACTGTGTCCTGCCCCCCGTGTATATGTAACTGTGTCCTGCCCCGCGTGTATATATAACTGTGTCCTGCCCCGCGTGCGTATATAACTGTGTCCTGCCCCGCGTGTATATATAACTGTGTCCTGCCCCACGTATATATATAACTGTGTCCTGCCCCCGCGTGTGTATATAACAGTGTCCTGCCCCCGCGTGTGTATATAACTGTGTCCTGCCCCCGCGTGTGTATATAACTGTGTCCTACTTGCGTGGGTATATAACTGTGTCCTTCCCCCGCGTGTGTATATAACTGTGTCCTGCCCCCGCGTGTGTATATAACTGTGTCCTGCCCCCGCGTGTGTATATAACTGTGTCCTGCCCCGCGTGTTTATATAACTGTGTCCTGCCCCGCGTGTGTATATAACTGTGTCCTGCCCCGCGTGTATATATAACTGTGTCCTGCCCCCGCGTGTATATATACCTGTGTCCTGCCCCGCGTGTATATATAACTGTGTCCTGCCCCGCGTGTGTATAACTGTGTCCTGCCCCGCGTGTGTATAACTGTGTCCTGCCCCGCGTGTGTATAACTGTGTCCTGCCCCCCGTGTGTATAACTGTGTCCTGCCCCGCTTGTGTATATAACTGTGTCCTGCCCCGCGTGTATATAACTGTGTCCTGCCCCGCGTGTGTATATAACTGTGTACTGCCCCGCGTGTGTATATAACTGTGTCCTGCCCCCCGTGTGTATATAACTGTGTCCTGCCCTGCGTGTGTATATAACTGTGTCCTGCGCCGCGTGTGTATATCTGTGTCCTGCCCCCATGTGTATAACTGTGTCCTGCCCCGCGTGTATATAACTGTGTCCTGCCCCGCGTGTGTATATAACTGTGTCCTGCCCCCCGTGTGTATATAACTGTGTCCTGCCCCGCGTGTATATAACTGTGTCCTGCCCCGCCTGTGTATAACTGTGTCCTGCCCCGCGTGTGTATAACTGTGTCCTGCCCCGCGTGTATATATAACTGTGTCCTGCCCCGAGTGTATATATAACTGTGTCCTGCCCCGCGTGTATATATAACTGTGTCCTGCCCCCGCGTGTATATATAACTGTGTCCTGCCCCGCGTGTATATATAACTGTGTCCTGCCCCCGCGTGTATATATAACTGTGTCCTGCCCCCGCGTGTATATATAACTGTGTCCTGCCCCGCGTGTATATATAACTGTGTCCTGCCCCGCGTGTGTATAACTGTGTCCTGCCCCGCGTGTGTATAACTGTGTCCTGCCCCGCGTGTGTATAACTGTGTCCTGCCCCGCGTGTGTATAACTGTGTCCTGCCCCGCCTGTGTATAACTGTGTCCTGCCCCGCGTGTGTATAACTGTCCTGCCCCGCGTGTGTATATAACTGTGTCCTGCTCCGCGTGTGTATGTAACAGTGTCCTGCCCCGAGTGTATATATAACTGTGTCCTGCCCCCGCGTGTGTGTATAACTGTGTCCTGCCCCGCGTGTATATATAACTGTCCTGCCCCCGCGTGTGTGTATAACTGTGTCCTGCCCCGCCTGTGTATAACTGTGTCCTGCCCCGCGTGTGTATAACTGTGTCCTGCCCCGCCTGTGTATAACTGTGTCCTGCCCCGCGTGTGTATAACTGTGTCCTGCCCCGCGTGTATATATAACTGTGTCCTGCCCCACGTGTGTATAACTGTGTCCTGCCCCACGTGTATATATAACAGTGTCCTGCCCCCGCGTGTGTATATAACTGTGTCCTGCCCCGCGTGTGTATAACTGTGTCCTGCCCCGCGTGTGTATAACTGTGTCCTGCCCCGCCTGTGTATAACTGTGTCCTGCCCCGCGTGTGTATAACTGTCCTGCCCCGCGTGTGTATATAACTGTGTCCTGCTCCGCGTGTGTATGTAACAGTGTCCTGCCCCGAGTGTATATATAACTGTGTCCTGCCCCCGCGTGTGTGTATAACTGTGTCCTGCCCCGCGTGTATATATAACTGTCCTGCCCCCGCGTGTGTGTATAACTGTGTCCTGCCCCGCCTGTGTATAACTGTGTCCTGCCCCGCGTGTGTATAACTGTGTCCTGCCCCGCCTGTGTATAACTGTGTCCTGCCCCGCGTGTGTATAACTGTGTCCTGCCCCGCGTGTATATATAACTGTGTCCTGCCCCACGTGTGTATAACTGTGTCCTGCCCCACGTGTATATATAACAGTGTCCTGCCCCCGCGTGTGTATATAACTGTGTCCTGCCCCCGCGTGTATATATAACTGTGTCCTGCCCCCCGTGTTTATATAACTGTGTCCTGCCTCCGTGTGTGTATATAACTGTGTCCTGCCCCCGCGTGTGTATATAACTGTGTCCTGCCCCCGCGTGTGTATATAACTGTGTCCTGCCCCACGTGTATATTTAACAGTGTCCTGCCCCCGCGTGTGTATATAACAGTGTCCTGCCCCCGTGTGTGTATATAACTGTGTCCTGCCCCCGCGTGTGTATATAACTGTGTCCTGCCCCACGTGTATATATAACAGTGTCCTGCCCCCGCGTGTGTGTATAACTGTGTCCTGCCCCCGCGTGTGTATATAACTGTGTCCTGCCCCCGCGTGTGTATATAACTGTGTCCAGCCCCCGCGTGTTTATATAACTGTGTCCTGCCCCCCGTGTGTATAACTGTGTCCTGCCCCCCGTGTATATGTAACTGTGTCCTGCCCCGCGTGTATATATAACTGTGTCCTGCCCCGCGTGCGTATATAACTGTGTCCTGCCCCGCGTGTATATATAACTGTGTCCTGCCCCACGTATATATATAACTGTGTCCTGCCCCCGCGTGTGTATATAACAGTGTCCTGCCCCCGCGTGTGTATATAACTGTGTCCTGCCCCCGCGTGTGTATATAACTGTGTCCTACTTGCGTGGGTATATAACTGTGTCCTTCCCCCGCGTGTGTATATAACTGTGTCCTGCCCCCGCGTGTGTATATAACTGTGTCCTGCCCCCGCGTGTTTATATAACTGTGTCCTGCCCCGCGTGTGTATATAACTGTGTCCTGCCCCGCGTGTATATATAACTGTGTCCTGCCCCCGCGTGTATATATACCTGTGTCCTGCCCCGCGTGTATATATAACTGTGTCCTGCCCCGCGTGTGTATAACTGTGTCCTGCCCCGCGTGTGTATAACTGTGTCCTGCCCCGCGTGTGTATAACTGTGTCCTGCCCCCCGTGTGTATAACTGTGTCCTGCCCCGCTTGTGTATATAACTGTGTCCTGCCCCGCGTGTATATAACTGTGTCCTGCCCCGCGTGTATATATAACTGTGTACTGCCCCGCGTGTGTATATAACTGTGTCCTGCCCCCCGTGTGTATATAACTGTGTCCTGCCCTGCGTGTGTATATAACTGTGTCCTGCGCCGCGTGTGTATATCTGTGTCCTGCCCCCATGTGTATAACTGTGTCCTGCCCCGCGTGTATATAACTGTGTCCTGCCCCGCCTGTGTATAACTGTGTCCTGCCCCGCGTGTGTATAACTGTGTCCTGCCCCGCATGTGTGTATAACTGTGTCCTGCCCCGCGTGTATATATAACTGTGTCCTGCCCCGCGTGTATATATAACTGTGTCCTGCCCCGAGTGTATATATAACTGTGTCCTGCCCCGCGTGTATATATAACTGTGTCCTGCCCCCGCATGTATATATAACTGTGTCCTGCCCCGCGTGTATATATAACTGTGTCCTGCCCCCGCGTGTATATATAACTGTGTCCTGCCCCCGCGTGTATATATAACTGTGTCCTGCCCCGCGTGTATATATAACTGTGTCCTGCCCCGCGTGTGTATAACTGTGTCCTGCCCCGCGTGTGTATAACTGTGTCCTGCCCCGCGTGTGTATAACTGTGTCCTGCCCCTGCGTGTGTATAACTGTGTCCTGCCCCAGCGTGTGTATAACTGTGTCCTGCCCCGCGTGTATATATAACTGTGTCCTGCCCCGCGTGTGTATAACTGTGTCCTGCCCCGCGTGTGTATAACTGTGTCCTGCCCCGCGTGTGTATAACTGTGTCCTGCCCCTGCGTGTGTATAACTGTGTCCTGCCCCGCGTGTATATATAACTGTGTCCTGCCCCGCGTGTATATATAACTGTGTCCTGCCCCGCGTGTGTATAACTGTGTCCTGCCCCGCGTGTGTATAACTGTGTCCTGCCCCGCGTGTGTATAACTGTGTCCTGCCCCTGCGTGTGTATAACTGTGTCCTGCCCCGCGTGTATATATAACTGTGTCCTGCCCCGCGTGTGTATAACTGTGTCCTGCCCCTGCGTGTGTATAACTGTGTCCTGCCCCGCGTGTATATATAACTGTGTCCTGCCCCGCGTGTGTATAACTGTGTCCTGCCCCGCGTGTGTATAACTGTGTCCTGCCCCCGCGTGTGTATAACTGTGTCCTGCCCCGCGTGTGTATAACTGTGTCCTGCCCCGCGTGTGTATAACTGTGTCCTGCCCTGCGTGTGTATAACTGTGTCCTGCCCCGCGTGTGTATAACTGTGTCCTGCCCCGCGTGTGTATAACTGTGTCCTGCCCCGCGTGTGTATAACTGTGTCCTGCCCCGCCTGTGTATAACTGTGTCCTGCCCCGCGTGTGTATAACTGTCCTGCCCCGCGTGTGTATATAACTGTGTCCTGCTCCGCGTGTGTATGTAACAGTGTCCTGCCCCGAGTGTATATATAACTGTGTCCTGCCCCCGCGTGTGTGTATAACTGTGTCCTGCCCCGCGTGTATATATAACTGTCCTGCCCCCGCGTGTGTGTATAACTGTGTCCTGCCCCGCCTGTGTATAACTGTGTCCTGCCCCGCGTGTGTATAACTGTGTCCTGCCCCGCGTGTGTATATAACTGTGTCCTGCTCCACGTGTGTATGTAACAGTGTCCTGCCCCGCGTGTGTATATAACAGTGTCCTGCCCCAAGTGTATATATAACTGTGTCCTGCCCCCGCGTGTATATATAACTGTGTCCTGCCCCGCGTGTATATATAACTGTGTCCTGCCCCGCGTGTGTATATAACTGTGTCCTGCTCCGCGTGTGTATAACTGTGTCCTGCCCCACGTGTATATATAACAGTGTCCTGCCCCGCGTGTGTATAACTGTGTCCTGCCCCGCGTGTATATATAACTGTCCTGCCCCGCGTGTGTATAACTGTGTCCTGCCCCGCGTGTGTATGTAACTGTGTCCTGCCCGTGTGTATATAACTGTGTCCTGCCCCGCGTGTGTATATAACTGTGTCCTGCCCCGCGTGTGTATATAACTGTGTCCTGCCCCGCGTGTGTATATAACTGTGTCCTGCCCCGAGTGTATATATAACTGTGTCCTGCCCCCGCATGTGTATGTAACTGTGTCCTGCCCGTGTGTATATAACTGTGTCCTGCCCCGCGTGTGTATATAACTGTGTCCTGCCCCGCGTGTGTATATAACTGTGTCCTGCTCCGCGTGTGTATATAACTGTCCTGCCCCGCGTGTATATATAACTGTCCTGCCCCGCGTGTGTATATAACTGTGTCCTGCTCCGCGTGTGTATGTAACAGTGTCCTGCCCCGCGTGTATATGTAACTGTGTCCTGCTCCGCGTGTGTATGTAACAGTGTCCTGCCCCGCGTGTATATGTAACTGTGTCCTGCCCGTGTGTATATAACTGTGTCCTGCCCCGCGTGTGTATATAACTGTGTCCTGCTCCGCGTGTGTATAACTGTGTCCTGCCCCCACGTGTGTATAACTATGTCCTGCCCTGCGTGTATATATAACTGTGTCCTGCCCCCGTGTGTATAACTGTGTCCTGCCCCGCGTGTGTATAACTGTGTCCTGCCCCGCGTGTGTATAACTGTGTCCTGACCCGCGTGTATATATAACTGTGTCCTGCCCGTGTGTATAACTATGTCCTGCCCCTCGTGTGTATAACTGTGTCCTGCCCCGCGTGTGTATAACTGTGTCCTGCCCTCGCGTGTGTATATAACAGTGTCCTGCCCCCGCGTGTGTATATAACAGTGTCCTGCCCCGCGTGTATATATAACAGTGTCCTGCCCCGCGTGTATATATAACTGTGTCCTGCCCCGAGTGTATATATAACTGTCCTGCCCTGAGTGTGTATATAACTATGTCCTGCCCCCGCGTGTGTAGATAACTGTGTCCTGCCCCGCGTGTGTTTATAACTGTGTCCTGCACCCGCGTGTATATATAACTGTGTCCTGCCCGTGTGTATAACTGTGTCCTGCCCCGCGTGTATATATAACTGTGTCCTGCCCCGCGTGTATATATAACTGTGTCCTGCCGCGCGTGTGTATAACTATGTCCTGCCCCGCGTGTGTATATAACTGTGTCCTGCCCCTGCGGTGTATAACTGTGTCCTGCCCCTGCGTGTGTATAACTGTGTCCTGCCCTGCGTGTGTATAACTGTGTCCTGCCCCGCGTGTATATATAACTGTCCTGCCCCGAGTGTATATATAACTGTGTCCTGCCCCAGCGTGTGTATATAACTGTGTCCTTCCCGCGTGTATATAAATGTGTCCTTCCCGTGTGTATATAACTGTGTCCTTCTCGCGTGTATATAACTGTGTCCTGCCCCCGCATGTGTATGTAACTGTGTCCTGCCCGTGTGTATATAACTGTGTCCTGCCCCGCGTGTATATATAACTGTGTCCTGCCCCGCGTGTATATATAACTGTGTCCTGCCCCGCGTGTATATATAACTGTGTCCTGCCCCGCGTGTATATATAACTGTGTCCTGCCCCGCTTGTATATATAACTGTCCTGCCCCCCGTGTATATATAACTGTGTCCTGCCCTGCGTGTGTATAACTGTGTCCTGCCCTGCGTGTGTATAACTGTGTCCTGCCCCGCGTGTGTATAACTGTGTCCTGCCCCGCGTGTGTATATTACTGTGTCCTGCCCCGCGTGTGTATAACTGTGTCCTGCCCCGCGTGTATATATAACTGTGTCCTGCCCCGCTTGTATATATAACTGTCCTGCCCCCCGTGTATATATAACTGTGTCCTGCCCTGCGTGTGTATAACTGTGTCCTGCCCCGCGTGTGTATAACTGTGTCCTGCCCCGCGTGTGTATATTACTGTGTCCTGCCCCGCATGTGTATATAACTGTGTCCTGCCCCGCGTGTATATATAACTGTGTCCTGCCCCGCGTGTGTATATAACTGTGTCCTGCCCCGCGTGTATATATAACTGTGTCCTGCCCTCGTGTGTATAACTGTGTCCTGCCCTCGTGTGTATAACTGTGTCCTGACCCGCGTGTATATATAACTGTGTCCTGCCCGTGTGTATAACTATGTCCTGCCCCTCGTGTGTATAACTGTGTCCTGCCCCGCGTGTGTATAACTGTGTCCTGCCCTCGCGTGTGTATATAACAGTGTCCTGCCCCCGCGTGTGTATATAACAGTGTCCTGCCCCGCGTGTATATATAACAGTGTCCTGCCCCGCGTGTATATATAACTGTGTCCTGCCCCGAGTGTATATATAACTGTCCTGCCCTGAGTGTGTATATAACTATGTCCTGCCCCCGCGTGTGTAGATAACTGTGTCCTGCCCCGCGTGTGTTTATAACTGTGTCCTGCACCCGCGTGTATATATAACTGTGTCCTGCCCGTGTGTATAACTGTGTCCTGCCCCGCGTGTATATATAACTGTGTCCTGCCCCGCGTGTATATATAACTGTGTCCTGCCGCGCGTGTGTATAACTATGTCCTGCCCCGCGTGTGTATATAACTGTGTCCTGCCCCTGCGGTGTATAACTGTGTCCTGCCCCTGCGTGTGTATAACTGTGTCCTGCCCTGCGTGTGTATAACTGTGTCCTGCCCCCACGTGTGTATAACTATGTCCTGCCCTGCGTGTATATATAACTGTGTCCTGCCCCCGTGTGTATAACTGTGTCCTGCCCCGCGTGTGTATAACTGTGTCCTGCCCCGCGTGTGTATAACTGTGTCCTGACCCGCGTGTATATATAACTGTGTCCTGCCCGTGTGTATAACTATGTCCTGCCCCTCGTGTGTATAACTGTGTCCTGCCCCGCGTGTGTATAACTGTGTCCTGCCCTCGCGTGTGTATATAACAGTGTCCTGCCCCCGCGTGTGTATATAACAGTGTCCTGCCCCGCGTGTATATATAACAGTGTCCTGCCCCGCGTGTATATATAACTGTGTCCTGCCCCGAGTGTATATATAACTGTCCTGCCCTGAGTGTGTATATAACTATGTCCTGCCCCCGCGTGTGTAGATAACTGTGTCCTGCCCCGCGTGTGTTTATAACTGTGTCCTGCACCCGCGTGTATATATAACTGTGTCCTGCCCGTGTGTATAACTGTGTCCTGCCCCGCGTGTATATATAACTGTGTCCTGCCCCGCGTGTATATATAACTGTGTCCTGCCGCGCGTGTGTATAACTATGTCCTGCCCCGCGTGTGTATATAACTGTGTCCTGCCCCTGCGGTGTATAACTGTGTCCTGCCCCTGCGTGTGTATAACTGTGTCCTGCCCTGCGTGTGTATAACTGTGTCCTGCCCCGCGTGTATATATAACTGTCCTGCCCCGAGTGTATATATAACTGTGTCCTGCCCCAGCGTGTGTATATAACTGTGTCCTTCCCGCGTGTATATAAATGTGTCCTTCCCGTGTGTATATAACTGTGTCCTTCTCGCGTGTATATAACTGTGTCCTGCCCCCGCATGTGTATGTAACTGTGTCCTGCCCGTGTGTATATAACTGTGTCCTGCCCCGCGTGTATATATAACTGTGTCCTGCCCCGCGTGTATATATAACTGTGTCCTGCCCCGCGTGTATATATAACTGTGTCCTGCCCCGCGTGTATATATAACTGTGTCCTGCCCCGCTTGTATATATAACTGTCCTGCCCCCCGTGTATATATAACTGTGTCCTGCCCTGCGTGTGTATAACTGTGTCCTGCCCTGCGTGTGTATAACTGTGTCCTGCCCCGCGTGTGTATAACTGTGTCCTGCCCCGCGTGTGTATATTACTGTGTCCTGCCCCGCGTGTGTATAACTGTGTCCTGCCCCGCGTGTATATATAACTGTGTCCTGCCCCGCTTGTATATATAACTGTCCTGCCCCCCGTGTATATATAACTGTGTCCTGCCCTGCGTGTGTATAACTGTGTCCTGCCCCGCGTGTGTATAACTGTGTCCTGCCCCGCGTGTGTATATTACTGTGTCCTGCCCCGCATGTGTATATAACTGTGTCCTGCCCCGCGTGTATATATAACTGTGTCCTGCCCCGCGTGTGTATATAACTGTGTCCTGCCCCGCGTGTATATATAACTGTGTCCTGCCCTCGTGTGTATAACTGTGTCCTGCCCTCGTGTGTATAACTGTGTCCTGACCCGCGTGTATATATAACTGTGTCCTGCCCGTGTGTATAACTATGTCCTGCCCCTCGTGTGTATAACTGTGTCCTGCCCCGCGTGTGTATAACTGTGTCCTGCCCTCGCGTGTGTATATAACAGTGTCCTGCCCCCGCGTGTGTATATAACAGTGTCCTGCCCCGCGTGTATATATAACAGTGTCCTGCCCCGCGTGTATATATAACTGTGTCCTGCCCCGAGTGTATATATAACTGTCCTGCCCTGAGTGTGTATATAACTATGTCCTGCCCCCGCGTGTGTAGATAACTGTGTCCTGCCCCGCGTGTGTTTATAACTGTGTCCTGCACCCGCGTGTATATATAACTGTGTCCTGCCCGTGTGTATAACTGTGTCCTGCCCCGCGTGTATATATAACTGTGTCCTGCCCCGCGTGTATATATAACTGTGTCCTGCCGCGCGTGTGTATAACTATGTCCTGCCCCGCGTGTGTATATAACTGTGTCCTGCCCCTGCGGTGTATAACTGTGTCCTGCCCCTGCGTGTGTATAACTGTGTCCTGCCCTGCGTGTGTATAACTGTGTCCTGCCCCGCGTGTATATATAACTGTCCTGCCCCGAGTGTATATATAACTGTGTCCTGCCCCAGCGTGTGTATATAACTGTGTCCTTCCCGCGTGTATATAAATGTGTCCTTCCCGTGTGTATATAACTGTGTCCTTCTCGCGTGTATATAACTGTGTCCTGCCCCCGCATGTGTATGTAACTGTGTCCTGCCCGTGTGTATATAACTGTGTCCTGCCCCGCGTGTATATATAACTGTGTCCTGCCCCGCGTGTATATATAACTGTGTCCTGCCCCGCGTGTATATATAACTGTGTCCTGCCCCGCGTGTATATATAACTGTGTCCTGCCCCGCTTGTATATATAACTGTCCTGCCCCCCGTGTATATATAACTGTGTCCTGCCCTGCGTGTGTATAACTGTGTCCTGCCCCGCGTGTGTATAACTGTGTCCTGCCCCGCGTGTGTATATTACTGTGTCCTGCCCCGCGTGTGTATAACTGTGTCCTGCCCCGCGTTTATATATAACTGTGTTCTGCCCCGCGTGTGTATAACTATGGCCCTCATTCCGAGTTGTTCGCTCAGAGTTTTTCATCGCATCGCAGTGAGAATATGCTTAGGGCGCATGCGCAATGTTCGCACTGCGGCTGCGCCAAGTAACTTTACTATGAAGAAAGTAAGTTTACTCACGGCTTTTTCATCGCTCCGGCGATCGCATTGTGATTGACAGGAAATGGGTGTTACTGGGCGGAAACACAGCGTTTTAGGGGCGTGTGGTTGAAAACGCTACCGTTTCCGGAAAAAACGCAGGAGTGGCTGGAGAAACGGTGGGAGTGCCTGGGCGAACGCTGGGTGTGTTTGTGACGTCAGCCAGGAACGAAAAGCACTGAACTGATCGCACAGGCAGAGTAAGTCTGAAGTTACTCAGAAACTGCTAACTCGTTTGTGGTCGCAATATTGCGAAGACATCGGTCGCACATTTAAGAAGATAAGATTCACTCCCAGTAGGCGTAGGCTTAGCGTGTGTAACTCTGCTAAAATCGCCTTGCGAGCGATCAACTCGGAATGAGGGCCTATGTCCTGCCCCCCGTGTGTATAACTGTGTCCTGCCCTGCGTGTATATATAACTGTGTCCTGCCCCGCGTGTATATAAATGTGTCCTGCCCCCGCGTGTGTATATAAATGTGTCCTGCCCCCGCGTGTGTATATAACTGTGTCCTGCGCCCGCGTGTGTATATAACTGTGTCCTTCCCGCGTGTATATATAACTGTGTCCTACCCCGCGTATGTATAACTATGTCCTCCCCCGCGTGTGTATATAACTGTGTCCTGCCCCGTGTGTGTATAACTGTGTCCTGCCCCGCGTGTATATATAACTGTGTCCTGCCCCGCGTGTGTATATAACTGTGTCCTGCCCCGTGTGTGTATAACTGTGTCCTGCCCCGCGTGTATATATAACTGTGTCCTGCCCCGCGTGTGTATAACTGTGTCCTGCCCCGCGTGTGTATAACTGTGTCCTGCCCCCCATGTGTATAACTGTGTCCTGCCCCGCGTGTATATATAACTGTGTCCTGCCCCGCGTGTATATATAACTGTGTCCTGCCCCCGTGTGTATAACTGTGTCCTGCCCCGCGTTTATATATAACTGTGTCCTGCCCCACGTGTATATAACTGTGTCCTGCCCCGCGTGTGTATAACTGTGTCCTGCCCCGCGTGTGTATAACTGTGTCCTGCCCCCATGTGTGTATAACTGTGTCCTGCCCCCCCGTGTGTATATAACTGTGTCCTGCCCCCGCGTGTGTATAACTGTGTCCTGCCCCCATGTGTGTATAACTGTGTCCTGCCCCCCCCCGTGTGTATATAACTGTGTCCTGCCCCCGCGTGTTTTTATAACTGTGTCCTGCCCCCGCGTGTGTATATAACTGTGTCCTGCCAGCGTGTATATAACTGTGTCCTGCCCCCGCGTGTTTTTATAACTGTGTCCTGCCCCCCGTGTGTATATAACTGTGTCCTGCCAGCGTGTATATAACTGTGTCCTGCCCCCGCGTGTTTTTATAACTGTGTCCTGCCTATGTGTATATAACTGTGTCCTGCCTATGTGTATATAACTGTGTCCTGCCTATGTGTATATAACTGTGTCCTGCCCCCGCGTGTGTATATAACTGTGTCCTTCCCGCATGTATATAACTGTGTCCTGCCCCCGCGTGTGTATATAACTGTGTCCTTGCCGCGTGTATATAACTGTGTACTGCCCCCACGTGTGTATAACTGTGTCCTGCCCCGCGTGTATATATAACTGTGTCCTGCCCCGCGTGTATATATAACTGTGTCCTGCCCCGCGTGTGTATAACTGTGTCCTGCCCCGCGTGTATATTTAACTGTGTCCTGCCCCACGTGTGTATAACTGTGTCCTGCCCCACGTGTATATATAACAGTGTCCTGCCCCCGCGTGTGTATATAACTGTGTCCTGCCCCCGCGTGTATATATAACTGTGTCCTGCCCCCCGTGTTTATATAACTGTGTCCTGCCTCCGTGTGTGTATATAACTGTGTCCTGCCCCCGCGTGTGTATATAACTGTGTCCTGCCCCCGCGTGTGTATATAACTGTGTCCTGCCCCACGTGTATATTTAACAGTGTCCTGCCCCCGCGTGTGTATATAACAGTGTCCTGCCCCCGTGTGTGTATATAACTGTGTCCTGCCCCCGCGTGTGTATATAACTGTGTCCTGCCCCACGTGTATATATAACAGTGTCCTGCCCCCGCGTGTGTTTATAACAGTGTCCTGCCCCCCCGTGTGTATATAACTGTGTCCTGCCCCCGCGTGTGTATATAACTGTGTCCTGCCCCCGCGTGTGTATATAACTGTGTCCAGCCCCCGCGTGTTTATATAACTGTGTCCTGCCCGCGTGTGTATAACTGTGTCCTGCCCCCCGTGTGTATAACTGTGTCCTGCCCCCCGTGTATATGTAACTGTGTCCTGCCCCGCGTGTATATATAACTGTGTCCTGCCCCGCGTGCGTATATAACTGTGTCCTGCCCCGCGTGTATATATAACTGTGTCCTGCCCCACGTATATATATAACTGTGTCCTGCCCCCGCGTGTGTATATAACAGTGTCCTGCCCCCGCGTGTGTATATAACTGTGTCCTGCCCCCGCGTGTGTATATAACTGTGTCCTACTTGCGTGGGAATATAACTGTGTCCTTCCCCCGCGTGTGTATATAACTGTGTCCTGCCCCCGCGTGTGTATATAACTGTGTCCTGCCCCCGCGTGTGTATATAACTGTGTCCTGCCCCGCGTGTGTATATAACTGTGTCCTGCCCCGCGTGTATATATACCTGTGTCCTGCCCCGCGTGTATATATAACTGTGTCCTGCCCCGCGTGTGTATAACTGTGTCCTGCCCCGCGTGTGTATAACTGTGTCCTGCCCCGCGTGTGTATAACTGTGTCCTGCCCCCGGTGTGTATAACTGTGTCCTGCCCCGCTTGTGTATATAACTGTGTCCTGCCCCGCGTGTATATAACTGTGTCCTGCCCCGCGTGTGTATATAACTGTGTACTGCCCCGCGTGTGTATATAACTGTGTCCTGCCCCCCGTGTGTATATAACTGTGTCCTGCCCTGCGTGTGTATATAACTGTGTCCTGCGCCGCGTGTGTATATCTGTGTCCTGCCCCCATGTGTATAACTGTGTCCTGCCCCGCGTGTATATAACTGTGTCCTGCCCCGCCTGTGTATAACTGTGTCCTGCCCCGCGTGTGTATAACTGTGTCCTGCCCCGCGTGTATATATAACTGTGTCCTGCCCCGAGTGTATATATAACTGTGTCCTGCCCCGCGTGTATATATAACTGTGTCCTGCCCCCGCGTGTATATATAACTGTGTCCTGCCCCGCGTGTATATATAACTGTGTCCTGCCCCCGCGTGTATATATAACTGTGTCCTGCCCCCGCGTGTATATATAACTGTGTCCTGCCCCGCGTGTATATATAACTGTGTCCTGCCCCGCGTGTGTATAACTGTGTCCTGCCCCGCGTGTGTATAACTGTGGCCCTCATTCCGAGTTGTTCGCTCGCAAGGCGATTATAGCAGAGTTACACACGCTAAGCCGCCGCCTACTGGGAGTGAATCTAAACATCTTAAATGTGCGACCGATGTATTCGCAATATTGCGATCAAAACCGAGTTAGCAGTTTCTGAGTAACTCCAGACTTACTCTGCCTGTGCGATCAATTCAGTGCTTTTCGGTCCCGGCTGACGTCATAAACACACCCAGCGTTCGCCCAAGCACTCCCACCGTTTCTCCAGACACGCCTGCGTTTTTTCCGGAAACGGTAGCGTTTCCTGCCACACGCCCCTAAAACGCCGTACATCCGCCCAGTAACACCCATTTCCTGTCAATCACAATGCGTTCTCCGGAGCGACGAAAAAGCCGTGAGTAAAATTACTTTCTTCTTAGTAAAGTTACTTGACGCATGCGCAGTGCGAACATTACGCATGCGCACTAAGAGAATTCTCACTGCGATGCGATGAAAAATACCGAGCGAACAACTCGGAATGAGGGCCCGTGTCCTGCCCCGCGTGTGTATAACTGTGTCCTGCCCCTGCGTGTGTATAACTGTGTCCTGCCCCGCGTGTGTATAACTGTGTCCTGCCCCGCGTGTGTATAGCTGTGTCCTGCCCCACGTGTATATATAACTGTCCTGCCCCCGCGTGTGTATATAACTGTGTCCTGCCCCCGCGTGTATATATAACTGTGTCCTGCCCCCCGTGTTTATATAACTGTGTCCTGCCTCCGTGTGTGTATATAACTGTGTCCTGCCCCCGCGTGTGTATATAACTGTGTCCTGCCCCCGCGTGTGTATATAACTGTGTCCTGCCCCACGTGTATATTTAACAGTGTCCTGCCCCCGCGTGTGTATATAACAGTGTCCTGCCCCCGTGTGTGTATATAACTGTGTCCTGCCCCCGCGTGTGTATATAACTGTGTCCTGCCCCACGTGTATATATAACAGTGTCCTGCCCCCGCGTGTGTTTATAACAGTGTCCTGCCCCCCCGTGTGTATATAACTGTGTCCTGCCCCCGCGTGTGTATATAACTGTGTCCTGCCCCCGCGTGTGTATATAACTGTGTCCTGCCCCCGCGTGTGTATATAACTGTGTCCAGCCCCCGCGTGTTTATATAACTGTGTCCTGCCCCCCGTGTGTATAACTGTGTCCTGCCCCCCGTGTATATGTAACTGTGTCCTGCCCCGCGTGTATATATAACTGTGTCCTGCCCCGCGTGCGTATATAACTGTGTCCTGCCCCGCGTGTATATATAACTGTGTCCTGCCCCACGTATATATATAACTGTGTCCTGCCCCCGCGTGTGTATATAACAGTGTCCTGCCCCCGCGTGTGTATATAACTGTGTCCTGCCCCCGCGTGTGTATATAACTGTGTCCTACTTGCGCGTGTATATAACTGTGTCCTGCCCCCGCGTGTGTATATAACTGTGTCCTGCCCCCGCGTGTTTATATAACTGTGTCCTGCCCCGCGTGTGTATATAACTGTGTCCTGCCCCGCGTGTATATATAACTGTGTCCTGCCCCCGCGTGTATATATACCTGTGTCCTGCCCCGCGTGTATATATAACTGTGTCCTGCCCCGCGTGTGTATAACTGTGTCCTGCCCCCCGTGTGTATAACTGTGTCCTGCCCCGCTTGTGTATATAACTGTGTCCTGCCCCGCGTGTATATAACTGTGTCCTGCCCCGCGTGTGTATATAACTGTGTACTGCCCCGCGTGTGTATATAACTGTGTCCTGCCCCCCGTGTGTATATAACTGTGTCCTGCCCTGCGTGTGTATATAACTGTGTCCTGCGCCGCGTGTGTATATCTGTGTCCTGCCCCCATGTGTATAACTGTGTCCTGCCCCGCGTGTATATAACTGTGTCCTGCCCCGCCTGTGTATAACTGTGTCCTGCCCCGCGTGTGTATAACTGTGTCCTGCCCCGCGTGTATATATAACTGTGTCCTGCCCCGAGTGTATATATAACTGTGTCCTGCCCCGCGTGTATATATAACTGTGTCCTGCCCCCGCGTGTATATATAACTGTGTCCTGCCCCGCGTGTATATATAACTGTGTCCTGCCCCCGCGTGTATATATAACTGTGTCCTGCCCCCGCGTGTATATATAACTGTGTCCTGCCCCGCGTGTATATATAACTGTGTCCTGCCCCGCGTGTGTATAACTGTGTCCTGCCCCGCGTGTGTATAACTGTGTCCTGCCCCGCGTGTGTATAACTGTGTCCTGCCCCGCGTGTGTATAACTGTGTCCTGCCCCTGCGTGTGTATAACTGTGTCCTGCCCCGCGTGTGTATAACTGTGTCCTGCCCCGCGTGTGTATAACTGTGTCCTGCCCCGCGTGTGTATAACTGTGTCCTGCCCCGCCTGTGTATAACTGTGTCCTGCCCCGCGTGTGTATAACTGTCCTGCCCCGCGTGTGTATATAACTGTGTCCTGCTCCGCGTGTGTATGTAACAGTGTCCTGCCCCGAGTGTATATATAACTGTGTCCTGCCCCCGCGTGTGTGTATAACTGTGTCCTGCCCCGCGTGTATATATAACTGTCCTGCCCCCGCGTGTGTGTATAACTGTGTCCTGCCCCGCCTGTGTATAACTGTGTCCTGCCCCGCGTGTGTATAACTGTGTCCTGCCCCGCGTGTGTATATAACTGTGTCCTGCTCCACGTGTGTATGTAACAGTGTCCTGCCCCGCGTGTGTATATAACAGTGTCCTGCCCCGAGTGTATATATAACTGTGTCCTGCCCCCGCGTGTATATATAACTGTGTCCTGCCCCGCGTGTATATATAACTGTGTCCTGCCCCGCGTGTGTATATAACTGTGTCCTGCTCCGCGTGTGTATAACTGTGTCCTGCCCCACGTGTATATATAACAGTGTCCTGCCCCGCGTGTGTATAACTGTGTCCTGCCCCGCGTGTATATATAACTGTCCTGCCCCGCGTGTGTATAACTGTGTCCTGCCCCGCGTGTGTATGTAACTGTGTCCTGCCCGTGTGTATATAACTGTGTCCTGCCCCGCGTGTGTATATAACTGTGTCCTGCCCCGCGTGTGTATATAACTGTGTCCTGCCCCGCGTGTGTATATAACTGTGTCCTGCCCCGAGTGTATATATAACTGTGTCCTGCCCCGCGTGTATATATAACTGTGTCCTGCCCCGCGTGTGTATAACTGTGTCCTGCCCCGCGTGTGTATAACTGTGTCCTGCCCCGCGTGTGTATAACTGTGTCCTGCCCCGCGTGTATATATAACTGTCCTGCCCCGAGTGTATATATAACTGTGTCCTGCCCGTGTGTATATAACTGTGTCCTGCCCCGCGTGTGTATATAACTGTGTCCTGCCCCCGCATGTGTATGTAACTGTGTCCTGCCCGTGTGTATATAACTGTGTCCTGCCCCGCGTGTGTATATAACTGTGTCCTGCTCCGCGTGTGTATATAACTGTCCTGCCCCGCGTGTATATATAACTGTCCTGCCCCGCGTGTGTATATAACTGTGTCCTGCTCCGCGTGTGTATGTAACAGTGTCCTGCCCCGCGTGTATATGTAACTGTGTCCTGCCCGTGTGTATGTAACTGTGTCCTGCCCCGCGTGTGTATATAACTGTGTCCTGCCCCGCGTGTGTATAACTGTGTCCTGCCCCGCGTGTGTATAACTGTGTCCTGCCCCCACGTGTGTATAACTATGTCCTGCCCTGCGTGTATATATAACTGTGTCCTGCCCCCCGTGTGTATAACTGTGTCCTGCCCCGCGTGTGTATAACTGTGTCCTGCCCCGCGTGTGTATAACTGTGTCCTGCCCCGCGTGTGTGTATAACTGTGTCCTGCCCCGCGTGTGTATATAACTGTGTCCTGCTCCGCGTGTGTATAACTGTGTCCTGCCCCGCGTGTATATATAACTGTGTCCTGCCCCCGCGTGTGTATAACTATGTCCTGCCCCGCGTGTGTATAACTGTGTCCTGCCCCCACGTGTGTATAACTATGTCCTGCCCCGCGTGTATATATAACTGTTTCCTGCCCCGCGTGTGTGTATAACTGTGTCCTGCCCCCGCGTGTGTATATAACAGTTTCCTGCCCCGCGTGTGTGTATAACTGTGTCCTGCCCCCACGTGTGTATAACTGTGTCCTGCCCCGCGTGTGTATATAACTGTGTCCTGCCCCCGCGTGTGTATAACTGTGTCCTGCCCCCACGTGTGTATAACTGTGTCCTGCCCCCCCGTGTGTATATAACTGTGTCCTGCCCCCCGTGTGTATATAACTGTGTCCTGCCAGCGTGTATATAACTGTGTCCTGCCCCCGCGTGTTTTTATAACTGTGTCCTGCCTATGTGTATATAACTGTGTCCTGCCCCCGCGTGTGTATATAACTGTGTCCTTCCCGCATGTATATAACTGTGTCCTGCCCCCGCGTGTGTATATAACTGTGTCCTTCCCGCGTGTATTTCTCTGACGTCCTAGTGGATGCTGGGGACTCCGTCAGGACCATGGGGAATAGCGGCTCCGCAGGAGACTGGGCACATCTAAAGAAAGCTTTAGGATCACCTGGTGTGCACTGGCTCCTCCCCCTATGACCCTCCTCCAAGCTTCAGTTAGATTTCTGTGCCCGACGAGAAGGGTGCACACTAGGGGCTCTCCTGAGCTCTTTGTGAAAGTTTTAGTTTAGGTTTATTATTTTCAGTGAGACCTGCTGGCAACAGGCTCACTGCATCGAGGGACTAATGGGCCCTACTCACTGGCCGAGGTGCCCGACGGCCGATACGGCCGACG
Source organism: Pseudophryne corroboree (assembly GCF_028390025.1). NCBI lineage: Eukaryota > Metazoa > Chordata > Amphibia > Anura > Myobatrachidae > Pseudophryne > Pseudophryne corroboree. The sequence goes on from NW_026967517.1 coordinate 851,737, forward strand.
AGCGACCCGGCGGCGGGGGGGGGGCAGTGACGGGGGGAGTGAAGCTTCTTCACTCCCCCCGTCACCCGGCTCCATAGAGGTGCAGGCAAATATGGACGAGATCGTCCATATTGGCCAGCATGCACAGCCGACAGGAGACCAGCGATGAACGAGCGCGGGGGCGCGCATCGTTCATCGCTTTAGTCTCCACACTGAAAGATATGAACGAGATCTCGTTCATTTATGAACGAGATCGTTCATATCTTTCAAAATATCGGCATGTGTGTAGGGCCCATAAGGGGAGAAGAAGCGAACTCACCTGCGTGCAGAGTGGATTGGGCTTCTTAGGCTACTGGACATTAGCTTCAGAGGGACGATCACAGATTCAGCCTGGATGGGTCACCGGAGCCGCGCCGCCGCCCCCCTTACAGAGCCAGAAGAGCGAAGAGGTCCGGAAAAATCGGCGGCAGAAGACGATCCTGTCTTCAGATAAGGTAGCGCACAGCACCGCAGCTGTGCGCCATTGCTCTCAGCACACTTCACACTTCGGTCACTGAGGGTGCAGGGCGCTGGGGGGGGCAGCGCCCTGAGACGCAATAAATCGATAAAACCTTATATGGCTAAAATAAATGCATCACATATAACTCCTGGGTTATATGGATGCATTTAACCCCTGCCAAACATACAGAAAAAGGATGATAAGGACGCCGAGAAAGGGGCGGAGCCTATCTCCTCAGCACACTGGCGCCATTTCCCTCACAGCTCAGTTGGAGGGAAGCTCCCTGGCTCTCCCCTGCAGTCACTACACTACAGAAAGAGGTTAAAAAAGAGAGGGGGGCACAGATTAGGCGCAGTATAAACAATACAGCAGCTATAAAGGGAAAAACACTTATATAAGGTTATCCCTGTATATATATAGCGCTCTGGTGTGTGCTGGCAAACTCTCCCTCTGTCTCCCCAAAGGGCTAGTGGGGTCCTGTCCTCTATCAGAGCATTCCCTGTGTGTGTGCTGTGTGTCGGTACGTTGGTGTCGACATGTATGAGGAGAAAAATGATGAGGAGACGGAGTAGAGTGTCTGTAATAGTGTTGTCACCCCCTAGGGGGTCGACACCTGAGTGGATGTACTGTTGAAATTGCGTGACAGTGTCAGCTTTGTATAATAGACAGTGGTTGACATGAGACAGCCGGCTACTCAGCTTGTGCATGTCCAGACGTCTCATACAGGGGCCCTAAAGCGCCCGTTACCTCAGATACAGACGCCGACAAGGGTACTGACTCCTGTGTCGACGGTGAAGAGACAACCGTGATTTCCAATAGGGCCACACATTTCATGATTGAGGCAATGGAAAAAATATGAATACCACCAAAAAGGGGTATTATGTTTGGTGAGGAAAAACTTCCTGTAGTTTTCCTGAATCTGAGAAATAAAATGAGGTGTGTGATGATGCGTGGGTTTCCCCCCGATAACAATTGATAATTTCTAAAAAGTTATTGGCAGTATACCTTTTCCCGCCAGAGGTTAGGGTGCGTTGGGAAACACCCCCTAGGGTGGATAAAGCGCTCACACGCTTGAAAAACAAGGGCTCTACCCTCTCCTGAGATGGCCGCCCTTAAGGATCCTGCTGATAGAAAGCAGGAGCGTATTCTAAAATGTATTTACACACATACTGGTGTTATACTGCGACCAGCAATCGCCTCAGCCTGGATGTGCAGTGCTGGGTGGGCGTGGTCGGATTCCCTGACTGGAAATATGATATCCTAGATAAGGACAGTATATATTATTGCCTATAGAGCAATTAAAAGATGCATTTCTATATATGCATGATGCACAGCGGAATATTTGCCGACTGGCATCAAGTATAAGTGCGTTGTCCAATTATTCCAGTAAAAGTGGTCAGGTGATGCGGATTCCAAACGGCAGTTGGAAGTATTGCCTTAAAAGAGGGGATGTACCCCAGGTCGCCTCTCAAAATAAGACGCCGTATTATGGGGCGCAGTCCTGGTTGGCAAGCGGACAAAAGGGTTCCTCTTTTCTGCTCGTGACAGAGGGAGAGGAAAATGGCTGCAGAGATCAGCCAGTTCCAAGGAACAGAAACCCTTTTCCGCCTCTGCCAAGCCCTCAGTATGACACTAGGGCTTTACAAGTTCAGGCACGGTGGGGTCCCGTTCTCAATGAATTTCAGTGCGCAGTGGGCTCACTCGCAAGTAGACCCCTGGATCCTTCAGGTAATATCTCAGGGGTACAAATTGGAATTCGAGACGTATTCCCCTCGCCGTTTCCAAAAGTCTGTTTTACCGACGTCTCCCGCTGACAGGGAGGCAGTTTTGGAAGCCATTCACAAGCTGTATTCCCAGCAGGTGATAATCAAGGTACCCCTCCTGCACAGGGAACGGGGTATTATTCCACACTATTGTGGTACCGAAGCCAGACGGCTCGGTGAGACCGATTTTAAAATCTAAAATCTTTGAACACTTGCATACAGAGGTTCAAATTCAAAATTTAGTCACTCAGAGCAGTGATTGCAAACCTGGAAGAAGGGAACTACATGATGTCTCGGGACATCAAGGATGCTTACCTTCATGTCAAAATTTACCCTTCTCACCAAGGGTATTTCAGGTTATGGTACAGAACTGTCACTATCAGTTCGGAAGCTGCCGTAGGGATGGTCCACGGCACTTCGGGTCTTTACTGAAGTAATGACCGTAATGATGATATTCCTTCGAAGGAAGGGAATTTTTAGTTATCCTTTACTTGGACGATTCCCTGATAAGGGTAAGATCCAGGGAACAGTTGGAGATCGATGTAGCACTATATCAGGTAGTGTTGCGGCAGCACGATTGGATTTTCAATATTCCAAAATCGCAGCTGGTTCCGACGACTTGTCTTCTGTTCCTAGGGATGATCCTGGACACAGTCCAGAAAGAAGGTGTTTTCTCCCGGAGGAGAAAGCCAGGGAGTTATCCGACCTAGTCAGGAACCTCCTAAAACCGAACCAAGTCTCAGTGCATCAATGCACAAGGGTTCTGGGTAAAAATGGTAGCTTCCTACGAAGCAATCCCATTCGGCAGATTCCACGCAAGACTTTCCAGTGGAACCTACTGAACAAATGGTCCGGGTCGCATCTTCAGATGCTTCAGCGGATAACCCTGTCACCAGGGACAAGGGTATCCCTCCTGTGGTGGTTGCAGAGTGCTCATCTTCTAGAGGGCCGCAGATTCGGCATTCGGAACTGGGTCCTGGTGGCCACGGATGCCAGCCTGCGAGGCTGGGGAGCAGTCACACAGGGAAGGAATTTCCAGGGCTTATGGTCAAGCCTGGAGACATCTCTTCATATAAACATTCTGAAACTAAGGGCCATTTACAATGCCCTAAGTCAAGCGAAACCCCTGCTTCAGGGTCAGGCGGTATTGATCCAATCGGACAACATCACGTCAGTCGCCCACGTAAACTGACAGGGCGGCACGAGAAGCAGGAGGGCAATGGCAGAAGCTGCAAGGATTCTTCGCTGGACGGAAAATCATGTGGTAGCACTGTCAGCAGTGTTCATTCCGGGAGTGGACAACTGGGAAGCAGACTTCCTCAGCAGACACGACCTTCACCCGGGAGAGTGGGGACTTCACCCAGAAGTCTTCCACCTGATTGTAAACCGTTGGGAAAAACCAAAGGTGGACAAAATGGCGTCCCGTCTAAACAAAAACCTAGCCAGATATTGCGCCAGGTCAAGGGACCCTCAGGCAATAGCGGTGGACGCTCTGGTAACACCGTCGGTGTACCAGTCAGTGTATGTGTTCCCTCCTCTGCCTCTCATACCAAAAGTACTGAGAATCATAAGAAGGAGAGGAGTAAGAACTATACTCATTGTTCCGGAATGGCTAAGAAGGACTTGGTATCCGGAACTTCAACAGATGCTCACGGACGAACCGTGGCCTCTACCTCTAAGAAAGGACCTGCTCCAGCAGGTGCCTTGTCTGTTCCAAGACTTACCGCGGCTGCGTTTGACGGCATGGCGGTAGAACGCCGGATCCGGAAGGAAAAAGGCATTCCAGATGAAGTCATCCCTACCCTGGTCAAGGCCAGGAAGGACGTAACCGCATAACATTAGTACCGCATTTGGCGAAAATATGTTGCGTGTTGTGAGGCCAAGAAGGCCCCTACAGAGGAATTTCAACTGGGTCGTTTCCTCCATTTCCTGCAAACAGGACTGTCTATGGGCCTAAAACTAGGGTCCATTAAGGTTCAAATTTCGGCCCTGTCAAATTTCTTCCAAAAAGAACTGGCTTCAGTACCTGAAGTTCAGACATTTGTAAAAGGGGTACTGCATATACAGCCTCCTTTTTTGTGCCTCCAGTGGCACCTTGGGATCTCAATGTGGTGTTGAGTTTCCTAAAGTCACATTGGTTTGAACCACTCACCACTGTGGACTTAAAATATCTCACATGGAAGGTGACGATGCTGTTAGGCCTGGCTTCAGCCAGGCGTGTGTCAGAATTGGCGGCTTTATCATATAAAAGCCCTTACTTAATATTTCATTCTGACAGGGCAGAATTGAGGACTTGTCCTCAATTTATACCTAAGGTGGTTTTCTGCATTTCACATGAACCAACCTATTGTGGTACCTGCGGCTACTAAGGACTTGGAGGATTCCAAGCTGCTTGACGTGGTCAGGGCCCTGAAAATATATGTTCCAGGACGGCTGGAGTCAGAAAACCTGACTCGCTGTTTATCCTGTATGCACCCAACAAACTGGGTGCTCCTGCTTCTAAGCAGACTATTGCTCGTTGGATTTGTAGTACAATTCAGCTTGCACATTCTGTGGCAGGCCTGCCACAGCCCAAAATCTTAAAATGCCCACTCCACAAGGAAGGTGGGCTCATCTTGGGCGGCTGCCCGAGGGGTCTCGGCTTTACAACTTTGCCGAGCAGTTACTTGGTCAGGAGCAAATACGTTTGTAAAATTCTACAAATTTGATACCCTGGCTGAGGAGGACCTGGAGTTCTCTCATTCGGTGCTGCAGAGTCATCCGCACTCTCCCGCCCGTTTGGGAGCTTTGGTATAATCCCCATGGTCCTTACGGAGTCCCAGCATCCACTAGGACGATAGAGAAAATAAGAATTTACTTACCGATAATTCTATTTCTCGTAGTCCGTAGTGGATGCTGGGCGCCCATCCCAAGTGCGGATTGTCTGCAATACTGGTACATAGTTATTGTTACCAAAAAATTCGGGTTATTGTTGTAGTGAGCCATCTTTTCTAGAGGCTCCTCTATTATCATGCTGTTAACTGGGTTCAGATCACAAGTTGTACAGTGTGATTGGTGTGGCTGGTATGAGTCTTACCCGGGATTCAAAATCCTTCCTTATTGTGTACGCTCGTCCGGGCACAGTATCCTAACTGAAGCTTGGAGGAGGGTCATAGGGGGAGGAGCCAGTGCACACCAGGTGATCCTAAAGCTTTCTTTAGATGTGCCCAGTCTCCTGCGGAGCCGCTATTCCCCATGGTCCTGACGGAGTCCCCAGCATCCACTACGGACTACGAGAAATAGAATTATCGGTAAGTAAATTCTTATTATAACTGTGTACTGCCCCCACGTGTGTATAACTGTGTCCTGCCCCGCGTGTATATATAACTGTGTCCTGCCCCGCGTGTATATATAACTGTGTCCTGCCCCGCGTGTGTATAACTGTGTCCTGCCCCCCGTGTGTATATATAACTGTGTCCTGCCCCGCGTGTATATATAACTGTGTCCTGCCCCGCGTGTATATATAACTGTGTCCTGCCCCGCGTGTGTATAACTGTGTCCTGCCCCCGCATGTGTATATAACTGAGTCCTGCCCCCGCATGTGTATATAACTGTGTCCTGCCCGCGTGTATATAACTGTGTACTGCCCCCGCGTGTGTATATTTAACTGTGTCCTGCCCCGCGTGTATATATAACTGTGTCCTGCCCCGGGTGTATATATAACTGTGTCCTGCCCCGCGTGTATATATAACTGTGTCCTGCCCCGCGTGTGTATATAACTGTGTCCTGCCCCGCGTGTATATATAACTGTGTCCTGCCCCGCGTGTATATATAACTGTATCCTGCCCCGCGTGTATATATAACTGTGTCCTGCCCCGCGTGTGTATATAACTGTGTCCTGCCCCGCGTGTATATATAACTGTGTCCTGCCCCGCGTGTATATATAACTGTGTCCTGCCCCACGTGTATATATAACAGTGTCCTGCCCCCGCGTTTGTATATAACTGTGTCCTGCCCCCCGTGTTTATATAACTGTGTCCTGCCTCCGTGTGTGTATATAACTGTGTCCTGCCCCCGCGTGTGTATATAACTGTGTCCTGCCCCCGCGTGTGTATATAACTGTGTCCTGCCCCCGCGTGTGTATATAACTGTGTCCTGCCCCACGTGTATATATAACAGTGTCCTGCCCCCGCGTGTGTATATAACAGTGTCCTGCCCCCGTGTGTGTATATAACTGTGTCCTGCCCCCGCGTGTGTATATAACTGTGTCCTGCCCCACGTGTATATATAACAGTGTCCTGCCCCCGCGTGTGTATATAACAGTGTCCTGCCCCCGTGTGTGTATATAACTGTGTCCTGCCCCCGCGTTTGTATATAACTGTGTCCTGCCCCCGCGTGTGTATATAACTGTGTCCTGCCCCCGCGTGTTTATATAACTGTGTCCTGCCCGCGTGTGTATAACTGTGTCCTGCCCCCCGTGTGTATAACTGTGTCCTGCCCCCCGTGTATATGTAACTGTGTCCTGCCCCGCCTGTGTATATAACTGTGTCCTGCCCACGTGTGTATATAATTGTGTCCTGCCCGCGTGTGTATATAACGGTGTCCTGCCCCCGCGTGTGTATATAACTGTGTCCTGCCCCCGTGTGTGTATATAACTGTGTCCTGCCCCGGCGTGTATATATAACTGTGTCCTGCCCCCGCGTGTGTATATAACTGTGTCCTGCCCCCGCGTGTTTATATAACTGTGTCCTGCCCGCGTGTGTATAACTGTGTCCTGCCCCCCGTGTGTATAACTGTGTCCTGCCCCCCGTGTATATGTAACTGTGTCCTGCCCCGCCTGTGTATATAACTGTGTCCTGCCCACGTGTGTATATAACGGTGTCCTGCCCCCGCGTGTGTATATAACTGTGTCCTGCCCCCGTGTGTGTATATAACTGTGTCCTGCCCCCGCGTGTGTATATAACTGTGTCCTGCCCCCGCGTGTGTATATAACTGTGTCCTGCCCCCGCGTGTGTATATAACTGTGTCCTGCCCCCGCGTGCGTGTGTATATAACTGTCCTGCCCCCGCGTGCGTGTGTATATTACTGTGTCCTGCCCCCGCGTGCGTGTGTATATAACTGTATCCTACCCCCGCGTGCGTGTGTATATATAACTGTGTCCTGCCCCCGCGTGTGTATATAACTGTGTCCTGCCCCCGCGTGCGTGTGTATATAACTGTGTCCTGCACCCGCGTGCGTGTGTATATAACTGTGTCCTGCCCCCGCGTGTGTATATAACTGTGTCCTGCCCCCGCGTGCGTGTGTTTATAACTGTGTCCTGCCCCCGCGTGCGTATATAACTGTGTCCTGCCCCGTGTGTATATATAACTGTGTCCTGCCCCACGTATATATATATAACAGTGTCCTGCCCCCGCGTGTGTATATAACTGTGTCCTGCCCCCGCGTGTGTATATAACTGTGTCCTGCCCCCGCGTGTGTATATAACTGTGTCCTGCCCCCGCGTGTGTATATAACTGTGTCCTACTTGCGTGGGTATATAACTGTGTCCTGCCCCCGCGTGTGTATATAACTGTGTCCTGCCCCCGCGTGTGTATATAACTGTGTCCTGCCCCGCGTGTGTGTATAACTGTGTCCTGCCCCGCGTGTGTATATAACTGTGTCCTGCCCCGCGTGTGTATATAACTGTGTCCTGCCCCGCGTGTGTATATCTGTGTCCTGCCCCCATGTGTATAACTATGTCCTGACCCGCGTGTATATATAACTGTGTCCTGCCCCGCGTGTGTATAACTATGTCCTGCACCGCGTGTGTATAACTGTGTCCTGCCCCTGCGGTCTATAACTGTGTCCTGCCCCTGCGTGTGTATATAACTGTGTCCTGCCCCGCGTGTGTATATAACTGTGTCCTGCCCCTGCGGTCTATAACTGTGTCCTGCCCCTGCGTGTGTATAACTGTGTCCTGCCCCGCGTGTGTATAACTGTGTCCTGCCCCCGCGTGTGTATAACTGTGTCCTGCCCAGCGTGTATATATAACTGTCCTGCCCCGAGTGTATATATAACTGTGTCCTGCCCCAGCGTGTGTATATAACTGTGTCCTGCCCCAGCGTGTGTATATAACTGTGTCCTGCCCCCGCGTGTGTATATAACTGTGTCCTTCCCGCGTGTATATAACTGTGTGCTTTCCGTGTGTATATAACTGTGTCCTTCTCGCGTGTATATAACTGTGTCCTGCCCTCGCATGTGTATGTAACTATGTCCTGCCCCGCGTGTATATATAACTGTGTCCTGCCCCGCGTGTATATATAACTGTGTCCTGCCCCGCGTGTATATATAACTGTGTCCTGCCCCGCGTGTATATATAACTGTGTCCTGCCCCGCTTGTATATATAACTGTGTCCTGCCCCGCTTGTATATATAACTGTCCTGCCCCCCGTGTATATATAACTGTGTCCTGCCCCGCGTGTGTATAACTGTGTCCTGCCCCGCTTGTGTATAACTGTGTCCTGCCCCGCGTGTGTATATAACTGTGTCCTGCCCCGCGTGTGTATAACTGTGTCCTGCCCCGCTTGTATATATAACTGTGTCCTGCCCCGCTTGTATATATAACTGTCCTGCCCCCCGTGTATATATAACTGTGTCCTGCCCTGCGTGTATATATAACTGTGTCCTGCCCCCGCGTGTATATATAACTGTGTCCTGCCCCGCTTGTATATATAACTGTGTCCTGCCCTGCGTGTGTATAACTGTGTCCTGCCCCGCTTGTATATATAACTGTGTCCTGCCCCGCTTGTATATATAACTGTCCTGCCCCCCGTGTATATATAACTGTGTCCTGCCCTGCGTGTATATATAACTGTGTCCTGCCCCCGCGTGTATATATAACTGTGTCCTGCCCCGCTTGTATATATAACTGTGTCCTGCCCCGCGTGTATATATAACTGTGTCCTGCCCCGCTTGTATATATAACTGTGTCCTGCCCCGCTTGTATATATAACTGTCCTGCCCCCCGTGTATATATAACTGTGTCCTGCCCCGCGTGTGTATAACTGTGTCCTGCCCCGCTTGTGTATAACTGTGTCCTGCCCCGCGTGTGTATATAACTGTGTCCTGCCCCGCGTGTGTATAACTGTGTCCTGCCCCGCGTGTATAACTGTGTCCTGCCCCGCGTGTATATATAACTGTGTCCTGCCCCGCGTGTGTATAACTGTGTCCTGCCCCGCGTGTATATATAACTGTGTCCTGCCCCGCGTGTGTATAACTGTGTCTTGCCCCGCGTGTGTGTATAACTGTGTCCTGCCCCCGTGTGTGTATATAACTTTGTCCTGCCCCCGCGTGTGTATATAACTTTGTCCTGCCCCCGCGTGTGTATATAACTTTGTCCTGCCCCCGCGTGTGTATATAACTGTGTCCTGCCACGCGTGTGTATAACTGTGTCCTGCCCCGCATGTGTGTATAACTGTGTCCTGCCCCGCGTGTGAGTATAACTGTGTCCTGCCCCCGCGTGCGTGTGTATATAACGGTGTCCTGCCCCCGCGTGCGTGTGTATATAACTGTGTCCTGCCCCCGCGTGCGTGTGTATATAACTGTGTCCTGCCCCCGCGTGTGTTTATAACTGTGTCCTGCCCCCGCGTGCGTGTGTATATAACTGTGTCCTGCCCCCGCGTGTGTATATAACTGTGTCCTGCCCCCGCGTGTGTATATAACTGTGTCCTGCCCCGCGTGTGTGTATAACTGTGTCCTGCCCCGCGTGTGTGTATAACTGTGTCCTGCCCCGCGTGTGTGTATAACTGTGTCCTACCCCGCGTGTGTATATAACTGTGTCCTGCCCCGCGTGTGTATATCTGTGTCCTGCCCCCATGTGTATAACTATGTCCTGACCCGCGTGTATATATAACTGTGTCCTGCCCCTGCGTGTGTATAACTGTGTCCTGCCCCGCGTGTATATAACTGTGTCCTGCCCCGCGTGTATATATAACTGTGTCCTGCCCCGCGTGTGTATATAACTGTGTCCTGCCCCGCGTGTCTATATAACTGTGTCCTGCCCTGCGTGTCTATATAACTGTGTCCTGCCCCGCGTGTCTATATAACTGTGTCCTGCCCCGCGTGTTTATATAACTGTGTCCTGCCCCGCGTGTGTATATAACTGTGTCCTGCCCCGCGTGTATATAACTGTGTCCTGCCCCGCGTGTGTATATAACTGTGTCCTGCCCCGCGTGTGTGTATAACTGTGTCCTGCCCCGCGTGTGTATATAACTGTGTCCTGCCCCGCGTGTGTATATCTGTGTCCTGCCCCCATGTGTATAACTATGTCCTGACCCGCATGTATATATAACTGTGTCCTGCCGCGCGTGTGTATAACTATGTCCTGCCCCGCGTGTGTATATAACTGTGTCCTGCCCCTGCGTGTGTATAACTGTGTCCTGCCCCTGCGTGTGTATAACTGTGTCCTGCCCCGCGTGTGTATAACTGTGTCCTGCCCCGCGTGTATATATAACTGTCCTGCCCCGAGTGTATATATAACTGTGTCCTGCCCCAGCGTGTGTATATAACTGTGTCCTGCCCCCGCGTGTGTATATAACTGTGTCCTTCCCGCGTGTATATAACTGTGTCCTTCCCGTGTGTATATAACTGTGTCCTTCTCGCGTGTATTTCTCTATCGTCCTAGTGGATGCTGGGGTTCCGAACGGACCATGGGGAATAGCGGCTCCGCAGGAGACAGGGCACAAAAAGTAAAGCTTTAGGATCAGGTGGTGTGCACTGGCTCCTCCCCCTATGACCCTCCTCCAAGCCTCAGTTAGGTTTTTGTGCCCGTCCGAGAAGGGTGCAATCTAGGTGGCTCTCCTAAAGAGCTGCTTAGAAAAGTTTAGTTTAGGTTTTTTATTTTACAGTGAGTCCTGCTGGCAACAGGATCACTGCATCGAGGGACTTAGGGGAGAAGAAGCGAACTCACCTGCGTGCAGGATGGATTGGCTTCTTAGGCTACTGGACATTAGCTCCAGAGGGACGATCACAGGTACAGCCTGGATGGGTCACCGGAGCCGCGTCGCCGGCCCCCTTGCAGATGCTGAAAAGAGAAGAGGTCCAGAAATCGGCGGCAGAAGACTCCTCAGTCTTCTTAAGGTAGCGCACAGCACTGCAGCTGTGCGCCATTGCTCTCAGCACACTTCACACTGCAGTCACTGAGGGTGCAGGGCGCTGGGGGGGGGGGGGCGCCCTGGGCAGCAATGAAAACCTGTTATTTGGCAAAAAATACCTCACATATAGCCTCCGGGGGCTATATGGAGATATTTAACCCCTGCCAGAATCCGTTGAAGAGCGGGAGACGAGCCCGCCGAAAAAGGGGCGGGGCCTATCTCCTCAGCACACAGCGCCATTTTCCCTCACAGAAAGGCTGGAGGGAAGGCTCCCAGGCTCTCCCCTGCACTGCACTACAGAAAGGGGTTAAAACAGAGAGGGGGGGCACTAATTTGGCGATATTAATATATATAAAGATGCTATAAGGGAAAAACACTTATATAAGGTTGTCCCTATATAATTATAGCGTTTTTTGGTGTGTGCTGGCAAACTCTCCCTCTGTCTCTCCAAAGGGCTAGTGGGGTCCTGTCCTCTATCAGAGCATTCCCTGTGTGTGTGCTGTGTGTCGGTACGTGTGTGTCGACATGTATGAGGACGATGTTGGTGAGGAGGCGGAGCAATTGCCTGTAATGGTGATGTCACTCTCTAGGGAGTCGACACCGGAATGGATGGCTTATTTAGGGAATTACGTGATAATGTCAACACGCTGCAAGGTCGGTTGACGACATGAGACGGCCGACAAACCAATTAGTACCGGTCCAGACGTCTCAAAAACACCGTCAGGGGTTTCTAAAACGCCCATTTACCTCAGTCGGTTGACACAGACACGGACACTGAATCCAGTGTCGACGGTGAATAAACAAACGTATTCCTCATTAGGGCCACACGTTAAGGGCAATGAAGGAGGTGTTACATATTTCTGATACTACAAGTACCACAAAAAAGGGTATTATGTGGGAGTGAAAAAACTACCGTAGTTTTTCCTGAATCAGATAAAATAAAATGAAGTGTGTGATGATGCGTGGGTTTACCCCGATAGCAAATATTGGCGTTATACCCTTTCCCGCCAGAAGTTAGGGCGCGTTGGGAAACACCCCTTAGGGTGGATAAGGCGCTCACACGCTTATCAAGTGGCGTTACCGTCTCCAGATACGGCCGCCCTCAAGGAGCCAGCTGATAGGAAGCTGGAAAAATATCCTAAAAAGTATATAACACATACGGTGGTTATACTGCGACCAGCGATCGCCTCAGCCTGGAGATGCAGTGCTGGGTTGGCTTGGTCGGATTCCCTGACTGAAAATATTTTAGTGATATAGAGCATTTAATAGGATGCAGTCTATATATATATATGCGAGATGCACAGAGGGATATTTGCACTCTGGCATCAAGATAAGTGCGTTGTCCATATCTGCCAGAAGATGTTATGGACACGACAGTTGTCAGGTGATGCAATACGGCACATGGAAGTATGGTCGTATAAAGGAGAGGAGGTACTTGGGGTCGGTCCATCGGACCTGGGGGCCACGGCAACAGCTGGGAAATCCAACCTTTTTATCCCAAGTCACATCTCAGCAGAAAAAGACACTGTCTTTTCAGCCTCAATCCTTCCGTTCCCATAAGGGCAAGCGGGCAAAAGGCCAGTCATATCTGCCCAGATAGAGGAAAGGGAAGTAGACTGCAGAAGGCAGCCCCTTCCCAGGAACAGAAGCCCTCCACCGAGTCTGCCAAGTCCTCAGCATGACGCTGGGGCCGTGCAAGCAGACTCAGGTGAGGTGGGGGGGTCGTCTCAAGAGTCTCAGCGCGCAGTGGGATCACTCGCAAGTTGATCCCTAGATCGTACAAGTATTATTCCAGGGGTACAGTTTGGAGATTCGAGACATCTTCTCCTCGCAGGTTCCTGAAGTCTGCTTTACCAACGGCTCCCTCCGACAGGGAGGCAGTATTGGAAACAATTCACAAGCTGTATTTCCAGCAGGTGATAATCAAAGTACCCCTCCTACAATCAAGGAAAAGGGTATTAGTCTTCCACACTATATTGTGGTACTGAAGCCAGACGGCTTGGTGAGACATATTCTAAATCTGAAATCTTTGAACACTTACATACAAAGGTTCAAATCAAGATGGAGTCACTCAGAACAGTGAAAGCGAACCGGAAAAAAGGGGACTATATGGTGTCCCTGGACATCAAGGATTACCTCCATGTCCAAATTTGCCCTTCTCAACAAGGGTACCTCTGGTTCGTGGTACAGAACTGTCAATATCAGTTTCAGACGCTGCCGTTGAATTATCCACGGCACCCCGGGCCTTTACCAAGGTATTGGCCGAAAAGATGATTCTCTTCAAAGAAAAAGGCATCTTAATTATCCCTTACTTGGACGATATCCTGAAAAGGGCAAGGTCCAGAGAACAGTTGGAGGTCGGAATAGCACTATCTAAAGTAGTTCTACGACAGCACGAGTGGATTCTAAATATTCCAAAAATCGCAGCTGTTTTCCGACGATACGTCTGCTGTTCCTAGGAATGATTCTGGGCATAGTCCAGAAAAAGGTGTTTCTCCTGGAGGAGAAAGCCAGGGAGCTATCCGAACTAGTCAGAAACCTCCTAAAACCAGGCCAAGTATCAGTGCATCAATGCACAGGAGTCCTGGGTAAAATGGTGGCTTCTTACGAAGCAATTCCATTCGGCAGATCTCACGCAAAAAATTTTCAGGGGGATTTGCTGGACGAATGGTCCGGATCGCATCTTCAGATGCATCAGCAGATAATCCTGTCTCCAAGGACAAGGGTGTCTCTTCTGTGGGGGCTGCAGAGTGCTCATCTTCTAGAGGACAGCACATTCAGCATTCAGGACTGTGTTCTGGTGACCACGGATGCCAGCCTGAGAGGCTGGGAAGCAGTCACACAGGGAAGAAATTTCCAAGGAGTGTGGTCAAGTCTGGAGACTTCTCTCCACATGAATATACTGGAGCTAAGAGCAATTTACAATGCTCTGAGCCTAGGAAGACCTCTGCTTCAAAGTCAACCGGTGCTGATCCAGTCGGACATCATCATGGCAGTCGCCCACGTAAACAGACGGGGCGGCACAAGAAGCAGGAGGGCAATGGCAGCAAGAACTTTTCGCTGGGCGAAAAATCATGTGATAACACTGTCAGCAGTGTTCATTCCGGGAGTGGACAACTGGGAAAATTTCCTCAGCAGGAATGAATTCCACCCGGAAAAGTGGGAACTTCATCTGGAAGTTTCCACATGATTGTAAACCGTTGGGAAAGACCAAAGGTGGTCATGATGGCGTCCCACCTGAAGCGCCAGGTCAAGAAACCCTCAGGCAATAGCTGGGACGCTCTGGTAACACCGTGGGTGTACCAGTCGGTGTATGTGTTCCCTCCTCTGCCTCTCATACCCAGGGTATTGAGAATTATAGGAAGGAGAGGAGTAAGAATTATACTCGTGGCTCCGGTTTGGCCAAGAAGGACTCGGTACCCGGAACTTCAAGAGATACTAAGAAGGGTCTTGATTCAGCAAGAATCATGTCTGTTCCAAGACTTACCGCAGCTGCGTTGACGCCGGGGCGGGTGAACGCCGGATCCTAAGGGAAAAAGGCATTCCGGAAGAGGTCATCCCTACCCTGGTCAGAGCCAGGAAGGAGGTTACCGCACAACATTATCACAGCTTAGGTGAAAATATGTTCCATGGTGTGAGGCCAGGAAGGCTCCACGGAAGAATTTCAACTAGGTTAATTCCTATATTTCCTGCAAACAGGAGTGTCTATGGGCCTCAAATTGGGGTCCATTAAGGTTCAAATTTCGGCCTGTCGATTTTCTTCCAGAAAGAATTGGCTTCAGTTCCTGAAGTCCAGAAGTTTGTCAAGGGAGTACTGCATATACAACCCCCTTTTGATGTCTCCAGTGGCACTGGGGGATCTCAACGTAGTTTTGGGATTCCAAAAATCACATTGGTTTAAACCACTCAAATCTGTGGATTTGATATATCTCACATGGAAAGTGACCATGCTGTTGGTCCTGGCCTCGGCCAGGCGAGTGTCAGAATTGGCGGCTTTGTCTCACAAAGCCATATCTGATTGTCCATTCGGACAGAGCAAAGCTGCGGACTCGTCCCCAGTTTCTCCCTAAGGTGGTGTCAGCGTTTCACCTGAACCAGCTTATTGTGGTACCTGCGGCTACTAGGGACTTGGAGGACTCCAAGTTGCTGGATGTTGTCAGGGCCCTGAAAATATAGTTTTCCAAGTCGGCTGGAGTCAGGAAATCTGACTTGCTGTTTATCCTGTATGCACCCAACAAACTGGGTGCTCCTGCTTCTAAGCAGACTATTGCTCGTTGGATTTGTAGTACAATTCAGCTTGCACATTCTGTGGCAGGATTGCCACAGTCAAAAATATGTAAATGCCCATTCCACAAGGAAGGTGGGCTCATCTTGGGCGGCTGCCCGAGGGGTCTCGGCTTTACAACTTTGCCGAGCAGTTACTTGGTCAGGAGCAAATACGTTTGTAAAATTCTACAAATTTGATACCCTGGCTGAGGAGGACCTGGAGTTCTCTCATTCGGTGCTGCAGAGTCATCCGCACTCTCCCGCCCGTTTGGGAGCTTTGGTATAATCCCCATGGTCCTTACGGAGTCCCAGCATCCACTAGGACGATAGAGAAAATAAGAATTTACTTACCGATAATTCTATTTCTCGTAGTCCGTAGTGGATGCTGGGCGCCCATCCTAAGTGCGGATTGTCTGCAATACTTGTACATAGTTATTGTTACAAAAATCGGGTTATTATTGTTGTGAGCCATCTTTTCAGAGGCTCCGCTGTTATCATGCTGTTAACTGGGTTCAGATCACAGGTTGTACAGTGTGATTGGTGTGGCTGGTATGAGTCTTACCCGGGATTCAAAATCCTTCCTTATTGTGTACGCTCGTCCGGGCACAGTATCCTAACTGAGGCTTGGAGGAGGGTCATAGGGGGAGGAGCCAGTGCACACCACCTGATCCTAAAGCTTTACTTTTTGTGCCCTGTCTCCTGCGGAGCCGCTATTCCCCATGGTCCTTTCGGAACCCCAGCATCCACTACGGACTCCGAGAAATAGAATTATCGGTAAGTAAATTCTTATTATAACTGTGTCCTGCCCCCGCATGTGTATGTAACTGTGTCCTGCCCGTGTGTATATAACTGTGTCCTGCCCCGTGTGTATATATAACTGTCCTGCCCCGCGTGTATATATAACTGTGTCCTGCCCCGCGTGTATATATAACTGTGTCCTGCCCCGCTTGTATATATAACTGTGTCCTGCCCCGCGTGTGTATAACTGTGTCCTGCCCCGCGTGTGTATAACTGTGTCCTGCCCCGCGTGTGTATATAACTGTGTCCTGCCCCGCGTGTATATATAACTGTGTCCTGCTCCGCGTGTGTATAACTGTGTCCTGCCCCGCGTGTGTATAACTGTGTCCTGCCCCGCGTGTATATATAACTGTGTCCTGCCCCGCGTGTGTATAACTGTGTCCTGCCCCGAGTGTGTATAACTGTGTCCTGCCCCGCGTGTGTATATAACTGTGTCCTGCCCCGCGTGTATATATAACTGTGTCCTGCTCCGCGTGTGTATAACTGTGTCCTGCCCCGCGTGTGTATAACTGTGTCCTGCCCCGCGTGTATATATAACTGTGTCCTGCCCCGCGTGTATATATAACTGTGTCCTGCCCCGCGTGTGTATAACTGTGTCCTGCCCCGCGTGTGTATAACTGTGTCCTGCCCCGCGTGTGTATATAACTGTGTCCTGCCCCGCGTGTGTATAACTGTGTCCTGCCCCCGCGTGTATAACTGTGTCCTGCCCAGCGTGTATATAACTGTGTCCTGCCCCCGCGTGCGTGTGTATATAACTGTGTCCTGCCCCCGCGTGCGTGTGTATATAACTGTGTCCTGCCCCCGCGTGCATGTGTATATAACTGTGTCCTGCCCCCGCGTGCGTGTGTATATAACTGTGTCCTTCCCCCGCGTGCGTATATAACTGTGTCCTGCCCCGCGTGTATATATAACTGTGTCCTGCCCCGCGTGTGTATAACTGTGTCCTGCCCCGCGTGTGTATATATAACTGTGTCCTGCCCCGCGTGTATATATAACAGTGTCCTGCCCCCGCGTGTGTATATAACTGTGTCCTGCCCCCGCGTGTGTATATAACTGTGTCCTGCCCCGCGTGTATATATAACAGTGTCCTGCCCCCGCGTGTGTATATAACAGTGTCCTGCCTCCGTGTGTGTATATAACTGTCCTGCCCCGCGTGTGTATATAACTGTGTCCTGCCCCACGTGTATATATAACAGTGTCCTGCCCCCGCGTGTGTATAGAACAGTGTCCTGCCCCGTGTGTGTATATAACTGTGTCCTACCCCCGCGTGTGTATATAACTGTGTCCTGCCCCACGTGTGTATATAACAGTGTCCTGCCCCCGCGTGTATATATAACAGTGTCCTGCCCCCGCGTGTGTATATAACTGTGTCCTGCCCCCGCGTGTGTATATAACTGTGTCCTACTTGCGTGGGTATATAACTGTGTCCTGCCCCGCGTGTGTATATAACTGTGTCCTGCCCGCGTGTATATAACTGTGTCCTGCCCCCGCGTGTGTATATAACTGTGTCCTGCCCCAGCGTGTGTATATAACTGTGTCCTGCCCCCGCGTGTTTATATAACTGTGTCCTGCCCGCGTGTGTATAACTGTGTCCTGCCCGCGTGTGTATATAATTGTGTCCTGCCCGCGTGTGTATATAACTGTGTCCTGCCCCCCGTGTGTATAACTGTGTCCTGCCCCGCGTGTATATATAACTGTGTCCTGCCCCGCGTGTGTATACCTTTGTTCTGCCCTGCGTGTGTATATAACTGTGTCCTGCCCCCGCGTGTGTATATAACTGTGTCCTGCCCCCGCGTGTGTATATAACTGTGTCCTGCCCCCATGTGTATATATAACAGTGTCCTGCCCCCGCGTGTGTATATAACTGTGTCCTGCCCCCGCGTGTGTATATAACTGTGTCCTGCCCCGCGTGTATATATAACAGTGTCCTGCCCCCGCGTGTGTATATAACAGTGTCCTGCCTCCGTGTGTGTATATAACTGTCCTGCCCCGCGTGTGTATATAACTGTGTCCTGCCCCACGTGTATATATAACAGTGTCCTGCCCCCGCGTGTGTATAGAACAGTGTCCTGCCCCGTGTGTGTATATAACTGTGTCCTACCCCCGCGTGTGTATATAACTGTGTCCTGCCCCACGTGTGTATATAACAGTGTCCTGCCCCCGCGTGTATATATAACAGTGTCCTGCCCCCGCGTGTGTATATAACTGTGTCCTGCCCCCGCGTGTGTATATAACTGTGTCCTACTTGCGTGGGTATATAACTGTGTCCTGCCCCGCGTGTGTATATAACTGTGTCCTGCCCGCGTGTATATAACTGTGTCCTGCCCCCGCGTGTGTATATAACTGTGTCCTGCCCCAGCGTGTGTATATAACTGTGTCCTGCCCCCGCGTGTTTATATAACTGTGTCCTGCCCGCGTGTGTATAACTGTGTCCTGCCCGCGTGTGTATATAATTGTGTCCTGCCCGCGTGTGTATATAACTGTGTCCTGCCCCCCGTGTGTATAACTGTGTCCTGCCCCGCGTGTATATATAACTGTGTCCTGCCCCGCGTGTGTATACCTTTGTTCTGCCCTGCGTGTGTATATAACTGTGTCCTGCCCCCGCGTGTGTATATAACTGTGTCCTGCCCCCGCGTGTGTATATAACTGTGTCCTGCCCCCGCGTGTTTATATAACTGTGTCCTGCCCCCGCGTGTGTATATAACTGTGTCCTGCCCCCGCGTGTGTATATAACTGTGTCCTGCCCCCGCGTGTGTATATAACTGTGTCCTGCCCCCGCGTGCGTGTGTATATAACTGTGTCCTGCCCCCGTGTGCGTGTGTATATAACTGTGTCCTGCCCCCGCGTGTGTGTGTATATAATTGTGTCCTGCCCCCGCGTGTGTGTGTATATAATTGTGTCCTGCCCCCGCGTGCGTGTGTATATAACTGTGTCCTGCTCCCGCGTGCGTGTGTATATATAACTGTGTCCTGCCCCCGCGTGTGTATATAACTGTGTCCTGCCCCCGCGTGCGTGTGTATATAACTGTCCTGCACCCGCGTGCGTGTGTATATAACTGTGTCCTGCCCCCGCGTGCGTGTGTATATAACTGTGTCCTGCCCCCGCATGCGTGTGTATATAACTGTCCTGCCCCCGCGTGCGTGTGTACATAACTGTATCCTGCCCCCGCGTGCGTGTCTATATAACGTTGTCCTGCCCCCGCGTGCGTGTCTATATAACTGTGTCCTGCCCCCGCGTGCGTGTGTATATAACTGTGTCCTGCCCCCGCGTGCGTGTGTATATAACTGTGTCCTGCCCCCGCATGCGTGTGTATATAACTGTCCTGCCTCCGCGTGCGTGTGTACATAACTGTGTCCTGCCCCCGCGTGCGTGTGTATATAACGGTGTCCTGCCCCCGCGTGCGTGTCTATATAACTGTGTCCTGCCCCCGCGTGCGTGTGTATATAACTGTGTCCTGCCCCCGCGTGCGTGTGTTTATAACTGTGTCCTGCCCCCGCGTGCGTGTGTATATAACTGTGTCCTGCCCCCGCGTGCGTATATAACTGTGTCCTGCCCCCGCGTGCGTATATAACTGTGTCCTGCCCTGCGTGTATATATAACTGTGTCCTGCCCCACGTATATATATCAGTGTCCTGCCCCCGCGTGTGTATATAACAGTGTCCTGCCCCCGCGTGTGTATATAACTGTGTCCTGCCCCCGCGTGTGTATATAACTGTGTCCTGCCCCCGCGTGTGTATATAACTGTGTCCTACTTGCGTGGGTATATAACTGTGTCCTGCCCCGCGTGTGTATATAACTGTGTCCTGCCCGCGTGTATATAACTGTGTCCTGCCCCCGCGTGTGTATATAACTGTGTCCTGCCCCAGCGTGTGTATATAACTGTGTCCTGCCCCCGCGTGTTTATATAACTGTGTCCTGCCCGCGTGTGTATAACTGTGTCCTGCCCGCGTGTGTATATAATTGTGTCCTGCCCGCGTGTGTATATAACTGTGTCCTGCCCCCCGTGTGTATAACTGTGTCCTGCCCCGCGTGTATATATAACTGTGTCCTGCCCCGCGTGTGTATACCTTTGTTCTGCCCTGCGTGTGTATATAACTGTGTCCTGCCCCCGCGTGTGTATATAACTGTGTCCTGCCCCCGCGTGTGTATATAACTGTGTCCTGCCCCCGCGTGTTTATATAACTGTGTCCTGCCCCCGCGTGTGTATATAACTGTGTCCTGCCCCCGCGTGTGTATATAACTGTGTCCTGCCCCCGCGTGTGTATATAACTGTGTCCTGCCCCCGCGTGCGTGTGTATATAACTGTGTCCTGCCCCCGTGTGCGTGTGTATATAACTGTGTCCTGCCCCCGCGTGTGTGTGTATATAATTGTGTCCTGCCCC
Organism: Pseudophryne corroboree; assembly: GCF_028390025.1. Classification (NCBI taxonomy): domain Eukaryota; kingdom Metazoa; phylum Chordata; class Amphibia; order Anura; family Myobatrachidae; genus Pseudophryne; species Pseudophryne corroboree. The sequence goes on from NW_026967517.1 coordinate 872,534, forward strand.
CGCGTGTGTGTGTATATAATTGTGTCCTGCCCCCGCGTGCGTGTGTATATAACTGTGTCCTGCTCCCGCGTGCGTGTGTATATATAACTGTGTCCTGCCCCCGCGTGTGTATATAACTGTGTCCTGCCCCCGCGTGCGTGTGTATATAACTGTCCTGCACCCGCGTGCGTGTGTATATAACTGTGTCCTGCCCCCGCGTGCGTGTGTATATAACTGTGTCCTGCCCCCGCATGCGTGTGTATATAACTGTCCTGCCCCCGCGTGCGTGTGTACATAACTGTATCCTGCCCCCGCGTGCGTGTCTATATAACGGTGTCCTGCCCCCGCGTGCGTGTCTATATAACTGTGTCCTGCCCCCGCGTGCGTGTGTATATAACTGTGTCCTGCCCCCGCGTGCGTGTGTATATAACTGTGTCCTGCCCCCGCATGCGTGTGTATATAACTGTCCTGCCTCCGCGTGCGTGTGTACATAACTGTGTCCTGCCCCCGCGTGCGTGTGTATATAACGGTGTCCTGCCCCCGCGTGCGTGTCTATATAACTGTGTCCTGCCCCCGCGTGCGTGTGTATATAACTGTGTCCTGCCCCCGCGTGCGTGTGTTTATAACTGTGTCCTGCCCCCGCGTGCGTGTGTATATAACTGTGTCCTGCCCCCGCGTGCGTATATAACTGTGTCCTGCCCCCGCGTGCGTATATAACTGTGTCCTGCCCTGCGTGTATATATAACTGTGTCCTGCCCCACGTATATATATCAGTGTCCTGCCCCCGCGTGTGTATATAACAGTGTCCTGCCCCCGCGTGTGTATATAACTGTGTCCTGCCCCCGCGTGTGTATATAACTGTGTCCTGCCCCCGCGTGTGTATATAACTGTGTCCTACTTGCGTGGGTATATAACTGTGTCCTGCCCCCGCGTGTGTATATAACTGTGTCCTACTTGCGTGGGTATATAACTGTGTCCTGCCCCGCGTGTGTATATAACTGTGTCCTGCCCCGCGTGTGTGTATAACTGTGTCCTGCCCCGCGTGTGTGTATAACTGTGTCCTGACCCGCGTCTGTATATAACTGTGTCCTGTCCCGCGTGTGTAAATAACTGTGTCCTGCCCCGCGTGTGTATATAACTGTGTCCTGCCCCGCGTGTGTATATAACTGTGTCTTGCCTCGCGTGTGTATATAACTGTGTCCTGCCCCGCGTGTGTGTATAACTGTGTCCTGCCCCGCGTGTTTATATAACTGTGTCCTGCCCGCGTGTGTATAACTGTGTCCTGCCCGCGTGTGTATATAATTGTGTCCTGCCCGCGTGTGTATATAACTGTGTCCTGCCCCCCGTGTGTATAACTGTGTCCTGCCCCGCGTGTATATATAACTGTGTCCTGCCCCGCGTGTGTATACCTTTGTCCTGCCCTGCGTGTGTATATAACTGTGTCCTGCCCCCGCGTGTGTATATAACTGTGTCCTGCCCCGCGTGTGTGTATAACTGTGTCCTGCCCCGCGTGTGTATATAACGGTGTCCTGCCCCCGCGTGTGTATATATAACTGTGTCCTGCCCCGCGTGTATATATAACTGTGTCCTGCCCCGCGTGTATATATAACTGTGTCCTGACCCGCGTGTATATATAACTGTGTCCTGCCCCGCGCGTGTATATAACTGTGTCCTGCCCCGCGCGTGTATATAACTGTGTTCTGCCCCCGCGTGTGTATATAACAGTGTCCTGCCTCCGTGTGTGTATATAACTGTCCTGCCCCCGCGTGTGTATATCACTGTGTCCTGCCCCACGTGTATATATAACAGTGTCCTGCCCCCGCGTGTGTATATAACAGTGTTCTGCCCCCGTGTGTGTATATAACTGTGTCCCGCCCCACGTGTATATATAACAGTGTCCTGCCCCCGCGTGTGTATATAACAGTGTCCTGCCCCCGTGTGTGTATATAACTGTGTCCTGCCCCCGCGTGTGTATATAACTGTGTCCTGCCCCCGCGTGTGTATATAACTGTGTCCTACTTGCGTGGGTATATAACTGTGTCCTGCCCCCGCGTGTATATATAACTGTGTCCTGCCCCCGCGTGTGTATATAACTGTGTCCTGCCCCCGCGTGTGTATATAACTGTGTCCTGCCCGCGTGTGTATAACTGTGTCCTGCCCCCCGTGTGTATAACTGTGTCCTGCCCCCCGTGTATATGTAACTGTGTCCTGCCCCGCGTGTGTATATAACTGTGTCCTGCCCGCGTGTGTATATAATTGTGTCCTGCCCCCGAGTGTGTATATAACTGTGTCCTGCCCCCCGTGTGTATAACTGTGTCCTGCCCCCCGTGTGTATAACTGTGTCCTGCCCCGCGTGTATATATAACTGTGTCCTGCCCTGCGTGTGTATATAACTGTGTCCTGCCCTGCGTGTGTATATAACTGTGTCCTGCCCCCGCGTGTGTATATAACTGTGTCCTGCCCCCGCGTGTGTATATAACTGTGTCCTGCCCCCGCGTGTGTATATAACTGTGTCCTGCCCCCGCGTGTGTATATAACTGTGTCCTGCCCCCGCGTGTGTATATAACTGTGTCCTGCCCCCGCGTGTGTATATAACTGTGTCCTGCCCCCGCGTGTGTATATAACTGTGTCCTGTCACCGCGTGCGTTTGTATATAACTGTGTCCTGCCCCCGCGTGTGTATATAACTGTGTCCTGCCCCCGCATGCGTGTGTATATAACTGTCCTGCCCCCGCGTGCGTGTGTACATAACTGTGTCCTGCCTTCGCTTGCGTGTGTATATAACGGTGTCCTGCCCCCGCGTGCGTGTCTATATAACTGTGTCCTGCACCCGCGTGCGTGTGTATATAACTGTGTCCTGCCCCCGCGTGCGTGTGTATATAACTATGTCCTGCCCCCGCGTGCGTATATAACTGTGTCCTGCCCCGCGTGTATATATAACTGTGTCCTGCCCCACGTATATATATAACTGTGTCCTGCCCCCGCGTGTGTATATAACAGTGTCCTGCCCCCGCGTGTGTATATAACTGTGTCCTGCCCCCGCGTGTGTATGTAACAGTGTCCTGCCCCCGCGTGTGTATGTAACAGTGTCCTGCCCCCACGTGTGTATGTAACAGTGCCCTGCCCCCGCGTGTGTATGTAACAGTGTCCTGCCCCCGCGTGTGTATATAACTGTGTCCTGCCCCCACGTGTGTATATAACTGTGTCCTACTTGCGTGGGTATATAACTGTGTCCTGCCCCCGCGTGTGTATATAACTGTGTCCTACTTGCGTGGGTATATAACTGTGTCCTGCCCCGCGTGTGTATATAACTGTGTCCTGCCCCGCGTGTGTGTATAACTGTGTCCTGCCCCGCGTGTGTGTATAACTGTGTCCTGCCCCGCGTGTGTGTATAACTGTGTCCTGCCCCGCGTGTGTGTATAACTGTGTCCAGCCCCGCGTCTGTATATAACTGTGTCCTGTCCCGCGTCTGTATATAACTGTGTCCTGCCCCGCGTGTGTATATAACTGTGTCCTGCCCCGCGTGTGTATATAACTGTGTCCTGCCCCGCGTGTGTATATAACTGTGTCTTGCCCCGCGTGTGTATATAACTGTGTCCTGCCCCGCGTGTGTGTATAACTGTGTCCTGCCCCGCGTGTGTGTATAACTGTGTCCTGCCCCGCGTGTGTATATAACTGTGTCCTGCCCCGCGTGTGTATAACTGTGTCCTGACCCGCGTGTATATATAACTGTGTCCTGCCCCGCGCGTGTATATAACTGTGTCCTGCCCCGCGCGTGTATATAACTGTGTTCTGCCCCCGCGTGTGTATATAACAGTGTCCTGCCTCCGTGTGTGTATATAACTGTCCTACCCCCGCGTGTGTATATCACTGTGTCCTGCCCCACGTGTATATATAACAGTGTCCTGCCCCCGCGTGTGTATATAACAGTGTTCTGCCCCCGTGTGTGTATATAACTGTGTCCCGCCCCCGCGTGTGTATATAACAGTGTCCTGCCCCCGTGTGTGTATATAACTGTGTCCTGCCCCCGCGTGTGTATATAACTGTGTCCTGCCCCCGCGTGTGTATATAACTGTGTCCTACTTGCGTGGGTATATAACTGTGTCCTGCCCCCGCGTGTATATATAACTGTGTCCTGCCCCCGCGTGTGTATATAACTGTGTCCTGCCCCCGCGTGTGTATATAACTGTGTCCTGCCCGCGTGTGTATAACTGTGTCCTGCCCCCCGTGTGTATAACTGTGTCCTGCCCCCCGTGTATATGTAACTGTGTCCTGCCCCGCGTGTGTATATAACTGTGTCCTGCCCGCGTGTGTATATAATTGTGTCCTGCCCCCGAGTGTGTATATAACTGTGTCCTGCCCCCCGTGTGTATAACTGTGTCCTGCCCCCCGTGTGTATAACTGTGTCCTGCCCCGCGTGTATATATAACTGTGTCCTGCCCTGCGTGTGTATATAACTGTGTCCTGCCCTGCGTGTGTATATAACTGTGTCCTGCCCCCGCGTGTGTATATAACTGTGTCCTGCCCCCGCGTGTGTATATAACTGTGTCCTGCCCCCGCGTGTGTATATAACTGTGTCCTGCCCCCGCGTGTGTATATAACTGTGTCCTGCCCCCGCGTGTGTATATAACTGTGTCCTGCCCCCGCGTGTGTATATAACTGTGTCCTGTCACCGCGTGCGTTTGTATATAACTGTGTCCTGCCCCCGCGTGTGTATATAACTGTGTCCTGCCCCCGCATGCGTGTGTATATAACTGTCCTGCCCCCGCGTGCGTGTGTACATAACTGTGTCCTGCCTTCGCTTGCGTGTGTATATAACGGTGTCCTGCCCCCGCGTGCGTGTCTATATAACTGTGTCCTGCACCCGCGTGCGTGTGTATATAACTGTGTCCTGCCCCCGCGTGCGTGTGTATATAACTATGTCCTGCCCCCGCGTGCGTATATAACTGTGTCCTGCCCCGCGTGTATATATAACTGTGTCCTGCCCCACGTATATATATAACTGTGTCCTGCCCCCGCGTGTGTATATAACAGTGTCCTGCCCCCGCGTGTGTATATAACTGTGTCCTGCCCCCGCGTGTGTATGTAACAGTGTCCTGCCCCCGCGTGTGTATGTAACAGTGTCCTGCCCCCACGTGTGTATGTAACAGTGCCCTGCCCCCGCGTGTGTATGTAACAGTGTCCTGCCCCCGCGTGTGTATATAACTGTGTCCTGCCCCGAGTGTATATATAACTGTGTCCTGCCCCCGCGTGTGTATATAACTGTGTCCTGCCCCGCGTGTGTATATAACTGTGTCCTGCCCCGCGTGTCTATATAACTGTATCCTGCCCCGCGTGTGTATATAACTGTGTCCTGCCCCCGCGTGTGTATATAACTGTGTCCTGCTTGCGTGGGTATATAACTGTGTCCTGCCCCCGGGTGTGTATATAACTGTGTCCGGCCCGCATGTATATAACTGTGTCCTGCCCCCGCGTGTGTATATAACTGTGTCCTGCCCCTGCGGTGTATAACTGTGTCCTGGCCCGCGTGTGTATAACTGTGTCCTGCCCCGCGTGTATATATAACTGTCCTGCCCCGAGTGTATATATAACTGTCCTGCCCCGAGTGTATATATAACTGTGTCCTGCCCCAGCGTGTGTATATAACTGTGTCCTGCCCCCGCGTGTGTATATAACTGTGTCCTTCCCGCGTGTATATAACTGTGTCCTGCCCCAGCGTGTGTATATAACTGTGTCCTTCTCGCGTGTATATAACTGTGTCCTGCCCCCGCATGTGTATGGAACTGTGTCCTGCCTGTGTATATAACTGTGTCCTGCCCCGCGTGTGTATATATAACTGTGTCCTGCCCCGCGTGTATATATAACTGTGTCCTGCCCCGCGTGTATATATAACTGTGTCCTGCCCCGCTTGTATATGTAACTGTCCTGCCCCCCGTGTATATATAACTGTGTCCTGCCCCGCGTGTGTATAACTGTGTCCTGCCCCGCGTGCGTATATAACTGTGTCCTGCCCCGCGTGTGTATAACTGTGTCCTGCCCCGCATGTGTATAACTGTGTCCTGCCCCGCGTGTATATATAACTGTGTCCTGCCCCGCGTGTGTATAACTGTGTCCTGCCCCGCGTGTGTATAATGTGTCCTGCCCCGCCTGTGTATAACTGTGTCCTGCCCCCGCCTGTGTATATAACTTTGTCCTGCCCCCGCGTGTGTATATAACTGTGTCCTGCCACGCGTGTGTATAACTGTGTCCTGCCCCGCGTGTATATATAACTGTGTCTTGCCCCGCGTGTGTATATAACTGTGTCCTGCCCCGCGTGTGTGTATAACTGTGTCCTGCCCCGCGTGTGTGTATAACTGTGTCCTGCCCCGCGTGTGTGTATAACTGTGTCCTGCCCCGCGTGTGTGTATAACTGTGTCCTGCCCCGCGTGCGTGTGTATATAACTGTGTCCTGCCCCCGCGTGTGTATATAACAGTGTCCTGCCCCCGTGTGTGTATATAACTGTGTCCTGCCCCGCGTGTGTATATAACTGTGTCCTGCCCCGCGTGTATATATAACAGTGTCCTGCCCCGCGTGTATATATAACAGTGTCCTGCCCCCGCGCGTGTATATAACTGTGTCCTGCCCCCGCGTGTGTATATAACAGTGTCCTGCCTCCGTGTGTGTATATAACTGTGTCCTGCCCCCGCGTGTGTATATAACTGTGTCCTGCCCCCGCGTGTGTATATTTCTGTGTCCTGCCCCATGTGTATATATAACAGTGTCCTGCCCCCGCGTGTGTATATAACAGTGTCCTGCCCCCGTGTGTGTATATAACTGTGTCCTGCCCCCGCGTGTGTATATAACTGTGTCCTGCCCCACGTGTATATATAACAGTGTCCTGCCCCCGCGTGTGTATATAACAGTGTCCTGCCCCCGTGTGTGTATATAACTGTGTCCTGCCCCCGCGTATGTATATAACTGTGTCCTGCCTCTCGCGTGTGTATATAACTGTGTCCTACTTGCGTGGGTATATAACTGTGTCCTGCCCCGCGTGTGTATATAACTGTGTCCTGCCCGCGTGTATATAACTGTGTCCTGCCCCCGCGTGTGTATATAACTGTGTCCTGCGCCCGCGTGTGTATATAACTGTGTCCTGCCCCCGCGTGTTTATATAACTGTGTCCTGCCCGCGTGTGTATAACTGTGTCCTGCCCCCCGTGTGTATAACTGTGTCCTGCCCCCCGTGTATATGTAACTGTGTCCTGCCCCGCGTGTGTATATAACTGTGTCCTGCCCGCGTGTGTATATAATTGTGTCCTGCCCCCGCGTGTGTATATAACTGTGTCCTGCCCCCCGTGTGTATAACTGTGTCCTGCCCCCCGTGTGTATAACTGTGTCCTGCCCCCGTGTATATGTAACTGTGTCCTGCCCCGCATGTGTATATAACTGTCCTGCCCGCGTGTGTATACAATTGTGTCTTGCCCCCGCGTGTGTAAATAACTGTGTCCTGCCCCTGCGGTGTATAACTGTGTCCTGCCCCTGCGTGTGTATAACTGTGTCCTGCCCCGCGTGTATATATAACTGTGTCCTGCCCCGCGTGTGTATACCTTTGTCCTGCCCTGCGTTTGTATATAACTGTGTCCTGCCCCCCGTGTATATATAACTGTGTCCTGCCCCGCGTGTATATATAACTGTGTCCTGCCCCACGTGTGTATATAACAGTGTCCTGCCCCCGCGTGTGTATATAACAGTGTCCTGCCCCCGTGTGTGTATATAACTGTGTCCTGCCCCCACGTGTGTATATAACTGTGTCCTGCCCCCGCGTGTGTATATAACTGTGTCCTACTTGTGTGGGTATATAACTGTGTCCTGCCCCGCGTGTGTATATAACTGTGTCCTGCCCGCGTGTATATATAACTGTGTCCTGCCCCGCGTGTATATATAACTGTGTCCTGCCCCGCTTGTATATATAACTGTCCTGCCCCCCGTGTATATATAACTGTGTCCTGCCCCGCGTGTGTATAACTGTGTCCTGCCCCGCTTGTGTATAACTGTGTCCTGCCCCGCGTGTGTATATAACTGTGTCCTGCCCCCGCGTGTGTATATAACTGTGTCCTGCCCCCGCGTGTTTATATAACTGTGTCCTGCCCGCGTTTGTATAACTGTGTCCTGCCCCCCGTGTTAATGTAACTGTGTCCTGCCCCGCGTGTGTATATAACTGTGTCCTGCCCGCGTGTGTATATAATTGTGTCCTGCCCCCGCGTGTGTATATAACTGTCTCCTGCCCCCCGTGTGTATAACTGTGTCCTGCCCCGCGTGTATATATAACTGTGTCCTGCCCCGCGTGTGTATATAACTGTGTCCTGCCCCGCGTGTATATATAACTGTGTCCTGCCCCGCATGTATATATAACTGTGTCCTGCCCCGCTTGTATATATAACTGTCCTGCCCCCCGTGTATATATAACTGTGTCCTGCCCCGCATGTGTATAACTGTGTCCTGCCCCGCGTGTGTATAACTGTGTCCTGCCCCGCCTGTGTATAACTGTGTCCTGCCCCCGCATGTGTATATAACTGTGTCCTGCCCCTGCATGTGTATATAACTGTATCCTGCCCGCGTGTATATAACTGTGTCCTGCCACGCGTGTGTATAACTGTGTCCTGCCCCGCGTGTATATATAACTGTGTCCTGCCCCGCGTGTGTATAACTGTGTCCTGCCCCGCGTGTGTATAACTGTGTCCTGCCCCGCGTGTGTATAACTGTGTCCTGCCCCACGTGTGTATAACTGTGTCCTGCCTCGCGTGTATATTTAACTGTGTCCTGCCCCGCGTGTATATATATCTGTGTCCTGCCCCGCTTGTGTATGTAACAGTGTCCTGCCCCCGTGTGTGTATGTAACAGTGTCCTGCCCCCGCGTGTGTATGTAACAGTGTCCTGCCCCCGCGTGTGTATGTAACAGTGTCCTGCCCCCGCGTGTGTATGTAACAGTGTCCTGCCCCCGCGTGTGTATGTAACAGTGCCCTGCCCCCGCGTGTGTTTGTAACAGTGTCCTGCCCCCGCGTGTGTATGTAACAGTGTCCTGCCCCCGCGTGTATATATAACAGTGTCCTGCCCCCGCGTGTGTATATAACAGTGTCCTGTCCCCGCGTGTGTATATAACTGTGTCCTGCCCGCGTGTATATAACTGTGTCCTGCCCCCGCGTGTGTATATAACTGTGTCCTGCGCCCGCGTGTGTATATAACTGTGTCCTGCCCCCGCGTGTTTATATAACTGTGTCCTGCCCGCGTGTGTATAACTGTGTCCTGCCCCCCGTGTGTATAACTGTGTCCTGCCCCCCGTGTATATGTAACTGTGTCCTGCCCCGCGTGTGTATATAACTGTGTCCTGCCCGCGTGTGTATATAATTGTGTCCTGCCCCCGCGTGTGTATATAACTGTGTCCTGCCCCCCGTGTGTATAACTGTGTCCTGCCCCCCGTGTGTATAACTGTGTCCTGCCCCCGTGTATATGTAACTGTGTCCTGCCCCGCATGTGTATATAACTGTCCTGCCCGCGTGTGTATACAATTGTGTCTTGCCCCCGCGTGTGTAAATAACTGTGTCCTGCCCCTGCGGTGTATAACTGTGTCCTGCCCCTGCGTGTGTATAACTGTGTCCTGCCCCGCGTGTATATATAACTGTGTCCTGCCCCGCGTGTGTATACCTTTGTCCTGCCCTGCGTTTGTATATAACTGTGTCCTGCCCCCCGTGTATATATAACTGTGTCCTGCCCCACGTGTGTATATAACAGTGTCCTGCCCCCGCGTGTGTATATAACAGTGTCCTGCCCCCGTGTGTGTATATAACTGTGTCCTGCCCCCACGTGTGTATATAACTGTGTCCTGCCCCCGCGTGTGTATATAACTGTGTCCTACTTGTGTGGGTATATAACTGTGTCCTGCCCCGCGTGTGTATATAACTGTGTCCTGCCCGCGTGTATATATAACTGTGTCCTGCCCCGCGTGTATATATAACTGTGTCCTGCCCCGCTTGTATATATAACTGTCCTGCCCCCCGTGTATATATAACTGTGTCCTGCCCCGCGTGTGTATAACTGTGTCCTGCCCCGCTTGTGTATAACTGTGTCCTGCCCCGCGTGTGTATATAACTGTGTCCTGCCCCCGCGTGTGTATATAACTGTGTCCTGCCCCCGCGTGTTTATATAACTGTGTCCTGCCCGCGTTTGTATAACTGTGTCCTGCCCCCCGTGTTAATGTAACTGTGTCCTGCCCCGCGTGTGTATATAACTGTGTCCTGCCCGCGTGTGTATATAATTGTGTCCTGCCCCCGCGTGTGTATATAACTGTCTCCTGCCCCCCGTGTGTATAACTGTGTCCTGCCCCGCGTGTATATATAACTGTGTCCTGCCCCGCGTGTGTATATAACTGTGTCCTGCCCCGCGTGTATATATAACTGTGTCCTGCCCAGCATGTATATATAACTGTGTCCTGCCCCGCTTGTATATATAACTGTCCTGCCCCCCGTGTATATATAACTGTGTCCTGCCCCGCATGTGTATAACTGTGTCCTGCCCCGCGTGTGTATAACTGTGTCCTGCCCCGCCTGTGTATAACTGTGTCCTGCCCCCGCATGTGTATATAACTGTGTCCTGCCCCTGCATGTGTATATAACTGTATCCTGCCCGCGTGTATATAACTGTGTCCTGCCACGCGTGTGTATAACTGTGTCCTGCCCCGCGTGTATATATAACTGTGTCCTGCCCCGCGTGTGTATAACTGTGTCCTGCCCCGCGTGTGTATAACTGTGTCCTGCCCCACGTGTGTATAACTGTGTCCTGCCTCGCGTGTATATTTAACTGTGTCCTGCCCCGCGTGTATATATATCTGTGTCCTGCCCCGCTTGTGTATGTAACAGTGTCCTGCCCCCGTGTGTGTATGTAACAGTGTCCTGCCCCCGCGTGTGTATGTAACAGTGTCCTGCCCCCGCGTGTGTATGTAACAGTGTCCTGCCCCTGCGTGTGTATGTAACAGTGTCCTGCCCCCGCGTGTGTATGTAACAGTGCCCTGCCCCCGCGTGTGTTTGTAACAGTGTCCTGCCCCCGCGTGTGTATGTAACAGTGTCCTGCCCCCGCGTGTATATATAACAGTGTCCTGCCCCCGCGTGTGTATATAACAGTGTCCTGTCCCCGCGTGTGTATATAACAGTGTCCTGCCCCCGCATGTGTGTATATAACTGTGTCCTGCCCCCGCGTGTGTATATAACTGTGTCCTGCTTGCGTGGGTATATAACTGTGTCCTGCCCCCGGGTGTGTATATTTCTGTGTCCTGCCCGCATGTATATAACTGTGTCCTGCCCCTGCGGTGTATAACTGTGTCCTGCCCCTGCGTGTGTATAACTGTGTCCTGGCCCGCGTCTGTATAACTGTGTCCTGGCCCGCGTGTGTATAACTGTGTCCTGCCCCGCGTGTATATATAACTGTCCTGCCCCGAGTGTATATATAACTGTCTTGCCCCGAGTGTATATATAACTGTGTCCTGCCCCAGCGTGTGTATATAACTGTGTCCTGCCCCCGCGTGTGTATATAACTGTATCCTTCCCGCGTGTATATAACTGTCCTTCCCGTGTGTATATAACTGTGTCCTTCTCGCGTGTATATAACTGTGTCCTGCCCCCGCATGTGTATGTAACTGTGTCCTGCCCATGTGTATAGAACTGTGTCCTGCCCCGCGTGTATATATAACTGTGTCCTGCCCCGCGTGTATATATAACTGTGTCCTGCCCCGCGTGTATATATAACTGTGTCCTGCCCCGCGTGTATATATAACTGTGTCCTGCCCCGCTTGTATATATAACTGTCCTGCCCCCCGTGTATATATAACTGTGTCCTGCCCCGCGTATGTATAACTGTGTCCTGCCCCGCGTGTGTATAACTGTGTCCTGCCCCGCGTGCGTATATAACTGTGTCCTGCCCCGCGTGTGTATAACTGTGTCCTGCCCCGCATGTGTATAACTGTGTCCTGCCCCGCGTGTATATATAACTGTGTCCTGCCCCGCGTATGTATAACTGTGTCCTGCCCCGCCTGTGTATAACTGTGTCCTGCCCCCGCGTGTGTATATAACTTTGTCCTGCCCCCGCGTGTGTATATAACTGTGTCCTGCCATGCGTGTGTATAACTGTGTCCTGCCCCGCGTGTATATATAACTGTGTCTTGCCCCGCGTGTGTATATAACTGTGTCCTGCCCCGCGTGTGTATATAACTGTGTCCTGCCCGCATGTGTATATAATTGTGTCCTGCCCCCGCGTGTGTATATAACTGTGTCCTGCCCCCGCGTGTGTATATAACTGTGTCCTGCCCCCCGTGTGTATAACTGTGTCCTGCCCCCCGTGTGTATAACTGTGTCCTGCCCCGCGTGTATATATAACTGTGTCCTGCCCCGCGTGTGTATACCTTTGTCCTGCCCTGCGTGTGTATATAACTGTGTCCTGCCCCCGCGTGTGTATATAACTGTGTCCTGCCCCCGCGTGTGTATATAACTGTGTCCTGCCCCCGCGTGTGTATATAACTGTGTCCTGCCCCCGCGTGTGTATATAACTGTGTCCTGCCCCCGCGTGCATGTGTATATAACTGTGTCCTGCCCCCCCGTGTGTATATAACTGTGTCCTGCCCCCGCGTGTGTATATAACTGTGTCCTGCCCCCGCGTGGGTATATAACTGTGTCCTGCCCCTGCGTGCGTGTGTATATAACTGTGTCCTGCCCTCGCGTGCGTGTGTTTATAACTGTGTCCTGCCCCCGCGTGCGTGTGTATATAACTGTGTCCTGCCGCTGCGTGCGTATATAACTGTGTCCTGCCCCGCGTGTATATATAACTGTGTCCTGCCCCACGTATATATATAACAGTGTCCTGCCCCCGCGTGTGTATATAACCGTGTCCTGCCCCTGCGTGTGTATATAACTGTGTCCTGCCCCCGCGTGTGTATATAACTGTGTCCTGCCCCCGCGTGTGTATTTAACTGTGTCCTACTTGCGTGGGTATATAACTGTGTCCTGCCCCCGCGTGTGTATATAACTGTGTCCTGCCCGCGTGTATATAACTGTGTCCTGCCCCCGCGTGTGTATATAACTGTGTCCTGCCCCCGCGTGTTTATATAACTGTGTCCTGCCCGTGTATGTATAATTGTGTCCTGCCCCCCATGTGTATAACTGTGTCCTGCCCGCGTGTATATAACTGTGTCCTGCCCCCCGTGTATATGTAACTGTGTCCTGCCCCGCGTGTGTATATAACTGTGTCTTGCCCCGCGTGTGTATATAACTGTGTCCTGCCCCGCGTGTGTGTATAACTGTGTCCTGCCCCGCGTGTGTGTATAACTGTGTCCTGCCCCACGTGTGTATAACTGTGTCCTGCCTCGCGTGTATATTTAACTGTGTCCTGCCCCGCTTGTGTATGTAATAGTGTCCTGCCCCCGCGTGTGTATGTAACAGTGTCCTGCCCCCGCGTGTGTATGTAACAGTGTCCTGCCCCCGCGTGTGTATGTAACAGTGTCCTGCCCCCGCATGTGTATATAACTGTGTCCTGCCCCCGCGTGTGTATATAACTGTGTCCTGCCCCACGTTTATATATAACAGTGTCCTGCCCCCGCGTGTGTATATAACAGTGTCCTGCCCCCGTGTGTGTATATAACTGTGTCCTGCCCCCGCGTGTGTATATAACTGTGTCCTGCCCCACGTGTATATATAACAGTGTTCTGCCCCCGCGTGTGTATATAACAGTGTCCTGCCCCCGTGTGTGTATATAACTGTGTCCTGCCCCCGCATGTGTATATAACTGTGTCCTGCCCCCGCGTGTGTATATAACTGTGTCCTACTTGCGTGGGTATATAACTGTATCCTGCCCCGCGTGTGTATATAACTGTGTCCTGCCCGCGTGTATATAACTGTGTCCTGCCCCCGCATGTGTATATAGCTGTGTCCTGCTTCCGCGTGTTTATATAACTGTGTCCTGCCCGCGTGTGTATAACTGTGTCCTGCCCCCCGTGTGTATAACTGTGTCCTGCCCCCCGTGTATATGTAACTGTGTCCTGCCCCGCGTGTGTATATAACTGTGTCCTGCCCGCGTGTGTATATAACTGTGTCCTGCCCGCGTGTGTATATAACTGTGTCCTGCCCGCGTGTGTATATAACGGTGTCCTGCCCCCGCGTGTGTATATAACTGTGTCCTGCCCCCCGTGTGTATAACTGTGTCCTGCCCCACGTGTATATATAACTGTGTCCTGCCCCGCGTGTGTATACCTTTGTCCTGCCCTGCATGTGTATATAACTGTGTCCTGCCCCCGCGTGTGTATATAACTGTGTCCTGCCCCCGCGTGTGTATATAACTGTGTCCTGCCCCCGCGTGTGTATATAACTGTGTCCTGCCCCTGCGTGTCTATATAACTGTGTCCTGCCCCCGCGTGTCTATATAACTGTGTCCTGCCCCCGCGTGCGTGTGTATATAATTGTGTCCTGCCCCCGCGTGCGTGTGTATATAACTGTGTCCTGCCCCCGCGTGCGTGTGTATATATAACTGTGTCCTGCCCCCGCGTGTGTATATAACTGTGTCCTGCCCCCGCGTGCGTGTGTATATAACTGTGTCCTGCACCCGCGTGCGTGTGTATATAACTGTGTCCTGCACCCAGGTGCGTGTGTATATAACTGTCCTGCCCCCGCGTGCGTGTGTACATAACTGTGTCCTGCCCCCGCGTGCGTGTGTATATAACGGTGTCCTGCCCCCGCGTGCGTGTCTATATAACTGTGTCCTGCCCCCGCGTGCGTGTGTATATAACTGTGTCCTGCCCCCGCATGCGTGTGTATATAACTGTCCTGCCCCCGCGTGCGTGTGTACATAACTGTGTCCTGCCCCCGCGTGCGTGTGTATATAACGGTGTCCTGCCCCCGCGTGCGTGTGTATATAACTGTGTCCTGCCCCCGCGTGCGTGTGTATATAACTGTGTCCTGCCCCCGCGTGCGTGTGTTTATAACTGTGTCCTGCCCCCGCGTGCGTGCGTATATAACTGTGTCCTGCCCCGCGTGTATATATAACTGTGTCCTGCCCCACGTATATATATAACAGTGTCCTGCCCCCGCGTGTGTATATAACTGTGTCTTGCCCCGCGTGTGTATATAACTGTGTCCTGCCCCGCGTGTGTGTATAACTGTGTCCTGCCCCGCGTGTGTGTATAACTGTGTCCTGCCCCACGTGTGTATAACTGTGTCCTGCCTCGCGTGTATATTTAACTGTGTCCTGCCCCGCTTGTGTATGTAACAGTGTCCTGCCCCCGCGTGTGTATGTAACAGTGTCCTGCCCCCGCGTGTGTATGTAACAGTGTCCTGCCCCCGCGTGTGTATGTAACAGTGTCCTGCCCCCGCATGTGTATATAACTGTGTCCTGCCCCCGCGTGTGTATATAACTGTGTCCTGCCCCACGTGTATATATAACAGTGTCCTGCCCCCGCGTGTGTATATAACAGTGTCCTGCCCCCGTGTGTGTATATAACTGTGTCCTGCCCCCGCGTGTGTATATAACTGTGTCCTGCCCCCGCGTGTGTATATAACTGTGTCCTACTTGCGTGGGTATATAACTGTATCCTTCCCCGCGTGTGTATATAACTGTGTCCTGCCCGCGTGTATATAACTGTGTCCTGCCCCCGCGTGTGTATATAACTGTGTCCTGCCCCCGCGTGTGTATATAGCTGTGTCCTGCCCCCGCGTGTTTATATAACTGTGTCCTGCCCGCGTGTGTATAACTGTGTCCTGCCCCCCGTGTGTATAACTGTGTCCTGCCCCCGTGTATATGTAACTGTGTCCTGCCCCGCGTGTGTATATAACTGTGTCCTGCCCGCGTGTGTATATAACTGTGTCCTGCCCGCGTGTGTATATAATTGTGTCCTGCCCGCGTGTGTATATAACGGTGTCCTGCTCCCGCGTGTGTATATAACTGTGTCCTGCCCCCCGTGTGTATAACTGTGTCCTGCCCCACGTGTATATATAACTGTGTCCTGCCCCGCGTGTGTATACCTTTGTCCTGCCCTGCGTGTGTATATAACGGTGTCCTGCCCCCGCGTGTGTATATAACTGTGTCCTGCCCCCGCGTGTGTATATAACTGTGTCCTGCCCCCGCGTGTGTATATAACTGTGTCCTGCCCCCGCGTGTGTATATAACTGTGTCCTGCCCCCGCGTGCGTGTGTATATAACTGTGTCCTGCCCCCGCGTGCATTTGTATATAATTGTGTCCTGCCCCCGCGTGCGTGTGTATATAACTGTGTCCTGCCCCCGCGTGCGTGTGTATATATAACTGTGTCCTGCCCCCGCGTGTGTATATAACTGTGTCCTGCCCCCGCGTGCGTGTGTATATAACTGTGTCCTGCACCCGTGTGCGTGTGTATATAACTGTGTCCTGCACCCGCGTGCGTGTGTATATAACTGTCCTGCCCCCGCGTGCGTGTGTATATAACGGTGTCCTGCCCCCGCGTGCGTGTCTATATAACTGTGTCCTGCCCCCGCGTGCGTGTGTATATAACTGTGTCCTGCCCCCGCATGCTTGTGTATATAACTGTCCTGCCCCCCCGTGCGTGTGTACATAACTGTGTCCTGCCCCCGCGTGCGTGTGTATATAACGGTGTCCTGCCCCCGCGTGCGTGTCTATATAACTGTGTCCTGCCCCCGCGTGCGTGTGTATATAACTGTGTCCTGCCCCCGCGTGCGTGTGTTTATAACTGTGTCCTGCCCCCGCGTGCATGCGTATATAACTGTGTCCTGCCCCGCGTGTATATATAACTGTCTCCTGCCCCACGTATATATATAACAGTGTCCTGCCCCCGCGTGTGTATATAACAGTGTCCTGCCCCCGCGTGTGTATATAACAGTGTCCTGCCCCCGCGTGTGTATATAACAGTGTCCTGCCCCCGCGTGTGTATATAACTGTGTCCTGCCCCCGCGTGTGTATATAACTGTGTCCTACTTGCGTGGGTATATAACTGTGTCCTGCCCCCGCGTGTGTATATAACTGTGTCCTGCCCGCGTGTATATAACTGTGTCCTGCCCCCGCGTGTGTATATAACTGTGTCCTGCCCCCGCGTGTTTATATAACTGTGTCCTGCCCGCGTGTGTATAACTGTGTCCTGCCCCCCGTGTGTATAACTGTGTCCTGCCCCGCGTGTGTATATAACTGTGTCCTGCCCCCACGTGTGTATATAACTGTGTCCTGCCCGCGTGTATATAACTGTGTCCTGCCCCCCGTGTATATGTAACTGTGTCCTGCCCCGCGTGTGTATATAACTGTGTCCTGCCCCGCGTGTGTATATAACTGTGTCCTGCCCCGCATGTGTATATAACTGTGTCTTGCCCCGTGTGTGTATATAACTGTGTCCTGCCCCGCGTGTGTGTATAACTGTGTTCTGCCCCGTGTGTGTATATAACTGTGTCCTGCCCCACGTGTGTATAACTGTGTCCTGCCCCCGCATGTCTATATAACTGTGTCCTGCCCCCGCGTGCGTGTGTATATAACTGTGTCCTGCCCTCGCGTGCGCGTGTTTATAACTGTGTCCTGCCCCCGCGTGCGTGTGTATATAACTGTGTCCTGCCGCCGCGTGCGTATATAACTGTGTCCTGCCCCGCGTGTATATATAACTGTGTCCTGACCCACGTATATATATAACAGTGTCCTGCCCCCGCGTGTGTATATAACAGTGTCCTGCCCCCGCGTGTGTATATAACTGTGTCCTGCCCCCGCGTGTATATTTAACTGTGTCCTGCCCCGCTTGTGTATGTAACAGTGCCCTGCCCCCGCGTGTGTATGTAACAGTGTCCTGCCCCCGCGTGTGTATGTAACAGTGTCCTGCCCCCGCGTGTGTATGTAACAGTGTCCTGCCCCCGCGTGTGTATGTAACAGTGCCCTGCCCCCGCGTGTGTATGTAACAGTGTCCTGCCCCCGCGTGTGTATGTAACAGTGTCCTGCCCCCGCGTGTGTATGTAACAGTGTCCTGCCCCCGCGTGTGTGTATAACTGTGTCCTGCCCCGCGTGTGTGTATAACTGTGTCCTGCCCCGCGTGTGTGTATAACTGTGTCCTGCCCCGCGTGTGTATAACTGTGTCCTGCCCCCGTGTGTATAACTGTGTCCTGCCCCACGTGTATATACAACTGTGTCCTGCCCCGCGTGTGTGTATAACTGTGTCCTGCCCCCGCGTGCGTGTGTATATAACTGTGTCCTGCCCCCGCATGCGTGTGTATATATCAGTTTCCTGCCCCCGCGTGTTTATATATCCGTGTCCTGCCCCCGTGTGTTTATATAATTGTGTCCTGCCCCCGCGTGTGTATATAACTGTCCTGCCCCGCGTGTGTATATAACTGTGTCCTGCCCGCGTGTGTATATAACTGTGTCCTGCCCGCGTGTGTATATGACTGTGTCCTGCCCGCGTGTGTATATAACGGTGTCCTGCCCCCGCGTGTGTATATAACTGTGTCCTGCCCCCGCGTGTGTATATAACTGTGTCCTGCCCCCGCGTGTGTATAACTTTGTCCTGCCCCCCGTGTGTATAACTGTGTCCTGCCCCGCGTGTATATATAACTGTGTCCTGCCCCGCGTGTGTGTACCTGCCCCGCGGGTGTATGTAACAGTGTCCTGCCCCCACGTGTGTATGTAACAGTGTCCTGCGCCCGCGTGTGTATGTAACAGTGTCCTGCCCCCGCGTGTGTATGTTTCAGTGTCCTGCCCCCGCGTGTGTATATAACAGTGTCCTGCCCCCGCGTGTGTATATAACAGTGTCCTGCCCCCGCGTGTGTATGTAACAGTGTCCTGCCCCTGCGTGTGTATGTAACAGTGTCCTGCCCCCGCGTGTGTTGCCCCGCGTGTGTATGTAACAGTGTCCTGCCCCCGCGTGTGTATGTAACAGTGTCCTGCCCCCGCGTGTGTATGTAACAGTGTCCTGCCCCCACGTGTGTATGTAACAGTGTCCTGCCCCCGCGTGTGTATATAACAGTGTCCTACCCTCGCGTGTGTATATAACAGTGTCCTTCCCCCGCGTGTATATATAACAGTGTCCTGCCCCCGCGTGTGTATATAACAGTGTCCTGCCCCCGCGTGTGTATATAACAGTGTCCTGCCCCCGCGTGTGTATATAACAGTGTCCTGCCCCCGCGTGTGTATATAACATTGTCCTGCCCCTGCGTGTGTATATATCAGTGTCCTGCCCCCGCGTGTCCTTCCCCCGCATGTCCTTCCCCCGCGTGTGTATATATCAGTGTCCTGCCCCCGTGTGTTTATATATCCGTGTCCTGCCCCCGTGTGTGTATATAACTGTGTCCTGCCCCCGCGTGTGTATATAACTGTGTCCTGCCCCCGCGTGTGTATATAACTGAGTCCTGCCCCCGCATGTGTATATAACTGTGACCTGCCCCCGCGTGCGTGTGTATATAACTGTGTCCTGCCCCCGCGTGCGTGTGTATAACTGTGTCCTGCCCCCGCGTGCGTGTGTATATAACTGTGTCCTGCCCCCGCGTGCGTGTGTATATAACTGTGTCCTGCCCCCGCGTGCGTGTGTATATAACTGTGTCCTGCCCCCGCGAGCGTGTGTATATAACTGTGTCCTGCCCCCGCGTGCGTGTGTATATTACTGTGTCCTGCCCCCGCGTGCGTGTGTATATAACTGTGTCCTGCCCCCGCGTGCGTGTGTATATAACTGTGTCCTGCCCCCGCGTGCGTGTGTATATAACTGTGTCCTGCCCCCGCGTGCGTGTGTATATAACTGTGTCCTGCCCCCGCGTGCGTGTGTATATAACTGTGTCCTGCTCCCGCGTGCGTGTGTATATAACTGTCCTGCCCCCGCGTGCGTGTGTATATAACTGTGTCCTGCTCCCGCGTGCGTGTGTATATAACTGTGTCCTGCCCCCGCGTGCGTGTGTATATAACTGTCCTGCCCCCGCGCGCGTGTGTATATAACTGTGTCCTGCCCCCGCGCGCGTGTGCACAACTGTGTCCTGCCCCCGCGCGCGTGTGCACAACTGTGTCCTGCCCCCGCGCGCGTGTGCACAACTGTGTCCTGCCCCCGCGCGCGTGTGCACAACTGTGTCCTGCCCCCGCGCGCGTGTGCACAACTGTGTCCTGCCCCCACGCGCGTGTGCACAACTGTGTCCTGCCCCCACGCACGTGTGCACAACTGTGTCCTGCCCCCACGCACGTGTACACAACTGTGTCCTGCCCCCACGCACGTGTGCACAACTGTGTCCTGCCCCCGCGCGCACAAGTGTGTCCTTAGATGGTGCCAGCCTATCTGTTTATGAATAGCAGTCTCACTACGGGTTCCGCAGATACCGTAGATGGTGTCGGCCTATCTGTATATGAATAGCAGTCTCACTACGGGTTCCGCAGATACCGTAGATGGTGCCGGCCTATCTGTATATGAATAGCAGTCTCACTACGGGTTCCGCAGCAGCGGGACTAAGGGGTGTGTGCACAGCGTTCGTCCCTATATTACACCTAGGGCTGCTCCAAATCCCATTAACATTCCTTGGGCATGTACGGAGTGCTGGGGTGGAATTTCACTTACGACTCATGCGAATTGGATGTCCAGCCGTTACTCCCCCCATATCTTCTGCCTCCTCCTTACTGAGCAACGCTGGCCGCCTCCTGTATCACATCCCCCGTTTCGTAGGCTGCGACTCTTTCCTCTTGTACTGCGTAGGACCACCCACCTGATGGGCACGTTTTTCACTGTCCGCCACCGCTGCTTATGTATAATGGGACACCCAGTGACCCTAGAGGAGCTGTCACTTTCTGTCGCTAACTAGCGGTACGCTGGTACGCTCGGTCGGTGCAGCACGACTAAATCTCCTGTCTCCATGGTCAGGTCACTCCCCGTTTCTTCTGCTGAGCTGCCCCTGCTCGTAGTCAGGCCGCCGTCACACCACCAGTTCAGGCCAGGCTCAGGGACTCAGGACCTCACCCGCTACCACCCGTTCTCCGCTCTCTGCACCACAGAGCCTCTAAACTCCGTTTACCGGTCAGTCCTTTTTCCAGTTAATGGTCTCTCTCCTCGGACGCTGTATCTTCCTCCACCAGCACGCGAACACCACTTTGTCCTGGCGCGGGGGCTTCTAGAAGAATTTTCTCCAGTCCCCTCGTGCCCATCTAGTCCCACTGTCCCGCTGATCCCATAGTACAGGGTGCATTGAAATAGGATCACCCTCAAGGGCATATAACTACCATATAAATTTCATTTATTTACACTCATACAAATCATAGCATCATACTAGGGAGCTACACTTATAGCTATAGTAATAATACAGGGACATGACTGGGGAGGTGAGGGGATGCGGGAGCATCACAGTGACATCACTTATATCTATAGTGATAATACAGGTACATGACTGGGGAGGTGAGGGGATCTGGGAGTGTCACTGTGACATCACTTATATCTATAGTGATAATACAGGGACATGACTGGGGAGGTGAGGGGATCTGGCAGTATTTATAGTGATATTGATGCCTTCCACATTTTGCAGGATTGCACAGTAGTGAAGAAGACATCCAATAAGTGTGAGACACCCAGCAGCCGTCCCTGTTTGTCAGAAGGACTAAGCAGAACCCAGAGCCCCATTACGGTGCCTCCACCTCACTCACTGATACATGAGAGACACAGTGACCAGAAGATCCTGGAACTCACCAACAAGATCATTCAGCTGCTGACTGGAGAGGTGAATGCTGGGAATGGGACATTATACAGTAACACCAGGGCATGTGTCTGGGTGATGACTAGAGAGGTGACTGCCGGGAATGGGGCATTACACAGTAACGCCAGGGCACGTGTCTGGGTGATGACTGGAGAGGTGACTGCTGGGTATGGAACATTATACAGTAACACCAGGGGGTGTGTCTGGGTGATGACTGGAAAGGTAACTGCTGGTAATGGGGCATTATACAGTAACACCAGGGGGCGTGTCTGGGCGTTGACTGGAGAGGTGACTGCTGGGAATGGAACATTATACAGTAACACCAGGGGATGTGTCTGGGTGATGACTGGAGAGGTGACTGCTGGGAATGGGACATTATACAGTAACACCAGGGGACATGTCTGGTTGATGACTGGAGAGGTGACTTCTTGGAATTGGATATTATACAGTAACACCAGGGGACATGTCTGGGAGTTGACTGGAGACGTGACTGCTGGGAATGGGACATTATACAGTAACATCGGGGAATGTGTCTGGGTGATAACTGGAGAGGTGCCTGTTGGGAATTGCACATTATACAGAAACACCAAGGGATGTGTCTGGGTGATGACTGGAGAGGTGACTGCTGGGAATGGGGCATTATACAGTAACACCAGGGGATATGTCTGGGTGATGACTGGAGAGGTGACTGCAGGGAATGGGGCATTTCCGGGTGATGACTGGAGAGGTGACTGCTGGGAATGGGGCATTATACAGTAACACCAGGGGATGTGTCCGGGTGATGACTGGAGAGGTGGCTGCTGGGAATGGGGCATTATACAGTAACACCGGGGGACGTGTCTGGGTGATGACTGGAGAGGTGACTGCTGGGAATGGGACATTAAACAGTAACACCAGGGGATGTGTCTTGGTGATAACTGGAGAGGTGACTGCTGGGAATGGGACATTATACAGTAACACCAGGGGATGTGTCTGGGTGATGACTGGAGAGGTGACTGCTGGGAATGGGACATTATACAGTAACACCAGGGGACGTGTCTGGGTGATGACTGGAGAGGTGACTGCTGGGAATGGGACATTATACAGTAACACCAGGGGATGTGTCTTGGTGATAACTGGAGAGGTGACTGCTGGGAATGGGACATTATGCAGTACCACCAGGGACATGTCTGGGTGATGACTGGAGAGGTGACTGTCGGGAATGGGACATTATACAGTAACACCAGGGGATGTGTCTGGGTGATGACTGGAGAGGTGACTGCTGGGAATGGTACATTATACAGTAACACCAGGGGATGTGTCTGGGTGATGACTGGAGAGGTGACTGCTGGGAAGGGGACATTATACAGTAACACCGGGGGATGTGTCCGGGTGATGACTGGAGAGGTGATTGCTGGGAATGGGACATTATACAGTAACACCAGGGGATGTGTCTGGGTGATGACTGGAGAGGTGACTGCTGGGAATGGGACATTATACAGTAACACCAGGGGACGTGTCTGGGTGATGACTGTATCACTGTGTGTGTCAGGTTCCTATAAGGTGTCAGGATGTCACTGTCTATGTCTCCATGCAGGAGGGGGAGTATATAGAGGAACACAGGGGTCTGTACAAGGACGTGATGATGGAGAATCACCGGCCCCTCACATCACTGGGTAAGAGGAGACTGTCATGTATTGTACAGGGGAGAGCAGGTATGGGGGCCCCTATATACACACATTATCTGATAATCACATATATACACTGTACTCAGTCACTGTGTGTCTCCTACAGATGGGCCCAGTAACAGAGATACCCCAGAGAGATGTCCCCGTCCTCTGTATTCCCAGGACTGTACAGAGGAGAATCACAGGATCCCACAGGAGGATCAGGTAGGTGGGATTTAGGGTCTCCCTAATATACCAAAGTGTCTGTCACTATATGATCTGTAGAGGAGCTGTGTCTTATACACTGATATTATACTGTTTCACCTCAGTTTAATCTGACTGTATGCAAATGTCATTAGAGTGTTTGTTTGTTTGTTTTTTAGGCACAACGTCTGTCTGATATTAAAATAGAAGGTACAGAGGTAGAAGAAGAGACATATGTGACTGATATAAAGGCAGAAGATATAGAGGAAGAAGAAGAGACGTATGTGACTGATATAAAGGCAGAAGATATAGAGGAAGAAGAAGAGACGTATGTGACTGATATAAAGGCAGAAGATACAGAGGGAGAAAAAGAGACGTATGTGACTGATATAAAGGCAGAAGATATAGAGGGAGAAGAAGAGATGTATGTGACTGATATAAAGGCAGAAGATATAGAGGGAGAAGAAGAGACGTATGTGACTGATATAAAGGCAGAAGATACAGAGGGAAAAGAAGAGACGTATGTGACTGATATAAAGGCAGAAGATATAGAGGGAGAAGAAGAGACGTATGTGACTGATATAAAGGCAGAAGATACAGAGGGAAAAGAAGAGACGTATGTGACTGATATAAAGGCAGAAGATATAGAGGGAGAAGAAGAGACGTATGTGACTGATATAAAGACAGAAGATACAGAGGGAGAAGAAGAGACGTGTGTGACTGATATAAAGGCAGAAGATATAGAGGGAAAAGAAGAGACGTATGTGACTGATATAAAGGCAGAAGATATAGAGGGAGAAGAAGAGACTTATGTGACTGATATAAAGGCAGAAGATATAGAGGGAGAAGAAGAGATGTATGTGACTGATATAAAGGCAGAAGATATAGAGGAAGAAGAAGAGACGTATGTGACTGATATGAATGCAGAAGATATAGAGGGAGAAGAAGAGACGTATGTGACTGATATAAAGGCAGAAGATATAGAGGGAGAAGAAGAGACGTATGTGACTGATATAAAGGCAGAAGATACAGAGGGAGAAGAAGAGACGTATGTGACTGATATAAAGGCAGAAGATATAGAGGGAGAAGAAGAGACGTATGTGACTGATATGAATGCAGAAGATATAGAGGGAGAAGAAGAGACGTATGTGACTGATATAAAGGCAGAAGATATAGAGGGAGAAGAAGAGACGTATGTGAGGGGTGATCAGCAGTGTAAGGAGGAGGAGATCCCTACAGATATCAGCACAGGTGAGTAATAAACACTTTTCTCTGACGTCCTAAGTGGATGCTGGGAACTCCGTAAGGACCAAGGGAATAGCGGCTCCGCAGGAGGCACGGCACAAAAAGTAAAAGCTTTAAGACTAGCTGGTGTGCACTGGCTCCTCCCCCTATGACCCTCCTCCAAGCCTCAGTTAGAATTTTGTGCCCGGCCGAGAAGGGTGCAATCTAGGTGGCTCTCCTGAGCTGCTTAGAGTAAAAGTTTAGACTTAGGTTTTTTTATTTTCAGTGAGTCCTGCTGGCAACAGGCTCACTGCATCGAGGGACTAAGGGGAGAAGAAGCGAACTCACCTGCGTGCAGAGTGGATTGGGCTTCTTAGGCTACTGGACATTAGCTCCAGAGGGATCGATCACAGGCCCAGCCATGGATGGGTCCCGGAGCCGCGCCGCCGGCCCCCTTACAGAGCCAGAAGACAGAAGAGGTCCAGAAATCGGCGGCAGAAGATGTCCTGTCTTCAGTAAAGGTAGCGCACAGCACTGCAGCTGTGCGCCATTGCTCTCAGCACACTTCACACTCCGGTCACTGAGGGTGCAGGGCGCTGGGGGGGGGGGCGCCCTGAGACGCAATATAAACACTTTTTTTGGCAAAATATACATCACATATAGCTCCTGGGCTATATGGATGTATTTAACTCCTGCCAGTTTTTCTGTAAAAAGCGGGAGAAAAGGCCGCCGAGAAGGGGGCGGAGCCTATCTCCTCAGCACACAAGCGCCATTTTCCCTCACAGCTCCGCTGGAAGGATGTCTCCCTGACTCTCCCCTGCAGTCCTGCACTACAGAAACAGGGTAAAAAAGAGAGGGGGGGGGGCACTAATTTGGCATATATAAACTACATAGCAGCTATAAGGGAGAAACACTTATATAAGGTTGTCCCTATACATATTATAGCGCTCTGGTGTGTGCTGCTAAACTCTCCCTCTGTCTCCCCATAGGGCTAGTGGGGTCCTGTCCTCTATCAGAGCATTCCCTGTGTGTGTGCTGTGTCTCGGTACGTGTGTGTCGACATGTATGAGGAGGAAAATGGTGTGGAGGCGGAGCAATTGCCGGTAATAGTGATGTCACCCCTTAGGGAGTCGACACCTGACTGGATGGTCTTATTTAAGGAATTACGTGATAACGTCAGCACTTTGCAAAAGACTGTTGACGACATGAGACAGCCGGCAAATCAATTAGTGCCTGTTCAGGCGTCTCAAACACCGTCAGGGGCTCTAAAACGCCCGTTACCTCAGTCGGTCGACACAGACACGGACACTGACTCCAGTGTCGACGGTGAAGAAACAAACTTATTTTCCAGTAGGGCCAAACGTTACATGATCACAGCAATGAAGGAGGTTTTGCATATTTCTGATACTACAAGTACCACAAAAAGGGGTATTATGTGGGGTGTGAAAAAACTACCTGTAGTTTTTCCTGAATCAGATGAATTAAATGAGGTGTGTGATGAAGCGTGGGTTTCCCCCGATAAAAAAACTGCTAATTTCTAAAAAATTATTGGCATTATACCCTTTCCCGCCAGAGGTTAGGGCGCGCTGGGAAACGCCCCCTAGGGTAGATAAAGCGCTCACACGCTTATCAAAACAAGTGGCGTTACCGTGTCCTGATACGGCCGCCCTCAAGGAACCAGCTGATAGAAAGCTGGAAAATATCCTGAAAAGTATATACACACATACTGGTGTTATACTGCGACCAGCAATCGCCTCAGCCTGGATGTGCAGTGCGGGAGTAGCTTGGTCGGAGTCCCTGACTGAAAATATTGATACCCTGGACAGGGACAATATATTATTGACTATAGAGCATTTAAAAGATGCATTTCTATATATGCGAGATGCACAGAGGGATATTTGCACTCTGGCATCAAGAGTAAGTGCGCTGTCCATTTCTGCCAGAAGAAGTTTATGGACACGACAGTGGTCAGGTGATGCAGATTCCAAACGGCACATGGAAGTATTGCCGTATAAAGGAGAGGAGTTATTTGGGGTCGGTCTATCGGACCTGGTGGCCACGGCAACAGCTGGGAAATCCACCTTTTTACCCCAGGTCACCTCTCAGCAGAAAAAGACACCGTCTTTTCAATCTCAGTCCTTTCGTCCCCATAAGGGCAAGCGGGCAAAAGGCCACTCATATCTGCCCCAGGGTAGAGGAAGGGGGAAAAGACTGCAGCAGGCAGCCTCTTCCCAGGAACAGAAGCCCTCCCCCGCTTCTGCCAAGTCCTCAGCATGACGCTGGGGCCTTACAAGCGGACTCAGGTACGGTGGGGGGTCATCTCAAGAGTTTCAGCGCGCAGTGGGCTCACTCGCAAGTGGACCCCTGGAACCTGCAGGTAGTATCTCTCAGGGGTACAGATTGGAATTTGAGACATCTCCCCCTCGCCGGTTCCTGAAGTCTGCTTTACCAACGTCTCCCTCCGACAGGGAGGCGGTATTGGAAGCCATTCACAAGCTGTATTCCCAGCAGGTGATAATCAAAGTACCCCTCCTACAACAGGGAAAGGGGTATTATTCCACACTGTTTGTGGTACCGAAGCCGGACGGCTCGGTGAGACCTATTCTAAATCTAAAGTCCTTGAACACTTACATACAAAGGTTCAAATTCAAAATGGAGTCACTCAGAGCAGTGATAGCGAACCTGGAAGAAGGGGACTATATGGTGTCTCTGGACATCAAGGATGCTTACCTCCATGTCCCAATTTGCCCTTCTCACCAAGGGTACCTCAGGTTCGTGGTACAGAACTGTCACTATCAGTTTCAAACGCTGCCGTTTGGATTGTCCACGGCACCCCGGGTCTTTACCAAGGTAATGGCCGAAATGATGATTCTTCTTCGAAGAAAAGGCGTCTTAATTATCCCTTACTTGGACGATCTCCTGATAAGGGCAAGGTCCAGAGAACAGTTAGAGGTCGGAGTAGCACTATCTCAAGTAGTACTACGACAGCACGGGTGGATTCTAAATATTCCAAAATCGCAGCTGAGTCCGACGACACGTCTGCTGTTCCTAGGGATGATTCTGGACACAGTCCAGAAAAAAGTGTTTCTCCCGGAGGAGAAAGCCAGGGAGTAATCCGAGCTAGTCAGGAACCTCCTAAAACCAGGCCAAGTGTCAGTGCATCAATGCACAAGGGTACTGGGAAAAATGGTGGCTTCTTACGAAGCGATTCCATTCGGCAGATTCCACGCAAGAACTTTTCAGTGGGATCTGCTGGACAAATGGTCCGGATCGCATCTTCAGATGCATCAGCGGATAACCCTGTCTCCAAGGACAAGGGTGTCTCTTCTGTGGTGGTTGCAGAGTGCTCATCTTCTAGAGGGCCGCAGATTTGGCATTCAGGACTGGGTCCTGGTGACCACGGATGCCAGCCTTCGAGGCTGGGGAGCAGTCACACAGGGAAGAAATTTCCAGGGAGTGTGGTCAAGCCTAGAGACTTCATTTCACATAAATATACTGGAGCTAAGGGCAATTTACAATGCTCTAAGCCTAGCAAGTCCTCTGCTTCAAGGTCAGCCGGTGTTGATCCAGTCGGACAACATCACGGCAGTCGCCCACATAAACAGACAGGGCGGCACAAGAAGCAGGAGGGCAATGGCGGAAGCTGCAAGGATTCTTCGCTGGGTGGAAAATCATGTGATAGCACTGTCAGCAGTGTTCATTCCGGGAGTGGACAACTGGGAAGCAGACTTCCTCAGCAGGCACGACCTCCACCCGGGAGAGTGGGGACTTCATCCGGAAGTCTTCCACATGTTTGTGAACCGTTGGGAAAAACCAAAGGTGGACATGATGGCGTCCCGCCTCAACAAAAGACTAGACAGGTATTGCGCCAGGTCAAGGGACCCTCGGGCAATAGCTGTGGATGCTCTGGTAACACCGTGGGTGTACCGGTCAGTGTATGTGTTCCCTCCTCTTCCTCTCATACCCAAGGTACTGAGAATTATAAGACGGAGAGGAGTAAGAACTATACTCGTGGCTCCGGATTGGCCAAGGAGGACTTGGTACCCGGAACTTCAAGAGATGCTCACAGAGGACCCATGGCCTCTGCCGCTAAGAAGAGACTTGCTTCAGCAGGGACCCTGTCTGTTCCAAGACTTACCGCGGCTGCGTTTGACGGCATGGCGGTTGAACGCCGGATCCTAAGGGAAAAAGGCATTCCGGATGAGGTCATACCTACCCTGGTCAAAGCCAGGAAGGAGGTGACCGCACAACATTATCACCGCATTTGGCGAAAATATGTGGCGTGGTGTGAGGCCAGGAAGGCCCCCACGGAGGAATTTCAACTGGGTCGATTCCTGCATTTCCTGCAAACAGGAGTGTCTATGGGCCTCAAATTGGGGTCCATTAAGGTTCAAATTTCGGCCCTGTCGATTTTCTTCCAGAAAGAATTGGCTTCAGTTCCTGAAGTCCAGACATTTGTCAAGGGAGTACTGCATATACAGCCTCCTTTTGTGCCTCCAGTGGCACCGTGGAATCTCAACGTAGTTCTGGGATTCCTCAAATCACATTGGTTTGAACCGCTCAAATCTGTGGATTTGAAATATCTCACATGGAAAGTGACCATGCTGTTGGCCCTGGCCTCGGCCAGGCGAGTGTCAGAATTGGCGGCTTTGTCTTACAAAAGCCCATATCTGATTTTCCATTCGGACAGGGCAGAACTGCGGACGCGTCCCCAGTTCCTCCCTAAGGTGGTGTCAGCGTTTCACCTGAACCAACCTATTGTGGTGCCTGCGGCTACTAGGGACTTGGAGGACTCCAAGTTACTGGACGTTGTCAGGGGCCTGAAAATATATGTTTCCAGGACGGCTGGAGTCAGGAAAACTGACTCGCTGTTTATCCTGTATGCACCCAACAAGCTGGGTGCTCCTGCTTCTAAAGTGTACAAAGAGGAAAAGTAGCAGGTGCACAATCTCACACTAGCTCTACCTGTAGTAACCAGAGGCATTTAGCATATTCCTGGCCAGGGCTATGAGCTTACCCACCGCATCAAGGTAGCCTCTCATTGGGTAAGTCCCTAACACTAACTATGGGGGTTCAGGTCCGGGGGGCAGGACACCCCAGAGCCACCCAGCCAGACAACCCTAGGGCATCGCAGGAGTGATAAAATTATTGGGTTAAAGTGATAGGAGCAGCTGTTGCTGCATGTGTGAATAATGTGAGCAGTAAAAGAAAATTATGTGAAGGTGTTACATATATATAAAACAAACTAACTAACTATTTTGTTTAATATGGCAGTCCATAATGGGGGGAATTATCTGGGGTGCGGGGCTCCCTGTGCCTGCCGTAGCTGGGTGTCCCTGGGGCATCGCAATTTAACATTATTTCATCACTCCATGGCACTTAGTTTGTTTTATATATATATACACAAGGAAGGTGGGCTCATCTTGGGCGGCTGCCCGAGGGGTCTCGGCTTTACAACTTTGCCGAGCTGCTACTTGGTCAGGGGTAAACACGTTTGCAAAATTCTACAAATTTGATACCCTGGCTGAGGAGGACCTGGAGTTCTCTCATTCGGTGCTGCAGAGTCATCCGCACTCTCCCGCCCGTTTGGGAGCTTTGGTATAATCCCCATGGTCCTGACGGAGTCCCCAGCATCCACTTAGGACGTCAGAGAAAATAAGAATTTACTTACCGATAATTCTATTTCTCGTAGTCCGTAGTGGATGCTGGGCGCCCATCCCAAGTGTGGATTGTCTGCAATACTTGTACATAGTTATTGTTACAAAATTCGGGTTGTTATTGTTGTGAGCCATCCTTATTGTGTACGCTCGTCCGGGCACAGTATCCTAACTGAGGCTTGGAGGAGGGTCATAGGGGGAGGAGCCAGTGCACACCACCTGATCCTAAAGCTTTTACTTTTGTGCCCTGTCTCCTGCGGAGCCGCTATTCCCCATGGTCCTGACGGAGTCCCCAGCATCCACTACGGACTACGAGAAATAGAATTATCGGTAAGTAAATTCTTATTTTTTCCCTCATCTGAGGAATTAAATGAAGTGTGTGAAGAAGCGTGGGCTTCGCCTTATAAAAAATTGGTAATTTCTAAAAGGTTACTAATGACGTACCCTTTCCCGCCAGAGCATAGGTCACGTTGGAAAACACCCCCTAGGGTGGATAAAGCGCTCACACGCTTGTCAAAAAAGGTGGCACTACCGTCTCCGGATACGGCCGCCCTAAAGGAGCCTGCTGATAGGAAGCAGGAGGCGATCCTGAAGTCTGTATATACACACTCAGGTATTATACTGAGACCAGCTATTGCTTCGGCATGGATGTGCAGTGCTGCAGCTGCGTGGTCAGATTCCCTGTCGGAAAATATTGATACCTTAGACAGGGACACTATATTGCTAACCATAGAGCATATAAAAGACGCATTCTTATACATGAGAGATGCACAGGGGGATATTTGCCGGCTGGCATCTAAAATAAGTCCATTTCTGCCAGGATGGGTTTATGGACCCGGCAGTGGACAGGGGATGTAGATTCTAAAAGGCACATGGAAGTTTTGCCTTACAAGGGTGAGGAGTTGTTCGGGGATGGTCTCTCTGACCTAGTTTCCACAGCGACAGCTGGGAAATCAGCATTTTTACCCCAGGTTCCCTCACAGCCAAAGAAAGCACCGTATTATCAGGTACAGTCCTTTCGGCCCCATAAGGGCAAGCGGGTTAAAGGCGCGTCCTTTCTGCCCAAAGGCAGAGGTAGGGGGAAAAAGCTGCAACATACAGTTCCCAAGAGCAAAAGTCCTCCCCCGCTTCCGCCGTGTCCGCCGCATGACGCTGGGGCTCCACAGGCGGAGCCAGGTGCGGTGGGGGCCCGTCTCAGAAACTTCAGCGATCAGTGGGCTCGCTCACAGGTGGATCCCTGGATCTTTCAAGTAGTATCTCTGGGGTACAAGCTGGAATTCGAGACGTCTCCCCCCCCCCCCGACGTTTCTTAAAATCTGCCTTACCAACGACTCCCTCAGACAAGGAGGCTGTGTTAGAGGCAATACACAAGCTGTATTCCCAGCAGGTGATTGTCAAGGTGCCCCTCCTTCAACAAGGACGGGGTTACTATTCCACAATGTTTGTGGTTACCGAAACCGGACGGTTCGGTGAGACCCATTTTAAATTTGAAATCCTTGAACACATATATAAAAAAATTCAAGTTCAAGATGGAATCGCTCAGGGCGGTTATTGCAAGCCTGGAAGAGGGGGATTACATGGTATCACTGGACATCAAGGATGCTTACCTGCATGTCCCCATTTACCATCCTCACCAGGAGTACCTCAGATCAGATTTGTGGTACAGGATTGTCATTACCAATTCCAGACGTTGCCGTTCCGTCGGTCCACGGCACCAAGGGTATTTACCAAGGTAATGGCCGAAATGATGATACTCCTTCGAAAAAAGGGAGTTTTAATTATCCCGTACTTGGACGATCTCCTGATAAGGGCGAGGTCCAGGGAGCAGTTGTTGATCGGGGTAGCACTATCTCAGGAAGTGCTACAACAGCACGGTTGGATTCTCAATATTCCAAAGTCACAGCTGGTACCTACGACACGTCTACTGTTCCTGGGGATGGTTCTGGACACGGACCAGAAAAAAGTGTTTCTCCCGGAGGAGAAAGCCAAGAAGCTGTCATCTCTAGTCAGAGGCCTCCTGAAACCAAGACAGGTGTCGGTGCATCACTGCACGCGAGTCCTGGGAAAGATGGTAGCTTCCTACGAAGCAATTCCATTCGGCAGGTTCCATGCAAGAACTTTTCAGTGGGACCTGTTGGACAAGTGGTCCGGATCGCATCTTCAGATGCATCAGTTGATAACCCTGTCTCCAAGGACCAGGGTGTCTCTGCTGTGGTGGCTGCAGAGTGCTCATCTTCTAGAGGGCCGCAGATTCGGCATACAGGACTGGATCCTGGTGACCACGGATGCCAGCCTTCGAGGCTGGGGGGCAGTCACACAGGGAAGAAACTTCCAAGGGCTGTGGTCAAGTCAGGAGACTTCCCTACACATAAATATACTGGAACTAAGGGCCATCTACAATGCCCTAAGTCAAGCAAGACCCCTGCTTCAGGACCAGCCGGTACTGATTCAGTCAGACAACATCACGGCGGTCGCCCATGTAAACCGACAGGGCGGCACCAGAAGCAGGATGGCGATGGCAGAAGCCACAAGGATTCTCCGTTGGGCGGAAAATCACGTGTTAGCACTGTCAGCAGTGTTCATTCCGGGAGTGGACAACTGGGAAGCAGACTTCCTCAGCAGGCACGACCTCCACCCGGGAGAGTGGGGACTTCATCCAGAAGTCTTCCAAATGATTGTAAATCGTTGGTAAAGGCCACAGGTGGACATGATGGCGTCCCGCCTCAACAAAAAGCTAAAAAGATATTGCGCCAGGTCAAGGGACCCTCAGGCGATAGCTGTGGACGTTCTAGTGACACGGTGGGTGTACCAGTCGGTTTATGTGTTCCCTCCTCTTCCTCTCATACCAAAGGTACTGAGAATAATACGAAGGAGAGGAGTAAGAACTATACTCGTGGTTCCGGATTGGCCAAGAAGAGCTTGGTACCCAGAACTGCAAGAGATGATATCAGAGGACCCTTGGCCTCTGCCGCTCAGACAGGACCTGCTGCAGCAGAGGCCCTGTCTGTTCCAAGACTTACCGCGGCTGCGTTTGACGGCATGGCGTTTGAACACCGGATCCTAAAGGAAAAAGGGCATTCCGGAGGAAGGCATTCCGGAGGAAGTCATTCCTACGCTGATTAAAGCTAGGAAGGATGTTACAGTAAAACATTATCACCGCATATGGCGAAAATATGTGGCTTGGTGTGAGGCCAGGAAGGCCCCAACGGAGGAATTTCACCTGGGTCGATTCCTGCACTTCTTACAGTCAGGGGTGACTATGGGCCTAAAATTGGGTTCCATTAAGGTCCAAATTTCGGCTCTGTCGATTTTCTTCCAGAAAGAACTGGCTTCACTGCCTGAAGTTCAGACTTTTGTTAAGAGAGTGCTGCATATTCAGCCCCCTTTTGTGCCCCCTGTGGCACCTTGGGATCTCAACGTGGTGTTGAGTTTTCTGAAGTCACATTGGTTCGAGCCACTTAAGACCGTGGATTTGAAATATCTCACGTGGAAAGTGGTCATGCTGTTGGCCTTGCCTCGGCCAGGCGTGTGTCAGAATTGGCGGCTTTGTCGTGTAAAAGCCCTTATCTGATTTTCCATATGGATAGGGCAGAATTGAGGACTCGTCCCCAGTTTCTCCCTAAGGTGGTATCTGCGTTTCACATGAACCAACCTATTGTGGTGCCTGCGGCTACTAGGGACTTGGAGGACTCCAAGTTACTGGACGTAGTCAGGGCCTTGAAAATATGTTTCCAGGACGGCTGGAGTCAGGAAAACTGACTCGCTATTTATCCTGTATGCACCCAACAAGCTGGGTGCTCCTGCTTCGAAGCAGACTATTGCTCGCTGGATATGTGTCAGATTGTGTTTGGTCTGTGTCCCCGGAGGGGGCGCTAGTGGGTCAGTGGAGGTAGGAGGAAAGAGACGAGGAGGTTGTATCACGTTCTTGCGCATGAGCGCAATGGTATTTATTCAGCAGATAAATAATAACAGAAATGCAGCAGAAATAATAGCAGATGGAAAATACTTGAATTGGTAACAAATAGTCTATGGCAATGAATGATAGGTGACTTGAGAAATCATATCCGGAAAATAAAACAGCAGAATGAATGTCAATGAAATGATACTGGTTTAGAAACCAGAGCAGGGTTTTAAAACAAAGAACTAAGGCAGTTGATGGAAATTGCAAACCTGAGCATTAGCAGGAGACCAACTCACAGTGCAGGTGATCAGGCACTGGCAGCAGCAAGCTGTGTCACAGGTGGAGGAATGAACACACCTGGAGTTTAGTCTTCAACTGCAGGCTGAAGCACACAAGGTTGTGATGAGTGTGAAGCCCAATGCAGGTTGCCGGTATTGCTGAGCCTTGAAGTTCCACGGGAGCAAGCAGAATCACCAGGAGTATAAGTTCTTAGCAGGAACTCAGGAGAGACAGGAGCTGATCCTTTCATGCAGGTAGTCAGAATGACACAAAGTCCAGGATCCCTGTGAGGTGAAACTGTGCCTCCTATATACCCCATGGTGTGCAGGGATTGGATGGAGAAAAGGAAAGTGGGTGCGGCCACGCACCGGATTGGCC
This sequence comes from Pseudophryne corroboree, assembly GCF_028390025.1. Lineage (NCBI taxonomy): Eukaryota > Metazoa > Chordata > Amphibia > Anura > Myobatrachidae > Pseudophryne > Pseudophryne corroboree. The sequence continues at coordinate 907,482 of NW_026967517.1, forward strand.
GCAGCATACTAGCTGTTTGGAGACTGTCATGGCGGCGCCCACGCCGCGGCCTAGCGGGGACGCGGCGCGCACACGCCCGCTGGTTCAGGAGTGCCCCCAGGATCCAGATGATGTCCCATGGCAGGGGCAAAGGTGACAGGTGACCGCAGGGAGCCAGGACGGAGTCCGCAGCGGCGGACGGATGCCAGTCTGGTAAGACGATTCCTGACAGTACCCCCTCCTTTAGGGGTGGACACCGAACACCCACGTGGTTTGGAGGGATAAGTGCTGTGGAAAACACGGACCAACCTAGGAGCATGGACATCAGATGAATTCACCCAGCTTCTCTCCTCTGGACCATAACCGAACCAATCGACCAGGTACTGGAGACGTCCATACCGGCAACGAGAGTCCAGAATCTTGTTGATCTCAAATTCCACGCCCCGCTGAGTTCGAACCTTGGGACCTGCTGGAAGAGTATTCTGAAAGCGGTTTAGGACTAGAGGTCTGAGGAGAGAAATGTGAAAGGCATTAGGAACACGAAGTGAAGGTGGTAATTTCAACTTGTAAGCCACTGGGTTGATGACACTCTCAATAGGGTAAGGACCAATGAAGCGTGGTGCGAACTTCATGGATGGAACCCTGAGACGAAGGTTGCGGGTTGATAACCAAACCCTGTCCCCCGGTTTCAAATGGGGAACAGCACGTCTTTTACGGTCGGCATAGACCTTATATCGACTGGAGGCTTTTTTGAGGGAAACGTGAATTCTTTTCCAGATGGAGGAAAACTGGGTCAAAGCAGTAGTGGCAGCAGGGACATCTATGTGAGGAAGTTCTTGAAATTCAGGTACTCGGGGATGTTGCCCATAGACTGCAAAGAATGGTGTCGTGTCTGTAGCAGTGTGGTAACGAAAGTTATGGGCAAACTCGGCCCATGGGAGCAGATTAAACCAATCATCCTGGGAGGATGTCACATATAGCCGTAGGAAAGTCTCAAGTTCCTGATTGACTCTTTCTGTCTGCCCATTCGTCTGAGGATGGTATGAAGACGAGAATTTCAATTTTATCTGCATGGCAGAACAGAGGGCCCTCCAAAACCTTGCTACAAACTGTACCCCCCGATCAGATATTATTTCGGAGGGTAACCCGTGTAAACGGAAGATCTCCTGTAGGAAGATCTGGGCTAGTTTCGGGGCAGAAGGGAGACCCTGGAGAGGAACGAAATGAGCCATCTTGGAAAATCTGTCCACTACAACCCAAATAGTGTTATGTCCCAGAGAAGGTGGAAGATCAGTGATAAAGTCCATTGATAGATGAGACCAAGGACGACTAGGGACTGATAAGGGTTGCAACTGACCTGCTGGAGACTGACGAGGAGTCTTGTGCTGCACACATTTAGGACAGGATGCCACGAAATCCTGGATGTCCACTTTCATCTTCGGCCACCAATATGACGCAGAAAGGAACTTGAATGTCTTCAGGACACCAGGATGACCAGTAAACTTGGATTGGTGGGCCCAAGCTAGCAACTTGGGACGGAGTTCTGGGGAAACAAAAGTCTTACCCGGAGGTGGAGCTGGAGAGACTTGAGAGGTAGCGAAAACCACGGGACTCAGGATGGAATGTGGCACAGAGTCAGATGTTCCCTCTTCTGATTCCATGGACCGGGATAATGCGTCGGCTTTCACATTCTGTGAACCTGGGCGGAAATGAAGCCTAAAATTAAAACGAGAGAAAAACATAGCCCACCTGGACTGGCGAGGGTTAAGGCACTGAGCTGCTTTTAGGTATAGCAGGTTCTTATGATCCGTGAAGATGTTAAACGGATGTTTGGCCCCTTCTAGGAGATATCTCCATTCCTCGAGAGCCAGTTTGATTGCCAATAACTCTTGATCTCCCACGGAGTAGTTAGCTTCTGCAGGAAGAAACTTGCGAGAGTAGAATCCACAAGGGTGGACTTTCCCATCAGATCCCTTCTGGGAGAGAACAGCTCCAACCCCAACATTAGAGGCATCTACCTCCAACTCGAACGGCCTGTTGACATCTGGCTGTGACAGCACTGGAGCAGACATAAAGGCTAACTTGATCTTCCGGAAGGCTGCCAAGGCTTCTTCTGACCAGTTGGAATGATCTGCCCCTTTCCGAGTCAGGTTGGTAATGGGAGCGATGAGAGTGGAGAATCCTCGAATAAATTTTCTATAATAGTTGGCAAATCCCAGGAATCGCTGGATAGACTTGAGGGAGTTTGGAATGGACCAATTGGCAATGGCTTCCAATTTTGCCGGGTCCATCTGAAGATCCGATCCGGAAATTATATACCCCAGGAAGGGTATAGAGGGAACTTCGAAGGTGCATTTGGATAACTTCCCGTAGAGACGGTTCTCACGAAGACGTCGGAGAACTTCACAGACTTGTAGGCGATGAGATGGAAGGTCTTGAGAAAAGATAAGAATATCATCTAAGTAAACAACGAGGTACTTATACAGGACATCACGAAAAATTTCGTTCACGAAGTGTTGGAATACCGCTGGAGCATTACTCAACCCAAATGGCATTACCAGGTATTCATAATGGCCGTCACGAGTGTTGAAGGCTGTCTTCCACTCGTCACCACTCCGGATTCTGATGAGATTATAGGCACCGCGGAGATCTAACTTGGTGAAGATGCGAGCCCCCTTAACTCTATCAAACAGTTCGGTAATGAGTGGTAAAGGATAACTATTCTTGACGGTAATGTCGTTGAGACCCCGATAGTCAATGCATGGACGCAGTCCTCCATCCTTCTTTTTGACAAAGAAGAAACCTGCGCCAGCGGGTGATGATGACGGACGGATGAATCCTTTCTGAAGATTCTCTCTAATGTAGTTACTCATCGCCTCTGTTTCAGGAACAGACAAAGGATAGGTGCGCCCCCTGGGTGGCTTCTTGCCAGGAAGGAGATCAATGGGACAATCCCATTCCCTATGGGGCGGCAGGATATCAGCAGCTTTTTCGCAGAAGACGTCTGCGAAGTCTTGATAAACTGCTGGGAGACTTAGCTGTGACTTCACTTCGGTGGACTTAAGAGGACACACTTGGGCTAAGCAGGAATGATGACAGTGTGAACCCCATGAGGTAAGCTGCAACGTTGTCCAGTCGAACTGTGGGTTATGTAGCTGGAGCCAAGGCATGCCCAAGACAATCTCCTGGGTGGCTTGAGGAATGACCAGGAACTTGATAATTTCTGAATGGAGAAATCCAACTCCCAAAACCACTGGGGTAGTTTGATGTGAAATGTTCCCTTTGGAGATTCTACTACCATCCACAGCAGTAATGTAAACAGGACAAGAAAGTTCACAGGTAGACAGGCAATATTTGTTTACCGCAGCTTGGGTGATAAAATTTCCTGCAGCACCGCAGTCCACTAATGCTGACGCAGATTGGAGCCCAATGGAAGTTTCTAGCGTCACCGGAATAATGAGATCTTGTTGAGAAGGAGCTTGACTGAATGATCCTAACTTGACTCCTCCCTTCCAAGTCAGGATCTGGCGTTTCCCGAACGCATCGTGCAGGAGTTAATTTGATGACCCGCAGCAGCACAGTATAGGCAGAGCCTCTCTCGTATTCTTCTTGCCCGTTCCTCATGGGTTAGGCGGGACCTATTTACCTGCATAGGCTCGTCAGAAGGAGAAGGAGGCTGGAACTGTACAGGGGGTATGAACCTTATTCTGCGAGGCTCACTCCGAGCGCGTTCATTATTGCGTTCGCGGATGCGAGAGTCCAGCTTTATACACAGGGAGATCAAGTCAGACAGTTGAACAGGAATGTCACGGGTTGCCAGTTCGTCCTTGATCCGATCCGAAAGTCCGTGCCAGAAGGTTGCTACCAGAGCTTGGTTGTTCCATTGGACCTCTGCAGCCAACGTCTGGAACTGGATGACGTACTGTCCCATGCTTCGGTTACCTTGATGAATTTGGATCAGGTCTGCCGAAGCTGATGTTGCACGACCAGGCTCGTCAAAGATCCGTCTAAAGGTTGACACGAAGTCAGAGTAGTTATTGATCAGGGGGTCAGCACGTTCCCACAGAGGAGACACCCAACTCAAAGCAGATCCAGAGAGTAAGGAAATGATGTAGGCAACCTTGGACCTTGGTGTAGGAAAGTTATGTGGCAATAACTCAAACTGTATTTCGCACTGGTTAAGGAACCCGCGACATAATTTAGGACTGCCATCATATTTGCTCGGCACAGGCAGGTGCAGACGTGACACTGGAGCTGATGCAGCCGACACAGAAGAACTTACAGCACTGGCAGGTGCTGGGGTAACAGTAGGTGAGAGTACACTTGGCAGGGACTGCTGCAGTGTATCCAATCGGGAGGACATCCCTTGTAGAAAGTGAAGCATCTGCTGCTGCGCAACCTCTTGACCATCCAGACGGGAGACCAGATTTTGCAAGGCCTCTGACCCCACACTCCGTCCACCATCCGAGTCCATCGATCCTGGACTTACTGTCAGATTGTGTTTGGTCTGTGTCCCCGGAGGGGGCGCTAGTGGGTCAGTGGAGGTAGGAGGAAAGAGACGAGGAGGTTGTATCACGTTCTTGCGCATGAGCGCAATGGTATTTATTCAGCAGATAAATAATAACAGAAATGCAGCAGAAATAATAGCAGATGGAAAATACTTGAATTGGTAACAAATAGTCTATGGCAATGAATGATAGGTGACTTGAGAAATCATATCCGGAAAATAAAACAGCAGAATGAATGTCAATGAAATGATACTGGTTTAGAAACCAGAGCAGGGTTTTAAAACAAAGAACTAAGGCAGTTGATGGAAATTGCAAACCTGAGCATTAGCAGGAGACCAACTCACAGTGCAGGTGATCAGGCACTGGCAGCAGCAAGCTGTGTCACAGGTGGAGGAATGAACACACCTGGAGTTTAGTCTTCAACTGCAGGCTGAAGCACACAAGGTTGTGATGAGTGTGAAGCCCAATGCAGGTTGCCGGTATTGCTGAGCCTTGAAGTTCCACGGGAGCAAGCAGAATCACCAGGAGTATAAGTTCTTAGCAGGAACTCAGGAGAGACAGGAGCTGATCCTTTCATGCAGGTAGTCAGAATGACACAAAGTCCAGGATCCCTGTGAGGTGAAACTGTGCCTCCTATATACCCCATGGTGTGCAGGGATTGGATGGAGAAAAGGAAAGTGGGTGCGGCCACGCACCGGATTGGCCGCAGCATACTAGCTGTTTGGAGACTGTCATGGCGGCGCCCACGCCGCGGCCTAGCGGGGACGCGGCGCGCACACGCCCGCTGGTTCAGGAGTGCCCCCAGGATCCAGATGATGTCCCATGGCAGGGGCAAAGGTGACAGGTGACCGCAGGGAGCCAGGACGGAGTCCGCAGCGGCGGACGGATGCCAGTCTGGTAAGACGATTCCTGACAATATGTAACACAATTCAGCTTGCGCATTCTGTGGCTGGACTGCCGCATCCTAAATCTGTAAAAGCCCATTCCACGAGGAAGGTGGGCTCTTCTTGGGCGGCTGCCCGAGGGGTCTCGGCTTTGCAACTTTGCCGAGCAGCTACTTGGTTGGGGTCAAATACGTTTGCAAGATTCTACAAGTTTGACACCCTGGCTGAGGAGGACCTAGAGTTTGCTCATTCGGTGCTGCAGAGTCATCCGCACTCTCCCGCCCGTTTGGGAGCTTTGGTATAGTCCCCATGGTCCTTACGGAGTCCCAGCATCCACTTAGGACGTCAGAGAAAATAAGATTTTACTCACCGGTAGATCTATTTCTCGTAGTCCGTAGTGGATGCTGGGCGCCCATCCCAAGTGCGGATTGTCTGCAATACTTGTATATAGTTATTGTTAAACTAACGGGTTATTGTTGAGAAGCCATCTGTTGAGAGGCTTCGTTGTTTTCATACTGTTAGCTGGGTATAGTATCACGAGTTGTACGGTGTGATTGGTGTGGCTGGTATGAGTCTTACCCGGGACTCAAAATCCTTCCTAAATTGTGTCAGCTCTTCCGGGGACAGTATCCTAACTGGGGTCTGGAGGAGGGTCATAGTGGGAGGAGCCAGTGCACACCAGTTAGTCCTAAAGCTTTCTTTAGTTTGTGCCCAGTCTCCTGCGGAGCCGCTAATCCCCATGGTCCTTACGGAGTCCCAGCATCCACTACGGACTACGAGAAATAGATTTACCGGTGAGTAAAATCTTATTTTTAATACCTACCGGTTACAGACCCAGTCTCTACAGCTACTGCTGGAAAATCGTCATTTTTACCTTATGTTCCCCAAAACATAAGAAAACGCATCATCAAATGCAGTCCTTTCGGCCCAATAGATACCGAAGAGGAAGATGCTCTGCCTTCCTTGCTGCTAGAGGCAGGGGAAGAGGTAAAAGAAACCCAGGCTTCTCTGCCTCCCAAGAACAGAAGTCCTCCCCGGCTTCTGCCAAGTCCACCGCATGACGCTGGGGTTTCCCTGCGGGAGTCCTCGCCGTTTGGGGCACGTCTCAGGCTCTTCAGCCAGGTCTGGGTTTGCTCGGGCCTGGAACCTTGGATTTTAAAAATTGTGTCAGAAGGGTACAAACTAGAATTTTAAGACGTTCCCCCTCGCCGATTTTTAAAATCAGCCTTGCCGGCTTCTCTGACCGGCAGAGAGGTAGTGTGCGACGCAATACAAAAATTGTGTCAGAACCAGGTCATTATCACGATTCCCCTGCGCAACAGGGACAAGGCTTTTATTCCAGCTTATTCGTGGTTCCGAAGCCGGACGGCTCGGTCAAACCGATCCTCAACCTTAAAGACCTAAATTTCTTTCTGCAGAAATTCAAATTCAAGATGGAGTCTCTCAGAGCAGTGATCTCCAGTCTGGAGGAAGGGGACTTTATGGTCTCCTTAGACATAAAGGATGCCTACCTACATGTTCCCATTTATCCTCATCAGGTCTTCCTGCGCTTTGCGGTTCAGGATTGTCATTACCAATTTCAGACGTTGCCGTTTGGGCTGTCCATGGCTCCGAGGATTTTCACCAAAGTGATGGCGGAGATGATGATTCTTCTTCGCATGCAAGGTGTCATGATTATCTCATACTTGGACGATCTCCTGATGAAAGCCAGATGAAGGGACAAGTTGTTACAGAACATTGCACTGTCCCTGAAGGTGTTGCAACAACATGGCTGGCTCCTCAACCTGCTGAAATCTCAGTTGATCCCTACGACCCGCCTGTCGTTTCTGGGGATGAATCTGGACACAGAACTACAGAGAGTTTTTCTTAACCGGAAGAAAAAGCTTGGGAACAAATCTTAAAACCAACCAGAGTGTCAATACATCAATGCACTCGCTTGCTGGGAAAGATGGTGGCGGCCTACGAGGCCATTCAGTTTGGCAGATTCCATGCCAGAGTATTCCAGTGGGACCTGTTGGACAAGTGGTCCGGTTCCCACCTACACATGCAACGGACGATAGTCCTGTCCTCAAAGACAAGAATATCACTGCTGTGGTGGCTGCACAGTTCTCACCTCATCGAGGGACGCAGGTTCGGTATTCATGATTGGATTCTAGTGACCACGGATGCAAGTCCCCGGGGTTGGGGTGCAAGGAAGATGGTCAAGTCAGGAGACTTGTCTCCACATAAACGTTCTGGAATTAAGGGCGATTTACAACGGCCTTCTACAAACGGAACGCCTTCTTTAAAGTCGACCCGTCCTCATCCAGTCGGAGAATGTAACAGCAGTAACTTACATCAACAGCCAGGGCGGAACAAAAAGCAGAGCAGCAATGGCAGAAGCCACAAGGATTCTCCGCTGGGCGGAGAAACATCTAAGCGCTCTGTCAGCTATCTTTATTCCAGGAGTGGACAACTGGAAAGCAGACTTCCTCAGCAGACACGATCTCCATCCAGGAGAGTGGGGACTTCATCCAGAAGTCTTCACAGAAGTGACAAGTCGCTGGGGTACTCCCCAAGTAGAGATGATGGCGTCTCGTCTCAACAAGAAACTCCAAAATTAGGGACCCTCAAGCCATAGCGGTGGACGCTCTGGTGACACCGTGGGTGTTTCAGTCGGTATGTGTTCCCTCCACTTCCTCTCATTCCGAGAGTGTTCAAAATTATAAGAAGAAGAAAGGTTCCGACGATCCTCATTGTTCCAGATTGGCCAAGGAGGGCTTGGTATCCCGATCTTCAGGATTTACGCATAGGACATCCCTGGCTGCTTCCTCTACGAGAGGACCTGTTACAGCAGGGGCCGTGTCAGTATCAAGATTTACCGCGGCTACGTTTGACGGCATGGCGGTTGAACGCCAGATTCTAGCCCAGAAGGGAATTCCCAGTGAAGTCATTCCCACTTTTATTCAGGCTAGAAAGGATGTTACGGCAAAACACTATCACCACATTTGGAGGAAATATATTTCCTGGTGCGAGTCCAAGAAGGCTCCTGCGGATATTTTTTAACTTGGACGTTTTCTCCACTTTTTACAAGCTGGAGTGGATGCGGGCCTTAAATTAGGATCCATTAAAGTACAGATTTCTGCATTGTCAGTTTTCTTTCAGAAACAATTGGCCTCACTTCCTGAGGTGCAAACGTTTGCAAAAGGGGTGTTACACATCCAACCTCCTTTTGTGCCTCCTGTGGCACCTTGGGACCTTAACGTGATGTTACAGTTCCTTCAATCTCACTGGTTTGAACCTTTTTCAAAAGGTGGATTTGAAATTCCTCACTTGGAAAGTGGTGATTTTATTGGCCTTGGCATCTGCACGGCGGGTGTCCGAATTGGCGGCCTAGTCTCACAAGAGCCCTTATTTGATCTTCCATGAAGATAGAGCAGAGTTGAGAACTCGTCAACAGTTTCTGCCGAAGGTGGTTTCTTCTTTTCATATAAACCAACCTAATGTCCATCTCCCTCGGCACAGTTCCTATAACTGAGGTCTGGAGGAGGGGCATAGAGGGAGGAGCCAGTTCACGCCCTTATTAAAGTCTTAAAGTGCCAATTTCTCCTGCTGATCCTGTCTATACCCCATGGTTCTATTGATGACCCCAGCATCCTCTACGGACTCAGAGAAAAGGATTTACTGGTAGGTATTAAAATTCTATTATTTATTAGTGCGCAAGCAGGACAGCATTTTCTCTTCTTTGGTGTTTTATTATTCCAACCATGTCACCTCTAGTAATCCCACACGAGCGTCCATGTCACCTCTAGTAATCCCACACGAGCGTCCATGTCACCTCCAGTAATCCCACATGAGCGCCCATGTCACCTCTAGTAATCCCACATGAGCTTCCATGTCTCCTCCAGTAATCCCACATGAGCATCTGTCTCACCTCTACTAATCCCACATGAGCGGCCATGTCACCTCCAGTAATCCCACACGAGCGTCCTTGTCACCTCTGGTAATCCCACATGAGCATCAGTGTCACCTCTAGTAATCCCACATGAGCGTCCATGTCACCTCTAGGAATCCCACATGAGCGTCCATGTCGCCTCCAGTAATCCCACACGAGCGTCCTTGTCACCTCTAGTAATCCCACATGAGCATCAGTGTCACCTCTAGTAATCCCACATGAGTGTCCGTGTCACCTCTAGTAATCCCACATGAGCGTCCATGTCACCTCTAGTAATCCCACATGAGCGCCCATGTCTCCTCCAGTAATCCCACATGAGCGGCCATGTCTCCTCCAGTAATCCCACACGAGCGTCAATGTCTCCTCCAGTAATCCCACACGAGCGTCCATGTCTCCTCCAGAAATCCCACATGAGCGGCCATGTCTCCTCCAGTAATCCCACACGAGCGTCCATGTCTCCTCCAGTAATCCCACATGAGCATCAGTGTCACCTCTAGTAATCCCACATGAGCGTCCAGGTCACCTCTAGGAATCCCACATGAGCGTCCATGTCTCCTCTAGTAATCCCACATGAGCGTTCAGTGTTGATCAAGCTCCAGTCTAAGCATCCTATCTTTTTTTTTTTTTTATACACATAAAAGCAATGATTACAGGTAAAACATGTCAGTTATAGAATTATATATTGTATCCTGTAACACCCTGGGTCTTGTCTACTCATTTTATATTTCCATAATGTATTTTATTTCCATCAGATGGACGCACAAGCAGAAATATCTCAGAAGGACATCTAATGGTATCCCAGGATTCTGAAATAACAGATAATGACAGTAGACAGGATTCTCCAGGAGATAATCCCATTACCCCAATTATACATCCAGCTCTATCAGCTGATCCCCCTGATTCTGGGAAATGTTCTCCTGATCACTCTGATATTGGTGCATCTGTTACAGCTCTGACAGTAGATACAGAGTTTCCCTGTTCTGTAGATGCCAAATGTTTTACACAGAACACAAAGCTTATTACCCATCATCCAGCTAAGGCAGGTGAGATGCCACTGATATGTTCTGAATGTGGGAAATGTTTTGCATGCAACTCAAATCTTGCTACACATCAGAGAAGTCACTCAGGTGAGAAGCTGTTTTCCTGTTCTGAGTGTGGAAAATGTTTTGCACTTAAATCAGTTCTTGTTACACATCAGAGAAGTCACACAGGTGAGAAGCCGTTTTCCTGTTCTGAGTGTGGGAAATGTTTTACACAGAAATCAGCTCTTGTTACACATCAGAGTAGTCACACAGGTGAGAAGCCATGTTCCTGTTCTGAGTGTAGGAAATGTTTTCCACGGAAATCAGCTCTTGTTGCACATCAGAGAAGTCACTCAGGTGAGAAGTTGTTTTCCTGTTCTGAGTGTGGGAAATGTTTCGCATTTAAATCAGTTCTTGTTAGACATCAGAGAAGTCACTCAGGTGAGAAGCCGTTTTCCTGTTCTGAGTGTGGGAAATGTTTTGCATTCAAATCACATTTTGATATTCATCAGCATACTCACACAGATGAGAAGCCGTATTCCTGTTCTGAGTGTAGGAAATGTTTTGCACGGAAATCAGATCTTGTTACACATCAGAGAAGTCACACAGGTGAGAAGCCGTTTTCCTGTTCTGAGTGTGGGAAATGTTTTGCATTCAAATCACATTTTGTTATTCATCAGCATACTCACACAGGTGAAAAGCCATTTCCATGTTCTGAGTGTGGGAAATGTTTTGCACGGAAATCAGATCTTGTTAAACATCAGAGAAGTCACACAGGTGAGAAGCCGTATTCCTGTTCTGAGTGTGGGAAATGTTTTATACAGAAATCAGTTCTCGTTACACATCAGAGTAGTCACACAGGTGAGAAGCCATTTTCCTGTTCTGAGTGTAGGAAATGTTTTCCACGGAAATCAGATCTTGTTGCACATCAGAGAAGTCACACAGGTGAGAGGCCATTTCCATGTTATGAGTGTGGGAAATGTTTTACACATAAATCAGCTCTTGTTAGACATCAGAGAAGTCACACAGGTGAGAAGCCATACTTCTGTTCTGAGTGTGGGAAATGTTTTGCACGGAAATCACATCTTGTTCTACATCAGAGAAGTCACACAGGTGTGAAGCCGTATTCCTGTTCTGTGTGTGGGAAATGTTTTCCACAGAAATCAGTTCTTGTTACACATCAGAGAAGTCACACAGGTGAGAAGCCGTATTCCTGTTCTGTGTGTGGGAAATGTTTTACACAGAAATCAGCTCTTGTTACACATCAGAGAAGTCACACAGGTGAGAAGCCGTTTTCCTGTTCTGAGTGTGGGAAATGTTTTGCATTCAAATCACATTTTGTTATTCATCAGCATACTCACACAGGTGAAAAGCCATTTCCATGTTCTGAGTGTGGGAAATGTTTTGCACGGAAATCAGATCTTGTTAAACATCAGAGAAGTCACACAGGTGAGAAGCCGTATTCCTGTTCTGAGTGTGGGAAATGTTTCGCATTTAAATCAGTTCTTGTTAGACATCAGAGAAGTCACACAGGTGAGAAGCCGTATTCCTGTTCTGAGTGTGGGAAATGTTTTGCATTCAAATCACATTTTGTTATTCATCAGCATACTCACACAGGTGAAAAGCCATTTCCATGTTCTGAGTGTGGGAAATGTTTTGCACGGAAATCAGATCTTGTTAAACATCAGAGAAGTCACACAGGTGAGAAGCTGTTTTCCTGTTCTGAGTGTGGGAAATATTTTGCATTTAAATCAGTTCTTGTTACACATCAGAGAAGTCACACAGGTGAGAAGCCGTTTTCCTGTTCTGAGTGTGGGAAATGTTTTACACAGAAATCAGCTCTTGTTACACATCAGAGTAGTCACACAGGTGAGAAGCCATTTTCCTGTTCTGAGTGTAGGAAATGTTTTGCACGGAAATCAGCTCTTGTTACACATCAGAGAAGTCACACAGGTGAGAAGCCATATTCCTGTTCTGTGTGTGGGAAATGTTTTGCATATAAATCAAATCTTGTTACACATCAGAGAAGTCACACAGGTGAGAAGCCATTTTCATGCTGTGAGAGAAATAAATCCGCTCTTGTTGAACATATTAGACATTACCCAAATACGGAACCATTTACATCTTCTGGAGTATAATTATCACTGTCATGCAATGTTCCTCAAGGGTCAACCTTATCTCCTATGCTTTATTCAATATAAATGCTACCACTGGGTGATATAATAAGACGTCTTGGCCTGGTCTACCACTGCTATGCAGATGACCTGCTTTTTGCTCCATGTACTGAGAACCTAATACCAATCCTAAACGGTTGTCTAGCTGAGCGCCAGGGGTGGATGATGCCAGTTGGCTGTGACTCAGTCTTTGTGAAACATCATAGAAGCTCACCAACAAAGGACAAGACTTTACCAACCATCTGGATTTATGCTTTGGTGTACAGAATTGAAAATACTGAACATGTGCTGAATCTTTGTGTTGTCCTGGTATGTGGCTGACACAGACATCAGGTATCTGCCACATACAAATCCTCATTCTTCCATCTGTGGACCATAGCCAGAATCAAGCACTTGATTCCCTCAGAAGTTCATAGACTACTGCAATGCCATCTACCTGGGTCTCCCAGCAAAAGAATTACAGAGCTTGCAGCTAGTACAGAATGCAGCAGCAAAGCTGTTACCTAACCAGCCCGTTCCTGCCTCATAACACCCATTCTCTACTCCCTTCACTGGCTGCCTGTAAGATGACAAATCTATTTCATAATTGGCTAACTGACTTTCCCAGCTCAACATTACATGGTCCACGGTACTAGAAGCAGCTTCTGCCTCCTTACTGCCCTGCTTGCTTGCTTCTACAGATGGACTGTTACCAGCAGTACCAAGAATCTCCTGTCATTCATTTATGGGTTGAATGTTTAGCTTTGTAGCCCTGACCATGGAACTCACTGCCTTGCACAGTCCAAGAGGCCTGCACTCTAGAGACCTTCACAAGCAGACTGATGACTGTTACTCACGCTTTTCATTAATGTACCTCTATTTCTCATACGTCCTAGAGGATGCTGGGGATTCCAAAAGGACCATGGGGTATAGACGCATCCGCAGGAGCTTGGGCACACTGTAAAAACTTAAACTGGGTGTGAACTGGCTCCTCCCTCTATGCCCCTCCTCCAGACCTCAGTTAGACTTTGTGCCCAGGCGTGATGGGTCACACACTAGGGGAGCTCTACTGAGTTTCTCTGAAAGACTTTATGTTAGGTTTTTTATTTTCAGGGAGACCTGCTGGCTACAGGCTCCCTGCAGCGTGGGACTGAGGGGAGAGAAGCAGGACCTACTTCTGTGAGTTTCAAGGCTCTGCTTCTCGGCTACTGGACACCATTAGCTCCAGAGGGTTCGATCACTTGGTGCGCCTAGCTTCTTGTTCCCGGAGCCACGGCGTCAATCCCCTCACAGAAGCCAGAAGAAAGAAGTCGGGTGAGTATTGGAAGAAAAGAAGACTTCAGACGGCAGAAGACTTCAGTAATGGAAGTACAGTGGTAGTGCTGCTCTTCATGCTCCCACACACCAACGGCACTCACAGGGTGCAGGGCGCTGGGGGGGAGCGCCCTGGGCGCATGTTACTGGTCTGCTTAATGTGAACAACTGGCAAAAAAAAAAAAGCATTTAGGTGCCGAGGCACCGTGGTTCATCCCCCGCCAGTATACTTTAATTATTTCTCTTATACGGGTGCAGGGCGCGAGGGGGGGAGCGCCCTGGGCAGCGAGTCAGTTTTAACAGTTCTTACTCTCGCTGCCGGGGGCTCCATATACAGACCCCGTCGGCCGCCATGGGGTACAGGGCGCCGGGAGGTGGTGGCGCCCGGGGCAGCATAGATAGTTAGAGCTCCCGGGCGCCGCACACGGGGACCCACCTGAGAGCAGCAGGTGCGCGATTCGCCGGAACTCCCGCTTCCCGAACGTTATCTGGGGTGCACGGCGCGCAGGGGGGCGCCCTGAGAAGCATGGTGCGGAGTATATATATATATATACCCTATATTTAGTACTCAGCCTATTTGGTTTTCAGATCCAGGGGGGCTATAGCGTGCCGAGAGGGGCGGAGCTTAGCCTCACACACTGAGTCAGCGCCATTTTTCCCTGCTGTCCCCGCCAAGAACAAACAGTGGGGAACGCAATGTTTGGACTGTGTTGCCCTCCCAGAGGTGTAATCTCCCTGTGTATAGGGTCCCCGGCTCAATATAGGGTTATATATATATATATATATATATATATATATTATTATTATTATTATTTTTTTGTCGAGCGGGCTTAAGCGCACCGGGAAGGGGCGGAGCTTAGACCTCACAGAGGGGTCAGCGCCATTTTCCAAAGTTCCCCACCGGGACTTGCTGTATACTAAGAAGGAAGGGGGACACAGAGTGTTTTAATGCTGTATGGGTGTCATACAGCATTAGGATTGATAATGGACGCAGAATCCTTGTTGTAATACATAAATACACTGTTTCCCTGTTTTATTTACCCACTATTGGTTAGTCGACGTGTGTCGACAGGTGTGAGGGCTTTGTCAAAGGCGCCTGTGGGGATAACTGTTGGTTTCGCCGACGCTTGCCGGTACTTGATTCAAACAACTAAGTATTGACAGGTTACTTTTGTGTGCTTAAAAAAACAAGTAAACACACTAGGGGAGACATGGCGGTCGGTCGATGCCCTGTCGGCATCAACGGTAATGCCTGGCTAAAAGAATTAACAAGCTGTTATTGACTGGTGCCTGTATTGGTATTTATATATTTTGTTTATATATAAGTAGGGGGAGTGTTATTACAATTGTAGAGGTATGCTTCCCTCAGACCCCTTGGGGTTTCCAAGATTGTGATTATTCTGCCGCTTACTATTCCGGGCTGTCGACATTTCCTCAGTTTCTGTCGGCCGTAAAGTTCCTGGTAGATCCACATCGGGGGCATGTCAGTACATGGTCATACACATTACTGTCACTAGGGACCTGACGGGTCTGGACAATCCACTTGCGTATAGGTTATGTCTATATGTATTTATGTGTAGATATGACTTTATATATGCATGATTACGATATATGTGTTATATGGTGTATTACATGATGTATATACATGAACGCTGAAATAATGGTATTCTCATGGGCTGGTCGCTCTGTTGATTAAGCTCTAGATTGGACGAGTTGGTTTCGATGCTCTCAAGGAGTCCGAATATTAATCTCTTCACAACGCGGAGAGAAATCTATGACAGTCAACTCCTGGTCGACGCAGAGCCCGGTCGCAAAGGATCATACACAGGCAGCTAAGTGAAATTTTATTTCTATACTTTGACCTTATTTGCAATGTATGCACTTGAGGGAGTGTGGTAGTCGGGTAAGCATCCGATAGAATTATCCTGCCCAGAGTGGGTAGGGCTTGCCTATGTTTATTTTTCCTTATAACATTACAGCAGGCTGCCACGTGACAGTAGGTGGTGTGACCGGAAAAATGCGGAGGAGGTCTCCGGGAGATGCTGGTGGGAGGTATACAGCTGTTTGGTGTGGCCTCTCTTCAGTTAATCTCGGCGGTATCCGCTGATAAGGCTAAATTCGTGAGTTAACCTCCTTCACAACGGTGGATGACGCATTCTTTTGTGGGATGCAGTCTATAACCGGTTCGAGACCGTTCTTTTTCTTTTTCCTTTTCTGTGTAGACAGTGGAAGGTGAAAAGGTAAGTGTTCTGCAGCCTTGTTAGGTTCGCAGAAGTGGACGTAGTTTCTGTTTCCACTACATACACCACTTGTCGCTGAGTCTATCTGGCTGGTCCCCACTTCGGTGACCACTTGTCCACTAATTTTCAGTTAGTCTAGGAATAGACTACGACATGTGAGTTATTTATAGAAGCCAAAGGGGAACATTCTGAGTTACGGTTGTTTCCCCTTACTGTTTTTTCTAATAGATTTTGCCACTCCCCTATGGAAGGGGAGGTAACACGCAACGCCTTACAGAGGTGCGTCACGTTCAGGACATTGTCTGGTTGTCCCTGTAAAAAGGTGCATATCCTTGTTTATCTCTGACGGTTCTTCGGCGCAGAAATGGGCCTGTTGTTCCCAACGACGCAAATGTCAGAAGTGGTTTTCAGAGTGGATACTGACCGGTTATGGTTTGGTGTTTTCCTGTGGAAAGAGGTCTGAGGTTCCAGAGTTGGATCGACTTTGAGGTGACACCTCATCAATAGGTTCCATTAAGAAGATGCTGCATGAGAGTTTTTTTTTCGGAGAGCAGGTCTAATACCAGAGTGATTTTCATGGGACCAGTTGGAAATGTGGTCCGGGTCTCACCTGCGCATCCACCGGAATATAATCAAAACGGCCAGGACATCGCTCCTGTGGTGTCTGCTCGATTTTTTCCTTCTAGAGGAATAAAGGTTAGGGATCCAGGTTTAGATCTTGGTGTCCGTGCATATAAATCTCCGAAGCTGGGGAGCAGTCCTTTGCAAGGGACGTATTTCCAGAGGATGAGGTCAGGTTGGGAAACTTGTCTGCTGTAAGTTTTGGCATTAAGAGCTATTTTAGACGAACGTATTCTTCATGCTCTGCCGTGTTAATTCTGCCAGAAGCCTTGTCAGAAATGGCGTAAGTAAGCCGCTAGGGCGGAACAAAAAAAAACAAAACACGAAAATGGCAGAAGATGCACTGTTTGCAGTTGAGGGGGAAGTCTGGTAAACGCTATGTTAGTAGTCTTCATTCCGGAGGTAAACGACGGAGACATAGATTTCCTTTGCGGACATGATATTCAGCCGGGAAAAATACTGTCATTATTGAGAAGCTTTCCCAGACGTGCCAAGTCTTTGTGGAGTGTCGCAATTGGACATGTTGGCGTTTCGCCTCAACGTGAGACCTCGAGGAGAGGGTTCCAGGTTAAGAGACACTCGGGATATAGCAGCGGACATCCCTGTGACACCGTGAGTGTTTTTAGTCGGTCGAGGTGGCCTCTTCGCTTTCACATTTCTGGCAGTGGTAAGCGTAAGATGATCGATGATCCTCTGAACTCCGGTCTAACCAGAGAGGGTTGGCTATCCAGTTTTCATGGTTTACTCATAGAAAATTACTGCCCTCTTCCTTTACGTGAGGTAATGTTACAACAGGATCAGGGTGTGTATCAGGACTTACCGTGGCTGCGTCTAATGGCGGGGCGGTTGAAGGTCGTATCCTAAGCTGAATGGGTGTTCCCAGTGAAGTCGTTTCTTCAATTCTTCCGGCTTGGAAAGAACTCACGGCACAGCGTTACAACCGTTGTTGGAGTAATTATGTGTCTCGGTGTGTATCCAGGAAGGCTCCTATGGAGGACTTTCAGCTAGGTCGTGCTTATCCATACGTTACAAGCCGATGTGAAGGCAAGACTATTATGTTTTTTTGCAGAAATTTTTCTCGTTTGGAAAGTGGTCAGGTTTTTGAATTCGACGTCGGAAGTGGTGGTCTTGTCCCACAAGAGCCTTGTTTGATCTTTCAGGTGGATAGAGAGGAATTGAGTACTCGGTTGATAGTTCTATCAAGAGGGGTTTCGCAGAAATCAGGCTTTTGTTGATGCCGGAGGTTACTTAGGCATTAGCTAGTTCAAACCCCCTTGCTCTAGCCAGGGTTTTGAGTATGCAAGTCATCTATTTGGCTTAGTTTGGAGTAACAGAGACCCTGTTTATGTGGTATGTTCCCAGCTTACTTTTGGAGACTGCGTTATGCAGTTTGTTACATGCTGAATCTGTGATGCGGTCTGGCATGTTTGTTCTACGGCTGCTTTGCCGTCACCGAAGTCGGTGGATCTTCCTTCTTTTGGGAAGATGGGATTTTCTTGGGCGAATGCCCGAGGAGTCTCGGCGGTTTAACTTTGCCGAGCGGATTCTTGGTCGGGGTCAAAAGTTTTTGCCATGCTTTACAAGTTTGATACCCGGATTGTTGAGGACCTTATGTTTGCTCATTCGGTGCTGCAGAGTCGTCCGCACTCTCCCGCCCGTTTTGGAGCTTTGGTATAAACCCCATGGTCCTTTTGGAATCCCCAGCATCCTCTAGGACGTATGAGAAAATAGGATTTTGGTACCTACCGGTAAATCCTTTTCTCTTAGTCCGTAGAGGATGCTGGGCGCCCGTCCCAGTGCGTACTGTGTCTACAGTTATTGCTTTTTGGTTACACCCTGGCGGTGTGTCTTTTCTATCTGGTGGTTGCTACCGTTGTTCATGACATAGCATGCAGGGTCCTATTTTTGTTTCTGTGGACACACGGGTTGTGTTACATATTCTCTCAGGGTTTTGTTCATGCCTTTGACTGGTATTCTACTGAATGCCACGTTCTACAGTGTGTTTGAGGTCTGAGCTGGTATGACACTCACCGTGTTTATAACAATAAATTCTTTCCTCGAAATTGTCCATCTCTCCTGGGCACAGTTTTCTAACTGAGGTCTGGAGGAGGGGCATAGAGGGAGGAGCCAGTTCACACCCACTTTAAGTCTTTACAGTGTGCCCAAGCTCCTGCGAATCCGTCTATACCCCATGGTCCTTTTGGAATCCCCAGCATCCTCTACGGACTAAGAGAAAAGGATTTACCGGTAGGTACCAAAATCCTATTTTACTTCCTAAATAATACATCCCAAATGCTTAGGTCTTTTTTCTGCTGTTTATTTTGTATCTTGTGCTTTGTGTAAATGTGAATGTCTAATACCAGTTTGCACAATCTGTATTGCTGCACGACAGTATGGCGGCCATTGGAACGTGTTTTCACTTCTAGTTTGCCTAACTTGTTGCAGTTACTCATCTTGATCAGGAGTGCTGAGTGTTTTCAGATACAAGATCCTGTGCATATATACCCTGTACATTACCATGTGCATTAGAGTCACCCGGGTTCCATCTGCGGTGGTTTGTTGTATGTTACATCTATATGGTGCGGATACTCCTCTGTATGATTTCATAATAAAAGCTTTTGTTTGCATCTAATTATTACATTATAGCTTTTATTTTTTATTCTGTTTTATATTCCCGTCTGAGTAATTGCGCCATAATGTCTAATCTCGGAGTGGACCCCAGAAGATGTAAAGAAACCGTGTAAGTGTTCCATCATTCTGTTTTGTGTAAGCATACAGGTAAGTGATGGCACGGCGGCCACTGTCCGTCACATTCCGGTGGTATAATGGAAGTGGACTGTCTGGGCTTATTCTAGTCTACTGCAGAAATAAAAAACTCAGCCTTTATCCTGCTTAAAAAAATGACAAAGCCCATAAATCAAGCTTGGCCGGACAAGACAGAGGCCACATTAATGGTGGCACATCATATAGGCTGAGGACCCATGCTTCTGGGATATATGGCATAACTCCCTCTTCACCCACAAAAACCTTCCCTTCACCAATGTCCACCATTGCCCCTTCAGAAGGGACACAACTTTCCTTTGCTTGTTCCACCTCCTCCTCTACAGAGCCCAGGACCACCTCCATGACCATTTCATGTTTATCTGGAGGCCTGGCATCTGGGAGGTTCATGGCCTGAGATGACCACAGAACAACCAGGTAGTGGGCAAGAAGAATCCACAGCCTCCTGAGGAACTGGAGAGTCCAAGGATCCACCCCACATGAGGCAGAGAAGGGTCAACCACAGGGACTGGCTCACCAATTTCCTTCCTAAAAGCTGCTCTTTACCCAGTTTGGTACCTGTGGGATCCCACTCCAATTTCCCTTGAGAGTCCTTACCCTCACTAATCCCTTCTGAACCTACCAGTTCCTTCCCCTTCCAACCACTCCTCCTTTTTAAGCTTTTCACCACCTGCTGTGTGAGTCCCATCCAACTACTCCATTCCTTGACTCATTGGTGTAGCAACCCCCCCCCCCCCCCAACATACTGCTATACTGCAGTTAAGCTGTGAGACTTGCAGCTAGCAGTACTCACTACTCAGCACACGCACTCACATCATGATTACACAGCTGTGCCAGAGACACTGTCTCACTGACACCCAGGACGAGACACTCCCAGAAAGGCATGTATGTATGAGTACGGAGAGAGTGGTCGCAGTGGGGCTGCATGACTGACAGCTGAGCCTGTCTCGTCAGTGAGGTGACAAAATGCAAGATATAATTACCTAGCTAAATCAGGTGCTAATGCAATGTTACATGTATTAAATGAGCACCAAATATATTGATTATTAGATAGCAGCTCCTATGCGGCAACTAGATGCCTTAGACGATATAGATTGTTTAAGTTTCAATAGAGACATAAAAGAGCACTGATGGTATATAAATAAAAATATTTCTAATATTTATTAGAGTTCAACACAATAAAAACAGTTATGCTAATAATAACCAGATAATATGTAGCCACAATATTTCTGATTGTATATAAACTGTATACAGATTCAGCTGTAATCACTCATATTAGATCGATTGTATTTAAATGCAGCTGAATCAGCTGATATGTGCAGTACTGCGGTCCATTAATTAACATATTAGAGTGTAGGAGGACTCCAATTTATGTATATACCAGAGGGATCCCACGGTATGAAAGTGGATAATTTAAGTAGTTCAGTATCCTCACTTATAGGTCAGTGTTCTCACCCAATGTTGGTAAACTCCGCTGGTTCCCATCAATAGCAAAGTGCAGTGTGAGCTATAAGCGGCTGCAAGTATCCCTCACAGATGGACCAGAGGGAGATGCCACAAGCTCTGATGATCAGTCTGCAGACAGGGCGTCTCAGCACAGCGGAGGGCGGTAGAGTTCCGTCCCGTGTGACAGCAGTGAGGATCAATGAAATTGTTTATAGCAGGGTTAAACGAAGTGGATGAATCTCCTTCAATGGACCGACAGTAGCTACAACCCTCAACGCGTTTCTCCGCCACAGGCAAACGGCGGTTTCCTCAGGAGATATGAATACCCAATGAAGAAGTAAATGGGTATTTAAAACGTTTGTATCCAATTGGCTTTTGAGTGGTGATATGCACACCTGAGTGAATGCTCGGTGTCGCTTAATTTGTATAGAGTATATCCACATGATGTAATTAATACAGGTGCTCTTTTGTTAAAAAAAAGGAACTATACAGATAATATCAAGCTTAAAAATAAAATTAGTACTTATAGTACATAGTGGTGGGAAAACAAAGAACACACTAATCTCCATATATATGTATATACAGATAGAATTTCTAATGGACATACAGATACCTAATATGTTGCTTTATTAATTTGACATTAAATACGTCTTGCTTTCTAGAGATTATTTTTTATATATAGTTTGAATATTTATTCTCCTCTCTATTCCTTTGAAGGGGTTTCGTGTTTCAAGTTATTCCCACCACTTTCTGAAAACACATATATTCAATATAAAAAGGAATCTCTGAGGAGTATAACCATTAATTTAATTAGAAAGCTCCAAGAAACAAGTAATAACCCACCCAAAACATATCGGACCAAACAACTGTATTCAAAATAGTAAGAGAGAAAATATTCAAATAGATGTTCCTAAGATTTACAGATAATAATAATTAAACAGAAAAATCTTTTCTGAATCATCAGTCGTTGTGACAGACCAACTGAGTTAGCCATGTGCATCGTCATATTCAGTGTAAATGTTTTCGTTGAGACCTAAAGGGAACAAAGTATCTATCATACAAATCCAGTATGCTTCCCTCTTACAGAGGAGGTTATATCTATCCCCACCTCGGAATGTCTGTTTTATATGTTCAACTCCCTGTATGGACAGAACCCCCCAATCACCTCCATGGAGTGAGTAAACATGTCTAGGTACACGGTGTTTAGTTGACTTTTTAAGAATTAATCTTCTATGTTCTAAAAACCTAGAGAGCGTATTGTTCTACCGACATATTGGCAACCGCAAATGCAGGAGATTACATAAACCACAAATGTTGTCTGGAAGTTTATATTGCCCACTATATCGAAGTATTCTTTAGTTCTATATGATAAGAATTATGATCGTCAGTGAGGTGGATGGGGCATCCCATTCCCAGCCGGAACAGCACACTATATGTAAGAGCCGGAGCGGTGCAGGGCTACTGGCTGACAGCCTAGCATCTCGGTGCAGTGGCAGAAGTCTGTAAATGATGGGAAATAACATCTGGCCCATGGCTACTGTGAGGAAATGAGAGGTCTGTGACAATATAGCTATGCCTCATTTCTCATGTCAAATATGTACTTTTTATCCCCATATCCCTGTACATTCATCTGTTTCCTCATTCTCCATAACATGTCCATTACTGCTCACCCAGTATTGTTTAAATCAACCTTAATATTGTTAATATATGCAATTGTGTTGTTATCTGTTACCCTTTAGATAATGTATTCAAGTTAGACCTAGTTTTCTATTGTTTACTACCACCACAGTGGACACTCAAAGGGTGAGTCACATAAGGTACTATTGTCCCTTTTTGTTTACTCCCTATTGTCCAACAGTGAGCTGACCAGACATGGGCCCTCATTCCGAGTTGATCGCTCGCAAGGCGAATTTAGCAGAGTTGCTCACGCTAAGCCGCCGCCTACTGGGAGTGTATCTTAGCTTCTTAAAATTGCGAACGAAGTATTCGCAATATTGCGATCACAAACTACTTAGCAGTTTTAGAGTAGCTCCACACTTACTCTGCCTGTGCGATCAGTTCAGTGCTTGTCGTTCCTGGTTTGATGTCACAAACACACCCAGCGTTCGCTCAGACACTCCCCCGTTTCTCCGGCCACTCCTGCGTTTTTTCCGGAAACGGTAGCGTTTTCATCCACACGCCCATAAAACGCCGTGTTTCCGCCCAGTAACACCCATTTCCTGTCAATCACACTACGATCGCCGGAGCGAAGAAAAAGCCGTGAGTAAAAATCCAATCTTCATAGCAAAATTACTTGGCGCAGTCGCAGTGCGAACATTGCGCATGCGTACTAAGCGGATTTTCACTGCGATGCGATGAAAAAGAACGAGCGAACAACTCGGAATGAGGGCCATGGTTGCTCTCTGGCTGATGTAATCACCTTGATTAGAATATGTATTGTATTCCAATGCTGTAAGATCCTTAGACAAAGAAGTCACACACACCCCATGTAATATGAAGCTTCTGGGGGTATAAGTAGAGCTAACCAGAGAGCTGAAAGAGAGATTCTATGCTCCTTGACTAAGAAGTGATGTTCTGTCAGGAGTTTGTGGTGGGAATTGTCATGTGGAATTGGATTACAGAGGTGTGCTGAGCTGTTTATAGCCCATTCTGTTCAATACACCACTGTTGGTGTTTCATCTACCACTGTGCCTGAGTGATTTGGAACCCAGTATCTTCACAGCTACTATCGATGGTGGGTAACTACCTGGCTCTCTGCCTTTGATGGTAAAACCAGTTATCATCATGTATAGACCATCAATGATTCCTGATCATCAATGGTTGATGGCCAATCTTAGACCAGACCCTGAGAGACCACAGCCACCACCAGATCCACAATGTGTACCTAGAAGCTGCCACATCTGGCACTTTGTTACCCGCCATCAGATCTACCTTCTAGAGAGCCACCTCCACAGCTTTCCACATCTAAGCTGGCACTCTGCAGGTTTCCTTCACCACCAGCTTGGATAGCCTTTGCATCAGCATCCCGGCCAGCCACACACAGGTCCATGGAATCAGCATTATGATAACTTTTGACTCTTTATTTGCTGCAGCTGCTGTATAAATCCTGTGATTTCCTCCAGCTTATTAAACAGCTGCACCAGCTCCTCATTTCACGTAACTCCCAGCTGCTGCAACAGTTGTTTCTCCTGCAGGGTCCACAGGTTATCCACAGGATAACATTGGGATATGATGACACGACAGCGGATTTACACCAAACGGCCAAAGCTTTTGGCCTCCCAGCATGCAGCGGACCCATCCATATATCACCGCCTCCTCGCTCAGGCAAATCAGTTTTTTGTTTGGTGTGTCAGGAGCCAGATCGTGGTCAAGAGGGTTACTGGTTTTTAGCAGCCATAAGCTTTCTTTTATTTTTATAGTCTACTTTCCTTGAGTGATCTCTCTAAAAAGCATCTTACATGCACCTTAGAAGGAGTCGCTCCAACAATTCCCCGCTGAGTCGTGACAATGCTTACCCATGTGTACAGTGCTGTTTTGGGGAGCGTCTGTGTCGGATATACTAGCAAGTTCAGCAGAAGTTACCAGGCTGTGGCTGGAGCATGGGAAGAAGGTAAGGCATCGGATCTGCTTAGAAGGGCAACACGGACACAGCCGCACTGTTTTGATGGAGACTACCAAACAGTCACTGACGTGGCTGCCACCTAGGGTGCACCGTGCTAGGCCTTCACGATCATAGGCTCCAGAGGTAGTTTGAGGCCGTGATCCCTGGGATTGATGTCAGCAGTGGGGAGTCAGACACGCCCATGGTCGCCCCTCCCCCTGATTCATGACCAGTTTCCTCCGAGTCTCCCGCCATGAACCGTTTTCTGGCTTCTGTCTGAGACGCTGTGTATCTAAAAAGACCCAGTCGTAGCATAGGTGGCTGTGTGACTGTTGTGTCAGTGTTCTCTTGGGCGTCTGTGTTCACTGTAGGTTCACGGAGCGAGTGTGTACACTATTAGCATCTGGATCCATTCATCATTCGCTAACGTATATTGATCGGTCCTGGAAGCAGGGTGAGTCTCCCTGTATCACACTCTACTGAGCCGGGTAATACAGCAATAAGTCTCTATCTACCTTTTGAGTATGAATAGTTGGATAAGTGCCGGATGCATGTGAGTCTAATAATTATTACTGTTGTTTCTTTTGCTATGCGTCTGAATACGGTTAAACTCCTATATAAGGTAATAGTTACATAATTACATAATTAGTGAGGTTGAAAAGAGGCAAAATGCCCATTGGGTTCAACCTGTATTCTGTGATCAGCTGATCATATTATAATGTACCTGCTGATGTAATGGCTTAGTACCAATTGACAACAATGATTCTTACCACTCCCAGATTAATGTCACTGTGGTAAATGCTATAACCCTGGATACTCTTTCCAGTTAGAAATTTGTCTAATCGGTTTTTAAATACATTTACAGAGTCTGCCATTACTATCTTCTCCAGCAGGATGTTCCAAATTTTCATTGCCCTTACCGTGAAGAACCCTTTCCTACGTTGTATATGGAATTTTCTCTTCTTTAGCCTCAGCAAGAGCCCACGTGTCCTATACAGAGTTCTTTTAATACACGAATCCGCTGCTAGCTCCTTGTGCTGACCCTTTACATATTTGAAGATATTAATGTCTCCTCTTAGTCGCTGCGTACTCCAGAGACTCTAACCCTTTAATCAATTTAGTAGCCCACCTTTGAACCCTTTCTAGTTCTCTTATCTTTTTTATAATATGGTGCCCAAAATTGAACACAATATTGTGTTTTTTGTCCCAAAATGCACATTTAGCATTTTTCTATATTGAACCTCATTCCCCATTTAGACGCCCAGGCTTCTAGTTTAAATAAATCATTTTGTAGAGACTCCACATCGCTATCTGAATTAATTACCTTACACAGCTTAGAATCATCCACAAAGATTGACACTGTGCTTTCCAGGACTATTCCTAGATTGTTGATAAATATATTGATCAGTAGCGGGCCAAGTACGGACCCTTGTGGTATTCCGCTAACTACTGGTGCCCAGCTGGAGAACATCCCGTTGACCACTACTCATTGTGCTATGTTATCCAGCCAATTACCTATCCATGTACAAATAGTATATCCTAGACCAAGTTCCCTTAATTTGATGATCAGTCTCCTGTGAGGCACTGTTTCGAAGGCTTTTTCAAAATCTAAATACACCACATCCACTGCTTTTCCCTGATCAAGATTCTCGCTCACTTCTTCATAGAAGCTAATTAAGTTAGTTTGACATGATCTGACCCTTACAAACCCAGGCTGACTTTTGTTAATAATCTTATTAACCTGCAGATAATCCTCTATGCTATCCCTCAAGATACCTTCCAATAATTTGCCCACTATAGAGGTTAAGATAACTGGTCTATAATTACCAGGATTATTTTTAGTTCCCTTTTTAAATAAAGGCACTACCTCCGCTATGCGCCAATCCTTATGTACCTTGCCTGATCTGATTGAACCGTGAAAAATCAAGTATAGTGGTTTTGCTAGCTATGACCTAAACTCTGTAATAACCCTCAGATGAAAACCATCTGGCCTGGTGATTTATTAATCTTTATTTTGCTTAGTCTGTCAAGGACAACAAGTATCCAGCCAAGAGTCATTACCTTCACTATCTTTATGCACTACTTTCTCCGACTGATCCTCCCTGGTGAATACTGAGGGGGAAAAATTGTTCAGTATTTCCGCTTTTATTTTATCATCGTTTATCAAAGCTCCCAATTCATCTTTTAATGGGCCTACATTCTCCTTCTTTAACCTTTTACTGTTTATGCATTTATAAAACTTTTTAGGATTGCTTTTACTCTCTATAGAGATTTGCTTTTCGTTTACAATTTTTGCTGCGATTATTACTTTTTTGCATTTTTTATTGCATTCCTTGTAATACTGGAATGACTCCTCCATTAGATTTAAATGTTTTGAAAGCACGCCTCTTTTTAGCCATTGCTTCTTTGACCCCCTTATTAAGCCACATTGGTTTGTTTTTAGTACTCCTGTGTTTACTGCTCATGGGAATGAATTTGTGAATATGCTCATGGGAATGAATTTGCGAAAATTGCTGTCAAGCAACCCTTTTAAAGCTACCCACATTTCTGATGTGTCTTTATCATGAAACAAAACATCCCAGTCAATCTCGTTTAGTGCCTGTCTCAGCATATTGAAATTAGCTTTTCTAAGGTTAAATGTTTTAGTTGTTCCCTTATAGCTATGTTTCTTGAAACTGATGTCGAATGTGATCATATAGTGGTCACTGTTCCCCAAGGTCTCCCCAACTTTAGTGTTTGATATAATGTCCACATTATTGGTAATAACTAGGTCCAGAATAGTTTTACCTCTAGTTGGGTCCTCGACTAATTGAGTTAAGTATTGATCCTTTAATGTATTTAAGAACATGCTGCCCCTAGTTTTTACACATGAATCGTTACTCCAATTTATATCAGGATAGTTACAATCCCCTAACACTAGGATGTCCACCATTCCCGCAGCTTTTTCAATTTGGTGTAAGAGTTGTTCCTCGTCATATACACTAATATCTGGTTGCTGGTAGCACGTGCCAATGACTAGTTTCTTTGCCTCTGTGCCCCCACTTGTGATCTCACCCCATAGCGAATCCATGTTATCTCCAGCCTCCCCGTAAATACCCTCTATTAAGTTTGGTTTTAGAGATGGTTTAACAAAGAGACATACCTCTCCTCCCCTTTTGGTAGCCCTGTCCCTCCCGAAAAGAGAATATCCCTCCAAATCCGCAACCCAGTCGTGATAGTCGTCCCACCATGTTTCCGTAATACCTATAATATCATACCGAGACTTTGATACAAGCCATTCCAATTCCCCCATATTACCCGATAGGCTTCTTGCGTTCACAAGCATACATCTTAGCTTAGCCTCTCCATTGCCCGTTTGTTTTAGTAGTATCTTATCTATATTTACAAGAGCCTTTCTAGACTCACCCTTACTGACTGTTATTCTCCTCCCTCCCTTTCCACCCATCATGCTTAATACAGCCTTCCTCACTACTATCTCTATCTGACCTATTAAGACTTTTTAAACCCCCTCCCTGATGTTATTATCCTCCCTTATGCTAAGCTATGCATATTATTTTCTATATACCGTATTGCTAAGCCATATTCATCATTAGGCAATAAATTGGGAATATCGTGGGTAATACCTGTGTCATTATTTCTGGTGTCAATACCCATGCAAATATCCTTGCCATCTGATCTTATGCCCCCCCCCCTTCTCCACTCCCAAATTGTTCACTACCCCCATCCTTACTGCTCTCCCTAATTAACCTGTAGTTTCTAGCTAAACCCTCCCCCAGGCTCCTAGTTTAAAAACTCCATCCTTCTAACCATCCTGCCCCCCAGCACCGCAGACCCCTCCTCATTCATTTGCAATCCATCACGACAAAGATGGCGCCTGACTGAAAAGTCCACCCAGTGTTCCAGGAACACAAACCCTTCCTTCCTACACCAGTCTCTAAGCCCCACATTTACCTCCCTAATCTCCCTCTGCCTCCCTGGGCTAGCTCGTGGCACTGGTAATATTTTGGAGAATATTACCCTAGATGTCCTTGCCTTAAGTTTCTTGCCTAAGTCCCTATAGTCTTTCTTATGGACATCCCACCTACCACTAACTTTGTCATTGGTGCCAACATGCACCAAGACTGCTGTGTTTTTACCAGCCCCTCCCAACAATCTACCCTGTCCGCGATGTGCCGTACCTGAGCACCCGGAAGTCAACAGACTGTACGGCGATCACTGTCCCGGTAGTAGATTGCCCTGTCTTCCTGATAATAGAATCCCCTACCACCACAATCTGACTAGGTACCTCACTATCTTTTTTCCCATCTGCACCGGAGGGACCGCTCCTCTGGTTGCTAGGGGAAACCGTCTCCTCCGGTTCCGTCATTTCCTCACTGCCATTCTCAGACTGTTCGTCTAATCAGATGAATTTATTGGGCTTTGGCAGATCGGAGATGTCCTGTCTTCCCCTCCCCCTCTTCTTCTTCCTTCTGTGACCCAGCTGTCTACCTGTTCTTCCTCATCTACCATTGAACCACCCTACAACTCCTCCACCAGTCTAAACTTTGCTTGGGATTGTGAAAGCTCCATAGTCGCGTAACGGTCCGCTCTAGATCAGTTACCTGGGCTTCCAGCGCAGCCGTACGGTCACATCTCGCACAGATGTACCCACACTCGGACTGTGGTGTCAGGTGCGCATACATCATGCACGACACGCATTGAGTGAGATTACCAATCTCGGCCACACCCATTTTTTAATTAGTGGTAACTCCCTGTTACTTTCAGAAAATCAAAAAGAGGGGGACAATGAATATACAAGGAATATATAAGGAACAATAAATAAAATAAAGGAATAAGGGACAATAAATAAATAAATAAATATATAAATAAATGGATAGGATAAGGATAAATTTAGTACAGATACAGGCACTCAACAATAAAATGCAGTAATGGACACAGGAAGACAATCCGTTATACAATACAGTGGGAAAAGCTAATAGGGAAAGTTAATACTTATCTGCTCCACTGATCTGTGCACAGAAGTTGTTTTTCCCGGCTGCAGGCTCCCTTCCCCATCGGCTGTTTGCTCCCTCCAGCCGCTGCTTCCACCTGGCTGCTGGCTTCCTCCTTGCTGCCGGCTTCTGACTTCCCCGGCTTGCGGCTCTAGCACCTTGCCGCTCCGTCCTCGTGTGTGCGCGCCCAATGTCACTTCCGGTTCCAGTCGCTCGATACTCTCTCTCAGTAATAGGTTTCTCCTACATACTTGAAATGTATTTGTAGTTGATTACGTGCTTCTATTGCTTATTATACTAATGTATAACCTGTGACTGCTGAATTTACTATAATTTTGTCAATTTTTTCTGTCTAGTCCGATCTTCAATGCTTGTACAAAGCAGGGTAGGGTCAGATTTTATCACTTTAACAAAATTTAAAGTGATTACAGTCACAAATTGTGTAGTACACTGTGCAAGTGTCTGATTATTTATCATGTCTAAGAGCGGCAAGGGTGAGGAAAATACACTCACAGCAGCACCAATACTCATATCATGTTTGTCAAAGCTGGGCTGACCTCTCAGGATCTGGTTCAGAAAAATTGTTTTATCTTTCAACAAAGTCTTGAAAAATCCAAGGAGGACACAGGTGCAAGTTGAACCCTTACATGCAGCATTCCACCTGGGGATTATCACATCCAGCAGGGGAAGCAGCAGCCTCTCCAAAAAAAAAGTCAGTCAAAAACAAGCTGAAAGGCTAGTGGTAAGTAAATCACAGACATGAAACAACATCTTCACAGTCTACACATGCTTCAGATGAGGATTCGTTGGAGAATGAATACTCATTACAGTCTGGTTCTGCATACAATGATGAGGAAGGAGGTCTCAGCTCAGTGGACATATCTGAGTTAATTAATGCAATGAAAGCATTCTATCCTTAGAAGAATCAGCAGTGCCTGTGTTACAATCCAAGTCACCTGTGTTTAAATGTCCCAAAACAGTCAGGACTGAGTTTCCTGGGTCAGAACAACTGAAGGAAATTATGGAAGAGGCGTGGGCTATTCCCAGTAAGAAATTTAGAATTCCAAGGAAATGGAATTCCAATTATCCTCTTCCGGCTGAGGACTGTTTAAACAGGGAGGTGGCCCCCAAAGTAGATACGCATGTCATTCGATTAGTGGGAATATCTACATTACCTCTGCCTTCAACATCATTAAATGATGTCATGGATAGGAGAGTTGATGGTTTTCGGAATAAAAAAACATTTTTTCCCTATCTGGGGCAATCATAAGACCAGTCATGGCTTCATCCTGGCTGGCAAAAGCAGTGGCTGCCTGGGCTGATGCATTGGAAGGGGATCTTTCAATTGCATCTAGAGAGCAGAAATCTCATGTAGCAGATATCAAACAGGCTGCAATGTTCTTGGAAGAAGCTGCCTTGGATATGGGTACTATTGCCTCTCAGGCATCAGCTTCAGCAGTAGCCGCTCACAGAGTGGTTTGGCTACGTACATGGAAAGCTGATTCAGAATCCAAAAAGGTTTTGGAGTCTTTATCTTTTACTGGAGATATTCTTTTTGGTAAAAAATTAACCAGTATCTTGGAGTCAGAAGCAGACTCCAAAAATGTGAAGTTTCCTTCCACACACAAATTCAAGCCTAAAGTTCCAGCTTTTCAGCCCTTTCCGTCTCAAGGGAAAACAAAAGGAAAAGGAGATGGAAACAGTCCCAATACAAGAAGTCTGGTGTTAAAGCCGAATTATAATAATAATAAATGAGAGTTCTCCATTGTGATGATATTCAGCATATAGAATTTATTACCAAAGAGGGAACCACACCCAATATTCTGCGCAGAGGAGCCTGGACCAAGACAGAATTCATCAATGAGCCTGTGTCTTTAGAACACTGACTTTACATTATTTATACCATAACACTATACAATTATTCAGAGCTTATTTTTTTAATAGTTTTTTTTTTTTCAAATATATTTATTGGATTTTTTCCTGAGAAGACACTGAGACAGTTCTCACAAAATGTACATAGGGAAACAATACAGCAACTCGTGAAAGAGGCAAAAGAGGAATTATGAATACATCAAAGTAGCATACCATAAAGCGCTGCTTCTAATACATTATGGCCCTCATTCCGAGTTGTTCGCTCGCTAGCTGCTTTTAGCAGCATTGCACACACTAGGCCGCCGTCCTCTGGGAGTGTATCTTAGTTTAGTAGAATAGCGAACGAAAGATTAGCAGAATTGCTACTATATAATTCTTAGCAGTTTCTGAGTAGCTCCAGACCTACTCACAGATAACGATCAGTTCAGTCAGTTTCGTTCCAGGTTTGATGTCACAAACACAGCCTGCGTTCGTCCAGTCACTCCCCCGTTTCTCCTGCCACTCCCGCGTTTTTGCTTGGCACGCCTGCGTTTTTCCGGCAATGCAGTGAAAACGCGGAGTTTCCGCCCAGAAACACCCACTTCCTGTCAATCACACTACGAACACTTCAGCGTGGAAAAACCGTAGTTCGCTCGTGAGTAAATCTACTAAGTTCTTAGTAAAATTACTAAGCGCATGCTCTCTGCATACCATGCGCATGCGCATTTTCCATCTATTCGCTGCATTGTGAAAATCGGCAATGAGTGACAACTCAGAATGAGCACCAATATTCGTGTATCCCAGTAGGTATATTGATCCCCATGTAACAAAAGTACATTATCTAATAAAATCCATATTTGTCTCATATCACTGGTTATTTTCTAATAGAAACATACAAGAACAGTAACCATACAAATACAAAAGTAATTAACAAGATTATGAAGAAAAGGAAGAAAAGAGGGGGGGGGGGGTGATTAAGTGCATACAATAATCATCTGATCCGGTGGTGAATAAACAATATTGTCTACCTAGTAGTGGTGGAATAATACTTAGCACCAAAAGTAGAACTCAGGTTAACTATATAAAGGAGAATCCTCACATATCCGACCCATTCAGTGTCCAGAGACATTAAGTATCAGACCCTCTATACACCGATACGCCCACCAATTTGTTTTGTCAAATAGTTTAAACATCCGTGTTTGGGTAGCTTCATCTAGGGTGTCAATATATGGACCTCATTTTCTGTAAAATGAAATAGCCCCTTTTTCTAGGTCAGGTAAAGCTGTTTGTGTATCCATATATCTAGTTTTCAAGAGCAAGGGCCCTCATTCCGAGTCGTTCGCTCTGTAAAAATCTTTGCATCGCAGCGATTTTCCGCTTAGTGCGCATGCGCAATGTTCGCACTGCGACTGCGCCAAGTAAATATGCTATGCAGTTAGGAATTTTACTCACGGCTTTTTCATCGCTCTGGTGATCGTAATGTGATTGACAGGAAATGGGTGTTACTGGGCGGAAACAGGCCGTTTTATGGGCGTGTGGGAAAAAACGCTACAGTTTCCGGAAAAAACACGGGAGTGGCCGGAGAAACGGAGGAGTATCTGGGCGAACGCTGGGTGTGTTTGTGACGTCAAACCAGGAACGACAAGCACTGAACTGATCGCAGATGCCGAGTAAGTCTGAAGCTACTCTGAAACTGCGACGAGGTGTGTAATCGCAATATTGCGAATACTTTGTTCGCAATTTTAAGATGCAAAGATTCACTCCCAGTAGGCGGCGGCTTAGCGTGTGCAACTCTGCTAAAATCGCCTTGCGAGCGAACAACTCGGAATGAGGGCCCACGTCTTAAGTTCTGCTACAAAAGGAGAAGCCTTTGTGATCCAATATGACAGAATTATTTTCTTCTCAATAGTAATTATATTGACCATTACAGGCCCCATTGTCTTTGACATGCCCTCAGCAACCCATTCAGTATAATTAGCAAAAAGTAAATGCAATGGCAATAAAGATAAATTAAGCCAAAAAGTACTATTTATAAAACTTAAGACTTTATTCCAAAATTTCTTTATGACGCCACATCCCCAAATCTGATGTGTAGACAATGAACATCGGAGTCAGGGTGGAATTTATAGTAAATTTATAGTAAATAGCTTGAGAGGCATAGGCTCTGTGTACCATCTTAAAATGTTTTTAAGTGCTTCATGGTCATTCATTTTTTTGTATGGAACAGACTTAAGAAGATCAATAATTATCGATAACGAATCTGGGACAGATTTGGCGACAGAAGGCGGGGACAATGAGTGAACATAATGCCTAATTTGGAAGTATGCAAAAGAAGTGTTGGCTGCAAGTCCATATTTCTCTTTTAATTCTAGGTGGTCATACATCCTACCCCTTGGATCAAAGACATCCGCTGTAGAGTGTATGCCTCTGTGTCTGAGGAGTGTAGTCTCTGTCATACCAGGCAGAAACATCAGGTTTCCCCATGATGCAATATTTTTAGAATAACCTGAGTGTCTGCCAAATTTTTTGTTGATCACCTGCCATACTCTGTGTCAGAAAATAACGGATTCACCAAGCATTGAGGAGGTAGGTGAGTTCTAGGGGTGTGAAGCAAAGCATTTGGGGAGTATGGCGCTAATAATGCGCAGTCCAATTCATACAGGACAAAACGCTCATATAACCAGTCTACAATATAGCGGAAGAAATAGGCTTGGGAATACAACTTAAAATCTGGGAGACCCAGTCCCCCTTGTTTCCATTTGACACACATTTTGGTTCTCGCCACTCTAGGTTTCCCTCCCCTCCATAAAAATCTACCAAGCATGGATTCAAGCCACCATACATCTGCATTACATAGCATAATTGGCAACAGCTGCATAGTCTAGGAGATCTTAGGAAAATATGACAGACTTAATCACTGCAACCCTGCCAAATAGTGAGAGGGGCAACAAGTGCCAGGCCTCAAGTCATTTAGAAACAGCCAAAACAAGCGGGGAGAAATTGACTTTATACAAAGAAGACAAGGTCATCGGTATATGCATCCCAAAATATTTAAAATGAGTCCGCACTATCTTAATAGGTCCAAGATCATTTATACTGGAGAGGAAGGAAAGATTCCCAGATAGTGGCATTATCTCAGACTTATCTTTATTTATCCTATAGCCAGATAATATTCCAAACCTATCAATTATGTCAAAAACAATTGGCAGCGAGTGAGAGGGGTCAGAGGGAAAAAGCAACATATCGTCAGCAAATAAAGCTACACGCAGATCTATATCTCCTATCACTATACCTTGAAATAAAGGGGATTGACGCAAAGAAAGGGTCAGAGGTTCCAACGCCAGCACGAAAAGCAGTGGGGACAGTGGGCAACCCCGTCTAGTACCCCGTTTAATGTTGAACGGTTGTGATAGATAATTGCATGATATCTGCGTACGAGGGTCAGTATATAATGTGGATATATATCCTATAAACTCAGCAGGGAATCCAAATTTCGACACAGTGTCATAGAGATGATCCCACAGCACCATGTCGAATGCCTTCTCAGCATCCAAGGACACTATCGCTCTATCATCCTTAACATCAGGTCGGGAGGAGTCGTAAATTGCCGATAATACTCGTCTAATATTTGTTGTAGAAGTTCTACCCATTATGAACCCAGTTTGGTCACTGTGTATAATTCCCGGGAGAATCTGCTTCAGGCGAGTGGCTAAAATTTTTGTGAGTCATTTATAGTCGGTATTAAGTAGGGAAATGGGCCTATACGACCCCGGATTACTGAGGTCCTGACCTGGTTTTGACAACACTTTGATTATGGCAGAGTTAAAGTGTAAAGGCATCTGACCGGAGCTCAATATAACATTAAACAATGTCATGAGTACTGGTGTAATACGTTCATCAAGGAGTTTGTAATATTCAGCCGTGAGGCCATCCGGGCAAGGGGCTTTTCCCAATTTTAAAAGTCTAATTGCCTGATAGACCTCCGCTTCCGTAATCGGAGAGATTAGGGATATCACCGCCAAATCTGGTAACTGGGGAACATCCAATCTCTCCCCAAATTACTGCACAGTTGCAACAGAGGGTCTGCTGTCTGTGCATGCATAAAGTTTCCCATAAAAGTCTTGCATGACCTCAGCAATCTGTGCACTAGAGGTAGTCTTTTTACCATCAGGCAATCTTAAAGGATGAACCATCATGGGGGGATTTTGGCCTCTTAACAAGTTGGAAAGTAGCTTACCCGTTTTATTACCAAATTTAAAGTGGCTGGCATCTTTTTTGAAAGAATAAACCCCCTCCAACTTAGTAACTATTGCTATAAAATGTGTCTTTGCCCCGAGATACGTTTGTTTCGTGGCAGCGGTCTGATGTGTTTCATTGGTATGGTAAGTAGACATTAATTTCTGCTGCACCTCAATATACTCCTGGGACAGAACCTTCCTCTTAGCTGCTGCATAATATATTATAGTCCCCCTAAGAACTTCTTTTAAAGCTTGCCAATAAATTGCCAGGTTGTCCTCTAGCATGTCAGAGTTGTGCATTTTATAAGATTCCCATGCCCCCACCACATTATCCTGAAACTCTGACATAAATGATAAACCAGTGGGATATCTCCATTGTCTATATGGACCATTGTCAATCCCCGACGGCAATATAGCCCATAATAAAGCATGATCTGATAGACATATCGGTTCCATCTCCACCTGTTTCAGTTTGGGAAATAAAGAAGTAGATGCCATGATATAATCTTTCCTGGAGAAGGTATGATATGCTGTGGAAAGACAGGAAAATACCTTTTCAGTCGGATGGAAGGAGCGCCATGCATCTAGTAGCTGCATCCGTCTCATGAAGGCAGGAATACCTAACCTCGGGAGGCGTCGGCATCTACTCGGCACAATCTGTCTGTCTAATGAGGATGAAGAAATCAGATTGAAATCACCACAGACTAAATTAGGCTGATTGCCAAACAATTGTAGTTCTGCTGTAAGTAATTGGAAGAAGTTTACAGAATATACATTAGGAACGTACACAGCATATTGTAGATATCTAGTACCAGCTACTTTTGCATCACAGACACAATATCGACCTTCAGGATCAGCTTTAGTTGTAAACCCTTCATATGAGATCTTTCTCTTAATATTGCCACTCCTCTCTTCTTTGATGTGTATGAAGCTGAGCCGAGTATCGTCCAGCCCAGCATATTACACCGAATAACATTGTACTCAAGTAAGTGCGTTTCCTGAAGAAACATTAAATCAATTTTTTGTTTGTTGATATATAATAATATTTTCCTACGTTTTTGTGGAGTATTTGCTCCCCCTATGTTCCATGAACCAATTGTAAGAACTGTCATTGCAACAGAGTAAGAGTGTAATAAGGCAGTAATACATATAAAAACCTTAACAATAAATGTACGCATATCGTATCCATAAAATAATCACCACCGGATCACCAGGGATCAGTGAGAGAGGGTGGGAAAAGGAAAGAAAAAGGTCATAAAAAATAACATGAAAAGAAAAACAAACAACAAACATAGAACCTGCATGTCTCCTGGCAGGGGCAACAGAGGGCCCATTGAGGTCCAATGGAACCCCTGAAACAGCGCAATACAGAATTCCCAGGATCACCAGCAACATAGCTAGCAATACTCAGCGCGAAAGGCCTCTCATCCGGCCACACACCGCCAAAACATTATAAATAACATCAGGCCAAACCCAACCCCAAATATGTATTAAAACTCAGTCTTCCCCCGCATCAGAGGGTACGTTATCATGACGTAATTCTTTATCAGCTTGCTGAAGGTATGCATCTGCATCCTGCACAGTGGAAAAGACAACATGTGAATTTCCGTCATACAAGTGTAGACGCGCAGGATAAAGCAACGCGAACTTCCGTCCTTTTGCCACTAATTGGGAACACAACGATGAGAATTCCTTTCTAGCCCTACTCAGCTCAGCCGAATATTCCTGGAAAAGCATTATCTTTTGGCCTTGCCACATAAGGCCACGATGATGTCGAGAGGCTGACCAAATGGCATCTTTATGTAGATAGTTAAGTGTCTTAAATATGACCACTCGGGGTCTAGAATCAGGTTTTCGCTCTGGACCAATCCTGTGCGCGCGTTCTATCACCATATCAGTACAGGATTCAGCAATATTCAGAAGTGAAGGTAAGGTAACTTTGAAGAAATTTATCAACTCTGCGCCTTTAAGAGATTCTGGTATGCCTACCAGCCTCAGACTCTCTGATTATTACGAAGTGATCAATTCTCAAGATCGTCGATCTTTATTCAAATCTGCTGCTGTGCTTTAGCTTGATTAGCATAAGAGACTTGCAAATCAGAAACATCACCACATAAAGCACCAACTTGGCATTCACACTTATGAATCCGCTTTGTAAGAGAATCAATCCACGTGGCTATATCAGCTGTCTGTGCAGCCAAAAGGGGGGCTATAGCAGCCCGTATTGCAGCTACCATATCTCCATATGTCACTGGCGTGGTGGGTGTTGGGAGAGTAGTGTCCATGTGCAGGGTATGTATAGTGGGTGAAGGTGCAGCATACTCACTCCCTGACATCTCCAGCGACCTCTCTGAGCCCAGAGGGGAGGCACAGGCACTTCCAGATTTTTCCCTGGGAGTG
Source organism: Pseudophryne corroboree (assembly GCF_028390025.1). NCBI lineage: Eukaryota > Metazoa > Chordata > Amphibia > Anura > Myobatrachidae > Pseudophryne > Pseudophryne corroboree. The sequence continues at coordinate 945,445 of NW_026967517.1, forward strand.
GGAGTCTCTGCTGCACCCAGTGTCTGTGCGGGCACCATCTTGGATTCCCCTCTCCCATTCTTTTTATTCTTATTGCGGGGCATGGAGGCGCAGAGAAACTTCTTCATGCGGTTCCCCTTGCTCAACGGGGGTTCCGCTGCAGGAGGAGGCGGTTTGTGGAGGCTCTAAGAGCTAAGAAATAGCGGTCGGCGGTGGCGTGTGGCAGGAGCTGACCCGCTCCGCCTCTCACATGCCGGAGCCGGAAGCGGAAGTCCTGGACCCCTGAATTTTTAAGCATACAGGGCCAGTGTAATATTATTTAAACAGTGTAATAATGTGTAATGGACATTACAGTGTGTAATAATGTGTAATGGGCATTACGCTGTGTAATAATGTGTAATGGGCATTACGCTGTGTAATAATGTGTAATGGGCATTACGCTGTGTAATAATGTGTAATGGGCATTACGGTGTGTAATAATGTGTAATGGGCATTACGGTGTGTAATAATGTGTAATGGGCATTACGGTGTGTAATAATGTGTAATGCGCATTACACTGTGTAATAATGTGTAATGGGCATTACGGTGTGTAATGATGTGTAATGAACAGTACGGTATCTAATAATGTGTAATAGGTATTACGGATGTGTAATAATGTGTAATGGGCATTAGTGTGTAATAACGTGTAATGGGCATTACGGTGTGTAATAATGTGTAATTGGCATAAAGGTGTGTAATAATGTGTAATGGGCATTACGGTGTGTAATAATGTGTAATGAACAGTACGGTATCTAATAATGTGTAATAGGTATTACGGATGTGTAATAATGTGTAATGGGCATTACGGTGTGTAATAATGTGTAATGGGCATTACGGTGTGTAATAATGTGTAATGGGCATTACGCTGTGTAATAATGTGTAATGGGCATTACGGTGTGCAGCATAATGTAAAATAGCCATTACAGTTTGTTATAATGTGTAATGGGTATTACGGATGTGTAATAATGTGTAATGGGCATTAGTGTGTAATATCGTTTAATGGGCATTACGGTGTGTAATAATGTGTAATGGGCATTACGGTGTGTAATAATGTGTAATGAACAGTACGGTATCTAATAATGTGTAATAGGTATTACGGATGTGTAATAATGTGTAATGGGCATTAGTGTGTAATAACGTGTAATGGGCATTATGGTGTGTAATAATGTGTAATGGGCATAAAGGTGTGTAATAATGTGTAATGGGCATTACGCTGTATAATAATGTGTAATGGGCATTACGGTGTGCAGCATAATATAAAATAGCCATTACAGTTTGTTATAATGTGTAATGGGTATTACGGATGTGTAATAATGTGTAATGGGCATTAGTGTGTAATAACGTTTAATGGGCATTACGGTGTGTAATAATGTGTAATGGGCATAAAGGTGTGTAATAACGTGTAATGGGCATTACAGTGTGTAATAATGTGTAATGGGCATTACAGTGTATAATAATGTGTAATGGGCTTGAGTAAGAAATAGGTCGCGCTATAGAGCCAATTAATTGTTCCACACCATTCTCAATTGTAAATATTTATTTCAAACATATAACCATATAAAAATATTTTTCTCTTGTGATATTTAAGATCTGGTGTGGTCACAACACCCTCAACTACATAACAATTAAAAAGAGACAATTCTCATCATAAAAATAAGTGTGCTGAATAGTAAAGTGTCCAGACTGGCAAAAATGATGCCACAAGTTCAGTCAGTAATAGGATCCTCCGTGTTAAATTGCACCCAATAATAGAGTCCGGAGGACACTGGTATTTTTGTCCAAAAGCTATGCACCACAAATGTAAGGAGTCACAGGTACCTTTGCTCACTCTGTCCCTTGTGCTTATAATACGGGACCTGTTTGCCAGTTCGAGGAGCTTTAAGTGCAGCCCGAGCGTCCCCGGGATTGCACGATGTAATCAACGACTGTTACCTGTGAATCGTACCAGTGTGGTGCAAATGAGTTGGCAGCTTCTATCTGTGTGGCAGGATGAATCACACTGATGGGAGGTTTCCGTACGGGCAGCCCGACAGTTCCAACGAGCGGGCTATCACTGTTGCTAAACCCCGCTTGAGCGTTCAGCCGCACAGCCGCTCCGGCTTCCAGAAACCACTGTTTTCTCCGGCACTGAGTGAAGGTAGCTTCCACGGTTTGCTGGTAACAGGTGCCAAGTGTTCTGGAAATGCCGGGCAGAGTTCTGAACTATTCAGCAATCACTTAATCAGGGAGTCCTAGATGCGTTTCGTAACATCCAGTTACTTCTTCCATAGGCGGTCATTATATTTGACAAACCAGATACTGCTGATTTCACAGTTGAAAATTAAAATTAGCACCTATATCATACATAGCTTATAAATATAAGTCAGTGGCAACCAAGTATCTTACTGCTCATGATGTTACACAGTAATAGATATTTTGGTGGTAAATCATTACAGTAAACCAACAAAGTTTAGAGAAAAAACAGGAAAAACTGAGTATAAAAGATGGTTAGATATACATAAATATGATTAGCACGTATTCCTAAGTGTTGAAAAATGCTGCAGAATCTCAATTAATGCTTAAATATCTCTAGCATCATATAATTTGGAATACCACACAAAAAACAATTGATTATGGAGATAAGCATATAAATGAAGGACATTATTTCCAAGATGTGGTCCAAGTGGGCGCTTACTGGACCGGTGTTCCCTTTGGTGGGTGTGGGCTGCGCAGTCCCACAAATCCCACTATCCACACGGACCGTTTCACCTATAGGTAGGCTTGTTCACTGGACCAGTGAAATGTTACTGTCTAGTCATTTTTTACGAAAGAGTGCCCCAGCATAGAGTCTTTCTCCTCTGTTTTTCCCGTTCATGTACCTTACTGACTCAGACCATTATCCATTAGTGGTTATTGTCTGTAACCTTAGCCTGTTGCGGAACTACCCCCATAGTACTAAGCACCCCCATAATCAACACAGGCTTAATAGCCTGAGAGCTGCTTGCTGCATTAAAATGCAGCTTAGTTATGGGGCCTCCCTCTCACCCGCGATCTCCCCCTTCACTGGTGGAACGCAGCAGCAGTGAGAGCTATCCACAGTCAGCCTCCCCTCTCTCCCCTGTGTGAAGACAGAGCCGCAGCACCCACTGTTTGCAGCTCTGGAGATCTGGATGGTAGCGGTTGGCAGAAGCAAACCGTGGGAGGGAGGCGGAGCGGCAGTGGGCAGGGAGCCAGAGGCTGGGGAGCAGCAGCGGCTTTGTGCCCAGTGGCAGCTGCTGGGCAGGCCGTGGCTGGGCAGGGCAGCAAGGGGACACACATATAAAATAAAACTGTCCCACATGGCGGGCTGCAGAGTGAGCTGACCGCCCCTCACCCTCAGCAAGACAAAGCAAGGGAGCGGCAGCAGTGTGAGCTGACTGCCCGCTCATTACCTGAGATTAGTGGAGGCTATGATGGGGCTTCTCTTCACAAGCTCTGTCCAGCTCCTTTGGCAGCCCCAGGCTGCAATCAGCTTAGCTGAGTTTGGTCTATGGCGGTGCTCCTCTCCTGAGCGCCGACAAGCCAATTGCTGCAGGCAGCACCAACAATTGCGGACACAAGCTTCTTAATAGGCTGGGAAGGGATTGAGTGTAAAGAAGAATAAAATCTTTCAAAAATAGAAGATACTTGTGGAGAATCCTCCACGTGTGCCATTCTCTGTGAGGCACAAAAAGCACACTGGTCCTCTGGGAGTATGGAAGGGGTGGAGGGTTACTAATTTAAATATTTAAATGTACCTGTCCCTACTAACGCCCCATCCATATACCAAGAGTACTCCAGTGACCCCTAGTGGATGAAAAATAAATTAAAATTATGGTTTAAACATTAAAAAAGAATGTCAATATTTAATCAACACCAGTGGTGTTTTTCTTGTCAACATATATTTTTATATAAATATATATATATATATATATATATATATATTGTCTATATTAACAATGTGGTAATGTGTTTGACACTTTTTTTTGAGTGTTTTTATTTTAAAATGCTGCAGATATGTTTTTGTTATCATGCATTCATGTGTCTTAAGATATTTTTATTTTACAACAAAAACTCACTAATAAAACAATCCTGCAATGTTTAGATGAAGGAAGAGCAGAGAATTTTGATAAGTTTATTTGCAGAGGCTCCACTAACATTAGCATAGACTCGCAATTGCGTTCACAACTGAGAACACATACCAGACTGTTAACTTGCAGTAACAGCAATAAAGTTTATCAATATATGTCAGCATCACAGCTGACGGCCAATCAACAGCAGGCAGACAGTATAAATATTAGCATTTGTGATGAATACGCCATTGGCACCATGCGAGCTGCGGCTCCTCACCATGGTCATGGACCACTGCGTAGGCCGCACGGGCCCATATGTGTCTAACGCCCGAAAGCGGACTGTTGTACAATTCGAGTGGCAGTGGTCTGACCTCCGCCGCTGTAAGACGCGTTTGCTGGCGCAGCTGCGCCACCAAATACTTGACGGTGAGTAATGCACACTGTGGCATTTCTGTTTGCATGAGTGTGTGTGTTTGCAGGTAAATGTAATATTTGCAGCCATGTGTGTTTTGCCTGTAGATAGTGGTAGTGTATGTACAGTACCAGTCAAGAGTTTGGACACACCTTCTTATTCAATGGTTTTTATTTAAGTATTTTCTATATTGTAGATTAATACTGAAGACATCACAACTATGAAAGAACACATATGGAATTATCAATGTAAACAAAAAAGTGTTACTGTACATCAAAATCTGTTTTCTATTTTAGATTCCTCAAAGTAGCCCCCTTTGCTTTGATGACAGCTTTGTACACTCTTGGCAGTCTCTCAATCAGTCTCCTGGAATGGTTTTCCAACAGTCTTGAAGGAGTTCCCAGAGGTGCTGAGCACTTATTGGCTGCTTTTCCTTCACTCTGCGGTCCAACTCATCCCAAACCATCTCAATTGGGTTTAGGTCAGGTTATTGTGGAGGCCAGGTCATCGGACGCAGCACTCCATCACTTTCCTTCTTGGTCAGGTAGCCCTTATTTAGCCTGGAGGCGTGTTTGGGGTCATTGTCTTGTTGAAAAACAAATGATGGTCCCAGTAAGCGCAAACCAGATGGGATGGCATGACGCTGCAGAATACTGTGGTAGACATGCTGGTTACGTGTGCCTTGAACTTTGAATAAATCACCAACAGTGTCACCAGCAAAGCACCCCCACACCATCACACCTCCTCCGCCATGCTTCACAGTGGGAACCACACATGCAGAAACTAGAGATGAGTGGGTTCAGATTTAACACCAGAATTAACGCGAGTTCGGTTTTATCTGGATTTTTATTATTGGTTATTCTAAACACGTAATGTCCGTGTCCCAGTAAGATGGCTTTTGAGAACCGAGTAAATATGAAACCTGCTCATCTCTAGCAGAAACCATCCGCTCACCTTCTCTGCGTCTTCTCACACATCAAGGTATCGTTATCATAAGGTACGTCTCAAGCGTACCATTACTCACAATGAATACAGCATAACTCCACATATAAAGGTCTCTTTGCGTCAAATAGATTTGTACAGTGATGCAATAAAGGTACAATTTATTTCACAAATGGTTTAAAATGGTTGAAAAAACAAACATACAAGCCTTAGGGGGAGGGGCTGTGCGAGATCCCAGCAAGGAAGAATATATTATTTTGTTGAGCTGAGGTCCGGTAACGAAGCTCCAAATCCCAAATATATAGAAATAAAAATAAGATTTTACTCACCGGTAAATCTATTTCTCGTAGTCCGTAGTGGATGCTGGGTACTCCGTAAGGACCATGGGGAATAGCGGCTCCGCAGGAGACTGGGCACATCTAAAGAAAGCTTTTAGACTACCTGGTGTGCACTGGCTCCTCCCTCTATGACCCTCCTCCAAGCCTCAGTTAGGATACTGTACCCGGAAGAGCTGACACAATAAGGAAGGATTTTGAATCCCGGGTAAGACTCATACCAGCCACACCAATCACACCGTATAACTCGTGATACTATACCCAGTTAACAGTATGAATAACAACTGAGCCTCTCAACAGATTGCTCAACAATAACCCTTTAGTTAACAATAACTATATACATGTATTGCAGACAATCCGCACTTGGGATGGGCGCCCAGCATCCACTATGGACTACGAGAAATAGATTTACCGGTGAGTAAAATCTTATTTTCTCTAACATCCTAAGTGGATGCTGGAGACTCCGTAAGGATCATGGGGATTATACCAAAGCTCCCAAACGGGCGGGAGAGTGCGGATGACTCTGCAGCACCGAATGAGCGAACTCTAGGTCCTACTCAGCCAGGGTATCAAACTTGTAGAATTTTGCAAATGTGTTTGACCCCGACCAAGTAGCTGCTCGGCAAAGTTGTAAAGCCGAGACCCCTCGGGCAGCCGCCCAAGAAGAGCCCACCTTCCTCGTGGAATGGGCTTTCACTGATCTAGGATGCGGCAGTCCAGCCGCAGAATGTGCAAGCTGAATCATGCTACAGATCCAGCGAGCAATAGTCTGCTTTGAAGCAGGAGCACCCAGCTTGTTGGGTGCATACAGGATAAATAGCGAGTCAGTTTTTCTGACACTAGCTGTCCTGGAAACATAAATTTTTAGGGCCCTGACTACGTCCAGCAACTTGGAATCCTCCAAGTCCTTAGTAGCCGCAGGCACCACAATAGGTTGGTTCAAATGAAAAGCTGATACCACCTTAGGAAGGAATTGGGAACGAGTCCTCAATTCCGCCCTATCCATATGGAGATCAGATAAGGGCTTTTACATGACAAAGCAGCCAATTCTGACACACGCCTGGCCGAAGCCAAGGCCAACAGCATGACCACTTTCCTTGTGAGATATTTTAGCTCCACCGTTTTAAGTGGCTCAAACCAATGCGACTTTAGGAAATACAACACCACGTTGAGATCCCAAGGTGCCACAGGAGGCACAAAAGGAGGCTGAATATGTAGCACTCCTTTAACAAAAGTCTGAACTTCAGGCAGTGAAGCCAGTTCTTTTTGGAAGAAAATCGACAGAGCCGAAATCTGGACCTTAATGGAACCCAATTTGAAGCCCATAGTCACCCCTGACTGTAGGAAGTGCAGAAATCGACCCAGCTAAAATTCCTCCGTTGGGGCCTTCCTGGCCTCACACCAAGCAACATATTTTCGCCATATGCGGTGATAATGTTTTGCGGTCACATCCTTCCTAGCCTTAATCAGCGTAGGAATGACTTCCTCCGGAACGCCCTTTTCCTTTAGGATCCGGTGTTCAACCGCCATGCCGTCAAACGCAGCCGCGGTAAGTCTTGGAACAGACAGGGCCCCTGCTGCAGCAGGTCCTGTCTGAGCGGCAGAGGCCATGGGTCCTCTGAGATCATCTCTTGAAGTTCTGGGTACCAAGCTCTTCTTGGCCAATCCGGAACAATGAGTATAGTTCTTACTCTTCTTTTTATTATCCTCAGTACCTTGGGTATGAGAGGAAGAGGAGGGAACACATAAACCGACTGGTATACCCACGGTGTCACTAGAGCGTCCACAGCTATCGCCTGAGGGTCCCTCAACCTGGCGCAATATCTTTCTAGCTTTTTGTTGAGGCGGGATGCCATCATGTCCACCTGTGACCGTTCCCAATGGTTTGCAATCAGCTGGAATACTTCTGGATGAAGTCCCCACTCTCCCGGGTGGAGGTCGTGCCTGCTGAGGAAGTCTGCTTCCCAGTTGTCCACTCCCGGAATGAGCACCGCTGACAGTGCTAACATGTGATTTTCCGCCCATCGGAGAATCCTTGTGGCTTCTGCCATCGCCATCCTGCTTCTTGTGCCGCCCTGTCGGTTTACGTGGGCGACCGCCGTGATGTTGTCTGACTGGATCAGTACTGGCTGGTTTTGAAGCAGGGGTCTTGCCTGACTTAGGGCATTGTAAATGGTCCTTAGTTCCAGAATATTTATGTGTAGGGAAGTCTCCTGGCTTGACCATAGTCCTTGGAAGTTTCTTCCCTGTGTGACTGCCCCCCAGCCTCGAAGGCTGGCATCCGTGGTCACCAGGACCCAGTCCTGTATGCCGAATCTGCGGCCCTCTAGAAGATGAGCACTCTGCAGCCACCACAGTAGAGACACCCTGGTCCTTGGAGACAGTGTTATCAGCCGATGCATCTGAAGATGCGATCCGGACCACTTGTCCAACAGATCCCACTGAAAGATTCTTGCGTGGAACCTGCCGAATGGAATTGCTTCGTAGGAAGCTACCATTTTTCCCAGGATTCGCGTGCAGTGATGCACCGACACCTGTTTTGGTTTCAGGAGGTCTCTGACTAGAGATGACAGCTCCTTGGCTTTCTCCTCTGGGAGAAACACTTTTTTCTGGTCCGTGTCCAGAACCATCCCCAGGAACAGTAGACATGTCGTAGGAAACAGCTGTGACTTTGGAATATTCAGAATCCAACCGTGCTGTTGTAGCACCTCCCGAGATAGTGCTACCCCGACCAACAACTGCTCCCTGGACCTCGCCTTTATAAGGAGATCGTCCAAGTACGGGTTAATTAAAACTCCCTTTTTTCGAAGGAGTATCATCATTTCGGCCATTACCTTGGTAAATATCCTCGGTGCCGTGGACAGACCAAATGGCAACGTCTGGAATTGGTAATGACAGTCCTGTACCACAAATCTGAGGTACTCCTGGTGAGGAGGGTAAATGGGGACATGCAGGTAAGCATCCTTGATGTCCAGTGATACCATGTAATCCCCTTCGTCCAGGCTTGAAATAACCGCCCTGAGCGATTCAATCTTGAACTTGAACCTTTTTATATAAGTGTTCAAGGATTTCAAATTTAAAATGGGTCTCACCGAACCGTCCGGTTTCGGTACCACAAACATTGTGGAATAGTAACCCCTTCCTTGTTGAAGGAGGGGTACCTTGACTATCACCTGCTGAGAATACAGCTTGTGAATTGCCTCTAGCACTGTCTCCCTGTCTGAGGGAGTTGTTGGCAAGGCAGATTTGAGGAAACGGCGAGAAGGAGACGTCTCAAATTCCAGCTTGTACCCCTGAGATACCACTTGTAGAATTCAGGGATCCACCCGTGAGCGAGCCCACTGATTGCTGAAGTTCTTGAGACGGGCCCCCACTGCACCTGGCTCCGCCTGTGGAGCCCCAGCGTCATGCGGTGGACTTAGAGGAAGCGGGGGAGGACTTTTGTTCCTGGGAACTGACTGTATGTTGCAGCTTTTTCCCCCTACCTCTGCCTCTGGGCAGAAAGGACGCGCCTCTAACCCGCTTGCCTTTCTGGGGCCGAAAGGACTGTACCTGATAATACTGTGCTTTCTTTGGCTGTGAGGGAACATAGGATAAAAATGTTGACTTCCCAGCTGTTGCTGTGGAAACTAGGTCCGAGAGACCATCCCCAAACAACTCCTCACCCTTGTAAGGCAAAACTTCCATGTGCCTTTTAGAATCTGCATCCCCTGTCAACTGCCGAGTCCATAATCCCCTCCTGGCAGAAATGGACATTGCATTTATTCTAGATGCCAGCCAGCAAATATCCCTCTGTGCATCTCTCATGTATAAGACTGCGTCTTTTATATGCTCTATGGTTAGCAATATAGTGTCCCTGTCTAGGGTATCAATATTTTCCGACAGGGAATCTGACCACGCAGCTGCAGCCCTGCACATCCATGCTGAAGCAATAGCTGGTCTCAGTATAATGCCTGAGTGGGTATAGACAGACTTCAGGATAGCCTCCTGCTTCCTATCAGCAGGCTCCTTTAGGGCGGCCGTGTCCGGAGACGGTAGTGCCACCTTCTTTGACAGGCGTGTGAGCGCTTTATCCACCCTAGGGGATGTCTCCCAACGTGACCTATCCTCTAGTGGGAAAGGGTACGCCATTAGTAACTTTTTAGAAATTACCAGTTTCTTATCGGGGGAAGCCCACGCTTCTTCACACACTTCATTTAATTCATCAGATGGGGGAAAAACCACTGGTAGTTTTTTTCTCCCCAAACATAATACCCTTTTTTGTGGTACCTGGGGTAATATCAGAAATGTGCAACACATTTTTCATTGCCGTAATCATGTAACGGGTGGCTCTATTGGAATGTACACTAGTCTCATCATCGTCGACACTGGAGTCAGTATCCGTGTCGACATATGTGTCTGCCATCTGAGGTAGCGGGCGTTTTAGAGCTCCTGATTGTTAGGCGCCGAGGGTCCGCCCGTCAGTGCGGCCCGGCGCCTAGCAACTAGGGACGCCGCAGGCACACAGCCGCCGGCTCCCTAGCAACGCTAGACGCCGGGCGCACGGAGCCGCCCTGACCATAGCAACGGGGACGCCACTGTCGGACCGCGTTCCCCGTTGCTAGGTCTAATTAATCAGTTCATTTGTATCCTGGCCGTGCAGCATGCAGCTGCACGGCATGATGATTATTACCCTGTCTGGATCCTGATTGGAGGGTTCCCAAATAAAGGCACTCTCAGGACTTCTCACAGACGCCGGTAATAGCTTCCTGTTTGCTGTGTCAGTTACAGAGAGTTTCCAGTCCTGCTCAATCCGGTTGTTCCTGTCCTCAGTGATCCTGTACTCGGAATTTGTCATCTATTCCTGGAGTCTGACCGAGCACCTTTAACATCCTGTGGTGTTCGTGAGTCGCGGCGTAGCCGTGTGTTGCGGCTTGACCGCTTACTGTTTATTATTTAATTTCTTTGTGTTCCGGAGCTTTTGCGGAGGATTCCGCTCCCACAAATCCACTCTGGTATCCAGCGGTGCTGGATAGGAGTAACGGATCAGTGGATCTTTGGTTGTCCTTTTCCCTGGCGGTTTGTCCGCACATACTTTTGGTTTAAGTTAGATAGCTTGTAGCCCCTGGCCTGGTTGCTTAGTCAGAGGTTCCCCTTGTTATCACCCTGTCTCGGATTTCCCTTTGTCTCCCATTAAGACCTGAGGGGGCATCGGGGTTGGGCAGACATAATCCGCCCTTCGAACGCGGCTGCCATGGGCTCAAGCAACCATAGTCTCGCAGGGGATTTCTGATAACACGGGCGAGACAACGGAGTTAGGGCGCCAGGGGTTACTAGGCTTTCCTGCTCCCGTAACCAGCATATCTTTCCAGTACTCAGACCTCTGCCATAAGATCTCCTCTGGTCTGGAGTACGGGAATCATAACATTATTACCGGCCAGACTAAATTTAAAATTAAACAGGATTTAATTTTTTTTCCTTATTCAGTTGGAAGATTTGTCGGCCTCATGAATCCCACCGGTGTTGGGCCAAATCCTGGCCAGCTTCTAGTTAGCCAGATTCAGGAACTTACTCAGATGGTTCAGGATCTGTCCCTTCGGGTGAGGTCACAGGAAGATCTGTTACGGACTTCCCCGAGGGTCATTCCTGAACCAAAAATGCATTTGCCTGACCGTTTTTCTGGGGATAGAAAACAGTTTTTTAATTTTAAAGAGTCTTGTAAACTTTATTTTCGTTTAAGACCAGTCTCCTCAGGTACGGAATCTCAGCGGGTTGGAATTATTATTTCTTTACTTCAGGGGGATCCCCAGACCTGGGCTTTTGGTTTAAGAACAGACGATCCGGCATTATTATCTGTAGACGCCTTTCTGGGGTCTTTAGGGCTATTGTATGACGACCCTGATAGAGAGGCATCCGCCGAGAGTCAGTTGCGTGCTCTCAGACAGGGTAGGAATCCCGCAGAGATTTATTGTACGGAGTTTCGCCGTTGGTCGAACGACTGTGGATGGAATGACCCAGCCCTGCGCAGTCAGTTTCGCCTCGGCTTATCCGAGTCTATAAAAGACAGTCTTCTTCAGTATCCCGCTCCTGAGACTCTCGATAAACTCATGGAGCTCTCTATTAAGATTGATCGTCGTCTCAGAGAGCGGAGGGCTGAAAAAGGAGCATCTGTCGGGTCTACTCCTTGTGTTTTTTCCATTCCTGTGGACACAGAGGAGCCCATGCAGATAGGCCTCTCCAAACTGTCTCCTGAAGAAAGAACCAGAAGGCAAAATTCTGGTCTTTGTTTATACTGTGGAGGTAAGGGACATTTTGCCCGTAATTGTCCGAACAAGTCGGGAAACGCCTCGACCAAGTTATTTGTGAGGGGGTTCACTTTGGTCTGCAGCTTATCTCCTCAAATAATTCACTGTTAGTCCCAGCTAAAGTTTCCTTTGGCAGCCTCTGTTCCTCGGTCTCGGCTTTTGTGGACAGTGGAGCTGCAGGGAACTTTATGGACTTAACATGGGCCAAGGCATTAGGTATTCCTCAGTTAGCCTTGGGTAGGTGTATCACCATGCATGGTTTAGATGGGAGTCCCTTGTCCAATGGGGTTATTTCTCTCTGTACACCCCCTGTTCTACTTTCAGTAGAAGCTCTGCATTCTGAAAAGATTGAGTTTTTCCTTACCCATTGCCTAGCAGTTCCAGTGGTTCTGGGTCACCCTTGGCTGGCCTTTCATAATCCCATCATTGATTGGCAGTCGGTGGAGATCTCACAATGGGGTACCATCTGTAGTAAGGAATGTATTACGTTTCCCGTCAGAATAGCTGCTGTCATTCCCGCACCCATTCCTGTGGAATACCAGGATTTTGTTGATGTATTTTCCAAAGGCAATGCGGACATTCTGCCTCCCCATCGGCCATTGTGCTATTGAGCTAATTCCTGGTGCCACTTTGCCTAAGGGAAGGTTATATGCATTGTCCGGACCAGAAACTGTGGCCATGAATGAGTATGTTAAAGAAAGCCTAGGGAAAGGATTTATCAGGCCATCTAAATCCCCTTTAAGTGCAGGCTTCTTCTTCGTGGAGAAGAAGGATGGTTCACTCAGACCTTGCATTGACTTTAGAGCCTTGAATAAGATCTCAGTAAAAAATACTTACCCTTTGCCGCTGATTTCTGTCCTCTTTGATCAGCTACGTTCGGCTGTGATTTTTTCTAAGATTGACCTGAGAGGAGCATATAACCTCATCCGAATCAAGTCAGGGGATGAGTGGAAGACGGCATTCAGTACTCAGTCGGGTCACTATGAGTATCTGGTTATGCCATTCGGCCTGTCTAACGCTCCGGCAGTTTTCCAGGATCTCATTAACGATGTGCTCCGTGAATTTCTGGGAAGATTCGTTGTAGTCTACTTAGACGATATCTTGATATATTCTGACTCTATAGAACAACATGTTACCCAGGTGCGTCAGGTTCTAAAAAAGTTACGTGAAAATCACCTTTATGCCAAGCTGGAGAAGTGTGAATTTCATGTCACGGAGGTATCCTTTTTAGGGTACATCATTTCTCCTCGGGGATTCTGTATGGAACCAAAGAAGCTCCAAGCCATCCTTACTTGGGCGCAACCCACCAACTTAAAAGCAATTCAGCGCTTTTTAGGGTTTGCGAATTACTATAGAAGATTTATGCACTCTTTCTCCGACCTAGTTGCTCCCATTGTGGCACTGACTAAGAAGGGAGCAGATCCAACCAACTGGTCACGTGAAGCTGAGTCATCTTTTCAGGCCTTGAAACAAGCCTTTGTCTCAGCCCCAGTCCTCAGACATCCCAACCCAGAATTGCCTTTCATTGTTGAGGTTGATGCCTCGGAGGTTGGAGTAGGGGCTATCCTATCTCAGAAGGATCCGGATTCTCTTGAACTACATCCTTGTGCCTTTATGTCCAGGAAATTCTCATCTGCTGAATCCAACTACGATGTTGGTAACCGAGAATTACTGGCTATTAAATGGGCTTTCGAGGAGTGGAGGCATTGGCTTGAAGGAGCCACTCATACCATTTCAGTTTTGACTGATCACAAAAATCTTCAATACATTGCGGCTGAATGCCCGGCAAGCTCGTTGGGCTTTATTTTTTACTCGTTTCAAGTTCATTATCACCTTCAGGCCAGGTTCCAAGAATACCAAGGCAGATGCCCTGTCACGCAGTTTTCTTCCAGTTCAAGATAACAGTCCTGTTACTCCCATACTTCCGTCTTCAGTCATTCGGGCAGGCCTCACACAAGATTTATTTACCCAGTTAAAGCAGCTTCAACATCAAGCTCCTGGAAATACTCCTGCTGGTCGTCTTTATGTCCCTGAGTTTTTGAGAGCAACTGTTTTGACGGAGTTTCATGATAGCAAAGTTGCTGGGCATCCGGGGATCGCTAAGACTTTGGAATTAGTTTCCCGCTCAGTATGGTGGCCTGGTCTTTCCAAAGACATTAAGGAGTTTGTTTTTTCTTGTCAGGTCTGTGCACAGCATAAAGTTCCCCGTTCCTTGCCTATCGGTCAACTCATGCCCTTGAATGTTCCTCTTAGGCCATGGTCTCATATTTCCATGGATTTTGTGGTGGACCTCCCTCTGTCAGCCGGATGCCGAGTCATATGGGTGGTAGTGGACCGTTTTAGCAAAATGGCCCATTTCATTGCTCTTCCCCGATTGCCATCTGCCCAGGGATTGGCAGTCTTGTTCCTCCGCCATGTTTTCAGACTCCATGGGTTACCCACTGATATTGTTTCTGATCGGGGTCCACAATTCATTGCACAATTTTGGAAGTCTTTTTGTGCCTCATTAAAGATGAAATTATCTTTAACGTCTGGCTACCATCCCCAATCCAACGGGCAGACTGAGCGAGTTAATCAATCATTAAAACAATATTTGCGTTTGTACTCGGCCAAACTCCAAAATGACTGGTCTGAGTTTCTTCCGTTGGCGGAGTTTGCTTACAACAATGCCTGCCATTCCTCCACCAATGTGTCTCCATTTTTTACAGTTTTTGGTTTTCATCCCAGAGCTAATTCCTTTTTTCAACATTCCTGTCTCCTCGCTGACCTTGACCTCTCATCTCAGACTCATTTGGAGAAAAGTGCACCTTGCTCTCAGAAAAGCGGCATTTCGGGAGAAAATTTTTTCTGACAGGCTCCGGCGGCCGTGCACTTTTAAAGTAGGAGATAGGGTATGGTTGTCGACTCGCAACATTAAACTTCGACAAACCTCAGCCAGATTGGGCCCTAAATTTATTGGACCATTCCATATTATAAAAAAAGTCAATCCAGTTGCTTTCCGGTTACGTTTACCAAAAGCTTTACGGATCGGAAATACCTTCCATTGCTCCTTGTTGAAACCATATGTTTCGTCCAGTAGATTTCCTCGTAAGATCTCTCAGGGGAAATCACCAATAGATGTACAGGGTCAGCAGGAGTTCTTGGTGGAGAAGGTTCTCGATTCCAGGTTGTCCCGGGGAAGGCTTTATTTTTTGGTACATTGGAAAGGTTATGGTCCAGAAGAAAGGTCTTGGGTCCTGGATAAGGATCTCCATGCCCCAAGGCTTAAAAAGGCATTTTTTCGAGAATTTCCTCAGAAACCTGGCCTTAGGGGTTCCTTGACCCCTCCTCAAGGGGGGGGTACTGTTAGGCGCCGAGGGTTCGCCCGTCAGTGCGGCCCGGCGCCTAGCAACTAGGGACGCCGCAGGCACACAGCCGCCGGCTCCCTAGCAACGCTAGACGCCGGGCGCACGGAGCCGCTCTGACCATAGCAACGGGGACGCCACTGTCGGACCGCGTTCCCCGTTGCTAGGTCTAATTAATCAGTTCATTTGTATCCTGGCCGTGCAGCATGCAGCTGCACGGCATGATGATTATTACCCTGTCTGGATCCTGATTGGAGGGTTCCCAAATAAAGGCACTCTCAGGACTTCTCACAGACGCCGGTAATAGCTTCCTGTTTGCTGTGTCAGTTACAGAGAGTTTCCAGTCCTGCTCAATCCGGTTGTTCCTGTCCTCAGTGATCCTGTACTCGGAATTTGTCATCTATTCCTGGAGTCTGACCGAGCACCTTTAACATCCTGTGTTGTTCGTGAGTCGCGGCGTAGCCGTGTGTTGCGGCTTGACCGCTTACTGTTTATTATTTAATTTCTTTGTGTTCCGGAGCTTTTGCGGAGGATTCCGCTCCCACAAATCCACTCTGGTATCCAGCGGTGCTGGATAGGAGTAACGGATCAGTGGATCTTTGGTTGTCCTTTTCCCTGGCGGTTTGTCCGCACATACTTTTGGTTTAAGTTAGATAGCTTGTAGCCCCTGGCCTGGTTGCTTAGTCAGAGGTTCCCCTTGTTATCACCCTGTCTCGGATTTCCCTTTGTCTCCCATTAAGACCTGAGGGGGCATCGGGGTTGGGCAGACATAATCCGCCCTTCGAACGCGGCTGCCATGGGCTCAAGCAACCATAGTCTCGCAGGGGATTTCTGATAACACGGGCGAGACAACGGAGTTAGGGCGCCAGGGGTTACTAGGCTTTCCTGCTCCCGTAACCAGCATATCTTTCCAGTACTCAGACCTCTGCCATAAGATCTCCTCTGGTCTGGAGTACGGGAATCATAACACTGATGGCTTTTGAGACGCCTGGGCAGGCACGAGCTGAGAAGCCGGCTGTCCCACATCTGCTATGTCGTCAAACCTTTTATGTAAGGAGTTGACACTGTCACGTAATTCCTTCCACATATCCATTCATTCAGGTGTCGGCTCCGCAGGGGGTGACATCACATTTATCGTCACCTGATCCACCTCCACATAAGCCTCCTCATCAAACATGTCGACACAGCCGTACCGACACACCTCGCACACACAAAGGGAATGCTCTGACTGAGGACAGGACCCCACAAAGTCCTTTGGGGAGACAGAGAGAGAGTATGCCAGCACACACCAGAGCGCTATATAAAGCAGGGATTTACACTACACACAGTGATTTTTCCCCTATAGCTGCTATAAAAACACAGTTTGCGCCTAAATTTAGTGCCCCCCCTCTCTTTTTTACCCTATTGAGCCTGGAAACTGCAGGGGAGAGCCTTGGGAGCGTCCTTCCAGCGGAGCTGTGAGAGGAAATGGCGCCAGTGTGCTGAGGGAGATAGCCCCGCACCCTTTCTCGGCGGGCTACTCCCGCTTTTTTAAGGATATTTTTGGCAGGGGATTTTACACATATATAGTCCTACTGACTATATTATGTGTTTTTTTGCCAATATAAAAGGTAATCTTATTGCAGCCCAGGGCGCCCCCCCCAGCGCCCTGCACCCATCAGTGACCGGTGTATGTGGTGTGCATGGGGAGCAATGGCGCACAGCTGCAGTGCTGTGCGCTACCTTAATGAAGACCGAAGTCTTCAGCCGCCGATTTTCTGGACGTTCTTCTTGCTTCTGGCTCTGCAAGTGGGACGGCGGCGCGGCTCCGGGACCGGACGACCGAGGCTGGGCCTGTGTTCGATCACTCTGGAGCTGATGGTGTCCAGTAGCCTAAGAAGCCCAAGCTAGCTGCACGCAGGTAGGTTCGCTTCTCTCCCCTAAGTCCCTCGTAGCAGTGAGTCTGTTGCCAGCAGGTCTCACTGAAAATAAAAAACCTAAATATGTACTTTCTTTTCTAAGAGCTCAGGAGAGCCCCTAGTGTGCAACCAGCTCGGCCGGGCACAGAATTCTAACTGAGGTCTGGAGGAGAGGCATAGAGGGAGGAGCCAGTGCACACCAGGTAGTCCTAAATCTTTCTTAGATGTGCCCAGTCTCCTGCGGAGCCGCTATTCCCCATGGTCCTTTACGGAGTCCCCAGCATCCACTTAGGACGTTAGAGAAATAGGTCTTACCTTACATGGGAGACACACATCCACCTCACCTGTGCAAAGACCTCTTTTAGGCAATGCGTTTCGAGTCTGGGGTGACTTTTTCAAGGCATGCAATGTCATCTCACTATTCACATGAGCTGTCAAAATCGGACATAGCCACAATCACAAGTACATACAGTCACTACTGGTGGTTCTGGGCTCCGGCCAGTGCAAGGGAAATCGCACAGTCACACAGCAACACTGATATTATGTGGACACAAAAGTAACACTACAAGTGACACATTAACAGGAAATTGTTTCTGTCACCATAGCGACAATTATCTGGAAATAAGATAATACACAGACACATAAAAAGACTCAACGGAAATCTTTTGTTTTTAAACAACTTTATTTCATATCTTTAATACACAGATTTCTCTCTATATTTTAAACTGAAAAAATACTTTACTCTGCACAACATGGACAAAATGTCCTTTAAAGCACAGAAACAATTCAAATTACATTATAGTATTGTAGGTAAGTAAAACAGCTACATATCACGAGCCAAAACCCTATGGGGGTCATTCAGACCCAGCCACAATAGTGGCCCACAGCAGTTTGTTGGTGTTGGCAAAATGCACATGCGCAGCGGCCACGCAGACACACACATTGCGGCCGTATACCTGAGGGGCGAATGCGGGTGGGATAGGACCATTTTCTGGGGGGCTGCGTGATGACATATCTGCATTCATCTTTAACCCCCTATAAGCTTCCAGAGTGCTCCTCATATCTCATCTTTTCCAAGTTACTACAAATGATATGAGATCGGTAGCAGCACTACTTTCAGGATTATTACACAGAACACACACAAAGGCTGACACAGCAAATAACAGTAACACATACAAGGGATTCATTAGAAATAAGGAAGCATAATAATCAAGTCTAATTATCAACTGGTTCTGTGCGAGACCCATACACCTCTTTACTGCCTCCAGCAGCCCCAGGTACTGCACTGTGACCATCAGCCCTGTCTCCCCCCACTACTGCCACCCGCCCTGTCTATCCCCACTCCTGCCACCTGCCCTGTCTTCTCCTCACTGCTGTCTCCCCCCACTACTGCCAGCCACCGTCCCCCCACTGTCTCCTTCCACTATTGCCACCCACCGTCACCTCCCCACTACTGCCACCTGCCCTGTCTCCACTACTGCCACCCGCCCTGTCTCCCCTCAACCTGTCTTTACCCCACTACTGCCAACCGCCCTGTCTCCCCCCACTACTGGCACCCACCATTTCTCCCCTACCGCTTGCCACCCTGTATCCGCCTCTGCCACCTCAGCGCTGCTCGGGGACATTATTACCCATAGACAGTGCCTCCGGCAGCCCCTACTACAGCACTAGTGCCACCACCCTGTCTTCCCCCTGACATCTCAGCAGTGCTTGGGGATTCTTGGTACTGCTGGTAACAGTCCTTTATCTGCAGATGGAAGAAAGCTGGGCAGTAAGGAGGCAGAAGCTGCTTCTGGTACCATGGACCCTGGTCATGTAGGATTGGGAGAGTCAGTAAGATTATGTAATAGAGTCACCATCTTACAGGCAGCCGGTGAAGGGAGCAGAGAATGGGTGTTATGTGGCAGGAATGGGCTGGTTAGGTAACAGCCTGGCTGCTGCATTCTGTACAAGCTACAAGCGGTGCAATTCTTTTGCTGGGAGACCCAGGTAGAGGACATTGCAGTAGTCTATGCGTGATGATACAAGTGCATGTATGACTGTAGGTAGATTTTCTGAGAGAAATAAGTGCTGGAGTCTGGCTATGTTCCTCAGATGAGGATCTGATTTTGGCAGATACTGATGTCTAAGTGTCACTCCACCATCCAGGACACCAAGCTTCCGCACAGGATCAGCATTTTGTAACTCTGAACCCACAAGCGCAAGTCTGGTTGGTTTGCAAAGCTGAGCTGTAGCCCTGCCCTTTGTTGGTGAGTTTCTATCATAAGGACCTGTTTCACCAGGACTGAGTCACAGCTAAATGGCATCACCCACACCTGGAGCTCAGCTAGACAACCATTTAGGATTGTACTGGGTTCTCAGTACCTGGAGCAAAAGACAGGTCATCTGCACAGCAGTGGTAGATGAGGGCATGACATCTGATTATTTCACCCAGTGGTAACATGTATATTGCAAAAAGCATAGGAGATAGAAGAACATTGAACAATGACGCATGGCAATAAGTATAATCCAGAAGATTAAAATGGTTTCTCACCTGAGTGATGTCTATTGTGCTGATTTATTTCTCAGAGTATGGAAATGGAATCTCACCTGTGACTTCGCTGATGTGTAACAAGTTGTGATTTCTATGTAAAACATTTCACACACTCAGAACATGGAAATGGCTTCTCCCCTGTCTGACTTCTCTGATGTGTAGAGGGAGAAAGGGGATATGGGAAACTTGAGCACAGGTGGTGAAACATGATATGACACTGAATGAATTGGAAAAAACCACAGTAGTTTAGAATTTAATCCTTCATTGAAGGATACTATAGCAGTAACTCATGTGGAGGTGCACCCCTGAGAGTGAACACTAGTATACCAAAAAAGAAGAGGAAAAGACTCATTTTTTGTTGGGCACTAATTGAAAAATATTGCATAAATTCTAACTTTTATTAATTACCATTAAAAGCTGTTGCCACCAACCAGGACTGGGACAAAAACATACACACATAAATACAAAAATGACAAAACAATAGAAAACAACAAAAAAATGACAAAAAAACCCACACCTAGGTTTGCGTGTGGTATGAACACACCATGGGGAGATATGTCTGACGCAGTCAGGGCCAATATGATAAATACTGACACTAGCTCCTGCAACAGTTAGCCTTAACAGTCCCCTAACAGAAGGAGACAAATAGTGGGCTGGTATAGTCGGCTGACACAGGAAACAGAAACACTGTAGATAGATTTACCATCAATACTTCAGTCTCTCGTAATAAATGCTACTGGCGTAGAGTAAATAAGTAACAATGATGGTTTAGTGTGTGCTCAAACTTCATAGTAAGTGCAGTCTCCCCATAGATTGCATGTCATTGGTTCCTATAAAGAGGTAGTAGCGAAATAATCATAGTATTTATTCAGGATCTAGGATATAAATATCCATAATATAAACAAAGAATAATAATAATCTTGTAAATGTTACAGTGCAAATACTGTTAATATTCTCAGTGCAGGAAACCGGTAAGCCTTATATTAGTAAATCATTTCTTGGTATCGAGTATCCACTATAAAAAACACCTTGATCCGTATCTCAGGTACAGGCAGGATATTACTAATTGAAGTTGTCTGGGCAGATGTATCTAGTATGCCTCAAAAACAAGCTGTAGCAAAAAAAAATATATATATATATATATCACTATTGCTCTTCATATATATCCATCATTTCAATATGCAGGAATCAATGTAACCAGGGTAAATATCCAATCTATCCTCTGACACGTGTCATATTGGTGAGTTAGAGAGGTGAAGAGCAAATGAGCTGCTGCAGATTGCAGAAAAGGGGAAGAAAAAGGCACTCCTATCATAGATGTAGTGGGGTGGCTACTGGTCACTGTGTGACATGCATTAATACAGTGAATGAGCGTGTCCCATCTGCACCTAAGGGTTAGAAACAGGTAGAATGCTTCTGCTTTTGAAAAGATCACCCACGGGCACCCTGATGTAACAGCGCAGGATGTCCTCTGAGTTCTCCTTGCGACAATGAGAGAGCATTGAAAAAAGGGAGATTTAAAGATACATGTTATCAGTAAGATGAAATAAAGAGCACCAATCCCCTTATGAGTGTATGCTGCTTCCTTGCATGTGTAAATACATTGATGCAAGGTGAGCGGTACCTCTTTTTTGCCAATAGTGCCTGGAAGAAAGTAGTTTGGTAACAGTGCTGGGACCCTAATGGTAGTAATGGTCCTGATGCCGCAGGGTATTGCAGGATCCATTACCCACCATGTGGACCCGCCGGCTGTCATTTGAATGGAAAGGTACCTAAGATTGCGCGTGGATATCAGGGTGTGTGGTTCCAGCTCTGGCTGCACTGCACTGAGTCTCCTCAGATAGCTGTTTCGCTTTCTGGCTTCCTCAGTGAGACACCCTGTAACCGGGTGTTGGAGTTGTTTATAACTAGGTAATGTCCAATCAGGAGCAAAGGTGTGTGGCTATCAATTAAGCCTGTGCTGGTGCCTGATGAGACCTGGTGTGTGCATTACGTCCAGGTGTCAATATTAGTCTCCCATTCCCTATCAATTGGGAACAAAATTCTTAAAAGACATACTAATTATTCAATCCATTAGTATCCAAAAATGCCTCTTGTAAAAGTATAAATAGACAATGGCAATAACATGAAAATGTTACAATACAACAGTAAGTTATAAGGCGGTGAAAAAGTATATGTAAATATATAAGATTGGAAAAAGGAATTCTTTTAAAAAGATTTCCCTAAGAGAGTATATGAAATAATAAAATAAAAAATAAATATAAAATAGTAATAAAATACACTGCTGATGTAATAATGTTGAAAATGCGGAACACTATAAGAGAAATCAGGGATATATTTGTATATAAATAAAATATCTCGAATGGCCCTTATATAATATAAAAATAATTATACAGGCCCCGTCAGATATAGAAATGATGGGATAAAAATATATAGACCTTTTGTCAATGTGATTGTAAACTATGCATTTTATGAGCATTAAATCATCCACAGCCGTGGCACCCTAACAACACAAATAAAAGTATCGAGAGAATGGATAGAAAACTCAAATAATATGTAAAAAGATTGTGAAAAATATGTGGTGTATATGTTGAGGCCCACTGCGCGTGAGGAAGATACTAACATGGGCAAAATATAATACCAGAGAGAGTGAGATATTGTATGTGTATTAAAACTATATAGTAAATATTTTTTCGAGATTACACTATTGTTTGTGAATTAAAACTATATGGTAAAAAGTTATACAGAGTTACACACTAAATGAATGTTGGAGATTGGGAGAGATAAGTGTAGTTAGGTGTTGACAGGAAAAGAGTTGACCTAAAATTACTAAACACACATAACGTATGTCTATAAAAAGACATTATAGTTTATCATCTCGTTCAAGCCATGAGGGCTCACTGTGTTTAATCTGTACGTCCACTTGCTTTCCTTCCGGAGTAGTTCTTTACTAAAATCTCCACCATGTGTTCCATGTCTGACACGTTCCAGGTCAAAGGCCTGTAATCCTTGTGTTTGTCCCTCATGGTATCTCATGAAATGTCTAGCCACTGACGTGAGTTTTTTATGCTTGGCTAGATCCGAAGCGGCATTCCTAATGTTGCCCACATGCTCTAAGATTCTTTGTTTAAGTACGCGGGTTGTCATACCTACGTACCTTAAATTACAACTACATTCCAGACAGTATACCACTCCCATGGTGTCACAGTTGATAAACTGTTCCAGTTTGATATTGTTGTCAAATCTATCCCTTATCTGATCCTTTCTGATGATAAGAGTACAGGCCTTACATTTACCACAAGGGTATGTACCTTTCAGTGGGGTCTTACAAGGCGGATTCCTGACAAAGTGGCTTTTTACCAGTTTGTCCTTTAAGCTACTGGCCCTTCTCCAGCTAAAGGAGGGTCTAACTCCCAGAACTTTCTGCAGGTCCTCATCCATAAGTAAGACCTTCCAATGTCTCTGGACCAGTGTCTGTAATTCTCTCCATTCCTGACAGAAATTGGTAACGTATCTCACTACCGTAGATTCAGTCTTCTTTTCATCTTGTGGGAAGATAAGGGTTTCTCTCTCAATCCGGGATGCATGATACTTTGCCGATTTGATAAGTTTGTTGCTATAGCCACTTTCCCGGAGTCTGACTGTTAGTTCTTTACTTTTGTCCAGATATGTTTGTTTGGTAGAACAGTTTCTCCTGAGTCTAAGAAACTCACCCTTAGGTAAGTTCTTAATTGTAGGGGGAAAGTGGGCACTGCTCTTATGTAGGAGACTGTTCGTCGCTGTACTTTTCCTAAATAGCTCTTTCTGGAGATATCCCTGTAAGTTCACACTGAGATATAGATCCAGAAAGGTTAAACATAGAAACATAGAATTTGTCGGCAGATAAGAACCACTTGGCCCATCTAGTCTGCCCCTTTTTTTTTTTTATATATTATTTTTTTTTATCACTAACCTTATTTGATCCTTATTTCTTTGTAAGGATATCCTTATGTCTATCCCATGCATGTTTAAATTGCTCTACTGTCTTAGCCTCTACCACCTCTGATGGGAGGCTATTCCACTTGTCCACTACCCTTTCTGTGAAATAATTTTTCCGCAAATTTCCCCTGAACCTCCCCCCCTCCAGTCTCAGTGCATGTCCTCGTGTCCTATTGCTTCTCTTCATTTGGAGAATGTTTCCCTCCTGGACTTTGTTAAAACCCTTCATATATTTGAAAGTTTCTATCATGTCGCCCCTTTCTCTTCTCTGCTCCAAACTATACATATTGAGATTTCTTAGTCTTTCTGGGTATGTTTTGTGATGTAGGCCATGCACCATTTTAGTTGCCCTCCTTTGTACAGTTTCTAATGTATTAATATCCTTTTGAAGATATGGCCTCCAGAACTGAATACAGTATTCTAGATGAGGCCGTACCAATGACCTATACAGTGGCATTATTACTTCTTTCTTTCTGCTGCTGATTCCTCTCCCAATGCAGCCAAGGTTGCTTCTTGTTTGCTGATAGCATGGGTAAGCTTCAGATTAAGATCATTGTTGAGTTTGTCTATGAATCTCAGTAAATCCTCTTAGATTAAAGAAGAACTTAAATCCTATGAACAAGGTATTATTGAACGTAAAAAAGAAAAATTTCCGAGGGACAAACGTGACTTTACCACCAAAAACATTTTCAAGTGGAACCGGTTAGCCCGCTCAGGAGAACGGACATTCCAGAGAGACTACAGTTCATCTGAAGTGGAATCATCTGAAACAGACGAACCTCTATCCCTACAGCCAAGACCTACAGCAGCTTTTTTAGGAGAAAGCTCGGGGAGCAGGGGAAAGTACTGGAATCAAGGAAAAGGAAGATACGGTGGGGGAGGAAAAAGAGGAAAACACACCAATTCCTGGGACTCACCCATACCTCAGAGGCAATCCTCCAGGACATGCAAACCAAAGTAATCGACTCAACTATATTACATTAATTATATTAGAGCATGTGGGCAACATTAGGAATGCCGCTTCGGATCTAGCCAAGCATAAAAAACTCACGTCAGTGGCTAGACATTTCATGAGATACCATGAGGGACAAACACAAGGATTACAGGCCTTTGGCCTGGAACGTGTCAGACATGGAACACGTGGTGGAGATTTGAGTAAAGAACTACTCCGGAAGGAAAGCAAGTGGACGTACAGATTAAACACAGTGAGCCCTCATGGCTTGAACGAGATGATAAACTATAATGTCTTTTTATAGACATACGTTATGTGTGTTTAGTCATTTTAGGTCGACTCTTTTCCTGTCAACACCTAACTACACTTATCTCTCCCAATCTCCAACATTTAGTGTGTAACTCTGTATAACTATTTACCATATAGTTTTAATTCACAAACAATAGTGTAATCTGGTAAAAATATTTACTGTATAGTTTTAATACACATACAATATCTCACTCTCTCACGTATTATATTTTGCCCATGTTAGTATCTTCCTCACGCGCAGTGGGCCTCAACATATACACCACATATTTTTCACAATCTTTTTACATATTATTTGAGTTTTCTATCCATTCTCTCGATACTTTTATTTGTGTTGTTAGGGTGCCACGGCTGTGGATGATTTAATGCTCATAAAATGCATAGTTTACAATCACATTGACAAAAGGTCTATATATTTTTATCCCATCATTTCTGTATCTGACGGGGCCTGTATAATTATTTTTATATTATATAAGGGCCATTCGAGATATTTTATTTATATACAAATATATCCCTGATTTCTCTTATAGTGTTCCGCATTTTCAACATTATTACATCAGCAGTGTATTTTATTACTATTTTATATTTATTTTTTATTTTATTATTTCATATACTCTCTTAGGGAAATCTTTTTAAAAGAATTCCTTTTTCCAATCTTATATATTTACATATACTTTTTCACCGCCTTATAACTTACTGTTGTATTGTAACATTTTCATGTTATTGCCATTGTCTATTTATACTTTTACAAGAAGCATTTTTGGATACTAATGGATTGAATAATTAGTATGTCTTTTGAGAATTTTGTTCCCAATTGATAGGGAATGGGAGACTAATATTGACACCTGGACGTAATGCACACACCAGGTCTCATCAGGCACCAGCACAGGCTTGATAGCCACACACCTTTGCTCCTGATTGGACATTACCTAGTTATAAACAACTCCAACACCCAGTTACAGGGTGTCTCACTGAGGAAGCCAGAAAGCGAAACAGCTGTCTGAGGAGACTCAGTGCAGTGCAGCCAGAGCTGGAACCACATACCCTGATATCCACGCGCAATCTTAGGTACCTTTCCATTCAAGTGACAGCCGGCGGGTCCACATGGTGGGTAACGGATCCTGCAATACCCTGCGGCATCAGGACCGTTACTACCATTATGGTCCCAGCACTGTTACCAAACTACTTTCTTCCAGGCACTATAGGCAAAAAAGCGGTACCGCTCACCTTGCATCAATGTATTTACACATGCAAGGAAGCAGCATACACTCATAAGGGGATTGGTGCTCTTTATTTCATCTTACTGATAACATGTATCTTTAAATCTCCCTTTTTTCAATGCTCTCTCATTGTCGCAAGGAGAACTCAGAGGACATCCTGCGCTGTTACATCAGGGTGCCCGTGGGTGATATTTTCAAAAGCAGAAGCATTCTGTTTCTAACCCTTAGGTGCAGATGGGACACGCTCATTCACTGTATTAATGCATGTCACACAGTGACCAGTAGCCACCCCACTACATCTATGATAGGCGTGCCTTTTTCTTCCCCTTTTCTGCAATCTGCAGCAGCTCATTTGCTCTTCACCTCTCTAACTCACCAATGTGACACGTGTCAGAGGATAGATTGGATATTTACCCTGGTTACATTGATTCCTGCATATTGAAATGATG
The DNA here is from genome assembly GCF_028390025.1 of Pseudophryne corroboree. NCBI lineage: Eukaryota > Metazoa > Chordata > Amphibia > Anura > Myobatrachidae > Pseudophryne > Pseudophryne corroboree. Next base: position 972,186 of record NW_026967517.1, read on the forward strand.
GATATATATGAAGAACAATAGTGAGATATATATATATATATATATATATATATTTTTTTTTTTTTTGCTACAGCTTGTTTTTGAGGCATACTAGATACATCTGCCCAGACAACTTCAATTAGTAATATCCTGCCTGTACCTGAGATACAGATCAGGGTGTTATTTATAGTGGATACTCGATACCAAGAAATTATTTACTAATATAAGGCTTACCGGTTTCCTGCACTGAGAATATTAACAGTATTTGCACTGTAACATTTACAAGATTATTATTATTTTTTGTTTATATTATGGATATTTATATCCTAGATCCTGAATAAATACTATGATTATTTCGCTACTACCTCTTTATAAGAACCAATGACATGCAATCTATGGGGAGACTGCACTTACTATGAAGTTTGAACACACACTAAACCATCATTGTTACTTATTTACTCTATGCCAGTAGCATTTATTACGAGAGACTGAAGTATTGATGGTAAATCTATCTACAGTGTTTCTGTTTCCTGTGTTAGCCGACTATACCAGCCCACTATTTGTCTCCTTCTGTTAGGGGACTGTTAGGGCTACCTGTTGCAGGAACTAGTGTCAGTATTTATCATATTGGCCCTGACTGCGTCAGACATATCTCCCCATGACTAAAATTATATATAGGCACACAGGCGTGAAACAAAAAGTTTTTATCACTACTGTGTGTCTATATCAATTCGGGCGCAAAGTACTTTCCTAATATATTAAACTAGTCAAAAAACGTTAGAAAATATAAAACTACAAGCAGCTCCCACTTGGTAATCTGAAGTATTACCTAAGATTAAACATAACTAATACATATGGAGGGAGAGAGCGCATAAAGTTTTATGAGATTTTATTACAATTTAAAAATCATAAAAGGTTTTTCCTTAATTACAATGTTATACATGCATATATTTTACTCAAATGCTAATAAAACCACTTAATCTATATTCATTATGCCGCTAACACATATAAATCATTAATCATCCATCAATATCAGATCCGCTTAGTCCATAGATTTAAATTTGGTGACAACTGCCACTCAATATCAAACACAAGTTCCAGAGTCTCTTTTGTGTTTACTCAAATTGATATTTTGTAATTATGTCCCACACATGAGAGAATCACTCATAGGATTGAACTGTGGTATTTAGAATAAATATATGCTGCAGCATTAATTAAATTTTGCTCTGAAAAGCCATTCATCTGAGGGTTTCACATGTGCTGATTATTATTTGGTGTGTGTGAATTCACTTAACCAGGTGTTGCATCAGATTTTGCAGAAATATTTTATATGGTCTGTCACAAGCAATGTTTCTCACCTCACTGCGGACCGGGTATGGGCTTTCCCCGTTAATTTTGAGCCACTCAGAGCCGTAACATGCAGCCGTTGTTAGCTCTATTTTTCCTGTGTAGCTCCGTCCGTTTAAGTCAGATGAGTCAGACCCGATGAGAGCTCCCAGCCGCGGCCACGTCTTACTCACACTCCCCGTTTTTTCCCCAGATGCATGTCCAACTTCTCTCTGCCGGAGATCATATGATGTGGTTGGTAGGGAAGGGGGGTGGTGGTTTTGATAGACGTACCGCCGGACTTTAAACCCGCTGGGGCTGCAATGCTTCTCACCTCCGGACTGCAGGTACGGTGGTACAAGATAAAAGTACATATGAGGAGGAAGCTTATAGACAGTTAAATAATAAAAGATTTTATTCTAAACTAACCTATAATCCAACATCAGGCTTTGTGAGTGAGCTCAGGGGGCTCCTGGACGGGGCTTGTGCAGCTGGTGCAATATCCAGACAGGAATATAATTTTTTATTTAATCCTTATCCTGTCACACCCACGTATTATCATTTGCCCAAAATTCACAAATCCCTCACTACACCTCCTGGGCGTCCGATTATTTCTGGTATTGGGTCCCTCACCACTAATTTATCTTCATTTATTGATTCTTTTCTACAGTCACATGTGACTACACTCAGGTCGTACATCAAAGATTCAATGCACTTTTTGAATTTATTATCTGCCGTAAGATGGCGGAATGATTATATTTTTATTATTTTATTACTTTTTATTACTTGTGATATAGAATCACTATATACAAATATTCCACACTTAGGAGGAGTACAGGCGATTAGAAGCTTTTTACTCCAAGATGACGATCTGAGTGAAGCCAGATTGGAGTTTGTTTTGGATGCCATCACTTTCACGCTCACTCATAATTATTTTACCTTTAATACACAATATTATTTACAAATCCTAGGTACCGCCATGGGCACCAAGTTCGCCCCAAGTTTTGCCAATTTATATATGGGCCGATTTGAGGAAGATCTCATCTGGTCTGGCTCACATGGGGCGAGCTTGGTGCTATATGGCAGGTACATCGATGATATGTTTTTCATTTGGGAGGGGGATTTGAGTTCGGCTTCATCCTTTGTGGAAAGTTTAAATACAAACAATTTTGGTTTAAGACTCACTAGCATGATACATGACACAAAGATTTCCTTTCTGGATATTGCTATAGAAATTAAAGATGGCAACATAACAACTTCGACCTTTAAGAAAGAGGTCGATAGTAATAAATTCTTAAACTATTCTAGTTGTCATCATCAACCATGGCTAAGAAACATACCAAAAAGCCAGTATATGAGGCACAGACGAAACTGCACAGATATTGTGGATTATGATCAGCAAGCTCATGACCTCACTACTGCACTCCTTGAACAGAAGTACCCTGTAGACATTCTAGATAAAGCAAGAGAACAGGCCAGAAGTGCCGATAGAAATATTCTTCTTTCCCCTAAAAAAAGTAGAAATCCTAAAGAAAATACTGAACTTAGGTTCATTACAAAATTTAATTCAAGTTCAAGAGAAATCAAACAGTTGCTAAAGAAGAATATGTCCTTGTTGAAAGCAGACAAAATATTGGCACCAATGTTGGAAGTAGAACCTCAGATAGTGTTCAAAAAGGCACGGAATTTGCAGAGCTTTTTGACACCAAGTCACTATGTGGGTTCCATTCCAGCAGAAAAATCAGGTCAAATGTGGCTTAATTCAGTCCCTGTTAAAAAAGGTTGCTTTAGATGTGGACGGGCGGGCTGTATGACCTGTAAGCATCTGGAGCATAGGAGTACTTATTTTCACTCGACTACCTATAATACTGATTTCGAGATCAAAAGTCATATTGATTGCAATACCACATATGTAGTTTATTTGATAACCTGCATATGTGGTGTGCAATATGTAGGAAGAACTACTCGAAAGCTCAACATAAGATTTCTAGAGCATAAGCGAAATATAGTGAAAGGAGTAAAAACACATAGTTTGTCTAGGCACTTCCAACAGAGACATATGGGCAAAATAGATGGTCTGAAGCTACAGGGCATTGAACACATACCTATTACAGCAAGAGGTGGAGATAGGTTCAATCGCCTCTGCAGGAGAGAGGCTTTTTGGACATTTTCATTGGGTTCATTATCCCCCTTGGGGCTCAATGATAATATAGAAATGAACAACATATGAACCGGGTGGGTAGTAATTGGGTAATCTTACAAATAGATTTTCCTCCTCCTTATATCTTATTTACTATAAGAAAATATTACTATTTGGGGGTTTTTCTACCTCCCCCTTTTTGATACCTGTCCTCTCTCTCTTTTTTTCTTCCCTTTTGCTTCCCCCCCCCCCCTTTTTTTTTCATGCATTCCTATTGGCTCTAGATTTAGTTTCATCATGTAGATTTATTAAACCATTGAAGTAGAAATATCTATCATAACGAAATGGGTGTTAGTCTTATGGGGGACACAAGAAATAGATACAAAATCTTGATGTAGGACAGATAAAGTAAGTGGACAATTTAGAATAAAATATAAATTTATGAAAACGAATGTTGTGCTGGAGACAGAGCGGGACTTGAACCCAGGCCGGCTGGTTGTGGGGCAGGGGCTCTCTCCACCAGGCTAAGTCCTGGGTGAATAATGAGAAGGGAAATGTGGATCCACTTATCCTCCATATTGATTGAATAAGATTAATCATACAAATTCTCACGTGTTGTCATTTTTAAAGTGTGAATTGAATTTTTTTTAAAAAGATATATGTAATTGTTCATACAGAGCATATTAATTGTTAGGTATGAATATAAAATGGAATGTTTTTTATTTTTTGAATATAATATACTTAACTAGTCAGAAAGAAACGATTATGCATATATACCTGGAGCACACCTGTTCCTTATAATGAATAGGAACATACGATTGGAGGAGACTCTGTTTAAATAAGGGTGCCATACACAGGTGGCTATCTTCTGAGGAAACCGTTAGAATATCACAACGGAGAAACGCGTTAAGAGTGCCATACTCTTGTGCTTTTAAAACCGATTTGGGACTCTGACACGGACCGCACTGTCGCAGAAGCTGGTGATTTGCGAGGTCCGGCAGCCATCCATCTTTATACCTGCAGTCCGGAGGTGAGAAGCATTGCAGCCCCAGCGGGTTTAAAGTCCGGCGGTACGTCTATCAAAACCACCACCCCCCTTCCCTACCAACCACATCATATGATCTCCGGCAGAGAGAAGTTGGACATGCATCTGGGGAAAAAACGGGGAGTGTGAGTAAGACGTGGCCGCGGCTGGGAGCTCTCATCGGGTCTGACTCATCTGACTTAAACGGACGGAGCTACACAGGAAAAATAGAGCTAACAACGGCGGCATGTTACGGCTCTGAGTGGCTCAAAATTAACGGGGAAAGCCCATACCCGGTCCGCAGTGAGGTGAGAAACATTGCTTGTGACAGACCATATAAAATATTTCTGCAAAATCTGATGCAACACCTGGTTAAGTGAATTCACACACACCAAATAATAATCAGCACATGTGAAACCCTCAGATGAATGGCTTTTCAGAGCAAAATTTAATTAATGCTGCAGCATATATTTATTCTAAATACCACAGTTCAATCCTATGAGTGATTCTCTCATGTGTGGGACATAATTACAAAATATCAATTTGAGTAAACACAAAAGAGACTCTGGAACTTGTGTTTGATATTGAGTGGCAGTTGTCACCAAATTTAAATCTATGGACTAAGCGGATCTGATATTGATGGATGATTAATGATTTATATGTGTTAGCGGCATAATGAATATAGATTAAGTGGTTTTATTAGCATTTGAGTAAAATATATGCATGTATAACATTGTAATTAAGGAAAAACCTTTTATGATTTTTAAATTGTAATAAAATCTCATAAAACTTTATGCGCTCTCTCCCTCCATATGTATTAGTTATATCTCCCCATGGCGTGTTCATACCACACGCAAACCTAGGTGTGGTTTTTTTTGTCATTTTTTTGTTGTTTTCTATTGTTTTGTCATTTTTGTATGTGTGTGTGTATGTTTTTGTCCCAGTCCTGGTTGGTGGCAACAGCTTTTAATGGTAATTAATAAAAGTTAGATTTTATGCAATATTTTTCAATGAGTGGCCCCAAAAAACGAGAGTATTTTCCTCTTCTTTTCTGGTATTCTCTGATGTGTAAAAAGATCTAATTTCCGTGTAAAACATTTCCCACATTCTGAGCAAAAAATGGCTTCTCACCTGTGTGACTTCGCTCATGTGTAACAAGTTGTGATTTCCAGGTAAAACATTTCCCACACTCATAGCAAGAAAATGGCTTCTCACCTGTGTGACTTCTCTCATGTTTAATAAGATCTGATTTGTGTGCAAAACATTTCCCACACTCAGAACATGGAAATGGTCTCTCACCTGTGTGACTTCGCTGATGTGTAACAAGTTGTGATTTCCAGGTAAAACATTTCCCACACTCATAGCAAGAAAATGGCTTCTCGCCTGTGTGACTTCTCTCATGTTTAATAAGATGTGATTTCTGGATAAAACATTTCCCACACTCATAGCAAGAAAATGGCTTCTCGCGTGTGTGACTTCTCTCATGTTTAATAAGATGTGATTTCTGGATAAAACATTTCCCACACTCAGAACATGGAAATGGCCTCTCACCTGTGTGACTTCGCTGATGTGTAACAAATTGTGATTTCCAGGTAAAACATTTCCCACACTCATAGCAAGAAAATGGCTTCTCGCCTGTGTGACTTCTCTCATGTTTAATAAGATGTGATTTCTGGATAAAACATTTCCCACACTCATAGCAAGAAAATGGCTTCTCGCCTGTGTGACTAATCTCATGTTTAATAAGATGTAATTTCTGGATAAAACATTTCCCACACTCAGAACAGGAATACGGCTTCTCACCTGTGTGACTTGTCTGATGTGTAACAAGAGCTGATTTCTGTGCGAAACATTTCCCACACTCAGAACAGGAATACGGTTTCTCACCTGTGTGACTTGTCTGATGTGTAACAAGAGCTGATTTCTGTGCGAAACATTTCCCACACTCAGAACAGGAATACGGCTTCTCACCTGTGTGACTTGTCTGATGTGTAACAAGAGCTGATTTCTGTACGAAACATTTCCCACACTCAGAACAGGAATATGGCTTCTCACCTGTGTGACTTCTCTGATGTGAAACAAGAGCTGATTTCTGTGCGAAACATTTACCACACTCAGAACAGGAATATGGCTTCTCACCTGTGTGAATTCTCTGATGACTAACAAGATCTGATTTCGATGAAAAACATTTCCCACACTCAGAACAGGAATACGGTTTCTCACCTGTGTGACTTCTCTGATGTCTAATAAGAACTAATTTGTATGCAAAACATTTCCCACACTCAGAACATGGAAATGGCTTCTCACCTGTGTGACTTCTCTGATGTGTAACAAGAACTGATTTCTGTGTGAAACATTTCCCACACTCAGAACATGGAAATGGCTTCTCATCTGTGTGACTTCTGTGATGTATAGGAAGATCTGATTTCCGTGCAAAACATTTCCCACACTCAGGACATGGAAATGGCTTCTCACCTGTGTGACTTTTCTGATGTCTAATAAGAACTGATTTGTATGCAAAACATTTCCCACACTCAGAACATAGAAATGGCCTCTCACCTGCCTTACCGGTCTGTGGGTTAATAGGCTTTGTGTTCTGTGTAAAACATTTGGCATCTATAGCACATGGAAACTCTGTATCTACTCTCAGAGCTGTACCAGATACACCAATATCAGAGTGATCAGGAGAACATTTCCCAGGATCAGAGGGATCAGCTGATAGAGCTGGATGTATAATTGGGGTAATGGGGTTAGCTCCTGGAGAATCCGGTCTACTGTCATCTTTTATTTCACAATCCAGGGATAACATTAGATGTCCTTCTGAGATATTCCTGCTTGTGTGTCCATCTGCTGGAAATAAAATACATTATGGAAATGTGACTTTTCTGTAACAATATTAATCTTGCAAAGAATAGGAGACAACTCTCTGGGACAATTAATTGTAAATGGGTGTGTATAATAAAACAACTTTTAATGAAGGCTTTATAATATTGTCTCAGATGATCATTGTGTCCACCCTCCTGAGAACACTCACAATAACAAATGTAATATAATAAGACTCAGATACATCTCTCTTGTACTGGTAACTAAACATGAAGTATAAATGGAGATGTAGTCACTCACCAAGTCCTATGTCAGCACCAATGTAAAACAATGGATGGGGAACATATCGTATGAACTGGAGATTCTAGATGAACAATAACATCAGTCATATGAGCTGATGGATCAGAGAAATGTCTCCTAACGTTACTCCTGGAAGCATTGGTAAGGCAGCATTCCTATATGTGTGTGCTCATACGCTGGTAAGCCTGTACAAGTGTTACTCACCCTTATATAAGGTATATTGCTACAGCAGAGTAGGTGTGAAACAAGGTACTTTACATGCAATACACCATATGATACCCTGTAATCATCATCTGCTAGGCTATAATCTACTTTCTCTTATGTCCTAGAGGATGCTGGGGTCCATTTAGTACCATGGGGTATAGACGGGTCCTTTGGGAGCCACTGGCACTTTAAGAGTTTAATAGTGTGGGCTGGCCCTTCCCTCTATGCCCCTCCTACCAGACTCAGTTTAGAAAATGTGCCCAGAGGAGTCGGTCACAGCTAGGGGAGCTCCTAGGGGGTTTCCTAGTTTTTATTTTTATTTTCTAGAGTTAGGTTACAGGAAGGCTGCTGGCAACAGCCTCCCTGCTTCGTGGGACTTGGGGGTGGGGATGTCGGGAATAGGAACCAACTTCCTGAAGAGTCAATGGTTCTCTACTCCGCTGACAGGACACTGAGCTCCTGAGGGTGCGGATCACAAGCCCATGAGGCGACTGCTCACTCCTGCAACACGGCCGCCACCCCCTAACAAAGCCAGAAGAAAAGTGGCGAGTATAGCGCCGGCATCCCGGTTAGCGGCAGGGTATGGCGGCACAAGGGTGGGAGCGCAGCTCTGAAAGGCTGTGCTCCGGAAAGGCTCAGCAACATACAGTGTAGGCGCTTTGAGGGGCGTCCTGAGCCAGCGTGGATAAACCCTACACTGGTCACACAGCTAACAGGGGCTAATCCTCCTGTTATCACTAAAACCCTCAGGCCAGTATAAACAATTAGTGCGGGAAGCCGCTCGACATTACAAGGGGCGGGGCTTCCTCTCAGAGCGGATCCAGCACTCACCAGCGCCATTTTCTCCCTGCAGATCATAAGAACTAGGACACTGACAGGGAGCGCTGCCCTCTTTATTAAGGTTAGTCAGTCAGCGCCGGGCTTTTATCATAACTACCTACCGGGGCGCTGTGTGGCTGGCTCCTTATACTCTGTGACTCTCTGAAGGTACTCTGGGGGAAACTGTGTCCGACATTTTCCGGTGTGTGTAAGTGTGTATATCCAAATTACTATGTCTAAGGACTCTGTGTCCTGTGCTGCAGAGTGTGTATCTTCTCCTGAGGAATCTATTCCATATACTCAGGACTGCAATGTGCTGTTTCAGCCTTCTGAATCCGAACCCCCATGGGTGGATTCTTTAAGGTGAATGATATCCCAGATTTAAACATGGATGTCACATAATAAGAGACGCAGTTTTTGAGACAATCTGTGGAGTGTTTGAAATATTCAGCTCCCACTACTTCATCTAAAACCCACCTACATACCCCAAAAAATGTACACTTGCCCAGATAATGCAAGCTGACACTGATACCGACACTGATACAGGGGACGGTGATGGGGATATGCAGTGGGGGATGCATCCATTGCTAAAGGGGTGCAGCTAATGATTGAAGCCATTAGGGATGTTTTGCATATTTCTGAGAAGGTCCAGAACAAGTAGAGGAATCTTATTTTACAGTGAATAGTCCTCGCTTACCTTCCCTGCTTCTAAGGAGTTAAACTCCTTGTTTGAAAAATCCTGGGAAAACCCAGATAAAAAATTCCAGATCCCTAAAAATTCTCATTGCTTTCCCTTTCCCTGAAGAGAATAGAAAAGTGGGAAAACCCACCTATTGTAGACGCTTCTGTATCTAGGCTGACTACAAAGGTGGTTTTACCTGTCCCTGGTTCAACCGCCTTAAAGGACCTGGCTGACCGCAAGATTGAGACTATGCTCAAATCACTATACACTGCTACAGGCATGGCTTTAAGGCCCACTATTGCTTGTGCGTGGATTTCTAAAGCCATAGTAAAGTGGTCAGGCACCTTACTAGAGGACTTAGATACTATGGATAGGAGTGACACTGACTTGTTTTTACGTCACATACAGGATTCTGCAGGCTTCATGGCCTGCTACTTCCATGGCTGTCTCGGCACGCAGAGGACTCTTGCTACGCCAATGGACTGTGGATGCAGAATCCAAGAAAAGTGTGGAGAACCTGCCATTTACAGGTCATGCACTATTTGGGGATGCATTGGATGCGTGGATTTCCACGGCGACTGCGGGTAAGTCGACATTTCTTGCCTCCGCAGCAGCCCCAGCTAGGAAATCTTATCCTACACTGCAGTCCTTTTGGACTGCAAAATGTAAAAAATCCAAACCCCCTCACATGTTCTTTAGAGGAGGTCAGGGAAGATCCCAAAAACCTGCACCAACAGGTTCCCAGGAACAGAAACCAGGTTCTGCTTCCTCCAAATATTCAGCATGACGATGGACCTATCAGCCTGGACATCAGGCAGGTGGGAGCGAGACTAAAAGATTTCAGTCACGTCTGGGCGTCATCATGCTTAGACCCCTGGGTGAAGGATATTGTTAACCAGGGGTACAGACTGGAGTTTCAGGAACTCCCACCTCACAGATTCTTCAAATCATGCTTACCAGCTTTGCTGACAAAAAGTGCTATCCTTCAGGGAGCCATTCAAAAATTGGTACAAACAAATGTCATTGTTCCAGTTCCACCTCACCCAAAAACCAAGGGTTATTACTCAATCCTGTTTGTGGTACCAAAACCGGACGGTTCGGTAAGGCCTATATTGAACCTGAAGAAGACGTTGAACCCCTACTTGAGGGTTTTCCAATTCAAGATGGAGTCTCTCAGAGCGGTGATCTCAGGTCTGGAACAGGGGGAATTCCAAGTATCCCTGGATATCAAGGATGCGTACCTTCACATTCTGATCTGGCCACCTCACCAAGCCTATCTACGGTTTGCACTACAGGACTGCCACTACTAGTTCCAGATGTTGTTATTTGGCCTCTCCACAGCACCGAGGGTGTTCACCATGGTCATGGCAGAGATAATGCTCCTCCTATGCAAACAGGGAGTGAACATAATTCCATATCTGGATGAACTGCTGATAGAGGCATCTTCCAAGGAGAAGCTGTTGCAGAGTATTGCGCTCTCAACTCAACTACTCTGGGATCATGGGTGGATCCTGAACCTTCCAACGTCACATTCGGAACAGACAAGGAGACTGCCCTTCCTGGGGATGATACTCGACACAGAAGTGCAGAGGTTGTTTCTACCGGTGGAGAAAGCGTTGGTGATCCAATCAATGGTCCGGGATGTCTTGAAACCTCCCCGGGTAATGGTTCATCAGCGCATTCGCCTTCTGGGGAAGATGGTAGCCTCCTACAAGGCTCTACAATACGGAAGATTCCATGCACGGTTCTTCCAGCTGGATCTCCTGGACAAGTGGTCGGGATCACATCTTCACATGCACCAGCGGATATGCCTGTCGCCGAAAGCCAGAATTTCAGTACTCTGGTGGCTGCAAACTTCTCACCTGCTCGAGGGCCGCAGGTTTGGGATTCAGAATTGGATTCTTCTAACCATGGATGCAAGCATCAAAGGTTGGGGAATAGTCACCCAGGGGGAAAACTTCCAAGGAAAGTGGTCAGGCCAGGAATCTGTCCTTCCAATAAACATTCTGGAACAAAGGGCCATATACAATGGCCTTCTACATGAAGCTCATCTTCTGCAATATCGAGCCATTCAGGTTTAGTCGGACAACGTCACAGCGGTGTCCTACATAAACAGGCAGGGTGGAACGAAGAGCAGGGCTGCAATGTCAGAGGTAACAAGAACCCTCCTCTGGTCAGAAAGACATGTGCTGGCGCTGTCGGCGATCTTCATTACGGGAGTGGACAACTGGGAAGCGGACTTCCTCAGCAGACATGATCTACATACAGGAGAATGGGGCATCCACCCGGAGGTATTCACAGAGGTAACACATCGATGTCAGATAGACATGATGGCCTCTCGCCTCAACAAGAAGCTTCAGAGGTATTGTTCCAGGTCACGACACTGACAGGCAGTGGCGGTAAACGCCCTTTTGACACCCCGGGTGTCTTACAGTCATTGTATGTGTTCCCTCCACTTCCACTCATCCCAAGGATTCTCAAACTAATAAAAAGATCAAGAGTTCCGGCGATCCTCATTGCTCTGGCCTGGTCAAGGCGTGCGTGGTACGCAAATCTTCTGGCATTACTGCTGGAGGATCCGAGGCCTCTTCCTCTTCGCGAGGACCTTCTACTGCAGGGGCCGTTTGCCTATCAAGACTTACCGCGGCTGCGTTTGACGACATGGAGGTTGAACGCCAGATCTTAGCTCGGAACGGCATTCCAAATAAGGTTATTCCTACTCTGATCCAAGCTAGGAAGGGGGTAATGTCTAAGCATTACCATTGGATTTGGAAAAAGTATGTGTCTTGGTGTGAATCCAAGAAGTTTCCTACAGTGGCGTTTCAACTGGGACATTTCCTCCTCTTTCTGCAAGCAGGTGTTGGCCTACGCTTGGGCTCCATCAAGGTCCAGATTTCGGTATTGTCTATTTTCTTCCAGAAACAATTGTCTGCTATCCCTGAGGTTCAGACTTTCTTGAAAGGAGTTCTGCACATCCAACCACCCTTTGTGCCTCCTATGGCACCTTGGGATCTTAATGTGGTGCTGCAGTTCCTGCAATCAGATTGGTTCGAACATTTACAGGAGGTGGATGTAAAGTTTACTTGGAAGGCGATCATGTTGTTGGCCTTGGCTTCTGCCAGAAGTTTGTCAGAATTGGGGGCATTGTCGCACAAGAGCCGCTACTTGATTTTCCATGAGGATAGAGCTACGCTCAGAACGCGTCTGTTATGATTCCTGTACTCCAGACCAGAGGAGATCTTGTGGCAGAGGTCTGAGTACAAGAAAGATATGCTGGTTGTGGGAGCAGGAAAGCCTAGTAACCCCTGGCGCCCTAACTCCGTTGTCTCGCCCGTGTTATCAGAAATCCCCTGCGAGACTATGGTTGCTTGAGCCCATGGCAGCCGCGTTCGAAGGGCGGATTATGTCTGCCCAACCCCGATGCCCCCGCAGGTCTTAATGGGAGACAAGGGGAAATCCGAGACAGGGTGATAACAAGGGGCCCTCTGACTAAGCAACCAGGCCAGGGGTTACAAGCTAACTAACTAAACCAAAGGTATGTGCGGACTAGCCGCCAGGGAAAAGGACAACCAAAGATCCCCTGATCCGTTACTCCTATCCAACACCGCTGGATACCAGAGTGGATCTGTGGGAGCGGAAACCTCCGCAAAAGCTCCAGAACACAAGACACAAAATAATAAGCAGTAAGCGGACAAGCCGCAACACACGGCTGAGCCGCGACTCACGAACACCACAGGATGTTAAAGGTGCTCGGTCAGACTCCAGGAACAGATGACAAACTTCCGAGTAAGGACCTCTGAGGACAGGAACAACCGGACTGAGCAGGACTGGAACTCTCTGTAGCAGATACAAGCAAACAGGAAGCTATCACCGGCGTCTGTAGGAAGTCCTGAGGGTGCCTTTATTCAGGAACCCTCCAATCAAGATCCAGACAGGGTAATCAATTGACATGCCGTGCAGCTTGTATGCTGCACGGCCAGCACATAATCAGGTAATCAAAAACAGACCCAGCAACGGGGAACGCGGCTGAACGTGGCGTCCCCGTTGCTAAGGTCAGAGCGGCTCAGTGCGCCCGGCGTCTAGCGTTGCCAGGGAGCCGGCGGCTGAACGCGCACGGCGTCCCTGGTTGCTAGGCGTCGGGCCGCACCGCCGAGCGGACCCCGGCGCCTAACAGTACCCCCCCCTTGAGGAGGGGTCAAGGAACCCCTAAAGCCAGGTTTCTGAGGAAACTCTCGAAAAAATGCCCTTTTGAGCCTTGGGGCATGAAGATCCTCATCCAGGACCCAAGACCTTTCCTCTGGCCCATAACCTCTCCAATGCACCAAAAAATAAAGCCGACCCCGAGACAACTTGGAATCGAGAACCTTCTCTACCAAGAACTCCTGCTGACCCTGTACATTTACAGGTGATCTCCCCTGAGATATTTTACGAGGAAATCTACTGGACGAAACATATGGTTTAAGCAATGAGCAATGGAAGGTATTTCCGATCCGTAAAGTTTTTGGTAAACGTAACCGGAAAGCAACTGGATTGACTTTTTTGATAATGAGAAATGGTCCAACAAATCTAGGACCCAATCTGGCTGAAGTTTGTCGAAGTTTAATGTTGCGAGTCGACAACCACACCTTGTCTCCTACTTTAAAAGTGCACGGCCGCCGGAGCCTGTCAGAAATTTTTTTTCCCCGGAAAGCTGCTTTTCTGAGAGCCAGGTGCACTTTTTTCCAAATAAGTTTGAGATGAGAGGTCAGGGCCAGAGAGGAGACAGAGGAATGTTGAAAAAATGAATTAGCTCTGGGGTGAAAACCAAAAACTGTAAAAAATGGAGACACATTGGTGGAGGAATGACAGGCATTATTATAAGCAAACTCCGCCAATGGAAGAAACTCAGACCAGTCATTTTGGAGTTTGGCCGAGTACAAACGCAAATATTGTTTAATAGATTGGTTAACTCGCTCAGTCTGTCCATTGGATTGAGGATGATAGCCGGAGGTTAATGATAATTTCATCTTCAATGAAGCACAAAAAGAACTCCAAAATTGTGCAATTAATTGTGGACCCCGGTCTGAGACAATATCAGTGGGTAAGCCATGGAGTCTGAAAACATGGCGGAGGAACAAGACTGCCAATCCCTGGGCAGATGGCAATCGGGGAAGAGCAATGAAATGGGCCATTTTGCTAAAACGGTCCACTACCACCCATATGACTCGGCATCCGGCTGACTGAGGGAGGTCCACCACAAAATCCATGGAGATATGCGACCATGGCCTAAGAGGAACATTCAAGGGCATAAGTTGACCTATAGGCAAAGAACGGGGAACTTTATGCTGTGCACAGACCTGACACGAAAAAACAAACTCTTTAACGTCTTTGGAAAGACCAGGCCACCATACTGAGCGGGAGACTAATTCCAAAGTCTTAGCGATTCCCGGATGCCCGGCAACTTTGCTATCATGAAACTCCGTCAACACAGTTGTTCTCAAAAACTCAGGGACAAAAAGACGACCAAGCAGGAGTATTTCCAGGAGCTTGATGTTGAAGCAGTTTTAACTGGGTAAATACATCCTGTGTGAGGCCTGCCCGAATGACTGAAGACGGAAGTATGGGAGTAACAGGACTGCTGTCTTGAACTGGAAGAAAACTGCGTGACAGGGCATCTGCCTTAGTATTTTTGGAACCTGGCCTGAAGGTGATAATGAATTTGAAACGAGTAAAAAATAAAGCCCAACGAGCCTGCCGGGCATTCAGCCGTTTAGCTGATTCAATGTATTGAAGATTTTTGTGATCAGTCAAAACTGAAATGGTATGGGTCGCTCCTTCAAGCCAATGCCTCCACTCCTCGAAAGCCCATTTAATAGCCAGCAATTCCCGGTTACCAACATCGTAGTTGGATTCTGCAGATGAGAATTTCCTGGACATAAAGGCACAAGGATGTAATTCGAGGGAATCAGGATCCTTCTGAGAAAGGATAGCCCCTACTCCAACCTCCGAGGCATCAACCTCAACAATGAAAGGCAATTCTGGGTTAGGATGTCTAAGGACGGGGGCTGAGACAAAGGCTTGTTTCAAGGCCTGAAAAGATAACCCAGCTTCACGTGACCAATTGGTAGGGTCTGCTCCCTTTTTGGTCAGAGCCACAATGGGAGCTACTAGGTCAGAAAAAGAGTGGATAAATCTTCTATAGTAGTTCGCAAACCCTAAAAAGCGCTGAATTGCTTTTAAATTGGTGGGTTGCGCCCAACTAAGGATGGCTTGGAGCTTCTTTGGTTCCATACGGAATCCCCGAGGGGAAATAATATACCCTAAAAAGGATACCTCCGTGACATGAAATTCATACTTCTCCAGCTTGGCATAAAGGTGATTTTCACGTAATTTCTTTAGCACCTGACTCACCTGGGTAACATGTTGTTCTACAGAGTCAGAGTATATCAAAATATCGTCTAAATAGACTACAACGAACCTTCCCAGAAACTCACGGAGCACATCGTTGATGAGATCCCGGAAAACTGCCGGAGCGTTAGACAGGCCGAATGGCATAACCAGATACTCATAGTGGCCTGACTGAGTACTGAATGCCGTTTTCCACTCATCCCCTGACTTGATTCTGATGAGGTTATATGCTCCTCTAAGGTCAATCTTAAAAAAAATCACAGCCGAACGTAGCTGATCAAAGAGGACAGAGATCAGCGGCAGAGGGTAAGTATTCTTTACTGAGATTTTATTCAAAGCTCTAAAGTCAATGCAGAGTCTAAGAGAGCCATCCTTCTTCTCTACGAAGAAGAAACCTGCACTTAAAGGGGATTTAGATGGCCTGATAAACCCTTTCTCAAGGCTTTCTTTCACATACTCATTCATGGCCACAGTTTCAGGACCAGACAATGCATATAACCTTCCTTTAGGCAACGTGGCACCAGGAATTAGCTCAATGGCACAATCATAAGGCCTATGGGGAGGCAGAATATCCGCATTGCCCTTGGAAAATACATCAACGAAATCCTGGTATTCCCCAGGAATAGGTGCGGGAACGGCGGCAGCTACTCGGATAGGAAGTGTAATACATTCTTTACTACAGATGGTACCCCATTGTAAGATCTCCCCTGACTGCCAATCAATGATGGGATTATGAAAGGCCAGCCAAGGGTGACCCAGAACTACAGGAACTGCTGGACAATGGGTAAGGAAAAACTCAATCTTTTCCGAATGCAGAGCTCCCACCGAGAGTAAAACAGGAGGTGTACATAGAGAAATTATCCCATTGGACAAGGGACTCCCATCTAAACCATGCATGGTGACACACCTACCCAAGGTTAACTGAGGAATACCTAAGGCCTTGGCCCATGTTAAGTCCATAAAGTTCCCTGCAGCTCCACTGTCCACAAAAACAGAGACCGTGGAACAGAGGCTGCCAAAGGAAACTTTAGCAGGAACTAACAGTGAATTATTTGAGGAGATGAGCTGCAGACCAAAGTGAACCCCCTCACAACTCACTTGGTCAGGAAGTTTCCCGACTTGTTCGGACAACTACGGGCAAAATGTCCCTTACCTCCACAGTATAAACAGAGACCAGAATTTTGCCTCCTGGTTCTTTCCTCCGGAGACAATTTGGAGAGACCTATCTGCATAGGCTCCTCCATGTCTACAGGAATGGAAAGAACACAAGGAGCAGGCCCGACAGATGCCCCTTTTTCAGCCCTCCGCTCTCTGAGCCGACGATCTATCTTAATAGAGAGCTCCATGAGTTTATCAAGAGTCTCAGGAGCGGGATACTGAAGGAGACTGTCTTTTATAGATTCAGATAAGCCGAGGCGAAACTGACTGCGCAGGGCAGGATCATTCCATCCACAGTCGTTCGACCAACGGCGAAACTCCGTACAATAATTCTCTGCGGGATTCCTACCCTGTCTAAGAGCACGCAACTGACTCTCAGCGGACGCCTCTCTATCAGGGTCGTCATACAATAGCCCTAAAGATTTTAAAAAGGCGTCTACAGACGATAAGGCCGGGTCGTCTGTCTTTAAACCAAAAGCCCAGGTCTGAGGATCCCCCTGAAGCAGAGAAATAATAATTCCAACCCGCTGAGCCTCTGTACCTGAGGAGACTGGTCTCAACCGAAAATAAAGTTTACAAGACTCTTTAAAATTAAAAAACTGTTTTCTATCCCCAGAAAAACGGTCAGGCAGATGCATTTTTGGTTCAGGGATGACCCTCGGGGAAGTCCGTAACAGATCTTCCTGTGACCTCACCCGGAGGGACAGATCCTGAACCATCTGAGTAAGTTCTTGAATCTGACTAACTAGAAGCTGGCCAGGGTTTGGCCCAACACCGGCGGGATTCATAAGGCCGACAAAAATCTCCCAACTGAATAAGTGAAAAAAAAATTAACTCCTGTTAATAAAAATGTTTTCTTTGTCTGGCCGGTGATAATGTTATGATTCCTGTACTGCAGACCAGAGGAGATCTTGTGGCAGAGGTCTGAGTACAAGAAAGATATGCTGGTTGTGGGAGCAGGAAAGCCTAGTAACCCCTGGCGCCCTAACTCCGTTGTCTCGCCCGTGTTATCAGAAATCCCCTGCGAGACTATGGTTGCTTGAGCCCATGGCAGCTGCGTTCGAAGGGCAGATTATGTCTGCCCAACCCCGATGCCCCCGCAGGTCTTAATGGGAGACAAGGGGAAATCCGAGACAGGGTGATAACAAGGGGCCCTCTGACTAAGCAACCAGGCCAGGGGTTACAGGCTAACTAACTAAACCAAAGGTATGTGCGGACTAGCCGCCAGGGAAAAGGACAACCAAAGATCCCCTGATCCGTTACTCCTATCCAACACCGCTGGATACCAGAGTGGATCTGTGGGAGCGGAAACCTCCGCAAAAGCTCCAGAACACAAGACACAAAATAATAAGCAGTAAGCGGACAAGCCGCAACACACGGCTGAGCCGCGACTCACGAACACCACAGGATGTTAAAGGTGCTCGGTCAGACTCCAGGAACAGATGACAAACTTCCGAGTAAGGACCTCTGAGGACAGGAACAACCGGACTGAGCAGGACTGGAACTCTCTGTAGCAGATACAAGCAAACAGGAAGCTATCACCGGCGTCTGTAGGAAGTCCTGAGGGTGCCTTTATTCAGGAACCCTCCAATCAAGATCCAGACAGGGTAATCAATTGACATGCCGTGCAGCTTGTATGCTGCACGGCCAGCACATAATCAGGTAATCAAAAACAGACCCAGCAACGGGGAACGCGGCTGAACGTGGCGTCCCCGTTGCTAAGGTCAGAGCGGCTCAGTGCGCCCGGCGTCTAGCGTTGCCAGGGAGCCGGCGGCTGAACGCGCACGGCGTCCCTGGTTGCTAGGCGCCGGGCCGCACCGCCGAGCGGACCCCGGCGCCTAACAGCGTCAGAAATTTCTCCCTAAGGTTGTTTCGGCTTTTCATATCAACCAACCTATTGTGGTGCCAGTGGCTACTGACACCTCAATTACCTCAAAGTCCTTGGATGTTGTGCGGCTTTGAAAATCTATGTGAAGAGAACTACTCGTCACAGGAAGTCGGACGCACTATTTGTACTTTATCATCCCAACAAGATTGGGTGTCCTGCTTCTAAGCAGACAATTTCACGCTGGATCAGGCTTACTATCCAGCATGCTTATTCCACGGCAGGATTGCCAATTCCAAAATCTGTTCAGGCCCACTCTACCCGTAAAGTGGGATCTTCCTGGGCAGCTGCCCAGGGTGTCTCGGCTATTCAGCTTTGCCGAGCAGCTACTTGGTCAGGGTCGAACACGTTTGCTAAGTTTTACAAGTTCTATACTTTGGCCTCTGAGGACTTCAAGTTTGGTCAATCAGTTCTGCAGGTACCTCAGCACTCTCCCTCCTGTATTGGGAGCTTTGGTACATCTCCATGGTACTAAATGGACCCTAGCATCCTCTAGGATGTAAGAGAAAATATGATTTTAATTACCTACTGGTAAATCCTTTTCTCGTAGTCCGTAGAGGATGTTGGGCGCCCCCGTCCTGTGCTTCGTATTACTGCATTATTACTTGGTTCAGAATTGTTTATTTAGCCGTTGCTGAAGTGTTCCAAGTTGGTGAGTTCGGCTTTTTGTTATGTGTGAGCTGGTGTGAATCTCACCACTATCTGTGTATTTCCTTCTCTCGAAGTATGTCCGTCTCCTCGGGCACAGTTTCTAGACTGAGTCTGGTAGGAGGGGCATAGAGGGAAACTAGCCCACACTATTAAACTCTTAAAGTGCCAGTGGCTCCCAACGGACCTGTCTATACCCCATGATACTAAATGGACCCCAGCATTCTCTACAGACTACGAGAAAAGGATTTACCGGTAGGTAATTAAAATCCTATTTTTACATCCCCATCATCAGTGTCTTACCTCTATTCTCAATAGTAATAAGGATGATTTGTGCACGGTAGGCATGATATAGAGAATTACATATCAGAATCTATACAGCTGCCGCCATACTTCTGCTTCTCATACGTGTGCTACTGGCAGCAGTGAACATCTGAGTGAGAGTGCAGGGAAGACAGCAGAGTCTGATGAGAAAGAGATTGGATCTGCCTTTGCAGGGATGTACCACACCTGTCACCCCTGTTAGTATATAAAATAATAAATAAGAGGGGCGTGGTCCATCCAGACGTGCTTTCTGGAGCTCTCCTCACTAAGTGGCTTCTTATCTACCCTACCTAATAGCTCTCAGCCGCCGCTGGAACCAAGACCCAATCTATTAAGTCCCCCACTCCTCCTGCCCTAAAGCCACTCCCTCCGGGCACCATTCACTGCCGCAGCCTAGTGACGCCTATGAAGCCATGGGCTGTATTCTGGGGCTGTGCACGCCTGGTCTTTCCTGCACGCTCCAGACACCTGACTTGAAGGCGTTTTTGGCTCAGGTGGGAGTACTTGCTCTCCAGATAACACGGGTGCGCAGGTCCCGCTACTGCTGGGGACAGAACGGGCTGCCCACAGTCACCGGAGCCAAGTGGTGAAATTGGGAAGTGAGATGGCTGCCATTTTGGATCCTGGTGCCCGGCCATCGCATGCTTTGTCTTCTGCCTTCAATAAGGTTTAATATAAATAAGTGTCCTGACGGCTGGACCAGGGTCACTAACCTAAATTGCAGCATTTCTAGTGGAATTTCTCGGTCATTACTGTGTTATTTGAGTTGCATTACATCATGTTTACTTGAAATTTTAGCTCGGATTCCCCCGTCACCCCGACTAAGAATGTCATTTTGAATGGAGTCATCTTGATGTAACCTCCTGACAGCGTACTACTGCTCCTTTTATTTATAGATCATTTGTATTTTCCTATCTCTGAGAGGTCCGTCTCTTTGTAGCCGGCTTACCATGCCTCCAAAAAAGGTTAATAGGTACCAAATCGGCCCCACCTGTCCATCTCTTTGGTACCTCGAATTCAGGTGGTCCATCTGAGACCGCTACAACATCATCTGCTTCTTCTTGTCAGAGGCACAGCCCAGCTGTAATGGCTGAAGACGTCTTAAGACACTCTAGATGGTCCTGTTACTCTACGCTCTATACATTCTACGTTATCTGCATTTAAGGACTGAAATAATCTCAGAAGTTAACTCTAATATTCAAGCTTTGAGGTCTGATATCAGTGAGATTGGCACTCGTACAGACTGAGATGAAAGAGATTGTTGTGTCTCACAAAGATCTGATTTTAGTGCATGACACCCTTCAGGAAGACATGGGCCAGTATTTACTAATAATCCGAGTTTGCCCGATTTGTGGGTTTTTTTTTCAAAGTTCCAATCCGGGAATTCACTAAGCACAAATCTCGGCAGTGTCTGGTCTATTCGTAATTGTTTGATTGGCAAAGTTATGAATTACGAATGAAAAGACCATCAGTCAAACGCGGCTGTTATTTCATACAATACGGGCATTCACTATTCATTCGTATATGGGTGTTAGTCTCTGAGGGCTCAAGTGCGGGTCTATTTTTTTGCGAATCACTCTGTCCATGAGCCGGGGGGACGTGCTGCATATACATTGCCTAAGATTGCTCATTCCTTCCAAACTTATTATGAGTCCCTCTATAATCTTAGAAAGGATCAAACCCCTCAGGCTGCCTCTGATCTGAGGGTATTGATACAGAGATACCTGGCAGAAGTTGAATTTCCAAAACTTCCTGAGTCAGACCTGGATGCTCTGGAACAACCCTTTACCATAGAAGAGCTGGAAACAGCCTTGGCGGCTACACCAACTGGGAAGAGTCCGGGCCCGGATGGTTTCCCAGTCGGATACTATAAAGCCTTTAAACAATCCCTGTTACCCCTCTTCTTGAAGGCGTGCAATTCCATCTCTGCCGAGAAAGGCTTTTCTCCGCAGACCTTGGAAGCACATATAACTGTAATCCCAAAAGAGGGTAAGGACCCCACCCAGTGCTCGAGCTACCGACCTATTTCCCTCCTCAATTGCGACATTAAACTCTTTGCTAAATTGCTTGCGCGCCGTTTGGGCCGCCTTCTCCCGCTGGTGGTTCATGTAGTTGTAGTGTCAGTGAGGCAGCACACGGCAGAGATACAAGGTAGCACCTACGCGCTCCATTGTATCCAATGGTGGGAACTTTGCGGTCAGCGGTTGACCGAAAGTAACCTCACTGCTGACCGCAAAGCTCCCACCATTGGATAGAATGGAGCGCATAGGCGCTACATTGTATCTCTTCCGTGTGCAGCCTCACAGACACTACAGGAGCACACAGCCAATCAGGAGGGTGCCACGACGTGGTGCTTCCTGATTGGCTGAAGGGACCCTCTTTGACAGGAGTCAGGGGGGGTCCTGGCAGTCGGGGAAAGGGGTCCCATGTGTAAACATGGGACCCCTTTCAGTGCGTGGTCGGGTTTCTGTTTTTTTGTTTTGCCAAGTACGTGGATCATACAAAGAACAGAAGCTACACTGGATTATGTGAGTATACATTTTTTCACAGGCACCCAGAGGATTCTACAGGGAGAAGTGGACTGAGCCTCATGTGAACATAGGTAAGTGGTACTATGGCAACGGTGGTACACAATGACCCGCCGTGGGCTACATTCTAAACATTGCAGTCTATGCTAGTTACTAAACTAATGCCCCCTATGGGTCCTATGCCGGTAAAACCATATATAGTCCCTGCAGCTAATTCTCCGTGGGCAGATACCTTGTCCACGCAGTTACAGAAATTGAACCAGTCACTGACTACTAAGTCTGTCCCTCGCCCGCCTAAGACAAAAGTGTCCTCTAAGCGGGCCATTACTCCCTCACAATCCACTGCTGTCCCTGACACCTCGTCTGATGAAGATGGCGTTTACACAGACCCCACAGATTCTGATAATACTGCTTGTTATACTGGCTCACAAGTGGATGTTCCTGATCTCTTGGAGGCCATTAGAGTAATTTTACAGATTACAGATGATCTCGAGCCATCTGGCCCTCCTAAGAAACCAGATAGATTCAAGCGTCAGAAGGTGGTTAAACAAGTTTTACCTCACTCTGATCACCTGGTTGATATACGTCAGGAATCCTGGGAGAACCCAGGAAAGAAGTTTGTACCTCACAAGAAGCTTCTTGCTCGCTATTCCCTCGCTCAAGAGCGGACTAAAAATTGGGAGAACCCTCCTCCAGTGGACTCACATGTGACGCGGATGGTGGTCTCCTCAGCTCTACCGGTCACTACCATCACGTCTCTTAAGGAGCCTACAGACAAACGTGTGGAGGGTTGTCTAAAAGCGATTAACACCCTCACGGGTGCTGCACAGCAGCCCACTATTGCAGCAACATGGGCTGCAGAAGCTATTATTGCGTGGGCCCAGGAGTTGGAAGCTGAAATCTCTTCTGACCATGCTAGACAATGCTTGTCGTATATTGTCACAGCTTCTCTGTATATTAAAGAGGCGGCTTCTGATGTCGGCATTCTGGCAGCCAAGATTTCTACTACGTCTGTCCTGGCGCGACGGATTTGTGGCTGAGATCCTGGTCTGTGGATCTGGATTCTAGAAAAACCCTGCAGGTACTCCCTTTCAAGGGAGATATCCTATTCGGAGAGGACTTACACAAGATAGTGGCTGATTTGGCTACTGCCAAAAACTGCGTGTCTGCCTAATACTGCTCTTTCTGTACCGAAGGCTAAGAGTACTTCCTATCGTCCCTTCCGTCCTTCAGGTAAAGCAAAAGGTCAGGCGTACCACAAGCAGGCCCGCACTTCCAAACCCGGTAAGCCAAAGCCCAAAAGAGCCTGGGCTGCCCGTCAGCCAGCTTCCAAGACTGATAAGCCTGCCGCATGACGGGGCAGGCCTCCCTCTGGGGATTACCAGGGTGGGGGGCTGGCTTCTAGGGTATACCAGGGAGTGGTTGAGGACCACTTCAGATGCCTGGGTACGGAAAGTCGTTACTCACGGTTACGCCATAGCCTTCAAAAACCGTCCCCCTCATCGATTTTGACTGACAGACGTCCCTTCGGACCAAGTAAAGGCAAAGACCCTACATTCGGTGGTACAGACCCTCCTGGACTCAGGAGTCGTAGTACAGGTGCCTCTTGCTCAGAGAGGTCAGGGGTACTATTCCTAGTTCCGAAACCGAATGGGTCCTCCCGGCCCATTCTCAACCTCAAGGCCCTGAACAAGTATGTGAGAGTCTCCAAGTTCCGTATGGAAACACTTTGCTCTATAGTTCTGGCCTTGGAGTCACATCAACAATACCCAAGGTTTGCGGTTGGCAACCTTCACTACCAGTTTCGGGCATTACCCTTTGGTTCAACAACGGCTCCACGAGTCTTCACCAAGGTTATGGCGGCCATGACGGCGGTACTCCATCGTCAAGGGGTCAGGATCCTACCGTATCTAGATGACCTGTTGATCCTGGCAAATTCCCCAGACATTCTCCTACGTCACCTAGATTTGACGATCCGGTTTCTACAAGCCCACGGGTGGCTCATCAACTAGAAGAAATCCTCCCTGATCCCTGCTCAGTGCATCTGTGAGCGCTATTGGACACTCACATCCAGCGGTTGTTCTTGTCTCAGGAGAAGGTCCTGAAACTTCAGGACAGGATTCGTTGCTTCCTCTCTCGTCCGCAAGTGTCGATTCATTCGGCAATGCAGGTGTTGGGCCTTATGGTGTCAGCATTCGACATGGTGGAGTATGCTCAATTTCATTCTCGCCCCCTCCAGAGGCTGATTCTGGCCAAGTGGGACGGCCTGCCTCACCGGATCAGATCTCACATGATCTCCTCAACTCCGGAGGTCCGTCTGTCGCTGTACTGGTGGCTCCAGGACCAACAACTGGGCAGGGGCCGTCCCTTCTGGATACCCAACTGGGTACTGTTGACAACGGAGGCCAGTCTGAGGGGTTGGGGCGCGGTGTTGGAGCAACACTCCCTTCAGGGACGGTGGACAAAGGAGAAGTCTCTCCTCCCGATCAACATTCTGTAATTGCGGGCGGTCTTCAACTCGTTGAACCTAGCCCAGCACTTGATACAGAACCGTCCTGTTCAGATACAGTTGGACAACGCCACCACACAGTGGCATACATAAATCATCAAGGCGGCACTCGAAGCCACATGGCAATGAAGGAAGTATCACGGATTCTTCAATGTGCGAAACGCCATCTACCGGCAATATTCATTCCGGGAGTCCTGAATTGGGAAGCGGACTCTCAGTCGTCAGGACGTACACGCCGGAGAGTGGGGCCTCCATCCAGAAACGTTTCAACTCCTAGTGGAAAGGTGGGGCCTTCCAGACGTGGATCCGATGGCGTCTCGCCACAATCACAAGGTTCCGGTCTTCGGAGCAAGGACAAGGGATCCTCAAGCAGCATTTGTGGATGCGCTGGTGGTGCCATGGAAGTTTCGGCTACCGTACGTGTTCTCTCCAGTGTCACTTCTGCCCAGAGTGATTCGGAAGTTCAAGCAGGAATCCTGCTTCTCATAGCTCCAGCGTGGCCCAGACGACATTGGTTCTCAGACCTACAGGGCCTCTCGTCAGAGCTTCCAATACGACTTCCACAACACCCAGACCTCCTCGTTCAGGGCCCATGTGTCTACCAGGACCTGGCCCGGCTGTCTTTGACGGCGTGGCTCTTGAAGCTTCCATCTTGAGGGCTAAAGGGTTTTCTGATGCGGTCATTAAAACTATGTTGCGGGCCCGGAAACCGGCTTCTGCTCGGATTTACCATAGGGTCTGGCATTCTTACTTTGTTTGGTGCGCATCTAACAATCATGACGCTTCCAAATTTAGTACAGCACAGCTTTTTGCTTTCCTTCAGCAAGGCCTAGACTTAGGCTTGTGGCTGGCCTCCCTAAAGGTTCATATTTTTGCCTTGTCGGTGTGGTTTCAGAGAAAGATTGCAACTTTGCCTGATGTTCATAGATTTACTCAGGGTGTGTTGCGTATCCAACCTCCCTATGTCTCGCCTGTGGCTCCTTGGGTGGTTTTGGAGGCATGCAAAAGAACCTCCATTTGAGCCTCTTGGTTCAGCTGATCTTAAGTGGCTTTCCCTTAAGGTGGTGTTTCTGCTGGCTATTGCCTCAGCTAGAAGGGTGTCAGATTTGGGTGCTTTGTCTTGTAGCTCACCTCATCTGATATTTCACCGTGACCGGGCGGTCCTTAGGACTCATCCCGGATATTTACCTAAGGTGGTTTCTACGTTTCACCTTAATCAGGAGATTGTGGTTCCTGCCCTTGTCTCTCCTGACTTGTCTCCCAAAGAGCGGTCTTTGGATGTGGTACTGGCTCTCCGTATCTATGTGAAGAGAACTGCTTCCATTAGGAAATCTGATTCTTTGTATTGTTTGGATTTCACAAACGTGGCTGGCCTGCTCACAAGCAGACTTTGCCCAGATGGATTAGAATGGTGATTGCACATGCTTATGTGAAGGCTGGTCTGTCAGCTCCTGCTCACATTACTGCCCATTCTACTCGGTCTGTGGGACCCTCTTGGGCGGCCCACCGTGGTGCGATCCTTGAACAATTGTGCAAGGCGGCTACGTAGTCCTCGGTGAACACGTTCATAAGGTTCTATGCCTTCGATACTGCCGCTTCCCAGGATGCCTCCTTTGGATGCCGGGTTCTTGTGCCCGCTACAGTGCATCCCCTCCCATAAGGAACTGCTTTAGGACATCCCCATTGTCCAATCCCAGTGTACCCCGCAGCAGAAAACAAGATTTATGGTAAGAACTTACCTTTGTTAAATCTCTCTGCGAGGTACACTGGGCTCCACAAGGCGCCCACCCTGACACACTTAGCTTCTTTGGGATGGTATGGCATTAGCCGCTGACACTTCTCCTGTCGTGAGAGTGTGGTGTATGTGGCTACTAACTGTTGTCGTCTCTTATCCTGCTACTGCATTGGGCTGGTTAACTGAAAACTGAGCTCCTGTGCGGAGGGGCGGGGTTATAGAGGAGGCGGCGCTGTGCATCTTGGGAACAGTCAAGCTTTGAGCCTGTTGGTGCTTCAGATCAAGATCCTACTCTACACTCCATTGTCCAATCCTTGTGGAGCCCAGTGTACCTCGCAGAAAGAGATTTAACAAAGGTAAGTTCTTACCATAAATCTCGTTTTTTCATATTAAAGAATGCATTCACCAGGCTGCTTTGCTTTCCTCATCCACAGCTGAGTGCCTGTATAATCTGCAGATATTTCCAGATATTTCTCCTGTGACGCTGGCCAAAAGGCATCTATTCCACCCAAGGAAATGTACAATACAAATGGGTATTTCCTACTAAGGTTATTGTAATGCGAAACGGCGCCTTCGCAGTGATACCTTCAACCGAGGATGGCCCTGCTATACTGAAAACATAGGATATTAATACCTACCGGTAAATCCTTTTCTCTTAGTCTGTAGGGGATACTGGGATGGTCTTAGTACCATGGGGTATAGATGGGGTTCATTGGAGCCTGGCACTTTAAAACTTCTTCAGAGAGTGTGCTGGCTCCCCCCTTCTAAGCCCCTCCTGTAGACTCAGTCTAGGAAAACTGTGCCCGAGGAGACGGACATACTTTGAAAGGAGGAAAAGGGACAAGAAAGTGGTGAGAGAACGAACCAGCACACAACATAACAAGAGGATAGCAACACTAAACCTAATTTGAAAATAGGGACAGCAAAAGCAGACCAAAAATACAACACACAAGAACAACTCTTGCTGGAAAATATCAAAGCACAGAGGTGGGTGCCCAGTATCCCCTATGGACTATGAAAAAAAGGGTTTACCGGTAGGTATTAAAATCCTATTTTCTCTAATGTCCAAGGGGATACTGGGTTGGTCTTAGTACCATGGGGAAGTTCCAAAACTCCAAACCGGGTGGGAGAGTGCCGAGACCCAATCAAAACTGATTGACCAAACTGAAAGTCCTCAGTTGCCAAGGTGTTGAACCTTTAAAACTTTACAGCGTGTTCGAACCCAACCAAGTAGCTGCCCAGCATAACTGCAAAGCCGAGACACCCCGGGCAGCCACCTAGGAAGAACCCACTGCCCGTGTGGAGTGGGCCTGAACAGACCTAGGCAGCGGCAAAGCCGCCGAAGAGTGAGCCTGTTGGATCGTAAGCCTGATCCAACATGCAATAGACTGTTTCGAAGGAGGACAACCAATCTTTGAAGCATCAGAGAACAAAAAGATAGTCTGATTTTAAGACGAGCTGGCCTCTTGACATAAATCTCCAAAGCCCAAACCACGTCCAAGGACATTGGTGTAACAGACGTGCCAGTGACAACCAGAACCACCATCGGCCAATTAATATGAAATGCTGACAGCACCTTAGGCAAGAATGTCTAGCGAGTTTTGAGCACAGCTCTATCCTCATGAAACACCAGAGAAGGACTCTTACAGGATAAGGCCCCTAATTCCAAAACACGCCTCACCAAGGCCAAGGCCAACAACATGATAGCCTGCCATGTCAAATACTCCATGTCCACCTTGTGGAAAGGTTAAATCAAACCAATTGGAGAAAGACCAGAACCAAATTGAGAACTCACGGCGCTCTGGGAGGCACAAAGGGTGGTCGAATATAAAGGACACCTGTCAAGAACATCTGGACCACTGGGAGAACAGCCAATTGTTCCCTGGAAGAAAAAGATAAGTCTGAGATTTGAACTTTTATGGAGCCTAAATGTAGGCCCACATCCACAACAGCCTGCAGGAAGTGCAAGAAATGTCCCAGATGAAAATCCACAGCAGAATACTGTTGATCCTCACACCAAGAGACACATTTCTTCCATATGCGATGGTTATGTTTCAATGCGACCATCTGGCCAGCTTGGAGCACAGTCGAGATAACCTTGCCCGGAATCTCTTTCCTGGCAAAAATCCTCCCAATATACTTCCATTGCATCAAACGTAGCCGTGGTAAGTCTGGATAGACTAACGGCCCTTGTGTAAGACGATCATCCTGAAGTGGCAGAGGCCAGGGGCCTACGAGTAATAAGGCTAGATTGTCTACATACCAAGTCCTGCAGGGCCAGTATGGGGCAATCAGAATTACATGAACCCTGCCCTTTAAATCCTTTGAGAACTCTTGGAATTAGAGGAACTGGAGGAAACAAGTACACCAACTGGTAAATCCACGGTGTCGCCAGAGCATCCACTGCTACGGCCTGTGGATCCCTCGTCCCAGAACAGTAGCGCAGGAGCTTCTTGGTGAGCTGAGAAACCAACAAGTCAATTTGCAGGCAGCCCCACCAATGAAATATCTGCTGTAACACTTGCGGGTAGAGAACCCATTTCCCCAGGTGCAGATCGTGTCTACTAAGGAAGTCTGCTCCCCAATTGTCTACTCACGGAATTAATACGGCGGAAATGGCCTTGGAATTCCGCTCCACCCAGAGGAGTATCTGTGACACCTCCCTCATTGCAGCTCTGCTGTTTGGACCTCCTTGTTGGTTTATGTACACCACAGTTGGTGCGTTTTCTGACAATACCTGTATGGCCTGATACTGTAGGACATAGAGGTCAGCAGAAGGGCATTGTAAATCATCCTGAGTTCCAAAACATTTATCGGAAGGGAAGCCTCTTGATCAGACCACCTTCATTGGAACCGAGCCCCTAGGGTCACTGCACCCCAACAATGGAGGCTTGCATCCGTTGTCAACAGAATCCAATCCTGAATTCCGAAGTGTCGACCCTCCAGGAGGGAGATCAGCAACCACCATAAGAGGGAAATCCTGGCGTTTGGTGAAAGGCATATCATCTGGCGCATGTGTAGATGTGACCCAGACCATTTGTCCAGCAGATCCAGCTGGAATGGTCATGCATGGAATCTTCCGTACTGAATTGCGTCGTAGGAGGCCATCATCTTTCCCAGTAAGCTTATGCAAAGATGTACCGAGATTTTGTTCAGCTTCAAAATGGAACATACCATAGTCTGAATTATCTTTGCCTCGTCCATAGGAAGGAACACCTTCTGAGACATCGTGTCCAGTATCATTACCAGGAACTGAAGCCTCTGCGTAGGTTCTAGGTGGGATTTCTGCAGATTGAGAATCCACCCATGATCCGTGAGTAGTCGTGTTGGAAGGCTGATCTTTTCCATCAACTGTGCTCTGAATATAGCCATTATGAGGAGATCGTCCAAGTATGGAATGATGTTCACTTCCTGCTTGCGGAGTTGTAGCAACATCTCTGCCATCACCCCTGATAATACCCTCAGTGCAGTTGAGAGACCAAAAGGCAAGGCCTGGTAGTGACTGTGCTGCAGTGCAAACATGAGGTAAACCTGAAGAGGCAGCCATATTGGGATGTGAAGATACGCATCCTTAATATCCAAAGAAACCAGGAATTCCCCTTCTTCCATGTCACGCTTGGCCTGAGTTGGGGATCTGATGACTGATAATTGACTGAGGGAGCAGCTATCGGCAAAGGAAGGAAACGATGTGGCTGAATGTAGTTCTTACTCATGGATTGAACACTTAGGCCCGAAGATGTAGAGGGGTAGGCAATGAGGACAATGACCGAGAACGATACACTGAAGAAAGAGGAATTCAGTTTTAATGAGACCTCAATCATACACAACGACTAGGAGAGAAGTCTGAGTGAATTCTGAAAGACGAAAGGTTCCCGACTTGTAACCGACGCTGAAAAATACTGAATGAAGTGACTTGTGATTTGCAAATTATGCTGAAGAACATGGAATGAAGAGATGACTTGTGATTTTTAAACACTGACGAAGAGCGTATCGCTGTGAGCACCATCAGCAAACGGAGACCCTCTACCAGATAGAGGACCCAGCGGTTAAATCGCAAGAGTAGGTGGACTGGGAGCAAAGGACTGCAATAACAGAACTGACCAACAGGCGGACATAACAGAACCAGGATACCAGGGGTTAACCTGGGAGCGCAGAGCGCAGGGCACCTTACAGCAGCAAGTAACTTGAAGTACTGGCAACATAGCTAAGCATCAACCCCTTTTTATAAGGGAAGCCTGTACCTGATTGGCTGGACGCGAACTGGGATACCTATTGACTAGGATTGGTCTCCAATGTGGTGGCTCCCTGCACAGAGGACACATGTGGTACCAGCACACAGCCACAACCTCTGGCCTCAGCCTCCCAGACGCCGCACTCCAGCAACAGGACACTTGGAAACAGACACCTCCGGCTGCCATGCTCCGCTCCCCAGGACCCGGACCCCGGCCTCCAGACACCCGGCAGCCACTCCAGAGGACCTTGCTGCTGTAGTTCCTATCCATTGCAGCGACACCAGCCAGCTAAGAGGAAGGCCACAGGGACCAGAGCCGGAGGTAAGACTCCAGATGCTGACAGTACCCCCCTTTTTAGGGGGTCTCCGAACACCCACGCTGCTTAGTGGGATTCTTGGCATGAAAGGCACAACTCAGTCTTGGAGCATGAACATCCTCTGCAGCCACCCAAGATCTTTCCTCCGGACCATATCCTCTCCAATCTATGAGATACTGGACACGACCATACCTCTTGCGGAAGTCAAGAAACTTATGAACCTCGAGTTCCTCATTTTGAGCAGCTTTAACCCTGGGAGGTTAAGGGAAAGCTGCCCAAAAAAGATTTAGTACAAGAGGCTTTAGCAGAGAAATGTGGAAGGCATTGGGAATTTTCAAATAGGGAGGCAGTTTCACCTTGTAAGAAACAGGATTCAACACTCTTTTAATAGGATACGGACCGATGAATCTTGGAGCAAACTTTTTGGTAGGAACATTGAGTCTGAGGTTTCTGGTGGATATCCAAACACGATCTCCCACTTTGAGACTAGGAATAATGACTACGTTTCCTACGTTTCCGATCAGCATAGGTCTTTTATTTCTGGGAAGTCTTAAGTAGTGCCTTATAAATTTGTCTCCAAATCTTAGTGAAACGACGAAGAGCAGATTCAGCAGGAGGAACCTCAAGAGGTGGGAGAGATTACAAGGAAGGAACTTGTGGATGAAAACTATAATTAATGAAGAAAGGAGTGGAATTGGTAGAAGAATGATATAGGTTATTGTATGCAAACTCAGCAAATGGGAGGTAATCCATCCAGTCTTCCTGAGCAGGGGACATGAACATCCATAAGAAAGTTTCCAGATCTTGGTCGACTCTCTCAGTCTGTCAGTCAGTCTGGGGATGGTAGGCTGAAGAGAAGTTCAACTTGATTCCTAGAACAGAGCTGAGAGCTTTCCAGACGAATTGAGGACCCTGATCAGAAACTATTTCCTGTGGAAGGCAATGCAAATGAAAAATCTATGAGAAAAACAATTTGGATAGCTGAGGAGCAGAGGGAAGACCGGTGAGGGGTATGAAGTGAGCCATCTTCGAAAATCATTCCACAAATGACCCAAATGGTGTTGTGCCCTATGGAGACTGGCAAATCGGTTATGAAATCCATAGAGATGTGAGTGTCACGATCCGGGTATCTGGACGCCAGTATTTACCTTTCAGATGCCTCCTGAGGCTGGCTCAGCGTTCCAGGACCGAATCCTGTCTGTTATACTGATGTCCACATTCCTGCCTCCTCTCCTGTCACTCTGAGACACGGTCACCGCGGCGCCATGTTACATCTGGAATGGCATCTCCTGCGGCCTCCGCCGCTGTTACTGAGATCCTGCATGCAGAGTGTCACAGTGGCGATTACGTCAGCCGCGGCCTCCGCTGTGCCCGCGTGGCGTAGATGTGCATTCAACAGTCTGGCGTCTCCCGTCTCCTGTGGCCGGGGCCGCCATTACTGTTTCAATTCTCACATGGATTACAAACCAAACTTCCCTCCAAGTGTCTGCATGGGCGCAGCCATCTTGGATTCTGTCATCTGACCATTTCCTCGAATCTGTTGTCTGTATTGATAATCTGCATAATTGCCTAGCCAATCCCTTCCTTGCTGCAGGTATAAATACGCTGTGCCTGAGCAAGGAAGGCGTCAGTGCTTTGGTTGTCATACCTAGTTCCTGTTTGTCTCTCTCCTGTGGTTGTTTTCCAGGTTCCAGTTACCATCTCCAAACCTCCACTAAAGAGACCCGCACCAGCATTCCACCTGCGGTGTAGCCTGACTCTCCTATCCTCTGGGATCCATCTGCTTCCAGCTACAGATCCACCTGCTCTCAGCATCCAGCTTCCAGCAGAGGTCAGCTCTTCTTAAAGTGCCGGTACCCTTTTCTGCCGATTATCATTTATCTTTTTCTGCTGCTGTGTTACGGAGTTTTGTCATAAATAAACATCATTGACTTTTATTTCTGGTTGTCGTGGTCACGCCTTCGGGCAATTCTTCTATATGTCTAGGGGTCTGATACAACCTGCCAGGTTTCATTACACTTCAGCCCCTACAACTGAGGCTGCCTCTTGTTAGCTCAGGCCCTCAGTTGTGACAGTGAGTCCAAGGCTTTAGAGGTGTTGGAAGTGGATGAAGAAGACCCGAGGTAGATGTTCGTGGACTTTTATGTTGAACACACTTGGAAAAGGCTGCTACAAATTCAAAGACATCCGTTTTAAGATGAGGCTACCAGTAGAATCACTGAATGAACCCGAGAGTCTTAAGACCACTGGCATGGCGCATGAAAGATGAAGAATGAGCCCACGTAAGCAATTTCCTGCAAAATTTTGGTGCTACAAAAGTTCTCCCCGGAGGAGGTAGAGGAAGGGCTAAAACACACGAGCCGGCTTTTGCCGGCCGGGAAAAAGACGGATGGCTTTTTCCCGTGCCGGCATTGTAATTAACAGTGTGAGGGGTAGGGTCCCTTCACACTGCACGGCCCCGGCCTGGCTGCTGGGTTGCAGCCGGAACTATCCACTGGAAGGTCCGGCTGCCGGACCGTCTTTGCAGTCAGTGAACATTGTGTGTGAAGGGGAGCTTTCACACACAACGCCTTTTTCCCAAGCCGTGTCTAATGCTGCGCATGCGCACAGCATTACACACGGCTCAAAGCCGTCCTGTGTGACAGACTCTGCCGGTTTCTCCCGGATGGCAAAAAGCCGGACAAAGTTTGTCCGGCTTTTTGCCAGCCGGGAGAAACCGGCCAGTGTGTTACAGCCCGAACAGTACGAGCTGGAGCAAATGAAGCCGGATTCAGAATAAATTGTTTCTCAGAGGAGTTGAGTGAATCATTCATTTGAAAATAACGAGATAGTGCATCTGCTCTTCGATATAAGGTTCCTGGGCGGTTAAAGAGTTTGAAGGAGAACCGAGAGAAGAAGAGAGCCCACCTGGCTATCCATGGGTTTAAACAATGGGTTTAGCTTTCTTATGAGATGATTTTCCAGTTCTGCCCATTCATCAGCATAACATTACGGAGATTAGAGAACAAGGTCAGGAGGACATAGCAGAAGTATTGAAGAAGTCAAACAGTATGGAGGATGTAGTCAGCACAGTCTGCCACTAGAGGGAGTCAACAGAGCAGGAGTGGAGGCCAGGCAATAATAATAATAATAATAATAATAAAAGCAGTTCAGGCGACCACTTACTGCCCAGGTAGGGCCGCAGCGGCAGAAGTCCCTGCCAGAAATCACTGAGGCTGTAGTGAAGGGCACTGATCATGGGCTGTCAGT
The DNA here is from genome assembly GCF_028390025.1 of Pseudophryne corroboree. NCBI lineage: Eukaryota > Metazoa > Chordata > Amphibia > Anura > Myobatrachidae > Pseudophryne > Pseudophryne corroboree. The sequence continues at coordinate 1,006,454 of NW_026967517.1, forward strand.
GTCTGTAGCTCCCAGAGAAGTGGCTGGTTTCAGGAGGGCATGTGGCTATATTGCCAGTTTTCAAGATGGCCACTTCTGGCAGGGAAGCCCAAATCAGAAGAAACTGGACGACTATGGTGGGTGAACCAGGTCAGTAATAAGGCAGGAGAGGGTACTAGGATGCAGTGGCACAGGGTAGCGTATCTGGATGCATAGGAACCCCACGTGTATGTCCTCTATAATTCACAGCTCTGCCAGATTCCACCGTAGCACCATGGGTTAGGAGGAGAGGGGGAGATGCCGGGACACTGCTGGAGTGATGACAGGCAAGCGCTCCGTGTATTCCCCATGACTCAGGGCTTCTACGGCCGGACAGTAGGAGAAGGTAGGCTGCAGGCAGGTGAGCTGACTAACCTGACGCGTCCCTGCTGAGGCCACCAATCCCCGTAGTATGCGCTGCATCAGATACCGGGAGAGCAGCTCCGCTCCGTGTCTCCCACCGCGGTCACCGCTGATCCCCAGTCAACCTCTCCAAACGGCTTCAACAGCACGGCTAGGCACAAGAGCCACACAGCCCTCGTGAGTAGCAGCGCTACCTCGCTGAGGTCCGGTCCGCGGTGGGATCACTGCATAACTTCAGTCCGCGGCTTCGGATCCGGGGGTAGGCTGCAACCTGCAAAAGCCAAATGAATGGCTCCCCGCCTCCGCAACCTACAAAACACACAGAGGGGCAAGAAAGGGCCCGAAAGAGCCCGTAGAACAGCTGAAAAAGGCAGAAAGGACCTATATAAGCAGGAGTACTTTATCCTGCTTCCTGCTGCCTTTCCAGTCAGGCCACACAACCAGTGACATCATTTATTGATGTTGAAAACAAAAGTAATGTAGATTTTCGCACCAATCTAAGACCTGCAAATCTACTTTGGGAGCCGTCTCCCTTTTTTTTTTAAACAGTCCCCAGCTGGACGAGGATAATTGGAATTCCATTTCCTGGAATACTAATTTCCTACTGGGCGTAACTCAAAATTTCCATCAGCTGTTTTGGGATGTTTAAACACAGTTGCCTTAGTTTTTAACACAGGCTCTGCTGCCTCTTCTGAGGATAGAATGGCTTACATAGCACTAATTAGCTCAGATATGTCCACTGAGCTGAGACCTTCTGAAGTGCAATGAGTCCTCATCCTCCAACGAATCCTCATCTAAAACATGTGTAGACTGTTAAGATGTTGTATCATGTCTATGTGATTTACTTACCACTAGCGTTTCAGCCTGCTTTTTTGAGAGGCTGACAATTCCCTAGGTGTATAAACCTCAGAATGAATGTTGCATGTAAGGGTTAATAGTGAAACCTATCACAGGTATAGGAGCTGGTATAAACTGTTCAGCTACATTGAATAATGTCTGTGCAAATTAGCCCATGAAGGTTTACTAGAACCTGTGCCTGCCTCACTGTACACATGGGAAAGCGTTGTCGCGACCCGGCGGGGAGATGTTGGAGCGACTCTAAGGTGAGTATAAGATGTTTTTTAGAAAGATCACTCATATAAAAATAAAATAAGAAAACTTATGGCTGCTAAACATCAGCCCTCTGACCATGGTCCGGCTCCTGCCGCACCAAACAAAAAGCCGATTTGCCTGAGCCAGGAGGCGGGGATATATGGACAGGCCCGTTGCATGCTGGGAGGCTGAAAGCTTTGACAGTTTGTTGCAAATCCGCTGTCACGTCATCATATCCCAATGTTATCCTATGGATAACCTGTGGTCCCTGCCGGAGAAAGATATATATATCTAAGAGGATAGAATTTGATCGGTGTTGTTACACTGTTTTGTTGGCAGGTTACTTGATACTTTTCTCCTCATTGGTTACTATTGGTCACGTGGACGAGGTTCTCTCCGTGTCCCCGGACGTAGCGTGCGTCAGATGACGTCACTTTGATGTGCTGGAGCGCGCAACGGATGGCGACATGGACGGTTCCACCGGGTATATTAGGTGAGTGGTTGTATGTCTCTTGTGTTCTGCACCCTAACGAAAATGCCGCGAATAGAGCATTGAAACGTTGGTACACTAAACTGCCTGGTCTATTTATTCTGAGTGCCTCCTTGTATGGATTCCACATTACGTTATACCAACTGATGCAGCCTGGTTTGGAGGGCACCTAGTATTGATTCTTTAATATCAACTTCAGGTCTTCTTGAGGAGTGCCGCTTTACCAAAATATATATAAGTACAACGACATGGGACGTGCACATGTGTGTGTAGATGGTGACACAAACTATTGGATGATCATTGTGAATGTCTGAGGTATTGATGCAATGCAAATTTGTTGAGATATTGTTTCTTTTTCAGATGGGACCATAGGTTATGCACGTGATACGACTGGCATAAGGGAGCCATTGGTTTTGTCAGAGACCGGCATTTGTTTGTTGGTGATCCCTTGTAGACAGTGAGTAGTATCCATCTACAGTGGAAGAAGCATGGACACCAAGAATCTCAGCTGTGGAACAGTGGGCAAAAGTAGATCATGACAAATCAGGACCACAGGCATTTAGGGCGTCTAGCAACCACCAATCGTTCCAAACGCATCAGGAACTGCACCAACAGTACAATGCCAAACAGTCCCACAGTCCCAGATCTGGTGAATTGGAGGGCCACGTGAGATATGGTGGCACGTCAGCTGATGATCTGAAAACTAATCCGAGCCTTTCGGCAAATGTTCCGATGCTGAGAGCAAACCTAAAGTTTTACACTAATGTGATAGCTGTTTTTATGGTAATTATTTTGAGCAATAGAGTAGGACCTGCAGTATAGTGGGGTCCCTTGTCGGGAGCTGCAGGCTTAAATGCACTGAGCAATACATGAACTAAAACTCCACTGTTTATTATTGTTAGTTAAAATAGTAATGACACATTTATGTATGTAGTAAGGCTACTGGGAGACCTTAGATTGAGCAATATTTGATCTGACCATTACATTCCCTAAAGTCATAACCTCAGAACTGCACAGAGCAGGAACTATTATTCACAAGTAATTAGGAATGTGTTCATCATGAACAAGTCCACAATTACCGTCTGAAGGTTACACAATTATTTCAAGTCTGCACAATTGATATTTGAGGATAAAGCCTTTAACAGAAAACACCCCTGAAGAAGTCACTATTGACAAAACGCATTGGGCGACACGCAATTTGGATTTAGAGTGAATTGGAGTGGATAAGAACAAGCCCGCCCATGCAAGGGTGACAACAAGTGCAAAACGCTTGCTTTATGATTATACAAATATGTACTTGTGATAAGCTTTTAATCTGTTTTACTTGAAGTTCTAGATTCAAATGTAATTTTATTTCTAAATCTTATACGAATTGTATTTGGTGAGCTCAGGTCTACTGTATAGCAGGATATATTTCATACCTGCATCATCTAACAAAATGCATATAAATTAGGCACTCCACAAAAAACAATACTAATTATATTATATACATACGTATATACACATTTATATATAATCACTAATAAACTTCTGCTTGTTACTTTTAATAACATTATAGTGCTGTGTGTAATAACTCTCTACATGTGATAGTTGTCATGGATAGCCTTGTTAGAAACACCCAACTGAGAACAGGGTTGATGGCGGAGGAGGGTATAGGATAAGAGATTGCTGTAGTGACAGCAATGAGAATATTTGACTTCTGTAATAAGTGTTTATTACTCACCTGTGCTGATATCTGTAGGGATCTCCTCCTCCTTACACTGCTGATTACCCCTCACATACGTGTCTTCTTCTCCCTCTGTATCTTCTTCCTTCATATCAGTCACATATGTCTCTTCTTCTCCCTCTATATCTTCTGCCTTTATATCGGTCACATTTGTCTCTTCTTCTCCCTCTATATCTTCTGTCTTTATATCGGTCACATTTGTCTCTTCTTCTCCCTCTATATCTTCTGTCTTTATATCAGTCACATACGTCTCCTCTTCTCCCTCTATATCTTCTGCCTTTATATCAGTCACATACATCTCTTCTTCTCCGTCTATATCTTCTTCTTTTATAACAGTCACATACGTCTCTTCTTCTCCCTCTGTATCTTCTGTTTTAATATTAGACAGATGTTCTACCTAAAAAAATAGGATTTTGGTTACCTACCAGTAAATCCTTTTCTCGTAGTCCATAGAGGATGCTGGGGTCCATATTAGTACCAAGGGGTATAGACGGGTCCACCAGGAGCCATTGGCACTTTACGAGTTTAAGAGTGTGGGCTGGCTCCTCCCTCTATGCCCCTCCTACCAGACTCACTCTAGAAACTGTGCCAGAGGAGACAACATACTTAGAGAGAAGGCATTACACAGATAGTGGTGAGATTTATACCAGCTCACACAAACAGGATAATCCGGACAACATGCCGGAACAACTTCAGCAACAGCTGAAATAATAAACAACGCAGAATTTACCTAGGAACCAGGTAACACTGAACCATAAAACCAATGCCCAGCATCTTCTACGGACTACGAGAAAAGGATTTACCGGTAGGTAACCAAAATCCTATTTTCTCTTACGTCCTAGAGGATGCTGGGGTCCATAATAGTAGCATGGGGATGTACCAAAGCTCCCAGTACGGGAGGGAGAGCGGAGGCTCTTGCAACACTGCTTGACCAAACTTGAGGTCATCAGAGGCCAAAGTATTGGACTTGTAAAACTTGGCAAAACGTGTTCGACCCAGACCAAGTAGCTGCTTGGCAGAGTTGTACCGCCGAGACACCCCGGGCAGCCGCCCAGGAAGAGCCCACTTTACGAGTAGAGTGGGCCTTTACAGATCTCAGACACGGCAATCCTGCCGTGGAATAAGCATACTGGATAGTGAACCTGATCCAGCAGGAAATCAAATTTTTTTTGGATCATAGAGGACAAACAGAGAGTCACTTTTCCTATGACGAGCCGTCCTCTTCACGTAAATCTTCAAAGTCCTCCCTACATCCAAGGCCTTTGAAGTAATTGAGTCAGTAGCCGCTGGCACCACAATAGGTTGGTTGATGTGGAAAGCCGACACAACCTTTGGTGGAACTGTGCATGAGTCCTAAGTTCCGCCCTGTCTTCATGGAAGATCAGATAGGGGCTTTTACAAGATAAAGCCCCCAATTCCGACACGAGTTGTGCAGAAGCCAAGGCCAACAAGGTGACCGCCTTCCATGTGAGAAACTTGAGGTCAGCCTCCTGTAGAGGCTCAAACCAAGCAGATTGCAGGAACTGCCACACCACATCAAGATCCCATGGAGCCGTAGGGGCCACAAAGGGATGCTGGATGTGCAGAACCCCTTTCAAAAAGGTCTGAACCTTAGGAAGAACAGCCAATTGTTTTTGGAAGAAGATGGACAAAGCAGAGATCTGGACCTTGATGGAGCCCAGGCTCAGTCCCATATCCACCCCTGCTTGCAGGAAAAGGAGAAAACGTCCAAGTTAAAACTCCACCGCCGGAAACTTCTTGGCCTCACACCAAGAAATATATTTCTTCCAAATGCGATGGTAATGTTTAGACGTTACCCCCTTCCTGGCCTGTATCAGGGTAGGAATGACCTCACTCGGGATACCTTTCCGAGCTAAGATCTGGCGTTCAACTGCCATGCAGTCAAACGTAGCCGCGGTAAGTCTTGATAAGCGAACGGCCCCTGCAGAAGCAGATCCTCCCGAAGAGGTAAAGGCCAGCAGAAGATCCAGCAGATCCGCGTACCAAGCCCTCCTTGGCCAGTCCAGAGCAATGAGGATAGCCTCAACCTTTGTTCTTCTCACGAAACTGAAGAACCTTTGGTATCAGAGGAAGTGGAGGGAAAACATACACTGACTTAAACACCCACGGTGTTACCAGTGCGTCCACCACCACTGCCTGTCGGTCTCTTGACCTGGAACAGTACCTCCAAAGCTTCTTGTTGAGGCGTGAGGCCATCATGTATATGTGGGGAACCCCCCACCAACCGGTTACCTCCTCGAACACCTTCAGATGGAGGCCCCACTCCCCTGGATGGAGATCGTGTCTGCTGAGGAAGTCTGCTTCCCAGTTGTCTACGCCCGGAATGAAGATTGCCGATATCGCCACCGCGTGCCTTTTTGCCCAGATGAGGATTTTTGACACCTCTGACATGGCAGCGCTGCTCTTCATTCCACCTTGTCGGTTTATGTAGGCCACTGTGGTCACATTGTCCGACTGCACCTGAACAGCCCGATCCCGTAAAAGGTGTGCTGCTTGCAGAAGGGCGTTGTAAACGGCCCTGAGTTCCAGGATGTTTATTGGGAGAAGTGACTCTTGATCCGACCATCGTCCCTGAAAGGTTTCCCCCAGAGCGACTGCTCCCCAACCTCTTAGACTTGCATCTGTGGTTAAAAGGATCCAGTCTTGAATTCCGAACCTTCTCCCTTCCAGAAGGTGCGGAAGTTGCAGCCACCAGAGGAGTGAAATCCTGGCTTTCGGAGACAGGCGTATCCTCTTGTGCATGTGTAGGTGAGAGCCCGACCACTGGTCCAATAGGTCCAGCTGAAAGAGTTGAGCATGAAACCTGCCATACTGCAGAGCCTTGTAGGCAGCAACCATCTTCCCCAGAAGGTGTATGCATTGATGAACAGATACCCGGGTAGGCTTTAGGACCTCCCAGATCATTGCTTGAATCACCAACGCTTAATCCACCGGCAGAAATACCCTCTGCACTTCCATGTCGAGGATCATTCCCAGGAAAGACAGCCTCTTTGTCGGCTCCAGATGAGACTTTGGAAGGTTTAGGATCCAACCGTGCCTCCTGAGCGCGATGTAACGCAACAACCTCACCCTGGACAACGCCTTGATCAGGAGATCGTCCAGATATGGAATTATGTTCACCCCCTGTTTGCGGAGGAGAACCATCATCTCCGCTATCACCTTGATGAAGATCCTCAGTGCTGTGGAGAGGCCAAACGGTAGCGCCTGGAACTGATAATGATCGTCCATCAGCGCAAACCTGAGATATGCTTGATGCGGCGTACAAATGGGAATGTGGAGGTAAGCATCCTTGATGTCCAGGGACACCAGGAACTCCCCCTCCGACAGTCCTGAGATGACAGCTCTCAGATGCCATCTTGAATTTGAACTCCCTGAGATAAGGGTTCAAAGATTTTAAGTTTAGAATAGGCCGTACCGAACCATCCGGTTTCGGTACCACAAAAAGGTTCAAATAATAACCCTTGTTCCACTGCTGAAGTGGGACAGGAACAAGGACCTCTGAAACCACCAATTTTCTGATGGCCTCCAAAAGAATTGTCCTGTCTGCCAGCAGGGCTGGCAAACCCAACCTGAAGAAAAGGTGAGGCGGGGGATCTTGAAACTCCAGTCTGTACCCCCTGGACACTATATCCAGGACCCTGGGGTCCAGGCCAGATGATACCCAGACGTGGCTGAACTGCCAGAGTCTAGCCCCCACCTGACCTTCCTCCAGGCCTAGCTGTCCACCGTCATGCGGGGACCTAGGGATATCAGAAGCGGGCTTCTGGGTCTGGGAACCTGCGGGAGCAGGTTTCTTTCCTTTGGCACGACCACCTCTGAAGAAGGTGTTCGAAGGCTTATTCTTTCTAGGCCTCGCAGGCCAAAAGGACTGTGACGTGGTAGATGAAAAAATAGGATTTTGATACCTACCGGTAAATCCTTTTCTCTTAGTCCGTAGACGATGCTGGGGTCATCAAAAGAACCATGGGGTATAGAAGGGATCCGCAGGAGACATGGGCACTTTAAGACTTTTAAGGGGCGTGACCTGGCTCCTCCCTCTATATCCCTCCTCCAGACTCAGTATAGGAACTGTGCCCAAAGAGACTGAGATTTCGAGGAAAAGAATTATTAAACCATGGTGAGCATCATACCAGCTCACGCCTTAAGCATGCCGTACAACATGACATTCAACTGAACAGGTCAACGGACATGAACAAAATTCAGCAACATGCTGAACAGAAGTGAAACACAACTAGTGTGTAACCACAACGAATACCGCAGATACAGTACGCACTGGGACAGGCGACCAAGTAGCAGCTCGGCAAAGTTGCAATGCCGAGACTCCCCGGGCAGCCGCCCAGGACGAACCTACCTTCCTAGTAGAGTGGGCCTTCACCGATTTTGGTAACAGCAATCCTGCCGTGGAATGAGCCTGCTGAATCGTATTATAGATCCAGCGTGCAATAGCCTGCTTGGAAGTAGGACACCCAATCTTGTTGGGAGCATACAGGACAAACAGAGCCTCTGTTTTCCTAATCGGAGCAGTTCTGGCGACATAAATTTTCAAAGCTCTGACCACATCCAGAGACTTTGATTCAACCAAAGAGTCAGTAGCCACTGGCACCACAATCGGTTGGTTCATGTGGAAAGATGAAACCACTTTCGGCAGAAAATGTTGACGAGTTTTCAACTCTGCTCTATCTTCATGAAAGATCAAATAAGGGCTCTTTTGAGACAAGGCCGCTAACTCAGACACCCGCCTTGTGGATGCCAAGGCCAACAGGATGACCACTTTCCAAGTGAGGAATTTCAATTCCACCTTCCCTAAGGGTTCAAACCAACGTGATTGAAGGAACTGCAACACCACATTAAGGTCCCATGGTGCCACAAATGGAGGTTGGATGTGTAACACACCCTTCACGAAAGTCTGAACTTCCGGAAGGGAGGCCAATTGTTTTTGAAAGAAAACCGATAAGGCTGAAATCTGAACCTTAATCGAGCCCAATTTTAGGCCCGCATCCACACCTGCTTGCAGAAAATGGAAAAAACGCCCCTGCTGAAATTCCTCCGTAGGAGCCTTCTTGGATTGACACCAAGAAACATATTTTCTCCAAATACGGTGGTAATGTTTCAACGTAACTCCTTTTCTGCCTGAATAAGAGTGGGAATAACCTCGCTGGGAATACCCTTGCGAGCTAGGATCAGGCGTTCAACCGCCATGCCGTCAAACGTAGCCGCTGTAAGTCATGATACACGCACGGCCCTTGCTGCAACAGGTCCTCGCGGAGAGGAAGAGGCTAGGGATCTTCTACGAGTAATGCCCGAAGATCCGGGTACCAAATCCTCCTTGGCCAGTCTGGGACCACGAGGACTGCTCGAACTTTTGTTCTTTAGAACTTTTGGAATGAGAGGAAGTGGAGGGAATACATACACCGACTGAAACACCCACGGTGTCACCAGTGCATCCACTGCTGTTGCTTGAGGGTCCCTGGACCAATACCTCTGAAGCTTCTAGTTGAGACGAGACGCCATCATGTCTATATGGGGAACCCCCCAAAGACTTGTCACTTCTGTGAAGACCTTTTGATGGAGGCCCCACTCTCCTGGATGGAGATAGTGTCTGCTGAGGAAGTCTGCTTCCCAGCTGTCCACTCCTGGAATGAATATCGCTGATAGAGCGCTTGTATGCTTTTCTGCCCAGCGGAGAATTTTTGTGGCTTCTGCCATCGCTGCTCTGCTTTTTGTTCTGCCCTGGCGGTTTATGTATGCTACTGCTGTGACATTGTCCGATTTGATCAGTACGGGCAGAGTGCGAAGAAGACGTTCCGCTTGTAGAAGGCCGTTGTAAATGGCTCTTAATTCCAGAACGTTGATGTGGAGTCAAGTTTCCTGACTTGACCATTTTCCTTGGAAGTTTTCCCCTTATGTGACTGCCCCCCAACCTCGGAGACTTGCATCCGTGGTCACTAGGATCCAGTCCTGGATCCCGAACCTGCGCCCCTCTAGGAGGTGAGAGCTGTGCAGCCACCACAGGAGTGAGATTCTGGTCTTGGAAGACAGGATTATCCTCCGGTGCATGTGGAAGTGGGATCCGGACCACTTGTCCAACAGGTCCCACTGAAAAACTCTGGCATGGAACCTATCAAATCGAATGGCCACGTAGGCCGCAACCATCTTCCCCAGCAACCGAATGCATTGATGGATGGAAACTGTTGCTGGTTTCAGTATGAGTTTGACCAGACCCTGAATCTCCAGAGCCTTTTCCACTAGAAGAAAAACTCTGCAGGTCTGTGTCCAGTATCATTCCCAAAAACGCCAACCAAGTTGTCGGAAATTAACTGTGCTTCAACCATGTTGTTGAAGCATTGTCAGGGATAGTGCAATGTTCTGTACCAACTGATCCCTTGATCTCGCTTTTATCAGGAGATCGTCCAAGTACAGGATAATTGTGACTCCTTGCTTGCGGAGGAGAAACATAATTTCCGCCATCACCTTGGTGAAAATCCTCGGAGCCGTGGACAGACCAAACGGCAACGGCTGGAATTGGTAATGACAATCCTGAATTGCAAACCTCAGGTAAGCCTGATGTGGAGGATAAATGGGAACATGCAAGTAGGCATCCTTTATGTCCAACGACACCATAAAATCCCCTTCCTCCAGACTGGAGATCACCACTCGGAGAGACTCCATCTTGAATTTCTTCAGGTAGAAATTTTGAGATTTTAGGTTTAGGATCGGTCTGACCGAACCGTCCGGCTTCAGGACCACGAATAGGCTTGAATAAAAGCCTTCTCCCTGTTGTGACAGGGGAACCGGGATCACAACCTGGTTTTGATACAACTTTTGTATCGCGCCGCAGACCACCTCCCTGTCTAGAAGAGAAGCTGGTAAGGCCGATTTGAAAAAAAAAAAAAAACGGCGAGGGGGAAGTCTTGAAACTCTAGTTTGAACCCTTGGGACACTATTTGTAAAACCCACGGGTCCAGGCCTGAGCGAAACCAGAACTGACTGAAGAGCTTTAGACATGCCCCCACCGGTGCGGGCTCCCTTATGGGAGTCCAAGCATCATGCGGTGGATTTGGCAGAAGCCAGGGAGGACTTCTGCTCCTGGGAACTCGATGAGGCGGGTGCTCGTTTACCTCTTTCCCTACCTCTAGTGCAAGGAAGGAGGAACCTCGGCCTCTCCTGTATTTATTGGGCCGAAAGGACTGCATTTAATAGTGGTGTGGTTTTTTTTTGTTGCGCAGGAACATTAGGTAAAAAGGACGACTTACCCGCGGTAGCCGTAGAGTCTAAATCAGTGAGGCCGTCACCAAACACACCACCCTTATACGGAAGAGATTCTGCTTCTCTCCCCTAGGTCCCACGAAGCAGGGAGCCTGTTGCCAGCAGTCCTCCCTGAACATAAAAACCTAACATAAGTCTTTTCAGAGAAACTCAGTAGAGCTCCCCTGGAGTGCATCCAGTCTCACTGGGCACAATTCTAAACTGAGTCTGGAGAGGGATACAGAGGGAGGAGCCAGGTCACGCCCCTTAAAAGTCTTAAAGTGCCCATGTCTCCTGCGGATCCCGTCTACACCCCATGGTTCTTTTGCTGACCCCAGCATCCTCTAGGACAGGCATTCCCAACCACGGTCCTCGAGGCACACCAATAGTGCAGGTTTTAGTGATATCCAGGCTTCAGCACAAGTGACTTAATTAGTAGCTCAGTTATTTTGATTTAACCATCTGTGCTGTAGCCTGGATATCACTAAAACCTGCACTGTTGGTGTGCCTTGAGGACCGTGGTTGGGAATGCCTGCTCTAGGACATACGAGAAAGGTTTCTTCGTAGCCGGTGCAACTGAGGGGAGAAAAGGAGACTTACCCGCGGTAGCCGTGGTAATCCACGCATCCAGCGCCTCCCCAAAGAGAGCCTGACCTTTGTATGGTAGGCTCTCCACACACTTCCTGGATTCCGCGTCCGCAGACCAGTTGCGCAGCCAGAGACCCCTGCGAGTCGAGACGGACATGGAGGAGATCCACGCAGCCATGGAACTCAGGTCTTTCATGGAATCCACCAGGAACCCTGCAGAATCCTGAATATTACGTAAAAATAAAACAACGTCACCTTTGTCCAGCGTAGATGACTCCTCCTGTAGAGTGATTGACCACCTGGCAATAGCTTTAGCAATCCAAGCACAGGCCATAGTAGGCCGCAATATGGCCCCTGAAGCCGTGTAAATGGATTTTCGTGTAGCATCCACCTTTGCGATCTGCCGGGTCCTTTAACGCGGTAGATCCCGGGACCGGTAATACCACCTGATTGGACAGCCTGGAGACAGAGGCGTCGACCATCGGTGGGGACTCCCATCTCTTTCTATCTTCCTCTGGGAAGGAAAAAGCCACCAAGACCCTCTTGGGAATCTGGAATTTTTTTTCCGGAGTTTTCCATGCCTTTTCAAAGATAGCATTCAATTCCTTGGATGCCGGGAAGGTGAGGGGTGGCTTCTTATTATCTGTGAAGGAGGCCTCCTCCACCTGTTCCGGAACTGTGTCTGAAATGTGTACAACATCCCTAACAGCCTCAATCATCACCTGCACCCGCTTGGCAAGTGATGCCGTCCTCCTCAATACATCCCCGTCACCGTCTGCAGCATCAGAGTCGGTGTCCGTGTCATCCTGTATAATTGCCAGCGCACGTTTGTGAGAATGAACCGCAGGGTACCCCGAGGAGGCAGAATCAGACCACACCACCATAGAGGACTGGAGGACCTGAATGGCATGCTCAGTCCTAGCAACCCTATCAGAAATCTGGGAAATAGTCCTCCTCAGAGAGGCTAACCATTCTGGTTCTCTAGCTGGGATCTGTGCTAAAACAGTGCAATCCTGATTACATGGCATGGGATCTTCCTGGGAAGACAAATCCTCTGCAGCATATGAAACAGTGTCCCTGGACATGTTGTCACACACCCTCAAACACCCCACATACACACAGGGTACTTGAAGACAGAGTTTCCCCCCAAGAATGGCAGAGAGACACAGAGATTGGAGCCAACCCACACACAGCGCTATTACAGGTATAAGGAGACCCCAAACCAGCGCTGACTGTGCCCCTTAATAGGAGAGACAGCCTATAATACAGCCTCCCCTCCCTTCTACAGCCCCCTGGTACCGTACAGATAGCTGGAGTCATTCAGGAGAGACCTGGCATCCACTGGCAGGAAAATGGCGCTGAACGCTGCCCCCTCAATGGTGCTGTCTTCCCGCTCAATGAAGATTATACTGGCCGGAGGGATTTATGCTGGCCTGGATCCACAGACCCCCGGCAGGCTGCTTGTGGTCAGATTAGGGTCCGAAGCTGGCCCAGGGCTTCACCGCAGTACCGCTGAGCCTTCCAGGAGCGCAGATGAGACCGCGCTCCTACCCTCTAGCCGCCCTCTTCACACTGACCCCCCGCTTGCAAGGGGGGACAGTGACTCACTCGTCATCTTCAGTTCCCTGAGGGTGTGGCAGCTGGCTGCCAGGGGGACGTGATCAGACCCCGCTGGAGCTCAACGTCCAGTCAGCAGGGGCAGGACCATGCAGGGCGGACACTACTCCTCCCCTCTCAGTCCCTCGCCTGCAAGGAGGCCGTCACCAGCAGCCTCCCTGTAAAAAAATAAACTCTGAAATAAAGAAAATACACTTTTCCTAAGAGAACCCAGGAGAGCTCCCTCCCCTAGCTGTGACCGGCTCCTCCGGGCACATTTTCTAAACTGAGTCTGGTAGGTGGGGCATAGAGCGGGGAGCCAGCCCACACTCTCAAACTCTTAAAGTGCCAATGGCTCCTGGTGGACCCGTCTATACCCCATGGTACTAATATGGCCCAAGCATCCTCTAGGACACAAGAGGGAAAAAAACAAAAAAACACAGACTATAATGACATTTGCATACAGTCAGATTAAACGGAGGTGAAACAGTATAATATCAGTGTATAAGACACACAGTTCCTCTACAGATCATATAGTGACAGTCACTTTGGTATATTGGGGAAACCCTAAATCCCACCTACCTGATCCTCCTGTGGGATCCTGTGATTCTCCTCTGTACAATCCTGGGAATACAGAGGACGGGGACATCTCTCTGGGGTATCTCTGTTACTGGGCACATCTGTAGGAGACACACAGTGACTGAGTACAGTGTATATATGTGATTATCAGATGATGTGTGTATATAGGGGCCCCCATACCTGCTCTCCCCTGTACAATACATGACAGTCTCCTCTTACCCAGTGATGTGAGGGGCCGGTGATTCTCCATCATCACGTCCTTGTACAGACCCCTGTGTTCCTCTATATCAGGGCTGGCCAAACCAGTCCTCGAGATCTACCAACAGTTCACATTTTCCAGACCACCTAGCTGGTGCACAGGTGTAGTCATTACTAATTAAGATGTGCTGCATTCATTCCTAACTGACAATTCTACAGATCTCCAGGAGGCCTGGAAAACATGAACTGTTGGTAGATCTTGAGGACCGGTTTGGCCAGCCCTGCTCTATATACTCCCCCTCCTGCATGGAGACATAGACAGTGACATCCTGACACCTTATAGGAACCTGACACACACAATGATACAGTCATCACCCAGACACATCCCCTGGTGTTACTGTATAATGTCCCATTCCCAGCAGTCACCTCTCCAGTCACCACCCAGACACATCCCCCGGTGTTACTGTATAATGTCCCATTCCCAGCAGTCACCTCTCCAGTCATCACCCAGACACATCCCCCGGTGTTACTGTATAATGTCCCATTCCCAGCAGTCACCTCTCCAGTCATCACCCAGACACGTCCCCTGGTGTTACTGTATAATGCCCCATTCCCAGCAGTCACCTCTCCAGTCATCACCCAGACACATCCCCCGGTGTTACTGTATAATGTCCCATTCCCAGCAGTCACCTCTCCAGTCATCACCCAGACACATCCCCTGGTGTTACTGTATAATGTCCCATTCCCAGCAGTCACCTCTCCAGTCATCACCCAGACACGTCCCATGGTGTTACTGTATAATGCCCCATTCCCAGCAGTCACCTCTCCAGTCATCACCCAGACACATCCCCCGGTGTTACTGTATAATGTCCCATTCCCAGCAGTCACCTCTCCAGTCATCACCCAGACACGTCCCCTGGTGTTACTGTATAATGCCCCATTCCCAGCAGTCACCTCTCCAGTCATCACCCAGACACATCCCCCGGTGTTACTGTATAATGTCCCATTCCCAGCAGTCACCTCTCCAGTCATCACCCAGAGACATCCCCCGGTGTTACTGTATAATGTCCCATTCCCAGCAGTCACCTCTCCAGTCATCACCCAGACACGTCCCCTGGTGTTACTGTATAATGCCCCACTCCCAGCAGTCACCTCTCCAGTCATCACCCAGACACATCCCCTGGTGTTACTGTATAATGCCCCATTCCCAGCAGTCACCTCTCCAGTCATTACCCAGACACGTCCCCTGATGTTACTGTATAATGTCCCATTCCCAGCAGTCACCTCTCCAGTCATCACCCAGACACGTCCCCTGGTGTTACTGTATAATGTCCCATTCCCAGCAGTCACCTCTCCAGTCATCACCCAGACACGTCCCCTGGTGTTACTGTATAATGTCCCATTCCCAGCAGTCACCTCTCCAGTCATCACCCAGACACATCCCCTGGTGTTACTGTATAATGTCCCATTCCCAGCAGTCACCTCTCCAGTCATCACCCAGACACGTCCCATGGTGTTACTGTACAATGCCCCATTCCCAGCAGTCACCCCTCCAGTCATCACCCAGACACATCCCCCGGTGTTACCGTATAATGTCCCATTCCCAGCAATCACCTCTCCAGACATCACCCAGACACATCCCCTCGTGTTACTGTATAATGTCCCATTCCCAGCAGTCACCTCTCCAGTCATCACCCAGACACGTCCCCTGGTGTTACTGTATAATGTCCCATTCCCAGCAGTCACCTCTCCAGTCATCACCCAGACACATCCCCTGGTGTTACTGTATAATGTCCCACTCCCAGCAATCACCTCTCCAGTCATCACCCAAACACATCCCCCGGTGTTACTGTATAATGTCCCATTCCCAGCAGTCACCTCTCCAGTCATCACCCAGACACATCCCCTGGTGTTACTGTATAATGTCCCATTCCCAGCAGTCACCTCTCCAGTCATCACCCAGACACATCCCCTGGTGTTATTGTACAATGCACCATTCCCAGCAGTCACCTCTCCAGTCATCACCCAGACACATCCCCCGGTGTTACTGTATAATGTCCCATTCCCAGCAGTCACCTCTCCAGTCATCACCCAGACACATCCCCTGGTGTTACTGTATAATGTCCCATTCCCAGCAGTCACCTCTCCAGTCATCACCCAGACACATCCCCTGGTGTTACCGTATAATGTCCCATTCCCAGCAGTCACCTCCCCAGTCATCACCCAGACACGTCCCCTGGTGTTACTGTATAATGCCCCATTCCCAGCAGTCACCTCTCCAGTCATCACCCAGACACGTCTACTGGTGTACTGTATAATGTCCCATTCCCAGCAGTCACCTCTCCAGTCATCACCCAGACACATCCCCTGGTGTTACTGTATAATGTCCCATTCACAGCAGTCACCTCTCCAGTCATCACCCAGACACATCCCCTGGTGCTACTGTATAATGCCCCACTCCCAGCAGTCACCTCTCCAGTCATCACCCAGACACATCCCCTGGTGTTACTGTACAATGCCCCATTCCCAGCAGTCACCCCTCCAGTCATCACCCAGACACATCCCCCGGTGTTACCGTATAATGTCCCATTCCCAGCAATCACCTCTCCAGACATCACCCAGACACATCCCCTCGTGTTACTGTATAATGTCCCATTCCCAGCAGTCACCTCTCCAGTCATCACCCAGACACGTCCCCTGGTGTTACTGTATAATGTCCCATTCCCAGCAGTCACCTCTCCAGTCATCACCCAGACACATCCCCTGGTGTTACTGTATAATGTCCCATTCCCAGCAGTCACCTCTCCAGTCATCACCCAGACACATCCCCTGGTGTTACTGTACAATGCCCCATTCCCAGCAGTCACCTCTCCAGTCATCACCCAGACACATCCCCCGGTGTTACTGTATAATGTCCCATTCCCAGCAGTCACCTCTCCAGTCATCACCCAGACACATCCCCTGGTGTTACTGTATAATGTCCCATTCCCAGCAGTCACCTCTCCAGTCATCACCCAGACACATCCCCTGGTGTTACTGTATAATGTCCCATTCCCAGCAGTCACCTCCCCAGTCATCACCCAGACACGTCCCCTGGTGTTACTGTATAATGCCCCATTCCCAGCAGTCACCTCTCCAGTCATCACCCAGACACGTCTACTGGTGTACTGTATAATGTCCCATTCCCAGCAGTCACCTCTCCAGTCATCACCCAGACACATCCCCTGGTGTTACTGTATAATGTCCCATTCACAGCAGTCACCTCTCCAGTCATCACCCAGACACATCCCCTGGTGTTACTGTATAATGTCCCACTCCCAGCAATCACCTCTCCAGTCATCACCCAGACACATCCCCCGGTGTTACTGTATAATGTCCCATTCCCGGCAGTCACCTCTCCAGTCATCACCCAGACACATCCCCTGGTGTTACTGTATAATGTCCCATTCCCAGCAGTCACCTCTCCAGTCATCACCCAGACACATCCCCTGGTGTTACTGTACAATGCCCCATTCCCAGCAGTCACCTCTCCAGTCATCACCCAGACACATCCCCTGGTGTTACTGTACAATGCCCCATTCCCAGCAGTCACCTCTCCAGTCATCACCCAGACACATCCCCTGGTGTTTCTGTATAATGCCCCATTCCCAGCAGTCACCTCTCCAGTCATCACCTAGACACATCCCCTGGTGTTACTGTATAATGTCCCATTCCCAGCAGTCACGTCTCCAGTCATCACCCAGACACATCCCCTGGTGTTACTGTATAATGTCCCATTCCCAGCAGTCACCTCCCCAGTCATCACCCAGACACGTCCCCTGGTGTTACTGTATAATGCCCCATTCCCAGCAGTCACCTCTCCAGTCATCACCCAGACACGTCTACTGGTGTACTGTATAATGTCCCATTCCCAGCAGTCACCTCTCCAGTCATCACCCAGACACGTCTCCTGGTGTACTGTATAATGTCCCATTCCCAGCAGTCACCTCTCCAGTCAGCAGCTGAATGATCTTGTTGGTGAGTTCCAGGATCTTCTGGTCATTGTCTCCCTCATGTATCAGTGAGTGAGGTGGAGGCACCGGGATGGGGCTCTGGGTCCTCCTATGTCCTCCTGACACGTGGGGATAGCTGGGCGTCTTCTTCACTACTGTGTATTCCTGTGAAATGTGGGATACACCAAATATCATTGCATACACTCCTAGATCTCCTTACCTCCCCAGCCATGTCCCTGTATTATTACTATAGATATAAGTGATGTCACTGTGACACTCCCAGATCTCCTCACCGCCCCAGTCATGTCCCTGTATTATTACTATAGATATAAGTGATGTCACTGTGACACTCCCAGATCTCCTCACCGCCCCAGTCATGTCCCTGTATTATTACTATAGATATAAGTGATGTCACTGTGACGCTCCCAGATCCCCTCACCTCAAGAAGGAGGGCAGCAGGAGACAGGCTGTCGGAAGGTGAGGGGGCAGCAGGGGCAGACGGGATGGCAGGTGTAGGGTCAGTGGGAAACAGACTGGTGATAGCAGGAAAGGGTGGTTGTAGAAGACAGGTGGCAGCAGGTGAGGTGGTAGGATGGGGGGATCCGGTAGGTGAGGAGGGGTTGCAGTAGAGATGGGGTAATGAAAGGCAGGGGGCTGCTTGTGTGTGTGTGGGGGGTAGGAGACAATGGTCAGCAAGTGAGGAAAGGAGCAGGTGAGGGGGTCAACAGTAGACAGGTGGGGAGCGGCTGGAGACTGGGAAGGGACAGGTAGGGGGCAGCAGAAAGTGGTGGCAGTGGGCCACAGGTAAGGGGGGTTGCAGGGTGAGATGGGATACGGCAGCCATCACCTGGAGGATGAGAGCGGCAGGAAATGGAGGAGGGTGACGGCAGGAGAGACAGGTGGGGAAGGGAAGCGGCAGCCATTATCTAGAGGATGAGAGCGGCAGTAGAGACAGGTGGGGATGTTGTTCGCATCTGCCAGTCTTTTAAATGTCCCTCCAAAAATAGTTGCCATCTCCTCTAGCTACCGTCAGAAGTGTCTCCTCTGAGGCGGTGGCCATTTTGGGTGGGACACTTTCAACATTATTCCATGCGGAAACCAGACATGGAATACTGTCTCAAAGTGACCGCAGCCGCATTCGCCCCGTGCGATTGCACAAATCGCCTAGCCCTAGAAATGGCTTTGGTGGCAGAATACTGGGGTGTGGCAGGAGATAGGTGAAGGGGCAACAGGAGAATGACAGGGAGCGGCAGGTCAGAAAGGCAGCAGGGACAGATATGGGGCAGCAGGTGAGGGGACATTAGGAGAATGTCAGAGGAAGCATGGGGGGTATTAAAAGAATGTCAGGGGCACCAGGTGATAGACAGGGCAAGCAGGCGAGATGGCATTAGGAGAATGTCAGAGGCATTAGGAGAATGTCAGGGGCAGCAGATGACAGACGGACAGCAGGTGAGGGGGCATAAGGAGAATGCCGAGGGCAGCAGGTGAGGGGGCATTAGGAGAATGCCAGGGGCACCAGGTGAGGGGGCATTTGGAGAATGCCAGGGGCACCAGGTGAGGGGGCATTTTGAGAATGCCAGGGGCACCAGGTGAGGGGGCATTTTGAGAATGCCAGGGGCACCAGGTGAGGGGGCATTAGGAGAATGCCTGGGGCACCAGGTGACAGACAGGGGGTGGCAAATGAGGGAGCATCAGGAGAATGTCAGGGGCAGCAGGTGAGGGGGCATTAGGAGAATGTCAGAGGCAGCAGGAGAGGGGGCATTAGTAGAAAGTGGAGGAGCAGCAGGTGAGGGGGCATTAGGAGAATGTCAGAGGCAGCAGGTGAGGGGGCATTAGGAGAATGTCAGGGGCAGGAGGTGAGGGGGCGTTAGGAGAATGTCAGGGGCAGCAGGTGAGGTGACATTAGGAGAATTCTAAGGGGCAGCATATAAGGGGGCATCATGAGAGGATAGGAGCAGGAGAGGGGGTATTAGGAGAGTGTCAGCGGCAGGAGAGGGATATTAGGAGAGGTTGGGGCAGGAGAGGTTGGGGGCAGGAGAGGAGGTATTAGGAGAATGTAGGGGCATGAGAGGGGGTATTAGGAAAGGTTGGGAGCAGAAGAGGGGGTATTAGGAGAATGTAGGGGCAGGAGATTGGGTATTAGGAGAGGTTGGGAGCAGGAGATTGGGTATTAGGAGAGCTTGGGGGCAGGAGAGGGGATATTAGGAGAGGTGGGGGGCAGGAGAGGGGGTATTAGGAAAGGATGGGGGCAGGAGAGGGGGTATTAGGAGAAGTTGGGGGAAGGAGAGGGGGTATTAGGAGAAGTTGGTGGCAGGAGAGGGGGTATTAGGAGAGGTTGGAGGCAGGAGAGGGGGTATTAGGTGAGGTTGGGGGCAGGAGAGGGGGGATTGGGAGAGATTGGGGGCAGGAGAGGTTGGGGGCAGGAGAGGGGGTATTAGGAGAATGTAGGGGCAGGAGATTGGGTATTAGGAGAGGTTGGGGACAGTAGAGGGGGTATTAAGAGAGGATAGGGGCAGGAGATGGGGTATTAGGAGAGGATAGGGGCAGGAGAGGATGGGGGCAGGAGAGGGGGTATTAGGAGAGGATAGGGGCATGAGATGGTGTATTAGGAGAGGTTGGGTGCAGGACACGGGGTATTAGGAGAGGTTGGGGCAGTAGAGGGGGTATTAGGTGAGGTTGGGGCAGTAGAGGGGGTATTAGGTGAGGTTGGGGCAGTAGAGGGGGTATTAGGTGAGGTTGGGGCAGTAGAGGGGGTATTAGGTGAAGTTGGGGCAGGAGAGGGGGTATTAGGAGAGGATGGGGCAGGAGAGGAGGTATTAGGAGAGGCTTGGGGCAGGAGAGGGGGGATTGGGAGAGATTGGGGCAGGAGAGGTTGGGGGCAGGAGAGGGGGTATTAGGAGAGGTTGGGGACAGGAGAGGGGGTATTAGGAGAATGTAGGGGCAGGAGATTGGGTATTAGGAGCGGTTGTGGACTGGAGAGGGGTACTAGGAGAGGAGAGAGGGTATTAGGAGAGGATGGGGGCAAGAGAGGGAGTATTAGGAGAATGTGGGGCAGGAGATTGGGTATTAGGAGAGGTTGGGTGCAGGAGATTGGGTATTAGGAAAGGTTGGGTGCAGGAGAAGGGGTATTAGGAGAGGTTGGGGCAGAAGAGGGGGTATTAGGAGAGGCTTGGGGCCGGAGAGGGGGTATTAGGAGAGGATGGGGCAGGAGAGGGGGTATTAGGAGAGGTTGGTGCAGGAGAAGGGGTATTAGGAGAGGCTTGGGGCAGGAGAGGGGCGATTGGGAGAGATTGGGGGCAGGAGAGGGGGTATTAGGAGAGGTTGGGGGCAGGAGAGGGGGTATTAGGAGAGGTTGGGACAGGGTACAGGTGGGATTAGTGGACATTACCTGGAGGATGAGGGGGCAGGAGGTCACACCCTGGATGGAGGAATATGTACCGAAAGTGGGCGGGGCGGTATTTCCGAGCCATCGTCAGCATAGCGCATGGGATTATGGGTAGTGACTACCACGGCAACTCAGCAACCAGGAGCTACCCCGCCCACTTGCTGCCCATAGGCCGCAGCTCCAGTCACTGTTACACCCAGCCCCGCCCTCTCTCCCTCTCTAGTGATGGGTAGTTCATGAATGATTAGTTCAAAATTAACTAATCTTCAAAGTGAACTAGTTCGTTCAGTTCACAGCTTTGGCAAAGATTAGTTCATCAGGAAGGAGGAGTCAGACACAGACAGAAAAGAGCCAGCAGCTGCATTAGGCTTCTCACTGTCTCATTCACTCACTGGATTTTCACTTCCTGAATCTGATGCTGTAAAATGAAAGGTAAAAGTACAACACAGCCCAGCAATACAGATCTAATAAAAAGATGGGATCCGGACTGAAAGTCGACAGTAACTAGGTCGACAATGTCTAGGTCGACCACTATTGGTCGACAGCGACTAGGTCGACAGGGTGTCTAGGTCGACAGGGTCTTTAGGTCGACATGAGGTTTTCACAATTTTTTTCTTTTTTTGTTAACCTTTTCATACTTAACGATCCATGTGGACTACGATTGGAACGGTAATCTGTGCCGAGCGAACAAAACGACACCAAAATAACATTAAAAACTCATGTCGACCTTTTGATCTGCAGACCTAGAACATGTCGACCTAAAGACCCTGTCGACCTAAAGACCCTGTCAACCTAGTTACGGTCGACCAATAGTGGTCGACCTAGACACTGTCGACTTTCAATACCACACCCTAAACAAATAGCATCTGCATTGCCTAGCCAAAGTCTATGTGTGTCTGTGAGTGACATGTGTGGTCATGCTGCTCACCTTTCTGTGATATAATCACTGTCCTATTAGTCCAGATGTCCAAACAGTTGCTGCTACTTCTGGTACTACTGGCTTCTGAGCATACTGCTGTGCTAAACCTTCTGCTGGGTGTTGTGTAGGTGCAGCTGCAGCAGCACTGTTGTTATTCAGCTCTCACTCAGC
Source organism: Pseudophryne corroboree (assembly GCF_028390025.1). NCBI lineage: Eukaryota > Metazoa > Chordata > Amphibia > Anura > Myobatrachidae > Pseudophryne > Pseudophryne corroboree. The sequence continues at coordinate 1,028,837 of NW_026967517.1, forward strand.
AATACTCATGAGTCAGTACATCTCTGCTGCCACAGGGGGCACTGCTGTGCTCAGACATGGAGTGGACTCACTCTGTGGAGCTGATTGAGTTACATTGGCCTGACGACTCATGAGTCACTCTCCTTGCAAGTAGTTCAGTAGTTCATTACAGATCACTGATCAGATCTCTGACTCATACAGCTATACGAGTCAGTGCAGTACCTCTAAACTACCATGTGTGGCACTGCTGTGCTCAGACATATGCATTGTATGGAGCTGATGCTGAGCTGTATATAGCCATGATTCATCCCCCCAGTATATTAGGTGACAGGCTACACTCCCAATCAGCTACAGACACAGCGCTGAGTCCCTGTAGGGTCAGATGACTCCACACAAGACACAGGGGGATATGTACTATGCCCCTTCAAGTAACATAAAGTGGAGCAGTTGCCCCTAGCAACCAATCAGCTTCTGTTACTTTATATACTGTTGAAGATAAATGACAGAAGCTGATTGGTTACTTTACAACATCTCCACTTTCTCTCTCTCTAAGGTCTGTTACATTGGGGCAAAGGGACTTTTTTTCTTTTAATTATTGTATTTTAAAAGCGGAAAAAGTGACTTATGAGGTTACTCTGAATTTGGGTCACTTGCATATTATGAAGTAAATAGGAGTACCACCAATGGGAGTAATATGGCAGAGATACGTATGTCACTATAAGGTTGTTATATAACTTATTGCTTTTCTTACATATAAAACAATCTGACATATTACACCTATCTGATCATTTACTCCTACAATGAGCTAGTACTAGAAATACCTCCTCTATGTGTAATAGTCTAGACTAGTTCTACATCCAATCACTCCTCTCAGTCTCAGAGTCAGTGAGTGACAGGATGAACTACATGAACTAATCTTCTGAGTGAACTAGATTTCCCATCACTACCCTCACCCTCCCATACGCCGCAGCCCCGCCCCCTCTTCCTCCCATACGTCACAGCCCCGCCTCCTCTTCCTCCCATATGTCACAGCCCCGCCCCCTCTTCCTCCCATACGCCGCAGCCCCGCCCCCTCTTCCTCCCATACGTCACAGCTCTGCCCCCTCTTCCTCCCATACGCCGCAGCAGTCCCCGCCCCCTATCCCTCCTATTGGCAGCAGCACAGTCCCCGCCCACAGCTGCCTCCTGCACAGCGCATGGGATCAGCCACCAGCCCGGCCCACTCTCTCATAGGCTGCAGCATCCCGTCACTCAGCCAGCCCCGCCCCTGTCTCTAGCTATTGGTCGCAGAGTCCAGTCACTTTTCTCCTGCTCATTGCTCGCAGTCCAGCCCCCTCTTGCTCTCAAAACGTCACGATAAGTGATGGGACGCTCCGACCAATGGCGGGTAGATAGGGCGGGGCTGGATGATGAGTGATGGTATCTGCGGCCTGTGTCGGGAGACTGGGCGGGGCTGCTCCTGGTTGCTTAGTGACTGCGGCTGTCCCTACCCATAATCCCATACGCTATGCAGACGGTGACCCGGAAACAGTGCCCCACCACTTCCTGTATGCCGAGCTCCGCCCCCGGTCTCCTCTGCTGCCGCCTCCTCCTCCAGGTAATGGCCGCCGCCCCCTCTCCTGTCTCTTCCCTGTCTCCTGACGGGCAGGGTGTATGTGCTGCAGTGTGTGGTGCATGGAGTGTATATTACCAGTGTCATACACACACAGCACTGCACACACATAGGGGGGCGGTATACACACATAGGGGGGCGGTATATACACATAAGGGGCCGGAATATACACATATGGGGGCGGTATATACACATAGGGGGCGGTATATACACACAGGGGGCACTATACATACATAGGGGGTGGTAAACACAGAGGGCGGTGTGCACACAGAGGGCGGTATGCAAACAGAGGGCGGTATACACACATGGAGGGCGGTATACACACATAGGGGGACGGTATACACACATAGGGGGACGGTATACACACATAGGGGGACGGTATACACACATAGGGGGACGGTATACACACAGGGCAGTATGTACACAGAGGGGGCGGTATACACACATAGGGAGGAAGTATACACACATGGAGGGCGGTATACACACATAGGGGGACGGTATACACACACAAGGGGGCGGTATACACACACAAGGGGGCGGTATACACACACAAGGGGGCGGTATACACACACAGGGGGGCGGTATACACACACAGGGAGGCAGTATACACACACAGGGAGGCAGTATACACACATAGGGTAACGGTATACACACGGGGCGATATAATCACACGGGTGGGGTGATATACACACCGGAACGCAGAAGTTAGCCGCAGCCTGGCGAGGGGACGTCGTCCGGCACGGCTTTTCAGCCTACGCAGTCAATACGGAGACTTATCTTCCGATGTATCTGTGGGGGGGTTGGTGCCGACTTCCTGCTCATTCAGTGTGCTATAATGTGAATTTCGGCTCATTCAGTGTGCTATAATAAGAATTTACTCACCGGTAATTCTATTTCTCGTAGTCCGTAGTGGATGCTGGGAACTCCGTAAGGACCATGGGGAATAGCGGGCTCCGAAGGAGGCTGGGCACTCTAGAAAGATCTTAGACTACCTGGTGTGCACTGGCTCCTCCCACAATGACCCTCCTCCAAGCCTCAGTTAGGATACTGTGCCCGGACGAGCGCACACAATAAGGAAGGATTTTGAATCCCGGGTAAGACTCATACCAGCCACACCGTATAACTCGTGATATGAAACCCAGTTAACAGTATGAAACAACAGAGCCTCTCAACAGATGGCTCAACAATAACCCGATTTAGTTAACAATAACTATGTACAAGTATTGCAGATAAACCGCACTTGGGATGGGCGCCCAGCATCCACTACGGACTACGAGAAATAGAATTACCGGTGCGTAAATTCTTATTTTCTCTGACGTCCTAGTGGATGCTGGGAACTCCGTAAGGACCATGGGGATTATACCAAAGCTCCCAAACGGGCGGCAGAGTGCGGATGACTCTGCAACACCGAATGAGAGAACTCCAGGTCCTCCTCAGCCAAGGTATCAAATTTATAGAATTTTGCAAATGTGTTTGCCCCTGACCAAGTAGCAGCTCGGCAAAGTTGTAAAGCCGAGACCCCTCGGGCAGCCGCCCAAGATGAGCCCACCTTCCTTGTGGAATGGGCATTGACAGATTTTGGCTGTGGCAGGCCTGCCACAGAATGTGCAAGCTGAATTGTACTACAAATCCAACGAGCAAAAGTCTGCTTAGAAGCAGGAGCACCCAGCTTGTTGGGTGCATATAGGATAAACAGCGAGTCAGATTTTCTGACTCTAGCCGTTCTGGAAACATATATTTTCAGTGCCCTGACAACGTCTAGCAACTTGGAGTCCTCCAAGTCCCTAGTAGCCGCAGGCACCACAATAGGCTGGTTCAGGGGAAACGCTGACACCACCTTTGGGAGAAACTGGGGACGAGTCCTCAATTCTGCCCTATCCATATGGAAAATCAGATAAGGGCTTTTACAAGACAAAGCCGCCAATTCTGATACTCGCCTGGCAGAAGCCAAGGCCAATAACATAACCACCTTCCACGTGAGATATTTCAGATCCACGGTTTTTAGTGGTTCAAACCAATGTGATTTTAAGAAACTCAACACCACGTTGAGATCCCAAGGTGCCACAGGGGGCACAAACGGGGGCTGAATATGCAGCACTCCTTTAACAAATGTCTGAACTTCAGGTACTGAAGCTAGTTCTTTTTGAAAGAAAATCGACAGAGCCGAGATCTGTACCTTAATGGAGCCCAGTTTTAGGCCCAGATTTACTCCTGCTTGCAGGAAATGCAGAAATCGACCTAGTTGAAATTCCTCCGTTGGGGCCTTTTCGGCCTCACACCATGCAACATACTTGCGCCATATGCGGTGATAATGAGTTGCTGTGACCTCTTTCCTGGCTTTAATAAGCGTAGGAATGACTTCCTCCGGAATGCCCTTTTCCTTCAGGATCCGGCGTTCAACCGCCATGCCGTCAAACGCAGCCGCGGTAAGTCTTGGAACAGACAGGGCCCCTGCTGTAGCAGGTCTTGTCTGAGCGGCAGAGACCACGGGTCCTCTGAGATCATCTCTTGAAGTTCCGGGTACCACGCTCTTCTTGGCCAATCCGGAACCACGAGAATTGTGTTTACTCCTCGCTTTCTTATTATTCTCAATACCTTTGGTATGAGAGGTAGAGGAGGGAACACATAAACTGACCGGTACACCCACGGTGTCACTAGAGCGTCCACAGCTATCGCCTGAGGGTCTCTTGACCTGGCGCAATACCTCTCTAGTTTTTTGTTTAGGCGGGACGCCATCATGTCCACCTGTGGACGACCCCATTGATTTACAATCATTTGGAAGACTTCTGGATGAAGTCCCCACTCTCCCGGGTGGAGGTCGTGCCTGCTGAGAAAGTCTGCTTCCCAGTTGTCCACTCCCGGGATGAACACTGCTGACAGTGCTAGTACATGATTCTCCGCCCATCGGAGAATTCTTGTGGCTTCTGCCATTGCCATCCTGCTTCTTGTGCCGCCCTGTCGATTCACATGGGCGACTGCCGTGATGTTGTCTGACTGGATCAGCACCGGCTGGTGTAGTAGCAGGGATTTTGCTTGACTTAGGGCATTGTAAATGGCCCTTAGTTCCAGAATATTTATGTGAAGGGCAGTCTCCTGACTTGACCATAGTCCTTGGAAGTTTCTTCCCTTTGTGACTGCCCCCCAGCCTCGTAGGCTGGCATCCGTGGTCACCAGGACCCAGTCCTGTATGCCGAATCTGCGGCCCTCCAGAAGATGAGCACTCTGCAGCCACCACAGAAGAGACACCCTGGTTCTTGGGGACAGGGTTATCAAGCGATGCATCTGAAGATGCAATCCGGACCACTTGTCCAACAGGTCCCACTGAAAAATTCTGGCATGGAACCTGCCGAATGGAATTGCTTCGTAAGAAGCTACCATCTTTCCCAGGACCCGCGTGCAGTGATGCACCGATACCTGTTTTGGTTTTAGGAGGTCTCTGACTAGAGAAGACAACTCCCTGGCTTTCTCCTCTGGGAGAAACACTTTTTTCTGGACTGTGTCCAGAATCATTCCCAGGAACATTAGACGTGTCGTGGGGACCAGCTGTGACTTTGGGATATTCAGAATCCAGCCGTGCTGGCGCAGCACTTCCTGAGATAGTGCTACTCCCACTAACAACTGTTCCTTGGATCGTGCCTTTATTAGGAGATCGTCCAAGTATGGGATAATTAAAACTCCCTTTTTTCGAAGGAGTATCATCATTTCCGCCATAACCTTGGTAAATACCCTCGGTGCCATGGAGAGTCCAAACGGCAGCGTCTGGAATTGGTAATGGCAATCCTGTACCACAAATCTGAGGTACTCCTGGTGAGGATTGTACATGGGGACATGCAGGTAAGCATCCTTGATGTCCAGGGATACCATGTAATCCCCCTCGTCCAGGCTTGCAATAACCGCCCTGAGCGATTCCATCTTGAACTTGAATTTTTTTATGTATGTGTTCAAGGATTTCAAATTTCAAATGGGTCTCACCGAACCGTCCGGTTTCGGCACCACAAATAGTGTGGAATAGTAACCCCGGCCTTGTTGAAGTAGGGGTACCCTGATTATCACCTGCTGGGAATACAGCTTGTGAATCGCTGCTAGCACCGCCTCCCTGTCTGAGGGAGCAATCGGCAAGGCGGATTTTAGGAACCGGTGGGGTGGAGCCGCCTCGAATTCCAGCTTGTATCCCTGAGATACTATTTGAAGGATCCAGGGATCCACCTGTGAGCGAGCCCACTGATCGCTGAAATTCATGAGGCGGGCCCCCACCGTACCTGGCTCCGCCTGTGGAGCCCCACCGTCATGCGGCGGACTTGGAAGAGGAAGCGGGGGAGGACTTTTGTTCCTGGGAACCTGCTGTTTGCTGCAGCCTTTTTCCCCTACCTCTGCCTCTAGACAGAAAAGACCCTCCTTTTCCCCGCTTGTTTTTCTGGGTCCGAAAGGACTGAACCTGATAAAATGGCGCCTTCTTAGGCTGTGAGGGGACATGGGGTAAAAATGCTGACTTCCCAGACGTTGCTGTGGAAACTAGGTCGGAGAGACCATCCACAAATAATTCCTCCCCTTTATAAGGCAAAACTTCCATGTGCCTTTTGGAATCTGCATCTCCAGTCCACTGGCGAGTCCATAAGCATCTCCTAGCAGAGATGGATAATGCACTTACTTTAGATGCCAGCCGGCAGATTTCCCTCTGTGCATCTCTCATGTATAAGACTGAGTCTTTGATATGGTCAATTGTTAGCAGAATCGTGTCTCTGTCTAGTGTGTCAATATTTTCTGACAGTTTATCTGACCACGCAGCGGCAGCACTGCACATCCATGCTGACGCAATAGCTGGTCTAAGTATAATGCCTGAGTGTGTATATACAGACTTCAGGATCGTCTCCTGCTTTCTATCAGCAGGTTCCTTAAGGGCGGCCGTATCCTGGGACGGTAGTGCCACCTTTTTAGACAAACGTGTGAGCGCTTTATCCACCCTAGGGGGTGTTTCCCAACGTAACCTATCCTCTGGCGGGAAAGGGAACGCCATTAGTAGCTTCTTAGGAATTACCAATTTCTCATCAGGGGAAGCCCACGCTTCTTCACACACTTCATTTAATTCATCTGACGGGGGAAAAACTACGGGTAGTTTTTTCTCCCCAAACATAATACCCTTTTTTGTGGTACCTGGATGTAAATCAGAAATATTTAACACCTCTTTCATTGCCTCAATCATGCAGTGAATGGCCCTGACGGGCATTAAATTTGACTCATCGTCGTCGACACTGGTGTCAGTATCCGTCTCGACATCTACTTGTGCCATCTGAGATAGCGGGCGTTTCAGAGCCCCTGATGACTTTTGAGACCCTGGACAGGCACGAGCTGAAGACTCGGCTGTCCCACAGTCGGCATGTCGTCAAATTTTTTATGTAAGGAGTCTATACGTGCACTCATTTCCTGCCATAATACCATCCACTCAGGTGTCTGCCCCCCAGGGGGTGACATCCCTGCTAAAGGCATCTGCTCCCCCTCCACATCATTATCCTCCTCAAACATGTCGACACAGCCGTACCGACACACTCCACACACACACAGGGAATGCTCAAACAGAGGACAGGACCCACAAAAAGCCCTTTGGGGGGACAGAGTAAGAGTATGCCAGCACACACCAGAGCGCTATATATATACAGGGACTAACTGAGTTATGTCCCTAATAGCTGCTTTTCAATAAAATATAATGTATATACTGCCAAATTTAATGCCCCCCCTCTCTTTTCCCTCTTACTGGTACTGTAGATTGCAGGGAAGAGCCAGGGAGCTTCCTTCCAGCGGAGCTGTGAGGGAAAAATGGTGCCAGTGTGCTGAGGAGATAGGCTCCGCCCCTTTATGGTGCCAGTGTGCTGAGGAGATAGGCTCCGCCCCTTTTTCGCGGCCTATTCTCCCGCTTTTTCTGGAATCTGGCAGGGGTATTTACCTCATATATAGCCCCTGGGGCTATATATTGAGGTATTTTAGCCAGCCAAGGTGTTTTTATTGCTGCCTCAGGGCGCCCCCCCCCAGCGCCCTGCACCCTCAGTGACCGGAGTGTGAAGTGTGTGAGAGGAGCAATAACGCACAGCTGCAGTGCTGTGCGCTACCTTGGTGAAGACTGAGTCTTCATGCCGCCGATTTTCCGGACCATCTTCTTGCTTCTGGCTCTGTAAGGGGGACGGCGGCGCGGCTCCGGGACCGAACATCAAGGCTGGGCCTGCGGTCGATCCCTCTGGAGCTAATGGTGTCCAGTAGCCTAAGAAGCCCAATCCGGCTGCAAGCAGGCGAGTTCGCTTCTTCTCCCCTTAGTCCCTCGCTGCAGTGAGCCTGTTGCCAGCAGGTCTCACTGAAAATAAAAAAATCTAAGACTATTACTTTCTAAGAGCTCAGGAGAGCCCCTAGTGTGCATCCAACCTCGGCCGGGCACGAAATCTAACTGTGGCTTGGAGGAGGGTCATAGTGGGAGGAGCCAGTGCACACCAGGTAGTCTAAGATCTTTCTAGAGTGCCCAGCCTCCTTCGGAGCCCGCTATTCCCCATGGACCTTACGGAGTTCCCAGCATCCACTAGGACGTCAGAGAAAATGTGAATTGCGGCTCATTCAGTGTGCTATAATGTGAATTTCGGCTTATTCAGTGTGCTACAATGTGAATTTCGGCTCATTCAGTGTGCTACAATGTGAATTTCGGCTCATTCAGTGTGCTATAATGTGAATTTCTGCCCATTCAGTGTGCTATAATGTGAATTTTGGCTCATTCAGTGTGCTACAATGTGTCTGCTTATTCAGTGTGCTACAATGTGAATTTCGGCTCATTCAGTGTGCTACAATGTGAATTTCGGCTCATTCAGTGTGCTACAATGTGAATTTCGGCTCATTCAGTGTGCTATAATGTGAATGCGGCTCATTCAGTGTGCTACAAGGTGAATTTTGGCTCATTCAGTGTGCTATAATGTGAATTGCGGCACATTCAGTGTGCTATAATGTGTCTGCTTATTCAGTGTGCTACAATGTGAATTTCGGCTCATTCAGTGTGCTACAATGTGAATTTCGGATCATTCAGTGTGCTATAATGTGAATTGTGGCTCATTCATTGTGCTATAATGTGAATTTCGGCTCATTCAGTGTGCTATAATGTGAATTTAGGCTCATTCAGTGTGCTATAATGTGAATTGCGGCTCATTCAGTGTGCTATAATGTGAATGCGGCTCATTCAGTGTGCTATAATGTGAATTGCGGCTCATTCAGTGTGCTATAATGTGAATTGCGGCTCATTCAGTGTGCTATAATGTGAATTTCGGCTCATTCAGTGTGCTACAATGTAAATTTCGGCTCATTCAGTGTGCTATAATGTGAATTTCGGCTCATTCAGTGTGCTATAATGTGAATTTCGGCTCATTCAGTGTGCTATAATGTGAATGCGGCTCATTCAGTGTGCTATAATGTGAATTGCGGCTCATTCAGTGTGCTATAATGTGAATTGCGGCTCATTCAGTGTGCTACAATGTGAATTTCGGCTCATTCAGTGTGCTATAATGTGAATTTCGGCTCATTCAGTGTGCTATAATGTGAATTTTGGCTCATTCAGTGTGCTACAATGTGTCTGCTTATTCAGTGTTCTACAATGTGAATTTCGGCTCATTCAGTGTGCTACAATGTGAATTTCGGCTCATTCAGTGTGCTATAATGTGAATGCGGCTCATTCAGTGTGCTATAATGTGAATTGCGGCTCATTCAGTGTGCTATAATGTGAATTTCGGCTCATTCAGTGTGCTATAAATAAGAATTTACTTACCGATAATTCTATTTCTCGTAGTCCGTAGTGGATGCTGGGAACTCCGTAAGGACCATGGGGAATAGCGGCTCTGCAGGAGACTGGGCACAAAAGTAAAAGCTTTATGACTAGCTGGTGTGCACTGGCTCCTCCCCCTATGACCCTCCTCCAAGCCTCAGTTAGGATACTGTGCCCGGACGAGCGTACATAATAAGGAAGGATTTTGAATCCCGGGTAAGACTCATACCAGCCACACCAATCACACCGTACAACTTGTGATCTGAACCCAGTTAACAGTATGATAACGAAGGAGCCTCTGAAAAGATGGCTCACAACAATAATAACCCGATTTTTGTAACAATAACTATATACAAGTATTGCAGACAATCCGCACTTGGGATGGGCGCCCAGCATCCACTACGGACTATGAGAAATAGAATTATCGGTAAGTAAATTCTTATTTTCTCTGACGTCCTAGTGGATGCTGGGAACTCCGTAAGGACCATGGGGATTATACCAAAGCTCCCAAACGGGCGGGAGAGTGCGGATGACTCTGCAGCACCGAATGAGAGAACTCCAGGTCCTGCTCAGCCAGGGTATCGAATTTGTAAAATTTAGCAAACGTGTTTGCCCATGACCAAGTAGCTGCTCGGCAAAGTTGTAAAGCCGAGACCCCTCGGGGCAGCCGCCCAAGATGAGCCCACTTTCCTTGTGGAATGGGCTTTTACAGATTTTGGCTGTGGCAGGCCTGCCACAGAATGTGCAAGCTGAATTGTACCACAAATCCAACGAGCAATAGTCTGCTTAGAAGCAGGAGCACCCAGCTTGTTGGGTGCATACAGAATAAACAGCGAGTCAGATTTCCTGACTCCAGCCGTCCTGGAAACATATATTTTCAGTGCCCTGACTACGTCCAGCAACTTGGAGTCCTCCAAGTCCCTAGTAGCCACAGGTACCACAATAGGCTGGTTCAGGTGAAACGCTGAAACCACCTTAGGGAGAAATTGAGGACGAGTCCTCAATTCTGCCCTGTCCGAATGAAAAATTAGGTAAGGGCTTTTATATGATAAAGCCGCCAATTCTGAAGCCAGGGCTAACAGCATTACCACCTTCCATGTGAGATATTTTAATTCCACAGTGGTGAGTGGTTCAAACCAATGTGATTTTAGGAAACCCAAAACAACATTGAGATCCCAGGGTGCCACTGGAGGCACAAAAGGAGGCTGTATATGCAGTACCCCATTGACAAACGTCTGAACTTCAGGCACTGAAGCCAGTTCTTTCTGGAAGAAGATCGACAGGGCCGAAATTTGAACCTTAATGGACCCTAATTTTAGGCCCATAGACAGTCCTGTTTGCAGGAAATGTAGGAAACGACCCAGTTGAAATTCCTCTGTAGGGGCCTTCTTGGCCTCACACCACGCAACATATTTTTGCCAAATGCGGTGATAATGTTTTGCGGTTACATCCTTCCTGGCTTTGATCAGGGTAGGGATGACTTCATCTGGAATGCCTTTTTCCTTCAGGATCCGGCGTTCAACCGCCATGCCGTCAAACGCAGCCGCGGTAAGTCTTGAAACAGACAAGGTCCCTGCTGGAGCAGGTCCTTTCTTAGAGGTAGAGGCCACGGGTCCTCCGTGAGCATCTCTTGAAGTTCCGGGTACCAAGTTCTTCTTGGCCAATCCGGAGCCACGAGTATAGTTCTTACTCCTCTCCTTCTTATGATTCTCAGTACTTTGGGTATGAGAGGCAGAGGAGGGAACACATGCACCGACTGGTACACCCACGGTGTTACCAGAGCATCCACCGCTATTACCTGAGGGTCCCTTGACCTGGCGCAATATCTGTCTAGTTTTTTGTTGAGACGGGACGCCATCATGTCCACCTTTGGTTTTTCCCAACGGTTTACAATCACGTGGAAGACTTCTGGGTGAAGTCCCCACTCCCCCGGGTGGAGGTCGTGTCTGCTGAGGAAGTCTGCTTCCCAGTTGTCCACTCCCGGAATGAACACTGCTGACAGTGCTATCACATGATTTTCCGCCCAGCGAAGAATCATTGCAGCTTCTGCCATTGCCCTCCTGCTTCTTGTGCCGCCATGTCTGTTTACGTGGGCGACTGCCGTGATGTTGTCCGATTGGATCAATACCGGCTGACCCTGAAGCAGAGGCCTTGCTTGACTTAGGGCATTGTAAATGGCCCTTAGTTCCAGGATATTTATGTGAAGAGACGTTTCCATGCTTGACCACAAGCCCTGGAAATTTCTTCCCTGTGTGACTGCTCCCCAGCCTCTCAGGCTGGCATCCGTGGTCACCAGCATCCAGTCCTGAATGCCGAATCTGCGGCCCTCTAGAAGATGAGCACTCTGCAACCACCACAGGAGAGACACCCTTGTCCTTGGAGATAGGGTTATTCGCTGATGCATCTGAAGATGCGATCCGGACCATTTGTCCAGCAGATCCCACTGAAAAGTTCTTGCATGGAATCTTCCTAATGGAATCGCTTCATAAGAAGCCACCATTTTTCCCAGGACTCTCGTGCACTGATGCACTGACACCTGGCCTGGTTTTAGGATGTTCCTGACTAGCTCGGATAACTCCCTGGCCTTCTCCTCCGGGAGAAACACCTTTTTCTGGACTGTGTCCAGAATCATCCCTAGGAACAGTAGACGTGTTGTTGGAATCAGCTGCGATTTTGGAATATTTAGAATCCACCCGTGCTGACGTAGCACTACTTGAGATAGTGCAACTCCGACCTCTAACTGTTCCCTGGACCTTGCCCTTATCAGGAGATCGTCCAAGTAAGGGATAATTAAGACGCCTTTTCTTCGAAGAAGAATCATCATTTCGGCCATTACCTTGGTAAAGACCCGGGGTGCCGTGGACAATCCAAACGGCAGCGTCTGAAACTGATAATGACAGTTTTGTACCACAAACCTGAGGTACCCTTGGTGAGAAGGGTAGATTGGTACATGGAGATAAGCATCTTTGATGTCCAGAGACACCATATAGTCCCCTTCTTCCAGGTTCGCTATCACTGCTCTGAGTGACTCCATCTTGAATTTGAACCTTTGTATGTAAGTGTTCAATGATTTCAGATTTAAAATTGGTCTCACCGAGCCGTCCGGCTTCAGTACCACAAATAGCGTCGAATAATACCCCTTTCCCTGTTGTAGGAGGGGTACCTTGATTATCACCTGCTGAGCATACAGCTTGTGAATAGCTTCCAATACCGCCGCCCTGTCGGAGGGAGACGTTGGTAGAGCAGACTTCAGGAACCGGCGAGGGGGAGATGTTTCGAACTCCAATTTGTACCCCTGTGATACTACCTGCAGGATCCAGGGGTCCACTTGCGAGTGAGCCCACTGCGCGTTGACATTTTTGAGACGGGCCCCCACCGTGCCAGAGTCCGCTTGTAAGGCCCCAGCGTCATGCTGAAGACTTGGCAGAAGCGGGGGAGGGCTTCTGCTCCTGGGAAGATGCTGGCTGGTGCAGTCTTTTTCCCCTTCCTCTGCCCCGGGGCAGAAATGAGTGGCCTTTTGCCCGCTTGCCCTTATGGGGACGAAAGGACTGAGTTTGAAAAGACGGTGTCTTTTTCTGCTGAGAGGTGACCTGGGGTAAAAAGGTGGATTTTCCAGCCGTTGCCGTGGCCACCAGGTCCGATAATCCGACCCCAAATAACTCCTCCCCTTTATACGGCAATACGTCCATATGCAGTTTGGAATCCGCATCACCTGACCACTGTCGCGTCCATAACCCTCTTCTGGCAGAAATGGACAGCGCACTTACTATTGATGCCAGGGTGCAAATATCCCTCTGTGCATCTCGCATATATAGTAATGCATCCTTTAAATGCTCTATAGTCAATAATATACTGTCCCTATCCAGGGTATCAATATTTTCAGTCAGGAAATCCGACCACGCCACTCCAGCGCTGCACATCCAGGCTGAGGCGATTGCTGGTCGCAGTATAACACCAGTATGTGTGTAAATACATTTTAGGATATTTTCCAGCTTTCTATCAGCTGGTTCCTTGAGGGCGGCCGTATCAGGAGACGGTAACGCCACTTGTTTTGATAAGCGTGTGAGCGCCTTATCTACCCTAGGGGGTGTTTCCCAAAGTGCCCTAACCTCTGGCGGGAAAGGGTATAATGCCAATAATTTATTAGAAATCAGCAGTTTTTTATCGGGGGAAACCCACGCCTTATCACACACCTCATTTAATTCATCTGATTCAGGAAAAACTATGGGTAGTTTTTTCACCCCCCACATAATACCCTTTTTTGTGGTACTTGTAGTGTCAGAAATGTTCAACGCCTCCTTCATTGCCGTGATCATGTAACGTGTGGCCCTACTGGACATTACGTTTGTCTCCTCACCGTCGACACTGGAGTCAGTATCCGTGTCTGGGTCTGTTTCGACCATCAGAGGTAACGGGCGTTTTAGAGCCCCTGACGGTGTTTGAGACGCCTGGACAGGCACTAACTGATTTGCCGGCTGTCTCATGTCGTCAACAGTTTTTTGCAAAGTGCTGACATTGTCACGTAATTCCTTAAACACCACCATCCAGTCAGGTGTCGACTCCCTAGGGGGTGACATCACTAAAACAGGCAATTGCTCCGCTTCCACATCATTTTCCTCCTCATACATGTCGACACAATCGTACCGACACCCAGCACACACACAGGGAATGCTCTGATAGAGGACAGGACCCCACGAGCCCTTTGGGGAGACAGAGGGAGAGTTTGCCAGCACACACCAGAGCGCTATATATGTATAGGGATAACCTTATATAAGTGTTTCTCCCTTTTATAGCTGCTGTATTTATATTATCTGCCAAATAGTGCCCCCCCTCTCTTGTTTTACCCTGTTTCTGTAGTGCAGGACTGCAGGGGAGAGTCAGGGAGCTGTCCTTCCAGCGGAGCTGTGAGGGAAAATGGCGCTTGTGTGCTGAGGAGATAGGCTCCGCCCCCTTCACGGCGGCCTTTTCTCCCGCTTTTTTTAGTAAAACTGGCAGGGGTTAAATGCATCCATATAGCCCAGGAGCTATATGTGATGCATTTGTTTAGCCATATAAGGTTTTATCAGTGTTTTATTGCGTCTCAGGGCGCTCCCCCCCAAGCGCCCTGCACCCTCAGTGACCGGAGTGTGAAGTGTGCTGAGAGCAATGGCGCACAGCTGCAGTGCTGTGCGCTACCTTATTTGAAGACAGGAACGTCTTCTGCCGCCGATTTTTCCGGACCTCTTCGCTCTTCTGGCTCTGTAAGGGGGCCGGCGGCGCGGCTCCGGGACCCATCCAGGCTGTACCTGTGATCGTCCCTCTGGAGCTAATGTCCAGTAGCCAAGAAGCCCAATCCACTCTGCACGCAGGTGAGTTCGCTTCTTCTCCCCTTAGTCCCACGATGCAGTGAGCCTGTTGCCAGCAGTACTCACTGAAAATAAAAAAACCTATTTAAACTTTTACTCTAAGCAGCTCAGGAGAGCCACCTAGCATGCACCCTTCTCGTTCGGGCACAAAAATCTAACTGAGGCTTGGAGGAGGGTCATAGGGGGAGGAGCCAGTGCACACCAGCTAGTCCTAAAGCTTTTACTTTTGTGCCCAGTCTCCTGCGGAGCCGCTATTCCCCATGGTCCTTACGGAGTTCCCAGCATCCACTAGGACGTCAGAGAAATGTGAATTGCGGCTCATTCAGTGTGCTATAATGTGAATTGCGGCTCATTCAGTGTGCTATAATGTGAATTTCAGCTCATTCAGTGTGCTACAATGTGAATTTCAGCTCATTTAGTGTGCTACAATGTGAATGTCGGCTCATTCAGTGTGCTATAATGTGAATGTCGGCTCATTCAGTGTGCTATAATGTGAATTTCAGCTCATTCAGTGTGCTATAATGTGAATTTCAGCTCATTCAGTGTGCTATAATGTGAATTTCAGCTCATTCAGTGTGGTACAATGTGAATTTCAGCTCGTACCGTGTGCTATAATGTGAAAGGGGCACCAGTACTAGATAGTATAAGGGGTTCTACTACATGAGACACGCCCCCTTTTAAGTGATCACGCCCCCTTTTCTGGAGCGCACGCACATGATTGAGTCCTTTGCTTTTGCTTTCCCCCACTTTAAAATTTCCACCTCGACCACTGATGCTACCCCTGTATATTATGACAACACAGGCCACTCCTACTGTATACTATAACAGCACAGGATGCTACCCCTGTATTTTCTGACAACACAGGCCGCTCCTCATGTATATTATGACAATACAGGCTGCTCCCCCTGTATACTATGACAACACAGGCCACTACCCCTGTATATTATGACAAAACGGGATGCTACCCCTGTATATTATGACAACACAGGCCGCTCCTCCTGTATACTATAACAGCACAGGATGCTACCCCCTGTATTTTATGACAACACAGGCTGATCCTCCTGTATTTTATGACAACACAGGCTGCTCCCCCGGTATAGTATGACAACACAGGCAGCTCCCCCTGTATACTATGACAACATAGGATGCTACCCCTGTATATTATGACAACACAGGCCGCTCCTCCCGTATACTATGACAGCACAGGATGCTACCGCTGTATTTTGTGACAACACAGGCTGCTCCACCTGTATACTATGACAACACAGGCAGCTCCCCCTGTATACTATAACAGCACAGGATGCTACCCCTGTATTTTATGACAAAACAGGCTGCTCCCCCTGTATACTATGACAACACAGGCAGCTCCCCCTGTATACTATAACAGCACAGGATGCTACCGCTGTATTTTATGACAACACAGGCCGCTCCTCCTGTATACTATGACAACACAGGCTGCTCCCCCTGTATACTATGACAACACAGGCTGCTCCCCTTATACTATGACAACACAGGCTGCTCACCCTGTATACTATGACAACACAGGATGCTACCCCTGTATATTATGGCAACACAGGATGCTACCCCTGTATATTACGACAACGTGGGCAGCTCCTCCTGTCGGGTTCACTACGATCTGCCGGCGGCCGGCCTCCTGGTGACCAGCATACCGGCGCCGGGAGGCCGGCCGCCAGCTTACCAACAGTGTGGTGAGCGCAAATGAGCCCCTTGCGGGCTCGCTGCACTCGCCACGCTACGGGCACGGTGGCACGCTACGCGCGCCACACTATTTTATTCTCCATCCAGGGCGGTCGTGGACCCCCACGAGGGAGAACAAGTGTCGGTATGCCGGCTGTCGGACTCCCGGCACCGGTATGCTGGTCGACGGGAGCCCAACCGCCGGCATACTGAAGACCACCCCTCCTGTCTATCATAACAACACAGGCCACTTCCCCTGTATACTTTGACAGCACAGGAAGCTACCACTGTATATTATGAAAACACAGACCGCTCCCCCTGCATACTATGACAGCACCGGATGCTCCTCCCTTATATTATGACAACACAGACCACTCCCCCTGTATACTATGACAGCACAGGAGGGTACCCCTGTAAATTATGACAACACAGGCCACTCCCCCTGTATACTATGACAGCACAGGATGCTACCCCTGTATATTATGAAAACACAGACCGATCCCCCTGCATACTATGACAGCACCGGATGCTCCTCCCTTATATTATGACAACACAGACCACTCCCCCTGTATACTATGACAGCACAGGAGGGTACCCCTGTAAATTATGACAACACAGGCCACTCCCCCTGTATACTATGACAGCACAGGATGCTACCCCTGTATATTATGACAACACATGCAACTCCTTCTGTATAGGAAGACACTACATGCCGCTTATATATAATAATAGTAACAAGACACCACAGGCACCTTCCCCTGTATAAAAGGGAAACACAGGTTGTACCCCCTGTAGAGTAGTACAACACATAGCGCTCCCCTATATAGTACAATGCCATTATATGTACAGAAAAGCGGTAACGGCGGGGTCTGCGCCACCTGTATTACGGTAACGGCGGGGTCTGCACCACCTGTACTACAGTAATGGCGGGGTCTGCGCCACCTGTATTACGGTAATGGTGGGGACTGCGCCACCTGTATTACGGTAATGGCGGCGTCTGCGCCACCTGTATTACGTAACGGCGGGGTCTGCGTTATCTGTATTACGGTAACGCAGGGTCTGCGTCACCTATATTACGGTAACGGCGGGGTCTGCGCCACCTGTATTACGATAATGGCGGGGTCTGCGCCACCTGTATTGCGGTAACAGCGGGGTCTGCACCACCTGTATTACGGTAACGGCGGGGTCTGCGCCACCTGTATTACGGTAAAGGCGGGGTCTTGTGCCACCTGTATTATGGTAACTACGCGGTCTGCGCCACCTGTATTACGGTAAAGGCGGGGTCTGCGCCACCTGTATTACGGTAACGGCGGGGTCTGCGCCACCTGTATTACGGTAACGGCGGGGTCTGCGCCACCTGTATTACGGTAAAGGCGGGGTCCGCGCCCCCTGTATTACGGTAACGGCGGGGTCTGCGCCACCTGTATTACGGTAACGCCGGGGTCTGCGCCACCTGTATTACGGTAATGGTGGGGTCTGCGTCACCTGTATTACGGTAGCGGCGGGGTCTGCACCACCTGTATTACAGTAATAGGACACTAGAGTGTCAGCCACCTGTACAGAGATAATGCAGCACCAGAGGCTGCTCCAGCTGCACTATAACAAGGCACCAGAGGCTGCTCCCCCTGTAGTACAGAACCTGACACCAGAGCTGCTCAGCCTATAGAATAATAATAATAATATCATTACCTGCTGCCAGACACAGCAATGGCTGCTCTCTGCTCCTGCTGCCTTGTGGGAATGATAGAAGGAAGGCGGAGCTCAGACCAGTGGAAAATGGCCGCCGCTCCTGACGTCACTACACTGCCAGGGAACCTATTGCTGCTGCCGGACTGGTCTACAAGAAAATGGCCGCCGGCCTCCTGCACCGATGACATGTATAGTAATAATCGTTACAGAGGGCGGGGCTGTAGGCGGGGTGTGGGAGTGGAGGGGCCAGTCACCAGGAAGCGGCCCGTGCCAATCATGCCCTACTTCCTGCTTTCCTCCTTACTTCCGGTCACACAGATCAGGTAATGGTTGGTTCTATGCCACCGGAGCTGCCTGTAGTGTCTTGTTATTATTATTATTATTATACAGGGGGAGCAGCCTGTGGTGTCCTCTTAATATTATTATACAGGGGGAGCACCCTGTGGTGTCCAGTTATTATTATTATTTTACAGGAGGAGTAGCCTGTGGTGTATTATTATTAATATTATTATTATACAGGAGGAGCATCCTGTGGTGTCCTGTTGTTATTATTTTTATTATTATTTTACAGAGCGAGCAGCCTGTGGTGTCCTATTATTATTATTATTATGCAGGAGGAGCAGCTTATGGTGTCCAGTTGTTGTTTTTGTTATTATTATTAATATTATTATTATAAGTATTATACAGTGGGAGCAGCCTGTGGTGTCCTCTTGTTATTAGTGTTATACAGAGGGAGCAGGTTTTTGTGTACCGTTATTATTATACAGGGACAGCATCTTGTGGTGTCCTGGTATTGTTATTATACATTGGGAGTGATGGTGATGTCCTACAATAGAGGATGAATGGTCTGAGGTGTCCAGCTTTTAAAGACATCTGTTATTATTTTTATACTGGGGTGCAGCCTTTAGTGTCGTTATTATTATTATTATTATTATTATTATTATTACTATTCGTTTTATTATATGTAATTGTGGAGATTGAAAATTTTGCTAAAATTTTAGGATATATTAAAGCAGAGACCATAATATCCCTGGCATGTGTAACAGATGATAATTGGAGCAGTATGAAGAAAATGTATATCACACTCCTGGGAGTGTCACTGTGACGTCATTTATATCTATAGTAATAATACAGGGACATGACTGGGGAGGTGAGGGAAACTGGGAGTGTCACAGTGACATCACTTACATCTATAGTAATAATACAGGGACATGACTGGGGAGGTGGGGGGATCTGGGAGCATCACAGTGATATCACTTATATCTATAGTTATAATACAGGGAGGTGAGGGGATCTGGCAGTATTTACAGGGATATTGATGTCTCCCCTATTTCACAGGGTTAAACAGTGGTAAAGAAGACATCCGATCGCATTGTGTTAGAGGGACTGAGCAGAACCCAGAGCCCCATCACTGTGCCTCCACCTCACTCACTGATACATGAGACACAATAACCAAAAGATCCTGGAACTCACCAACAAGACGATTCAGCTGACTGGAGAGGTGACTTTTGGGTATGGGACATTATACAGTAACACCAGGGGATGTGTCTGGGTGTTGACTGGGGAGGTGACTGCTGGGAATAGGACATTATACAGTAACACCAGGGGACATGTCAGGGTGATGACTGGAGAGGTGACTGCTGGGAATGGGACATTATACAGTAACACCAGGGGATGTGTCTGGGTGATGACTGGAGAGGTGACTGCTGGGAATGGGACATTATACAGTAACACCAGGGGACGTGTCTGGGTGATGACTGGAGAGGTGACTGCTGGGAATGGGACATTATACAGTAACACCAGGGGATGTGTCTGGGTGTTGACTGGGGAGGTGACTGCTGGGAATAGGACATTATACAGTAACACCAGGGGACATGTCAGGGTGATGACTGGAGAGGTGACTGCTGGGAATGGGACATTATACAGTAACACCAGGGGATGTGTCTGGGTGATGACTGGAGAGGTGACTGCTGGGAATGGGATATTATACAGTAACACCGGGGGACGTGTCTGGGTGATGACTGGAGAGGTGACTGCTGGGAATGGGACATTATACAGTAACACCAGGGGACGTGTCTGGGTGATAACTGGAGAGATGACTGCTGGGAATGGGACATTATACAGTAACACCAGGGGACGTGTCTGGGTGATGACTGGAGAGGTGACTGCTGGGAATGGGACATTATACAGTAACACCAGTGGATGTGTCTGGGTGATGACTGGAGAGGTGACTGCTGGGAATGGGGTATTATACAGTAACACCAGGGGATGTGTCTGGGTGATGACTGGAGAGGTGACTGCTGGGAATGGGGCATTATACAGTAACACCATGGGATGTGTCTGGGTGATAACTGGAGAGATGACTGCTGGGAATGGGACATTATACAGTAACACCAGGGGACGTGTCTGGGTGATGACTGGAGAGGTGACTGCTGGGAATGGGACATTATACAGTAACACCAGTGGATGTGTCTGGGTGATGACTGGAGAGGTGACTGCTGGGAATGGGGTATTATACAGTAACACCAGGGGATGTCTGGGTGATGACTGGAGAGGTGACTGCTGGGAATGGGGCATTATACAGTAACACCAGGGGATGTGTCTGGGTGATGACTGTATCACTGTGTGTGTCAGGTTCATATAAGGTGTCAGGATGTCACTGTGACTGCTGGGAATGGGGCATTATACATTAACACCAGGGGATGTGACTGGGTGATGACTGTATCACTGTGTGTGTCAGGTTCCTATAAGGTGTCAGGATGTCACTGTCTATGTCTCCATGCAGGAGGGGGAGTATATAGAGGAACACAGGGGTCTGTACAAGGACGTGATGATGGAGAATCACCGGCCCCTCACATCACTGGGTAAGAGGAGACTGTCATGTATTGTACAGGGGAGAGCAGGTATGGGGGTCCCCTATATACACACATCATCTGATAATCACATATATATATATATATATATATATATATATACTGTACTCAGTCACTGTGTGTCTCCTACAGATGGGCCCAGTAACAGAGATACCCCAGAGAGATGTCCCCGTCCTCTGTATTCCCAGGATTGTACAGAGGAGAATCACAGGACCGCACAGGAGGATCAGGTAGGTGGGATTTAGGGTCTCGCCCATATACCAAAGTTACTGTCCCTCTGATCTGTAAAGACGCTGTGTGTGTATTTTGCACTGATGTTATACTTTCTCCTGCAGGGTCCACAGGTTATCCACAGTATAACTTTGGGACATGAGGTAGCGACAGCGGATTGGCACCAACGATCAAAGCTTTTGGCCTTCCAGAATGCAATGGGCCTATATCCTATTCTATCGCCTACATCAGGCAAATCAGTTTTTTGTTTGGTGCGGCAGGAGCCAGACCATGGTCAGAGGGCTTCTGTTTTTTTATTTTAGAGTCTTACTCTTTTTTGAGTGATTCGTACCTTAGAAAGAGTCGCTCCAACAATTCCTGCCGGGTCGCAAAAACACTTACGCATGAGTACATTGCTGTTTCGGAGGGCGTCTGTGTAGGATGTACTAGCAAGTCCAGCAGACATTACCAGGCTGTGCCCGGAGCACAGGGAATAGGTAAGGCATCGGTTCTGTTAAGCGGGGAAACGCGAGACACAGCCGCACTGTTTTGGGAGGAGACTATCAAACAGTCTCTGACGCGGCTGCCACCCTGGGTGCACCAGCGCTAGGCCTCAGGTATTATAGGCTCCAGGAGTAGTATGAGGCCGGGATCCCTGGGGTTGATGTCAGCATTGGGGAGTAAGATGCTCTCCCGGTTCATGACCAGTTTCCTCCGAGTTTCCCAC
This sequence comes from Pseudophryne corroboree, assembly GCF_028390025.1. Lineage (NCBI taxonomy): Eukaryota > Metazoa > Chordata > Amphibia > Anura > Myobatrachidae > Pseudophryne > Pseudophryne corroboree. The sequence goes on from NW_026967517.1 coordinate 1,050,753, forward strand.
CATGAATTGATTTCCTGCTTCCGTCTGAGACGCTGTGTATCTAAAGGACCCAGTCGCAGCTTAGGCGGCTGTGTGACTTGTGCGTCGGTGTTCATTTGGGCGTCTGTTCACTGTAGGTCACTAATAGCGTCTAGATCCACTCAGCGTTCACTAACGTATTGATCGATCCTGGAAGCGGGGTGACGTCTCCCTGTATCCCACTCTCCTGAGCCAGGTGATACAGCACTGAGTCTCTGTCTACCTTTAAGTATGAATATTTGAATACTGTAAGTGCTTGATGCATATGAGTCTGTAAAGTATTACTGCTGTTTCTTTCGCTGTTCTAGAATACGTTTAAAGTCCTATATAAGGTAATGCAGTAATGTTTCTCATATATACCTGAAATGTGTCTGTAGTTGAATATGTGCTCATATTGCTTACTATACCAATGTATAACCTGTGACTGATTGCTTGTATGATTGCTGACTTTACTATAATTCTGTCAGTTTTTTGTGTATTTCAATCCTCAATGCTGGTGCAAAGCAGGGAGGGATCGGATTGTATGTCACTTTAATAAGTTTTAAAGTGATTTCAGTCACAAATTGTGTACAGATGTGTGATTTGTTTATCATGTCTAAAAGAGGCAAGTGTGAGGAGAATACACTCTCCACAGTTGCACCAACACTAATTTCATGTTTGTCTTGTAACCTCTCAGGATTTGGTTCAAAATGGATTATGTGCAAATTGTTTTAGCTCTCACCAAAGCTTCTTAAATAATCCGAGGCAGGCACAGGTTGAAATGGAGCCCCCATGTGCTACGTTTGCACAGTCATTATCCAGTATAGCTGAGTGGATAATGCCATCTCCCATACCAGGGTTAGGTTATACTATTAACCCTTACATGCAACATTCCACCTGGGGTTTATCATATCAGTACAGGTATCTGCAGCCATTTCACAAAAACAGGCTGAAAGGCTGATGGAAAGTAAATCAGATAGACATGAAACAACATCTTCACAGTCTACACATGTTTCAGATGGGGATACTTCGGAGGATGAGAACTCATCGCACTCTGGGTCTGCATACAGAGATGAGGATAAAGGTCTCAGCTCAGTGGACAAACCTGAGCTAATTAGTGCTATGAAGGCCTTTCTATCCTTAGAAGAAGCAGCAGAGCCTTTGTTAAAATTCAAGGCACCTGTGTTTAAACGTCCCAAAACAGGACTGAATTTCCTGGGTCAGAGCAGCTGACGGAAATTATGCAAGAGGCTTGGGTAACACCCAGTAAGAAGTTTAGAATTCCAAAGAAAAGGAATTCCCATTATCCTCTTCCAGGTGGGGACTGTTTATAAAGAGAGGTGGCTCTCAAAGTTGATACACGTTGTTCAACTGGTGTGAAAATCTACATTACCTCTGCCTTCAACATCATTAAATGATGTCATGGATAGGAAAATAGATGGGTTTTTTTAAAACCATTTTCTTCCTGTCTGAGGCAGTCATAAGACCAGCCATGGCTTCAGCCTGGATGGCAAAAGCAGTGGTGGCCTGGGCTGATGCATTGGAGGATGATCTTTCATTGGCATCTAGAGAGCAAAAATCCCATATTGCACATATTAAACAGACGGCTATGTTTATGGAAGAAGCAGCCTTGGACATGGGTACTATTGTCTCTCGAGCATCAGCCTCAGCAGTAGCAGCTCGCTGAGCAGTCTGGCTACGTACATGGGAAGCTGACTCAGAGTCCAAGGAGGTTCTAGAGTTTTTGCCTTTTACTAGAGATATTCTTTTTGGTAAAGAATTAAACATTATTTTGTAGTCAGAGGCAGACTCCAAGAAAGTGAAGTTTCCTTCCACACACAAATCCAAACCTAGGTTTCCAGCTTTTCTGCCCTTTTGGACTCAAGGAAAAGGAAAGGGTTATGCTAAACAGTCCCAATCTGACAAGTCTGGGAAGACTAAAAAGCATTGGGCTACCAGAGTCAGAAGATAAGCCATCAGCCTGATGGTGTGGTCCTCCACCTGGAGGACCCCAGGGTGGGAGGCAGACTTCTTCATTTTGCACATGTCTGGCAGCAGTCCACCATAGATGCCTGGGTGCAAGAAGCGGTATCTCACGGTTATGCGTTTGCTTTCAAGAAACACCCTCCTCAAAGGTTTTTTTTGTACCAGCCCATCTTCATTGGAAACGAAGACCAGGGCTATTTCAGGAGTTGCTTCAGTCAGGAGTGATAATTCCAGTTCCCCTGCACAATGAGGACAAGGGGGTAAATTTACTAAGATGGGAGTTCTATTTAAGATGGGATGTTGCCCATAGCAATCAATCAGATTCTACTTCTCATTTATCTAGCACCTTCTAGAAGATAATACCTGTAATCTGATTGGTTGCTATGGGCAACATCCCATCTTAAATAGAACTCCCATCTTAGTAAATTTGCCCCAAGGTTTTTATTTCAACCTGTTTCTAGTTCAGAAACAGAAAATTGAGATCGACCATACTCATTCTCAAGATGCTGAACAAGTACATTTGAGTGCTTCGGTTTCATATGGAAACTTTACGTTCCATTATTTTGGCCATGGAGCTGGAGGATTTGATGGTATCTCTAGATATCCAGGATGATTACCTGCATGTTCCTATAGCACTGTCCTATCAGTGCTATCTCAGGTTTGCTATCCTCCAGCAATATTTTCAGTTTCAGGCCCTACCATTTGGACTGGACACAGCTCCTAGAGTATTCAGCAAAATTATGGTGGTAATGGCGGCTTATCTCCGTCGGCAAGGGATAAGGAGTTTTCCATACCTCTACAACCTATTAATCCTGGCACAATCTGAGGAATTGCTTCAGTGTCATCTGCAACAGACAATAGCTTGTTTACAGAGACACGGTTGGCTCATAAATTGGGCAAAGTCGTCCCTGGTTCCGTCACAGCGGATTACTCACTTGGGCGCTTGATCTGACACTGATGAAGCCGCTGAAAACGGACCCTGAGGCGGAAAAACGCGTTTGAGAGGGATAAAGACAAAGTACCGTGAGTTAAAGAGTAAGCCTCTCACCCCTTGCAATACCAGGTGGAGAGCTCACAACTTACATTTACCGGCCGATGAGCTGTCATCACTCATACCCCAGTGCACAGGGTTAAGAGTGCTATGAAGCTTTGGTGACCCTTTGATTCATATGCTGCTAGCTTGTGCAGCCAGAAAGGATAACATCTATTTTGAGTGCGTTGGCTATATGTGCTCTAATCCTGGATCAATGCAAAAAAAGGGCTAAGCTAATCTACTAACTCTGCTTCTGTCACTGGAAATTGGCTGTCTATCTTTACAAATCTTATAGCACATTATTTTAAAAGTGTGCTCCTTCCATCTGGGCTGGGAGAATTGTGCCAGATATGGATGATTGAAAGGCTGCTCGGATAAGGAAATATATGTTCGCTCATTGGGGTATAGTAAATCATTGTGCTAATTACCGGGACTGTTAGCATAGCACTTACCATTATAAAGTCCAGAGCTATTTATAATCTTGTCATCAATTTGCTAGGGCAATTTTTAAGAAGAATTATATTTTATGATTATATTTTTATTTGATTAATCATTAATGTGATACTGGCCGGTATCTTTTTGTTTGTATTTATTATATTTATTTCTTTTTTGTCATCTTTGTGTATGTACATTATAAAAAGATAAATTTAAATCTCATAACCAAAGTGGGTAGCGCTGTCTCATTCTTTGTCTGTATATTCTTTCTTGGAGGGTTTTTCGGATCATCCCTCAGAGTTCAGCTGCTTTCACTGGGTTTAGTGATTAGCGCCAGGTGCAAATACATTTTTTTGACTTGGGGGCTGTGTTGGATTCGGGTCTTCAGAGAATAATTTTACCTCTGAATAAAATGTACAAAATTCAGTAAAGGATTCAGGAGCTACTACACAGTCAAAGGGTATCCACTCACGCAGCAGTGTGTGTGATGAGTTTGATGGTGTTGACATTCGACATGGTGAAATATGCTCAGTTCCATTCGATGCCTCTACAATGTCTGATCCTTTCCAAATGGAATGGTTTTCATCAGACAATAAAAACTCTGACTATAGTCCTTCCTCTGGAATTAAGGAGATCATTAGCCTGGTGGCTGCAGACAACCCATCTGGACAAAGGGAGACCCTTTTGAATATCATATTGGGAAATTCTGACAACAGATGCCTGTCTTCAGGGTTGGGGAGCAGTGTCAGGAAGAAGTTGCTTCCAAGGGCAGTGGACCAAGAAAGACAGTTGCCTGACAATAAATATATTGGAACTTCGGGCCATTTATATAGCACTCATTCAGGCAAAGGACATTCTTCAAGGGAAACCAGTTGAAATTCGCTCGGACAATGCAACAATAGTAGCGTACCTCAATCATCAAGGAGGAAGTCGTAGCCAAAAAGCAGTGAAGGATGTAAGCCACACGTTAAGGTGGCCAGAACTTCATCATCCAGCCTTGTCTGCAGTGTTTTTTCCGGGAGTCCTAAATTGGGAAGCAGATTTTCTCAGTCGACACGCCATTCATGCAAATGAATGGGCCTTACACCCCGAGGTGTTCCAGATTCTGGTAGACAAGTGGATGTTACCGGAGATAGATCTCATGGCATCCCGTCAGAAGAATAAAGTTCATGCGTACTGGTCAAGAACAAAGGATCCCAGGACGACCTTTGTGGATGTCAGTGAGATGGGAATTTTGTCTGGCCTATGTGTTTTCACCAATCGCCCTGTTACCTAGGGTGATGCGAGATGAAAAACAGGGAAAGGGCACCGTGATACTAATAGCTCCGGCTTGGCACAGAAGACATTGGTACACAGATCTGCAAAGGATGTCGATGGATGCTCCATTTCTACTCCCTCAACATCCAGATCTGCTGTCTCAGGGTCTTTTTTTTCACAAACATGTGGATCGGCTGTCTTTGACGGCGTGGCTCTTGAGACTTCCATTATGAAAGCAAGAGGATTCTCACAACAGGTAATTCAAACAATGCTTAGAGCAAGGAAACCTTCCTCAGCTCGCATTTATCACCGAATATGGCAAGCCTATATTCAGTGGTGCAGTGACCGGAAATTTGACCCTTGGTCTTTCAGAGTCCTAACATTCCTTCAGGCAGGAATGGACAAAGGACCACATGTGGCTTCCTTGAAAGTTCAGGAGTCAGCATTGTCTGTATGGTTCCAAAAGAAAATTGCTAACCTGCAGGATGTTTGCACTTTCTTCCAGGAAACGCTTCACATCCAACCTCCCTGCAGTGCCTTGAGATATAAGTTTAGTCCTAAAGGCACTTCAAGTTGCTTCATTTGAAACACTAAAGCAGGTGGATCTTAAATGGTTGACAGCTAAAGCTCTCTTTCTACTGGTTGTTGCTTCAGCTAGAAGAGTGTCCGATACGGGCATTATTATGTCGTCCTCCATTTCTGATTTTTCATCCAGATAAGCGGTTCTTAGAACCAAATCTTGTTATCTTGCTATAGTGGTGTCTAAATTCCATCTTAACAAAGAAATTATTTTCCCAGCCTTCCAAGGGACGGACTTTTCTGCGGAAGATGCATCATTGGACATAGTTCGTGCCTTAAGGATCTACGTGGATCATATCAGTGCCATCAGAAAGACAGACACTCTCTTTGTTCTCTACAGATTTTACAAGAGAGGATGGCCTGCTGACAAGCAGACACTGGCGAGGTTGCTTCGGATGACTATTTCAGAAGCATATTCTCAAGCTGAACTCCCTATTCTGGCTAATATCTCTGCTCACTCTACTCGTAAGGTAGGTCCGTCATGGGCAACACAACGTGGTGCTTCACCTAAACAGATATGTAAGGCAGCCACATGGTCTTCCATTAACACATTCATTAGACATTATGCCTTTAATACCGCAGAACGCTGAATTCAGGCAAAAGATTCTCTTGTCCAATCAGGAGCGTCCCACCCACTAAATTTGCTTTGGGACATCCCAATGTTATCCTGTGGATAACCCGTGGACCCTGCAGGAGAAATTATAGTTATGGTAGACTTACCGTTGATAACTCTTTCTCCTTAGTCCACAGTATCCACAGGGATCCCACCCTGACGCACCTGATTTGAGGATCCTTTCACCTACTAACATCTTCCATCTTGTACGGAAGGGTGTGCATGTGTGTTCTTCTCGCCTGATTAGGGCTCTTTATGATGCTTCTGCCTTGAGCTTTGGAAAACAACTGAATTACTTGAGCCATGAGGGGGGGATTTAGGGGACTGGCCTGTTGCATTCTGGGAGGCCGAAAGCTTTTGATCGTTGGTGCCAATCCGCTGACGCTACCTCATATCCAAATGTATATCCTGTGGATACTGTGGACTTAGGAGAAATAGAGTTATCAACGGTAAGTCTACCATAACTATTTTTCACCTCAGTTTAAACTGACTGCATGCAAATATCATTATAGTGGTTTTTTTTTTGTGTTTTAGGTAGAACGTCTGTCTGATATTAAAACAGAAGACATAGAAGGAGAAGAAGAGACGTATGTGACTGATATAAAGGCAGAAGATATAGAGGGAGAAGAAGAGACTTATGTGACTGATATAAAGGCAGAAGATATAGAGGGAGAAGAAGAGACGTATGTGACTGATATAAAGGTAGAAGATATAGAGGAAGAAGAAGGGACGTATGTGACTGATATAAAGGCAGAAGATATAGAGGAAGAAGAAGAGACGTATGTGACTGATATAAAGGCAGAAGATATAGAGGGAGAAGAAGAGACGTATGTGACTGATATAAAGACAGAAGATACAGAGGGAGAAGAAGAGACGTATGTGACTGATATAAAGGCAGAAGATATAGAGGAAGAAGAAGAGACGTATGTGACTGATATAAAGGCAGAAGATATAGAGGAAGAAGAAGAGACGTATGTGACTGATATAAAGGCAGAAGATATAGAGGGAGAAGAAGAGACGTATGTGACTGATATAGAGACAAAAGATACAGAGGGAGAAGAAGAGACGTATGTGACTGATATAAAGGCAGAAGATATAGGGGGAGAAGAGACGTATGTGACTGATATAAAGGCAGAAGATCTAGAGGGAGAAGAAGAGACGTATGTGACTGATATAAAGGCTGAAGATCTAGAGGGAGAAGAAGAGACGTATGTGACTGATATAAAGGCTGAAGATCTAGAGGGAGAAGAAGAGACGTATCTGAAGGGTGATCAGCAGTGTAAGGAGGAGGAAATCCCTACAGATATCAGCACAGGTGAGTAATAAACACTTATTACAGAAAAGAATCACATATTCTCCTTTATCAGTCACTACAGCAATCTCTTATCCTACACTCTCCTCTGTCAGTACAAACTAATGAGGGAAATGTATCTGCCCTATTATACTCCTGCTCTCCCCTCACATCATGTCACTGTGTGTTACCAGCCCAGAGATCTGACCAGTCTCCTCCCCACACTCTCTGGTGTATCTCATACATCAGGAGCCATCAGCCCCTATTATACTCCTGCTCTCCCCTCACATCATGTCAATGTGTGTCACCAGCCCAGAGATCTGACCAGTCTCCTCCTCACACTCTCTGGTGTATCTCATACATCAGGAGCCATCAGCCCCTATTATACTCCTGCTCTCCCCTCACATCATGTCACTGTGTGTCACCAGCCCAGAGATCTGACCAGTCTCCTCCTCACACTCTCTGGTGTATCTCATACATCAGGAGCCATCAGCCCCTATTATACTGCTGCTCTTCCCTCACATCATGTCACTGTGTTACCAGCCCAGAGATCTGACCAGTCTCCTCTCCACACTCTCTGGTGTATCTCATACATCAGAGCCATCAGTCCCTATTATAGTCCTGCTCTCCTTCTCGCATCATGTCACTGTGTGTTACCAGCCCAGAGATCTGACCAGTCTCCTCCCCACACTCTCTGGTGTATCTCATACATCAGGAGCCATCAGCCCCTATTATACTCCTGCTCTCCCCTCACATCATGTCACTGTGTGTTACCAGCCCAGAGATCTGACCAGTCTTCTCCCCACTCTCTCTGGTGTATCTCATATATCAGGAGCCATCAGACCCTATTATACTCCTGCTCTCCCCCTCACATCATGTCACTGTGTGTTACCAGCCCAGAGATCTGACCAGTCTCCTCCCCACACTCTCTGGTGTATCTCATACATCAGGAGCCATCAGACCCTATTATAGTCCTGCTCTCCTCCTCACATCATGTCACTGTGTGTTACCAGCCCAGAGATCTGACCAGTCTCCTCCCCACACTCTCTGGTGTATCTCATACATCAGCAGCCATGAGCCCCTATTATACTCCTGCTCTCCCCCTCACATCATGTCACTGTGTGTTACCAGCCCAGAGATCTGACCAGTCTCCTCCCCGCACTCTCTGGTGTATCTCATACATCAGGAGACATCAGCCCCTATTATACTCCTGCTCTCCTCCTCACATCATGTCACTGTGTGCTACCAGCCCAGAGATCTGACCAGTCTCCTCCCCGCACTCTCTGGTGTATCTCATACATCAGGAGCCATCAGCCCCTATTATACTCCTGCTCTCCCCCTCACATCATGTCACTGTGTGTTACCAGCCCAGAGATCTGACCAGTCTCCTCCCCACACTCTCTGGTGTATCTCATACATCAGCAGCCATGAGCCCCTATTATACTCCTGCTCTCCCCCTCACATCATGTCACTGTGTGTTACCAGCCCAGTGATCTGACCAGTCTCCTCCCCGCACTCTCTGGTGTATCTCATACATCAGGAGACATCAGCCCCTATTATACTCCTGCTCTCCTCCTCACATCATGTCACTGTGTGCTACCAGCCCAGAGATCTGACCAGTCTCCTCCCCACACTCTCTGGTGTATCTCATACATCAGGAGCCATCAGCCCCTATTATACTCCTGCTCTCCCCCTCACATCATGTCACTGTGTGTTACCAGCCCAGAGATCTGACCAGTCTCCTCCCCACACTCTCTGGTGTATCTCATACATCAGCAGCCATGAGCCCCTATTATACTCCTGCTCTCCCCCTCACATCATGTCACTGTGTGTTACCAGCCCAGTGATCTGACCAGTCTCCTCCCCACACTCTCTGGTGTATCTCATACATCAGGAGCCATCAGCCCCTATTATACTCCTGCTCTCCCCTCACATCATGTCAATGTGTGTCACCAGCCCAGAGATCTGACCAGTCTCCTCCTCACACTCTCTGGTGTATCTCATACATCAGGAGCCATCAGCCCCTATTATACTCCTGCTCTCCCCTCACATCATGTCACTGTGTGTCACCAGCCCAGAGATCTGACCAGTCTCCTCCTCACACTCTCTGGTGTATCTCATACATCAGGAGCCATCAGCCCCTATTATACTGCTGCTCTTCCCTCACATCATGTCACTGTGTTACCAGCCCAGAGATCTGACCAGTCTCCTCTCCACACTCTCTGGTGTATCTCATACATCAGAGCCATCAGTCCCTATTATAGTCCTGCTCTCCTCCTCGCATCATGTCACTGTGTGTTACCAGCCCAGAGATCTGACCAGTCTCCTCCCCACACTCTCTGGTGTATCTCATACATCAGGAGCCATCAGCCCCTATTATACTCCTGCTCTCCCCTCACATCATGTCACTGTGTGTTACCAGCCCAGAGATCTGACCAGTCTTCTCCCCACTCTCTCTGGTGTATCTCATATATCAGGAGCCATCAGACCCTATTATACTCCTGCTCTCCCCCTCACATCATGTCACTGTGTGTTACCAGCCCAGAGATCTGACCAGTCTCCTCCCCGCACTCTCTGGTGTATCTCATACATCAGGAGACATCAGCCCCTATTATACTCCTGCTCTCCTCCTCACATCATGTCACTGTGTGCTACCAGCCCAGAGATCTGACCAGTCTCCTCCCCACACTCTCTGGTGTATCTCATACATCAGGAGCCATCAGCCCCTATTATACTCCTGCTCTCCCCTCACATCATGTCACTGTGTGTTACCAGCCCAGAGATCTGACCAGTCTTCTCCCCACTCTCTCTGGTGTATCTCATATATCAGGAGCCATCAGACCCTATTATACTCCTGCTCTCCCCCTCACATCATGTCACTGTGTGTTACCAGCCCAGAGATCTGACCAGTCTCCTCCCCACACTCTCTGGTGTATCTCATACATCAGGAGCCATCAGCCCATACTATACTCCTGCTCTCCTCACATCATGTCACTGTGTGTCACCAGCAGGCATACTATTTGCTAGCAGTACCTCTGCCTATGGTATTACATACAAGGTATTTCCTGAGAGTATCACTATTAGCTCACGCCGGTCTATATATATATATAAACCACTCCTTTTCTCCAGGGTCCACAGTAGTATCCACTGGATATACATTGGGATATGAGGTAACGTCAGCATATTGGCACCAATGATCAAAAGCTTTCTCTTACGTCCTAGAGGATGCTGGGGACTCCGTAAGGACCATGGGGTATTTACGGGCTCCGCAGGTGACATGGGCACCATAAAGAACTTTTAGTATGGGTGTGCACTGGCTCCTCCCTCTATGCCCCTCCTCCAGACCTCAGTTAGATCCTGTGCACAGAGGAGAATGGGTGCACTACAGGGAGCTCTACTGAGTTTCTCTGATAAAATAATTTTATTAGGTTTTTTTATTTTCAGGGAGCACTGCTGGCAACAGGCTCCCTGCATCGTGGAACTGAGGGGAGAGAAGCAGACCTACTTAACTGACAGGCTCTGCTTCTTAGGCTACTGGACACCATTAGCTCCAGAGGGATCGGAACGCAGGTCTCCCCCCGCAGTTCGTACCAGAGCCGCACCGTCCTCCTCCTCGCAGAGCCGGAAGAGTATAAGAAAAAAGACTTCAAAGGCGGCAGAAGACTTCAGACCTTCCCATTGCTCCCACACATTAAACACTGACAGGCACTGATGGGTGCAGGGCATAGAGGGGGCGCCGTGAACAGCAATATAAACCTCTGCCATTTTTTTATATATGGGCTGCGGAGGCAGTAGATATATACATTCCCCGCCATTATTTGTACATTTGAGTGGGACCGGAGCCTGCCGCTGAGGGTGCGGAGCTTGGACTCACAGCACTAACCAGCGCCATTTTCTCCACAGAGCACTGCAGAGAAGCTGGCTCCCCGGACTCTCCCCTGCAGAACTGTGACACAGGGCTGAAAGAGAGAGAAGGGGGAGGGGGGCACATGTAGGCGCAGTGAGTGTATATCACATTTAATATATATATAAAAGCGCTTTATCTGGGAATTGGTTCCAGTGTCAGTTGGCGCTGGGTGTGTTCTGGCATACTCTCTCTCTGTCTCTCCAAAGGGCCTTGTTGGGGAACTGTCCCCTTATAGATATATCCCTGTGGGGGTGTCGGTACGCGTGTGTCGGCATGTCTGAAGCGGAAGGCTCATCCAAGGAGGAGCAGATGATTATGGTGTGTCCGTCGGCAATGCCGACTCATGATTGGTATGATATGTGGAATATTTTAAATGCAAACGTGACCTTATTACATAAGAGAATGGACAAAGCTGAGTCCAGGGAAACAGCAGGGAGTCAATCCACGGATTTGACTGGATCACAGAGCCCGTCGGGGTCTCAAAAGCGTCCCCTATCCCAAATAGCAGACACTGATACCGACACGGATTCTGACTCCAATGTCGACTATGATGAGGCAAGGTTACACCCAAAGGTGGCCAAAAGTATTCATTAAATGATTATTGCAATAAAAGATGTTTTGCATATCACAGATGACCCCTCTGTCCCTGACACGAGGTAGCGCATGTATAAGGAAAAGAAACCTGAGGTAACCTTTCCCCAATCTCATGAACTGAACTAATTATTTGAAAAAGCTTGGGAAACTCCAGACAAAAAACTGCCCATTCCCTTGGCGTATCCTTATGGCGTATCCTTTCTCTGCAAAGGACAGGGTACGGTGGGAATCCTCGCCCAGGGTGGACAAGGTTTTAACACCTCTGTCCAAGAAGGTGGCGCTACCGTCTCCAGACACCGCAACCCTCAAGGATCCTGCGGATCGTAGACAGGAGACTACCTTAAAATCTATTAATACACATATGGGTGCTTTGCTCAGGTCGGCAATAGCAACGGCATGGGTTTGTAGCGCAGTGGCAGCGTGGACAGATACCTTATTAGCTGACATTGATACCCTGGACAAGGATAAAATTTTACTGACTTTAGGTCACATTAAAGACGCAGTCTTATATATGAGAGACGCTCAAAGAGACGTGGTGTGCTTGGTTCCAGAGCCAACTCCATGGCAGTTTCGGCGAGACGAGCTCTGTGGACCCGCCAATGGTCGAGTGATGCCGACTCAAAGAAGGATATGGAGGTTTTACCTTACAATGGTGAAGTTTTGTTTGGGGATGGTCTCGCGGACCTGGTTTTCCACAGCTACCGCGGGTAAATCCAAATTTTTTCCTTTTGTTCCCCCACAGCAAAAGAAAACTCCACAATATCAGATGCAGTCCTTTCGGTGGCATAAGTCCAGAAGAGGTCGGGGCTCCTCTTTCCTCGCCAGAGGTAAGGGCAGAAGTAAGAGAACACCTGCTTTGGCTAGTTTCCAGGAGCAGAAGTCCTCCCCGGCTTCTGCTAAATCCACCGCATAACGCTGGGGTTCCAGTGAGGGAGTCCGCGCCGGTGGGGGCACGTCTTCGACTCTTCAGCCTGGTCTGGGTTCTATCAGACGTGGATCCTTGGACGTTGGAAATTGTATCCCAAGGTTACAAACTGGAGTTCGAAGAGGTGCCCCCACGCCAATTTTTCAAGTCGGCCTTGCCAGCCTCTTCCTCGGAGAGGGAAGTAGTATTAGATGCAATTCAAAAGCTGTGTCAACAGCAAGTGATTGTCAAGGTTCCCCTGGTCCAACAGGGGAAAGGGTACTATTCAACCCTGTTCGTGGTCCCGAAGCCGGATGATTCGGTCAGACCCATTTTAAATCTAAAATCCCTAAACCTGTACTGGAAAAAGTTCAAATTGAAGATGGAATCACTCCGGGCTGTGATATCCAGTCTGGAAGGAGGGGATTTTATGGATGCCTACCTTCATGTCCACATATTTCTTCCTCATCAGGAGTACCTGAGGTTCGCGGTACAGGACTGTCATTACCAGTTTCAGACGTTGCCGTTTGGGCTTTCCACGGCCCCGATAATTTTCACCAAAATGATGGCGGAAATGATGGTGCTCCTGCGCAGGCAGGGAGTCACAATTATCCCGTACTTGGACGATCTCCTGATAAAGGCGAGATTGAGAGATCAATTGCTGAAAAGCGTGTCGCTCTCCCTGAGAGTGTTACAACAACACGGTTGGATTCTCAATCTGCCAAAGTTGCAGTTGATTCCAACGACTCGACTATCATTCCTAGGCATGATTCTGGACACGGAACAGAAGAGGGTTTTTCTACCAATGGATAAAGCCCAGGATCTCCAGAACATGGTCAGGGACCTGCTAAAACCAAAAAGAGTGTCTGTTCATCAATGCACTCGAGTTCTGGGAAAAATGGTGGCAGCCTACGAGACCATCCCCTTCGGCAGGTTCCATGCGAGGACTTTTCAGTGGGACCTTCTGGACAAGTGGTCAGGGTCCCATCTGCAACTACATCAAAGGATAAGCCTGTCCCCCAGGGCCAGGATGTCTCTCCTGTGGTGGCTGCAGAGTGCTCACCTTCTAGAGGGTCGCAGGTTCGGCATTCAAGACTGGGTTCTTGTGACCACGGATGCGAGCCTCCGAGGATGGGGTGCAGTCACAAAAGGAAGACATTTTCAAGGTCTATGGTCAAGCCAGGAGGCTTGTCTACACATCAACATGCTGGAATTGAGGGCCATATACAATGGCCTACGTCAAGCGGAGTATCTTCTTTGCGACCTTCCAGTTCTGATTTAATCAGACAACGTCACAGCTGTGGCTCATGTAAACCACCAAGGCGGGACAAGGAGCAGAGTGGCAATGGCGGAAGCCACCAGAATTCTGCGCTGGGCGGAAGATCACGTAAGCATTCTGTCAGCAGTCTTCATACCGGGAGTTGACAACTGGGAAGCAGACTTCCTCAGCAGACACGATCTTCATCCAGGAGAGTGGGGACTTCATCAAGAAGTCTTTGCAGAGACTTCCTCAAATAGACATGATGGCGTCATGACTCAACAAAAACCTTCAGAGGTATTGTGCCAGGTCAAGGGACCCTCAGGCAGTAGCGGTAGACACCCTAGCGACACCATGGGTGTTTGTCGGTCTGTGTGTTCCCTCCTCTGCCTCTCATCTCAAAAGTGCTGAGAATCATAAGACGAAAAAGAGTACAGACAATACTCAGTGTTCCAGATTGGCCTCAAAGGGCCTGGTATTCGGATCTTCAGGAGATGCTCACAGAAGATCCGTGGTCTCTTCCTCTCAGGGAAGACCTGTTGCAGCAGGGGCCTTGCATGTTCCAAGACTTACCACGGTTGCGTTTGACGGCATGGCGGTTGAACACCGAATCCTAGCGGAGAAAGGTATTCCGGAGGAAGTTATCCCTACTCTGATAAAGGCTAGGAAGGAGGTAACGGTGAAGCATTATCACCGTATCTGGAGGAAGTATGTATCTTGGTGTGAAACCAAAAATGTTGCTACGGAAGATTTCCATCTGGACCGTTTTCTCCACTTCCTACAGACAAGAGTGGATATGGGCCAAAGTTAGGCTCCATTAAGGTACAGATTTCGGCCCTATCTATATTCTTTCAGAAGGAATTGGCTTCTCTCCCAGAAGTCCAGACTTTTGTAAAGGGAGTGCTGCACATCCAGCCTCCTTTTGTGCCACCAGTGGCACCATAGGACCTTTACGTGGTGTTACAGTTCCTTAAATCACGCTGGTTTGAACCCCTTCAAACGATTGAATTAAAATTTCTCACCTAGAAGGTGGTCATGTTATTAGCCTTGGCATCTGCAAGGCGGGTGTCCGAGTTGGCGGCCTTGTCTCACAAGAGCCCCTACTTGATTTTTCATGTGGATAGAGCGGAATTGAGGACTCGTAAGGTGGTTTCTTCATTTCATATGAACCAACCTATTGTGGTACTTGTGGCTAGAAGTGACTTGGAGGATTCCAAGTCCCTGGATGTAGTCAGGGCCTTAAAAATCTATGTTGCCAGGACGGCTAGGGTTAGGAAGACAGAGGCTCTGTTTGTCCTGTATGCAGCCAACAAGGTTGGCGCGCCTGCTTCTAAGCAGACTATTGCTCGCTGGATCTGTCACACGATTCAGCAGGCTCATTCTACGGCTGGATTGCCGTTAGCAAATTCGGTAAAGGCCCATTCCACTAGGAAGGTGGGCTCTTCTTGGGCAGCTGCCCGAGTCGTCTCGGCATTACAGTTGTGCCGAGCAGCTACTTGGTCGGGTTCAAACACGTTTGATACCCTGGCTGATGAGGACTTCACGTTTGCTCAATCGGTGCTGCAGAGTTATCCGCGCACTCCCGCCCGGTTTGGAGCTTTGGTATAATCCCCATGGTCCTTACGGAGTCCCCAGCATCCTCTAGGATGTAAGAGAAAATAAGATTTTAAACCTACCGGTAAAATCTTTTTCTCCTAGTTTGTAGGGGATGCTGGGCACCCGTCCCAGTGCGGACTAAATCTGCAAGACTTGTATATAGTTGTTGCTTACGTAAGGGTTATGTTACAGTTGAGATTGGTCTTTGACTGATGCTGTTTGGTTTCATACTGTTAACTGGTTGCGTATATTCCAGGTTATACGGTGTGGTTGGTGTGGGCTGGTATGAATCTTACCCTTAGATTACAAAATCCTTTCCTCATATTGTCCATCTCCTCTGGGCACAGTTTCTCTAACTGAGGTCTGGAGGAGGGGCATAGAGGGAGGAGCCAGTGCACAACCATACTAAAAGTTTTTTACGGTGCCCATGTCTCCTGCGGAGCCCATCTATACCCCATGGTCCTTACAGAGTCCCCAGCATCCTCTACGGACTAGGAGAAAAAGATTTACCGGTAGGTTTAAAATCTTATTTTCTGCCTCCCAGAATGCAGTGGGCCAGTCCCCTATATCCCTGTCTTCTGGCGTAGGCATTTCAGTTTTTTTAGTTGGTGTGGCAAGAGCCGGACCACGATCTTTGGGTTGCTGATTTTGGCAGCCCTAAGCTTGTTATTTCATTTATTTTTATAGTCTTACATTTTTTGAGCGAGTTTTCTAAAAAGCATCTTACACGCACCTTAGAAAGAGTTACTCCAACAACTCCCCGCCGGGTCGCAAGAACGCTAACCCATGTGTACAGTGCTGTTTCGGCGGGCGTCTGTGTTGGATGTACTAGCAAGTCCAGCTGACGTTAACAGGCTGTGGCCGGAGCATGGGGAGAAGGTAAGGAGTCAGTTCCGCATAGCGTGGGGGTACGGGAAACTACCGAACAGTTGCTGACGTGGCTGCCACCTCGGGTACACCAGTGCTAGGTTCCAGGGATCATAGACTCCAGGGATTAGTGTGAGGCCTGTGTCCCTGGGGTTGAAGTCAGCAGTGGGGAGTAAGACGCTCACCTGGTCACCCCTCCCCCGGTTCATGACCAGTTTCCTCCGAGTTTCCTGCCATGAACTGATTTGCTGCTTCCGTCTGAGATGCTGTGTTTCTAAAGGACCCAATCACAGCATTGGCGTCTGTGTGACTGGTGCATCGGTCTTCACTTGGGCGTCTATGTTCACTGTTGTGTGCACTTGGAGTTTGTGTACACTATTTGCGTCTGGATCCACTCAGCATTCACTAATGTATTGGGTACGAGTAGTTGGATAAGTGCCTGATGCATATGAGTCTTTAAACTATTGCCGTTTCTTTCGCTGTGCGACTGAATACGTTAAGTTTCCTATATAAGGTAATGCAGTAATATGTTTCTCCTACATACTTGAAATGTATCTGTAGTTGATGATGTGCTCATGTTGCTTATTATACTAATGTATAACTTGTGACTGATTGCTAGTGTGATTACTGACTTTACTATTTCTGTCATGTATACAGATCCTCAGTGCTGGTGCAAGGCAGGGAGGGATCGGATTGCATGTCACTTTAGCAAGCTATTAATTGATTTCAGTCACAAATTGTGTAGTTAACACCATACAAATGTGTGATTTGTTTATCATGTCTAAGAGCAGCAAGGGTGAGGATGATACACTCTCCACAGCAGCACCAACACTGATTTCATGTTTGTCCTGCAAAGCTGGGTTAACCTCTCAGGATCTGGTTCAGAATGGATTATGTGCAAATTGTTTTAGCTTTCACCAAAGCCTCCTGAATAATCCTAGGCAGGCACACGTTCAGATGGAACCCCCATGGGCTACGTTTGCACAGACATTATTTGGTGTAGCTGAGCGCATAATGCCAGCTCCTATACCAATGATAGGTTACCCTGTTAACTCTTACATGCAACATTCCCCCTGGGTTTTATCACATCCAGTCCAGGAATCTGCAGCCTTTCAACTAAAACAGACTGAAAGGCCTGTGGAAGGTAACATGAAACTACATCTTCACAGTCTACACATGGGCCCTCATTCCGAGTTGTTCGCTCTGAGTTTTTCATCGCATCGCAGTGAGAATCCGCTTAGTGCGCATGCGCAATGTTCGCACTGCGGCTGCGCCAAGTAACTTTACTATGAAGAAAGTAATTTTACTCACGGCTTTTTCATCGCTCCGGCGATCGTAGTGTGATTGACAGGAAATGGGTGTTACTGGGCGGAAACAGGCCGTTTTAGGGGCGTGTGGCTGAAAACGCTACCGTTTCAGGAAAAAACGCAGGAGTGGCCGGAGAAACGGTGGGAGTGCCTGGACGAACGCTGGGTGTGTTTGTGACGTCAGCCAGGAACGAAAAGCACTGAACTGATCGCACAGGCAGAGTAAGTCTGAAGCTACTCAAAAACTGCTAACTCGTTTGTGATCGCAATATTGCGCATACTTCGGTCGCACTTTTAAGAAGCTAAGATACACTCCCAGTAGGCGTAGGCTTAGCGTGTGTAACTCTGCTACAATCGCCTTGCGAGCGAACAACTCGGAATGAGGGCCATGTTTCAGATGGGGACACTTCGGAGGATTAGGATTCCTCGCATTCTGGGTCTGCATACAGAGACGAGGATGAAGGTCCCAGCTCAGTGGTTATACCTGAGCTAATTAGTGCTGTGAAAGCCATTCTATCCTTATAGGATGCAGCAGAGCCCTTTGTTAAAATCCAATGCTCCTGTGTTTAAACATCCCAAAACAGTCAGAACTGAATTTCCGGGGTTAGAAGAGTTGACGGAGATTATGCAAGAGGCTTTGGTCACACCCAGTAAGAAGTTTAGAATTCCAAGGAAATGAAATTCCCATTATCCTCTTCCAGCTGGGGACTGTTTAAAAAGGGAGTGGCTCCCAAAGTAGATACACATGTAATTCGATTGGTGCGAAAATCTACATTACCTCTGCCTTCAACATCATTAAATGATTGTTACGGATAGAAAAATAGATGGTTTTTTAAAAACTATTTTCTCATTGTCTGGGGTAATTGTAAGACCAGCCATGGCTTCAGCCTGGATGGCAAAAGCAGTGGCGGCCTCGGCTGATGCATTGAAGGATGATGTCTCATTGGCATCTAGGGAGCAAAAATCCCATATTGCACATATTAAACAGGCGGCTATGTTTATGGAAGAAGCAGCCTTGGACATGGGTACTATTGTCTCTCAAGCATCAGCTTCAGCAGTAGCAGCTCCCAGAGCGGTCTGGCTACGTACATGGAAGGCTGACTCAGAGTCCAAGGAGGTTCTAGAGTCTTTTGCCTATTACTGGAGATATTCTTTTTGGTAAAGAATTAAACAGTATTTTGGAGTCAGAGGCAGACTCCAAGAAAGTGAAGTTTCCTTCAACCCACAAATCCAAACCTAGGTTTCCAGCTTTTCGGCCCTTTCGGACCCAGGGAAAAGCAAAAGGGAAGGGTTATGGCAAACAGTCCCAATCTGACAAGTCTGGTAAGACTAAAAAGCAATTAGCAGAGGGCCTGCTTCCAAGCCAGAAGATAAGCCATCAGCTTGATGGTGTGGTCCTCCACCTGGGGGACTCCAGGGTGGGAGGCAGACTTCATCATTTTGCACAGATCTGGCAGCAGTCCACCACAGATGCCTGGGAGCAAGAAGCGGTTTCTCATGGTTATGCGTTTGCCTGCAAGAAACACCCTCCACAAAGGTTCTTTTGTACCAGCCCATCTTCCGTAGAAACGAAGGCCAGGGCCTTACAACAGGCAGGTCAGAAGTTGCTTCAATCTGGGATGATAATTCCAATTCCCTGTGCTCGCGCAACAAGGACAAGGTTTCTATTCCAACATGTTTCTAGTTCAGAAGCCAAATTGGTAATTCCGGCCCATACTCAATCTCAAGGTGCTGAACAAGTACATTTGGGTGCCTCTGTTTCATATGGAGACTTTACCTTCCATTATTTTGGCCATGGAGCCGGAGGATTTTATGGTATCCCTTGATATCCAGGATGATTACCTGCATGTTCCTATAGCACTGTCCAATCAGTGCTATCTCAGGTTTGCTATCCTCCAGCAATACTTTCAGTTTCAGGCCCTACTATTTGGACTGGCTACAGCTCCCAGAGTGTTCACCACAATTATGATGGTAATGGCGGCTTATCTCCGTCGACAAGGGATAAGGAGTTTTCCATACCTCTACGACCTATTAATCCTGGTTAAGTCTCAGGAATTGCTTCAGTGTCACAGTTGACTCATAAATTGGGCAAAGTTGTCCCTGGTTCCATCACAACGTATGACGCACTTGGGGGCTGTATTGAATTCTGGTCTTCAGAGAGTGTTTTTACCTCTGAACAAAATGACCACAATAGAGTCAAGGATTCAGGAGCTGCTACAGAGTCAAAGGGTATCCATTTACGCAGCTATGCGTGTGATGGGATCAATGGTGTCGACATTCGACATGGTGGAGTATGCTAAATTCCAAGTGTAATGGGTTATATCAGACAATAAAAACTCAGACTATGGTCCTTCCTCTGTAAGTACGGAGGTCATTAGCCTGGTGGCTACAGACATCCCATCTGGACAAAGGAAGACCCTTTAGGATCTCAGATTGGGAGGTTCTGACAACGGATGCCAGTCTTCAGGGCTGGGGAGCAGTGTCGGAAAAATGTTGCTTCCAGGGGCAGTGGACCAAGGAAGAAAGTTGCCTGCTAATAAATATATTGGAACTTCGGGCCATATATATATGGCACTCATTCAGGCAAAGGACATTCTTCGGGGGAAACCAGTTCAAATTCGCTCGGATAATGCAATGGCAGTAGCGTACCTCAATCATCAGAAACTCGCAGCCAAAAGGCAATGAAGGAGGTGAGCCACACGTTACGGTGGCACTAGGAAGCGGATTTTCTCAGTCGACATGCCATTCATGCAAACGAATGGGCTTTACACCCCAAGGTCTTCTAGACTCTGGTAGACAAGTTGGGGTTGCCGGAGATAGATCTCATGGCGTCCCGTCATAACAACAAAGTTCCCGAATACGGGTCAAGGACAAAGGATCCCAAAGCGACCTTCGTGGATTCCCTGTCATTAAGATGGGACTTTCGTCTGGACTATGTTTTCACTGATCGCCCTGTTGCCCAGGGTGATGCAAAAGGTAAAACAGGGAAAGGGCGCCATGATGCTAATAGCTCTGGATTACCCAGAAGACATTGGTACACAGATCTACAGAGGCTGTCAGTGGATACTCCGTTTCTACTCCCTCAACGTGTAGATCTGCTGTCTCAGGGTCCTTGTTATTACAAGCACCTGGATTGGCTGTCTTTGACGGCGTGTCTCTTCAGACTTCCATCCTGAAAGCAAAAGGATTTTCACAACAGGTAATTCAAACAATGCTTAGAGCACAGAAACCTTCCTCAGCTTGCATTTATCACCGAATATGGCAAGCTTATATTCAATGGTGCAGTGACCGGAAATTTGACCCTAGGTCTTTCAGAGTTCCCAGAGTCCTAGCATTCCTTTAGGCAGGAATGGATAAAGGTCTACAGGTGGCTTCCTTGAGAGTTCAGGAGTCAGCATTGACTGTATGGCTTCAAAAGAAAAATGCTAACCTGCAGGATGTTTGCACTTTTTTCCAAGGAATGCTTCACATCCAACCTCCTTTTGTTCCTCCTACAGCGCCTTGGGATCTAGGTATAGTCCTAAAGGTGCTTCAAATTGCTCCATTTGAACCACTGACGTAAGTGGATCTTAAATGGTTGACAGCTAAGATTCTCTTTCTACTCTGCTATTGCCTCAGCTAAAAGAGTTTTAGATTTCGGGGCATTGTTATGTCGCCCTCTTTTTGATATTTCACCCAGATAGAGCTGTTCTCAGAACCAAATCTGGTTATCTTCCTAAGGTGGTGTCTAAATTCCACCTTAACGAAGAAATTGTAGTCCCGGCCTTCCAAGGGCCAGATCTTTCTGCGGGAGATGCATCTTTGGACGTAGTCCGGGCTTTAAGGATCTACGTGGATCGTACCAGTGCCATCAGAAAGACAGACACTCTTCATTTTCTACGGATTTCACGAGAGGATTGGCTGCTGACAAGCAAACACTGGCGAGGTGGCTTCGGATGATGATTCAGAAGCATATTCTCAAGCTGATATCCCTAATCCAGCTAGTGTCTCTGCTCACTCTACTCGTAAGGTAGGTCTGTCATGGGCAGCACAACGTGGTGCTTCAGCAGAACAGATATGTAAGGCAGCCACATGGTCTTCCATTAACACATTCATTAGATATTATGCCTTTGATACCTTTGCCTCTCAGGATGCTGCATTTGGGCAAAGGATTCTCCTTTCCAATCTGGAGCGCCCCCTCCACGAAATTGATTTGGGACATCCCAATGTATATTCTGTGGATATTACTGTGGACCCTACAGGAGAATTATGTAGTTATGGTAGACTTACTGTCGATAACTCTATTTCTCCTTGGTCCACTGTATCCACAGGGATCCCACCCTGACACACCTGATTTGAGGATCCTTACACTTACTAACCTCTTCCTTCTTGTACGGAAGTGTGTGCATGTGTCTTCTTCTCGCCTGATTAGGGCTCTCTATGATGCTCCTGCCTTGAGCTTTGGAAAACAACTGAATTTCCTGAGCCAGGAGGCGGGGATATAGAGGACTGGCCCGTTGCATTCTGGGAGGCCAAAAGCTTTTGATCATTGGTTCCAATCCGCTGACCTCATATCCCAATGTATATCATGTGGATACTGTGGAATTAGGAGAAATAGCGTTATCGACAGTAGGTCTACCATAACTACATATATTTCTGGCATGGTGCGGCTGCTTGCTGGGGCACAGGCTCAGGGTTCCTCATGCCACGTGACACAATGCTTAGGAAATATCTGGCGCAGCCCCTGTCATGTATCCACATGCTCCTGTAACAGCCGGCCTCAGGGAATTGGCTAGTGAACGGCTCCTATTACTGAGTTGGCAGCAACTGTACAATATAATAACACAATACAATACAATATTGCCTAGCATATAACTAATAACATAATGGCAATTAGTGGAGTCCATGGTTAGGACCAGGGCTAGGAAAGTAACCGCATGTATTTCACCACTGTGCGACACGATGCGCCGGCTGTGTCGTCACACTATCACCCCATATTGAAATATATTTATGTAAGGGATCAATTGTAATGACATAGAAGAAGGTCTATTCTCTAATATGACTTGTGTACAGCAGAGTAATAAATGTAATCACGCACACCTGGATGTCTAATTCTCCGAGTATTATAGAGGTCAAATTCAGCTAATAAAGGGAGCATGAGGAAGATGAGGAACGGGCGGCATTATTGGTCTGTTCATCAGTAGTGGAGGATCTATCAAGATGAGGGTCTGGAGAAGAGTAACATCTCCCATAAGGAGAAGTGCAATTTCTTGTAGCTTTTGAAAAACAATATATAAGAAATCGGGGCTGCCTGGCATGAGGGGCATAGAGAGAAATGAGGGGGACATATTTATAATGAATTTTCACAACTAGAATCCAATATCTACCATTGCAATCCACCCACTTGCTTTCCAGGTGAATGGGGCAGGATCTATTAGAAAGGATGGCTACACCACAGGAGATAGAGCATGCTGGGTAGTTATTGGTAAACTGAGGGGGAGAGTGCAATGGAACATGTGATTCCTGAGTGGCTACCACCGCCGCCTTCTGGTCAGTGAAATATTTTATTGCAAGACGTCTCTTATGAGGAGAATTAAGACCTTTTACATTAAGAATTAAAAACGTCACCATGATAGAGATCAGATCATGGTATGAAACATCTAGGATCATCTGTGTAAAGTCCAATAGAGTCTGTAGGGCGTGTGCATACTTCAAACTATCATAACAGAAAAAATAAAATAGGGAACAAAAATGGGAGACAAACAGAAATAGCGTCCATAAAGGAGCTAGCGATTCCGTCACTAGGGTACCGTGACAGAAAGGTAGAAAAAGGTGGCGGTCGGACCTAAAAGGGAAACCCACCGACTACCTCAAGTAGCCATACAAGAGGGCAAAATCTGGTGGTCATAGTAACAACTGTACAAAGAAATATCATATCTCAATGTAACCAATGTATCCAAAGGAGGTAAAGGCCAAGAACATGGCCTGATATCCAATGCAGGTTCCACCAACACCGTTATAAGGGCAACAGGATGTTAGACGAATCAGTCATGCTTTGCCTGAACACCCAAACATTCTAGAAAGGTATTATGAAACGTAAGACTAGAAAGTATATCAGACCATATACTATATAGCAATTAAATAGCACAGGAAATAAAGAGAAACAGACACGTTTTAAACCCATAATAAGAATAAATAAATCTGACCCAAAAATAGATCCATGCCCAGTAACTTAGTCCCAGTTGGCACATGTTACAGTAGGAAACAAACTCTGAGTGTCTCTTGCAGTCTTACAACTTAGCATATTGCTTCAAGACGGAAGACAACTCCTCCGGGATTGGTTTAGGTAAAGTGTCATGAAGGACTGTCAACAGAAAAATCCCACATTTTCAGAATAGCAGGGCCATCCTCGGGTGAAGGTATCACTGTGAAGGTGCCATTTCGCATCACAATAATCTTAGTAGGAAAGCCCCATTTGTATTGCACATTTCCTTGGGTGGAATAGACGTCTTTTGGCCAGCGTCACAGAAGAAATATCTGGAAATATCTGCAGATTATCCAGACACTCGGCTGTGGATGAGGAAGACAAAGCAGACTAGAATGTGTTCTTTTATATGAAGAAAGTGGACCCTGAGCAGAGTGTCCCTCGGTGCTTGGATAGGGGTCTGTTTGGGCTTTGGGAGTCTTCAGTGGAAGCTTCTGAATAGAGGACCGTGGCATAATCATAAAGCTCAGAATTTGTAACAGAATCCGTCATGCCCATTATTCTGATATTATTTCTCCGAGACCTGTCTTCTAAATCAATGACTTTATCACGAATAGAGACCAGGTCTTCCTGAAGGGTGTCATGTGCTGAAATCAGATCTTTGTGAGACGCAACAATCTCTTTCATCTTAGTCTGTACGAGTGCCAATCTCACTGATACCGGACCTCAAAGCTTGAATATTAGAGTTAAGTTCTGAGGTTATTTCAGTCCTTAAATGTAGATAACACAGAATGTATAGAGCATAGAGTAACAGGACCATCTAGTGTGTCTTAAGATGTTTTCAGCCATTACAGCTGGGCTGTGCGTCTGACAGACAGAGAGGGGGGGTTGCAAATCCCACCCCTACATTTCCCTTCAGCACACAAAAAAATTACCTGTAACCATACCTGAACCTATCTGGTAATAGAAATTCAGAGAATAAGTTTACACATGTTTAAGCTGCTGCGTCACTTCACGGCTTCTTCGATGTCAGCAGTCCTAACACTACATAATGGCAGTGCCCACATAGTGCCATGTAATTTGTCACAGTAGGCCTCATGATAAAGGCTATTACTAAAACACACCCAGACAGAGAGCTAACTTGCCCAGGAGCCACCCCCAGGATCTCCCATGGGTACTACAAGGAACAGCATGCCTTCCAAATACTGCTCCCATTCAATGCCTCTCGCACACAAGCAGACAAACAATGGTAAATGCTCGATCATTCCTGGAGATAATTATGTATCAGGTACTGGAAAGGGGCAGGGGTCACAGACAAACAGACAGAGAGGGGGGGTTGCAAATCCCACCCCTACATTTCCCTTCAGCAAACTAAAAAATGACCTGTAACCATACCTGAACCTATCTGGTAATAGAAATTCAGAGAATAAGTTTACACATGTTTAAGCTGCTGCGCCACTTCACGGCTTCTCCGATGTCAGCAGTCCTAACACTACATAATGGCATTGCCCACATAGGGCCATGTAATTTGTCACAGTATGCCTCATGTGCGTCTGACAAGAAGAAGCAGATGATGTTGTAGCGGTCTTAGAAGGACCACCTGAATTTGAGGTACCAAAGGGATGGACAGGTGGGCCAATTTAGTACCTTTTAACCTTTTTTGGAGGCATGTTAAGCCGGCTACAAAGAGACGGACCTCTCAGAGATAGGAAAATACAAACGATCTATAAATAAAAGGAGTACGCTGTTAGGAGGTTACATCAAGATGACACAGTTCAAAATGACATTCTTAGTCGGGATGACAGGGGTAGCCGAGCCAAAATTTCAAGTAAACATGATGTAATGCAACTCAAATAACACAGTAATGACCAAGAAATTCCACTAGAGGTCAGCGTGATCACAGACGTGAAGTACTCAGCACAGAGAGACACAAATGGAAAAATATATTCAGTGAATAAATCCACAAAATAATATACTGTGAGGTTGTAATCAGAGTGTAATGAGCTGTACTCAGACGATACTTGATACTGGGCTCTGCATGTAGACTGAGAGGAAGTAGATTATAGTGGTACCATATAAATAGAAGGTAGTTTCACCTCCAGGCAAATGCCTCAATTTAGTGTAGTGACCCCGGTCCAGCCATCACAACACTTTTTTAGCAGCTTATATCAATTTTACACCTTATTGAAGGCAGAAGTCAAAGCATGCGATGGCCGGGCACCAGGATCCAAAATGACAGTCATCTCACTTCCCAATATCACCGCCGGGCTCCACTGACTATGGGCAGCCCGTTCTGTCCCCAGCAGTAGCGGAATCTGCGCACCCGTGTGAGTGGGAGAGCAAGTGATCCCGACTGAGCGAAAAGCGCCTTCAAGTCAGGTGTCAGGAGCGTGCAGGAAAACTTGGGCACACTTAGCCCCAGAATACAGCCTGTGGCATCAGCGGCGTCACTAGGCTGTGGCAGTGAACGGTGCCCGGAGGGAGCGGCTTTAGGGCAGTAGGAGTGGTGGACCTAATAGATTGGGTCTTGGTACCAGCGGCGGCTAAGAGATATCAGGTAGGTTAGATAAGAAGCCACTTAGTGAGGAGATCTCCATAAAGCACGCCTGGATGGACCACACCCCTCTTTTTTATTATTTTATATACTAACAGGGGTGACAGGTGTGGTACATCCCTGCAAAGGCAGATCCAATCTCTTTCTCATCAGACTCTGCTGTCTTCCCTGCACTCTCACTCAGATGTTCACTGCTGCCAGTAGCACACGTATGAGAAGCAGAAGTATGGCTGCAGCTGTATAGATTCTGATATGTAATTCTCTGTATCATACTTACCGTACACACATCATCCTTATTACTATGGAGAGTATAGAGTTAAGACACTGATGATGGGGTGTAACAGTGTATTATAACCTATCAGATGATGATGATGATTACAGTGTATTATATGGTGTATTGCATGTAAAATACCTTGTTCCACACACCTACTCTGCTGTAGCAATATACCTTATATAAGGGTGAGTAACACATGTACAGGCTTACCAGCGTATGAGCACACACATAAAGGAATGCTACCTTACCAATGCTTCCAGGAGTAACGTTAGGAGACATTTCTCTGATCTATCAGCTCATATGACTGATGTTATTGTTCATCTAGAGTCTACGATATGTTCCCCATCTATTGTTTTACATTGGTGCTGACATAGGACTTGGCGAGTGACTACATCTCTATTGATGTTTCATGGTTAGTTATAAGAGAGAGGTATATCTAAGTCTTATTATAATATTATATTTGTTATTGTGAGTATTCTCAGGAGGGTGGACACAATGATTGAGACACAATATTATAAAGCCTTCATTAAAAGTTATGTTTTATTATACCCACACATTTACAATTAAGTGTCCCAGAGAGTCGTCTTATCCTATTGTTTACAAGATTAATATTGTTACAAAAAATGTCATATTTCCATAATGTATTTTATTTCCAGCAGATGGACACACAAGCAGGAATATCTCAGAAGGACATCTAATGTTATCCCCGGATTGTGACATAAAAGATAATGACAGTAGACCGGATTCTCCAGGAGATAACCCCATTACCCCAATGATACATCCAGCTCTATCAGCTGGTCCTTCTGATCCTGGGAAGTGTTCTCCTGATCACTCTGATATTGGTGCATCTGTTACAGCTCTGACAGTAGATACAGTGTTTCCCTGTTCTGTAGATACCAAATGTTTTACACAGAACACAAAGCCTATTAACCCACACACAGGTAAGGCAGGTGGAAGGCCACTGATATGTTCAGAGTGTGGGAAATGTTTTACATACAAATCACATCTTGTTATACATCAGAGAAGTCACACAGGTGAGAGGCCACTGACATGTTCTGAGTGTGGGAAATGTTTTGCACGGAAATCACATCTTGTTATGCATCAGAGAAGTCACACAGGTGAGAAGCCGTTTCCATGTTCTGAGTGTGGGAAATGTTTTGCACACAAACTATATCTTGTTAGACATCAGAGGAGACACACAGGTGTGAAGCCATTTTCTTGCTCTGAGTGTGGGAAATGTTTTACACAGAAATCACAACTTGTTACACATCAGCAAATTCACACAGGTGAGAATCTGTTTTCTTGCTCTGAGTGTACGAAATGTTTTACACGGAAATCAGATCTTATTACACATAAGCGAAGTCACACTGGTGAGCAGCCATTTCCATGTTCTGAGTGTGGGAAATGTTTTGCAGACAAATCAAATCTTACTAAACATGAAAGAAGTCACACAGGTGAGAAGACATTTTCATGCTCCGAGTGTGGGAAATGTTTTACACGGAAATCACATCTTGTTACACATCAGCAAAGTCACACAGGTGAGAAGCCATTTCCATGTTCTGAGTGTGGGAAATGTTTTGCACACAAACCAGATCTTGTTAGACATCAGAGAAATCACACAGGTGAGAAGCAATTTTCTTGCTCTGAGTGTGGGAAATGTTGTTTAAGTAAATCACATCTTGTTACACATCAGAGAAGTCACACAGGTGTGAAGCCATTTTCTTGCTGTGAGTGTGGGAAATGTTTTACACGGAAATCAAATCTGGTTAGACATAACAGAAGTCACACAGGTGAGAAGCCATTTTCTTGCTCTGAGTGTGGGAAATGTTTTACACAGAAATCACATCTTGTTATACATCAGAGGAGTCACACAGGTGAGAATCTGTTTTCTTGCTCTGAGTGTACGAAATGTTTTACACGGAAATCAGATCTTATTACACATCAGCGAAGTCACACAGGTGAGAAGCAATTTTCTTGCTCTGAGTGTGGGAAATGTTGTTTAAGTAAATCAGATCTTGTTAGACATCAGAGAAGTCACACAGGTGAGAAGCCATTTTCTTGCTCTGAGTGTGGGAAATGTTTTGCATGGAAATCAAATCTTGTTAAACATCAGAGAAGTCACACAGGTGAGAGGCCATTTCCATGTTCTGAGTGTGGGAAATGTTTTGCACGGAAATCAGTTCTTGTTATACATCAGAGAAGTCACACAGGTGAGAAGCCATTTCCATGTTTTGAGTGTGGGAAATGTTTTGCACGGAAATCAGTTCTTGTTATACATCAGAGAAGTCACACAAGTGAGAAGCCATTTCCATGTTCTGAGTGCGGGAAATGTTTTGCACACAAATCAGATCTGGTTAGACATAACAGAAGTCACACAGGTGTGAATACATTTTTTTGCTCTGAGTGCGGGAAATCTTTTGCACACAAATCAGATCTGGTTAGACATAACAGAAGTCACACAGGTGAGAAGCCATTTTCTTGCTCTGAGTGTGGGAAATGTTTTGCATGGAAAGCAGATCTTGTTAAACATCAGAGAAGTCACACAGGTGAGAAGCCATTTTCCTGTTCTGAGTGTGGGAAATGTTTTGCACGGAAATCAGATCTTATTACACATCAGAGAAGTCACACAGGTGAGAAGCCATTTCCATGTTTTGAGTGTGGGAAATGTTTTGCACACAAATCAGATCTGGTTAGACATAACAAGTCACACAGGTGAGAAGCCATTTTCTTGCTCTGAGTGCGGGAAATGTTTTACACAGAAATCACATCTTGTTACACATCAGAGAAGTCACACAGGTGAGAGGCCATTTCCATACTCTGAGAAATAAGCTTTTGTTGCACACAATAGACTTCACTCAGGTGAGAAACCATTTTAATCTTCTGGAGTATACTTATCATTGCCATGTAATGTTCCTCAAGATTCTGTCCTATCTCTTATGCTTTTTGCAATATACATGCAACAGGTCCTTCTGATAGAAGCTCACCAACAAAGGGCAGGGCTACAGCTCAGCTTTGCAAACCAAACAGACTTAAGCTTGGGGGTTCAGAGTAACAAAATGCTGATCATGTGCGGAATCTTGGGGGTAAATTTACTAAGATGTGAGTTCTATTTAAGATGGGATGTTGCCAATAGCAACCAATCAGATTTCAGGTATTATCTTCTATAAGGTGCTAGATAAATGAGAAGTAGAATCTGATTGGTTGCCATGGGCAACATCCCATCTTAAATAGAACTCCCATCTTAGTAAATTTCCCCCTTGGTGTCCTGGATGGTGGAGTGATACTTGGGGGGTATTCAACTGTTTGAAAAGTCAGGTGTTTGTTTTTTCCTATCTACTAGACTGGAAAAAACACCCCCAACCGACTTTTCAAACAATTGACTTCCACGCTTACACATCAGGTATCAGCCACAATCAGATCCTCATCTGAGGAACATAGCCAGACTCCAGCACTTATTTCCCTCAGAAGATCTACCTACAGTCATACATGTATTTGTATCATCACACATAGACTACTGCAATGTCCTCTACCTGGGTCTCCCAGCAAATGAATTGCACCGCTTGTAGCTTGTACAGAATGCAGCAGCCAGGTTGTTACCTAACCAGCCCGTTCCTGCCACATAACACCCATTCTCTGCTCCCTTCACCGGCTGCCTGTAAGATGGTGACTCTATTACATAATCTTACTGACTCTCCCAGCCCTACATGACCAGGGTCCAAGGTACCAGAAGCAGCGCCCTGTTCGGTTCCATCTGCAGATGAAGGACTGTAACTAGCAGTATCAATTCCCCAAGCAGTGCTGAGATGTCGGGTAGGCGGCACCTTTGCATTAGTGGGGGCTGCTGGAGCAGTGTCTACATAGGTAATATTGTCTCCAAGCAGCGCTGAGGTGTCAGGGGAGACAGGGCGGATGGCTGCAGTGCGGTACCAGGGGCTGCTGGAGGCAGTGTCTATGTGGGTAATCATGTCCCAAAAAAGAGCTAAGGTGTCAGGGAGACAGCGGGTGGCAGTAGTGGAAGGAGACAGGGTGGTGGCAGTAGAGGGGTAGACAGGGCAA
Organism: Pseudophryne corroboree; assembly: GCF_028390025.1. Taxonomy (NCBI): domain Eukaryota; kingdom Metazoa; phylum Chordata; class Amphibia; order Anura; family Myobatrachidae; genus Pseudophryne; species Pseudophryne corroboree. The sequence continues at coordinate 1,081,445 of NW_026967517.1, forward strand.
GTGACCGTAGTGGGGGGATACAGGGCGGTGGCAGTAGTGTGAGAAGATGGGGTAGTGGGAGGAGACAGGGCAGGTGGTAGTAGTGGGGGAGACGGCGAGTGGTAGTAGTGGGGGGGAGACAGGGCGGGTGGCCGCAGTGCAGTTACATTGGCTGCTGGAGGCAGTAAAGAGGTGTATGGGTCCCGCACAGAATCAGTTGATAATTAGACTTAATGATTATGTTTCCTTATTTCTAATGAATCCCTTGTATGTGTTACTGTTATTTGCTGTGTCAGCCTTTATGTGTGTTCTGTGTAATAATCCTGAAAGTAGTGCTGCTACCGATCTCATATCATTTGTAGTAACTTGGAAAAGATGAGATATGAGGTGCACTCTGGAAGCTTATAGGGGGTAATCAGAGATGAACGCAGATGTGACATCATGCAGCCCCTGAAAAATGGTCCTAGCCCACCCGCGTTAACCCCTCAGGGATGTGACCGCAATGTGCGCATGTATATATTACCACCACCAGCAAACTGTTGCGAGACGCTATTGCGGCTGGTTCTGAATGACCCCCATAGGCTGTTGTGCAGAGTAAAGTATTTTTTAAGTTTAAAATATAGAGAAAAATCTGTGTATTAAAAATATGAAATAAAGTTGTTTAAAAACAAAAGATTTCCGTTGAGTCTTTTTATGTGTCTGTGTATTATCTTATTTCCAGATAATTATCGCTATGGTGACAGAAACAATTTCCTGTTACTGTGTCCCTTGTATTGTTACTTTTGTGTCCACATAATATCAGTGTTGCTGTGTATAAATACCCCGTCTGGTGTGCAAAGGTGGGTACACACGCTGCCATTGTGACTGTGCGATTTCCCTTGAACTGGCCGGAGCCCAGAACCACCAATAGTGACTATGTACTTGTGATTGTGGCTATGTCTGATTGTGTGCTCGTGTGAATAGTGGGGTGTATATAGATATCTTATTTTTTTTTAAATAAATGATGTCTGTTCAAAGGTTCAGTTTTATTTTATTTTTACTTGTGTAGGTGAATTAGGGTTGTATTGTCGAAGTCAAAAATATTACATACACACCACATGCAAACACCAAACCGAGTGGCCTCTGCGTGCGCGTAGTCACCATGTGTACGCATCCACGCACGCTACGTACACTGGTTCACGTATTGACACGTGGTATGAGTATATACGGTAGCATACGCAATCGCACAGAAAAGCCACAAAGACAGATTCAATATTCTATTTATATAGTGCATAATTTACACATAGTCTCCACACACATTCCCAGCAAGTTACATATACTCAAAGGATAGAATAACAGAGTCATTCAGGGTTACAGGATGTGAGGGGATGGAGTAAGGTTAGGACTTAGTGTTTGGTATCCAGAAGTGCAATATCTTGAGACCTATATTCTGGTTGCTATTTGCAGTTTATAGCATGTTTCTGCACATATATAAGGATAGAACAGCAGAGTTATTCAGGGTTACAGGATGTGAGGGGACGGAGTAAGGTTAGGACTTAGTGCTTGGTATCCAGATGTGCAATATCTTGAGATCTACATTCCGGTTGCTATTTGCAGTTTATAGCATGTTTCTGCACATATATAAGGCTAGAACAGCAGAGTTATTCAGGGTTACAGGATGTGAGGGGATGGAGTAAGGTTAGGACTTAGTGTTTGGTAACCAGAAGTGCAATATCTTGAGACCTATATTCTGGTTGCTATTTGCAGTTTATAGCATGTTTCTGCACATATATAAGGATAGAACAGCAGAGTTATTCAGGGTTACAGGATGTGAGGGGATGGAGTAAGGTTAGGGCTTAGTGTTTGGTATACAGAAGTGCAATATCTTGAGACCTATATTCTGGTTTCTATTTGCAGTGTATAGCATGTTTCTGCACATATATAAGGATAGAACAGCAGAGTTATTCAGGGTTACAGGATGTGAGGGGATGGAGTAAGGTTAGGACTTAGTGCTTGGTATACAGAAGTGCAATATCTTGAGACCTATATTCTGGTTGCTATGTGCAGTGTATAGCATGTTTCTGTACATATATAAGGATAGAACAGCAGAGTTATTCAGGGTTACAGGATGTGAGGGGATGGAGTAAGGTTAGGAATAAGTGTTTGGTAACCAGAAGTGCAATATCTTGAGACCTATATTCTGGTTGCTATTTGCAGATTATAGCATGTTTCTGCACATATATAAGGATAGAACAGCAGAGTTATTCAGGGTTACAGGATGTGAGGGGATGGAGTAAGGTTAGGACTTAGTGTTTGGTAACCAGAAGTGCAATATCTTGAGACCTATATTCTGGTTGCTATGTGCAGTATATAGCATGTTTCTGCACATATATAAGGATAGAACAGCAGAGTTATTCAGGGTTACAGGATGTGAGGGGATGGAGTAAGGTTAGGACTTAGTGCTTGGTAACCAGAAGTGCAATATCTTGAGACCTATATTCTGGTTGCTATGTGCAGTGTATAGCATGTTTCTGCACATATATAAGGATAGAACAGCAGAGTTATTCAGGGTTACAGGATGTGAGGGGATGGAGTAAGGTTAGGACTTAGTGCTTGGTATCCAGATGTGCAATATCTTGAGATCTACATTCCGGTTGCTATTTGCAGTTTATAGCATGTTTCTGCACATATATAAGGCTAGAACAGCAGAGTTATTCAGGGTTACAGGATGTGAGGGGATGGAGTAAGGTTAGGACTTAGTGCTTGGTATCCAGATGTGCAATATCTTGAGATCTACATTCCGGTTGCTATTTGCAGTTTATAGCATGTTTCTGCACATATATAAGGATAGAACAGCAGAGTTATTCAGGGTTACAGGATGTGAGGGGATGGAGTAAGGTTAGGACTTAGTGTTTGGTATCCAGAAGTGCAATATCTTGAGACCTATATTCTGGTTGCTATTTGCAGTTTATAGCATGTTTCTGCACATATATAAGGATAGAACAGCAGAGTTATTCAGGGTTACAGGATGTGAGGGGATGGAGTAAGGTTAGGACTTAGTGTTTGGTAACCAGAAGTGCAATATCTTGAGACCTATATTCTGGTTGCTATTTGCAGTTTATAGCATGTTTCTGCACATATATAAGGATAGAACAGCAGAGTTATTCAGGGTTACAGGATGTGAGGGGATGGAGTAAGGTTAGGACTTAGTACTTGGTATCCAGAAGTGCAATATCTTGAGACCTATATTCTGGTTGCTATGTGCAGTTTATAGCATGTTTCTGCACATATATAAGGATAGAACAGCAGAGTTATTCAGGGTTACAGGATGTGAGGGGATGGAGTAAGGTTAGGACTTAGTATTTGGTATACAGAAGTGCAATATCTTGAGACCTATATTCTGGTTGCTATGTGCAGTTTATAGCATGTTTCTGCACATATATAATGATAGAACAGCAGAGTTATTCAGGGTTACAGGATGTGAGGGGATGGAGTAAGGTTAGGACTTAGTGTTTGGTAACCAGAAGTGCAGTATCTTGAGACCTATATTCTGGTTGCTATGTGCAGTTTATAGCATGTTTCTGCACATATATAATGATAGAACAGCAGAGTTATTCAGGGTTACAGGATGTGAGGGGATGGAGTAAGGTTAGGAATAAGTGTTTGGTAACCAGAAGTGCAATATCTTGAGACCTATATTCTGGTTGCTATTTGCAGTTTATAGCATGTTTCTGCACATATATAAGGATAGAACAGCAGAGTTATTCAGGGTTACAGGATGTGAGGGGATGGAGTAAGGTTAGGACTTAGTGCTTGGTATCCAGAAGTGCAATATCTTGAGACCTATATTCTGGTTGCTATGTGCAGTGTATAGCATGTTTCTGCACATATATAAGGATAGAACAGCAGAGTTATTCAGGGTTACAGGATGTGAGGGGATGGAGTAAGGTTAGGACTTAGTGTTTGGTATACAGAAGTGCAATATCTTGAGACCTATATTCTGGTTGCTATTTGCAGTTTATAGCATGTTTCTGCACATATATAAGGATAGAACAGCAGAGTTATTCAGGGTTACAGGATGTGAGGGGATGGAGTAAGGTTAGGACTTAGTGCTTGGTATACAGAAGTGCAATATCTTGAGACCTATATTCTGGTTGCTATTTGCAGTTTATAGCATGTTTCTGCACATATATAAGGCTAGAACAGCAGAGTTATTCAGGGTTACAGGATGTGAGGGGATGGAGTAAGGTTAGGACTTAGTGCTTGGTATCCAGATGTGCAATATCTTGAGATCTACATTCCGGTTGCTATTTGCAGTTTATAGCATGTTTCTGCACATATATAAGGCTAGAACAGCAGAGTTATTCAGGGTTACAGGATGTGAGGGGATGGAGTAAGGTTAGGACTTAGTGCTTGGTATCCAGATGTGCAATATCTTGAGATCTACATTCCGGTTGCTATTTGCAGTTTATAGCATGTTTCTGCACATATATAAGGCTAGAACAGCAGAGTTATTCAGGGTTACAGGATGTGAGGGGATGGAGTAAGGTTAGGACTTAGTGTTTGGTATCCAGAAGTGCAATATCTTGAGACCTATATTCTGGTTGCTATGTGCAGTTTATAGCATGTTTCTGCACATATATAAGGATAGAACAGCAGAGTTATTCAGGGTTACAGGATGTGAGGGGATGGAGTAAGGTTAGGACTTAGTATTTGGTATACAGAAGTGCAATATCTTGAGACCTATATTCTGGTTGCTATGTGCAGTTTATAGCATGTTTCTGCACATATATAATGATAGAACAGCAGAGTTATTCAGGGTTACAGGCTGTGAGGGGATGGAGTAAGGTTAGGACTTAGTGTTTGGTAACCAGAAGTGCAGTATCTTGAGACCTATATTCTGGTTGCTATGTGCAGTTTATAGCATGTTTCTGCACATATATAATGATAGAACAGCAGAGTTATTCAGGGTTACAGGATGTGAGGGGATGGAGTAAGGTTAGGAATAAGTGTTTGGTAACCAGAAGTGCAATATCTTGAGACCTATATTCTGGTTGCTATTTGCAGTTTATAGCATGTTTCTGCACATATATAATGATAGAACAGCAGAGTTATTCAGGGTTACAGGATGTGAGGGGATGGAGTAAGGTTAGGACTTAGTGTTTGGTATCCAGAAGTGCAATATCTTGAGACCTATATTCTGGTTGCTATTTGCAGTTTATAGCATGTTTCTGCACATATATAAGGATAGAACAGCAGAGTTATTCAGGGTTACAGGATGTGAGGGGATGGAGTAAGGTTAGGACTTAGTGCTTGGTATCCAGAAGTGCAATATCTTGAGACCTATATTCTGGTTGCTATTTGCAGTTTATAGCATGTTTCTGCACATATATAAGGATAGAACAGCAGAGTTATTCAGGGTTACAGGATGTGAGGGGATGGAGTAAGGTTAGGACTTAGTGCTTGGTATACAGAAGTGCAATATCTTGAGACCTATATTCTGGTTGCTATGTGCAGTGTATAGCATGTTTCTGCACATATATAAGGATAGAACAGCAGAGTTATTCAGGGTTACAGGATGTGAGGGGATGGAGTAAGGTTAGGACTTAGTGTTTGGTAACCAGAAGTGCAATATCTTGAGACCTATATTCTGGTTGCTATTTGCAGTTTATAGCATGTTTCTGCACATATATAAGGATAGAACAGCAGAGTTATTCAGGGTTACAGGATGTGAGGGGATGGAGTAAGGTTAGGACTTAGTGTTTGGTAACCAGAAGTGCAATATCTTGAGACCTATATTCTGGTTGCTATGTGCAGTATATAGCATGTTTCTGCACATATATAAGGATAGAACAGCAGAGTTATTCAGGGTTACAGGATGTGAGGGGATGGAGTAAGGTTAGGACTTAGTGTTTGGTAACCAGAAGTGCAATATCTTGAGACCTATATTCTGGTTGCTATGTGCAGTTTATAGCATGTTTCTGCACATATATAAGGATAGAACAGCAGAGTTATTCAGGGTTACAGGATGTGAGGGGATGGAGTAAGGTTAGGACTTAGTGCTTGGTATCCAGAAGTGCAATATCTTGAGACCTATATTCTGGTTGCTATTTGCAGTGTATAGCATGTTTCTGCACATATATAAGGATAGAACAGCAGAGTTATTCAGGGTTACAGGATGTGAGGGGATGGAGCAAGGTTAGGACTTAGTGTTTGGTATCCAGAAGTGCAATATCTTGAGACCTATATTCTGGTTGCTATTTGCAGTATATAGCATGTTTCTGCACATATATAAGGATAGAACAGCAGAGTTATTCAGGATTACAGGATGTGAGGGGATGGAGTAAGGTTAGGACTTAGTGCTTGGTATACAGAAGTGCAATATCTTGAGACCTATATTCTGGTTGCTATGTGCAGTTTATAGCATGTTTCTGCACATATATAAGGATAGAACAGCAGAGTTATTCAGGGTTACAGGATGTGAGGGGATGGAGCAAGGTTAGGACTTAGTGTTTGGTAACCAGAAGTGCAATATCTTGAGACCTATATTCTGGTTGCTATGTGCAGTTTATAGCATGTTTCTGCACATATATAAGGATAGAACAGCAGAGTTATTCAGGGTTACAGGATGTGAGGGGATGGAGTAAGGTTAGGACTTAGTGCTTGGTATACAGAAGTGCAATATCTTGAGACCTATATTCTGGTTGCTATGTGCAGTTTATAGCATGTTTCTGCACATATATAAGGATAGAACAGCAGAGTTATTCAGGGTTACAGGATGTGAGGGGATGGAGTAAGGTTAGGACTTAGTGTTTGGTAACCAGAAGTGCAATATCTTGAGACCTATATTCTGGTTGCTATTTGCAGTTTATAGCATGTTTCTGCACATTTATAAGGATAGAACAGCAGAGTTATTCAGGGTTACAGGATGTGAGGGGATGGAGTAAGGTTAGGACTTAGTGTTTGGTAACCAGAAGTGCAATATCTTGAGACCTATATTCTGGTTGCTATGTGCAGTTTATAGCATGTTTCTGCACATATATAAGGATAGAACAGCAGAGTTATTCAGGGTTACAGGATGTGAGGGGATGGAGTAAGGTTAGGACTTAGTGTTTGGTATCCAGAAGTGCAATATCTTGAGACCTATATTCTGGTTGCTATGTGCAGTTTATAGCATGTTTCTGCACATATATAAGGATAGAACAGCAGAGTTATTCAGGGTTACAGGATGTGAGGGGATGGAGTAAGGTTAGTACTTAGTGTTTGGTAACCAGAAGTGCAATATCTTGAGACCTATATTCTGGTTGCTATGTGCAGTTTATAGCATGTTTCTGCACATATATAAGGATAGAACAGCAGAGTTATTCAGGGTTACAGGATGTGAGGGGATGGAGCAAGGTTAGGACTTAGTGTTTGGTAACCAGAAGTGCAATATCTTGAGACCTATATTCTGGTTGCTATTTGCAGTTTATAGCATGTTTCTGCACATATATAAGGATAGAACAGCAGAGTTATTCAGGGTTACAGGATGTGAGGGGATGGAGTAAGGTTAGGACTTAGTGTTTGGTATCCAGAAGTGCAATATCTTGAGACCTATATTCTGTTTGCTATTTGCAGTGTATAGCATGTTTCTGCACATATAGAAGGATAGAACAGCAGAGTTATTCAGGGTTACAGGATGTGAGAGGATGGAGTAAGGTTAGGACTTAGTGTTTGGTAACCAGAAGTGCAATATCTTGAGACCTATATTCTGGTTGCTATGTGCAGTTTATAGCATGTTTCTGCACATATATAAGGATAGAACAGCAGAGTTATTCAGGGTTACAGGATGTGAGGGGATGGAGTAAGGTTAGGACTTAGTGCTTGGTATCCAGAAGTGCAATATCTTGAGACCTATATTCTGGTTGCTATTTGCCGTTTATAGCATGTTTCTGCACATATATAAGGATAGAACAGCAGAGTTATTCAGGGTTACAGGATGTGAGGGGATGGAGTAAGGTTAGGACTTAGTGCTTGGTATACAGAAGTGCAATATCTTGAGACCTATATTCTGGTTGCTATTTGCAGTTTATAGCATATTTCTGCACATATATAAGGATAGAACAGCAGAGTTATTCAGGGTTACAGGATGTGAGGGGATGGAGCAAGGTTAGGACTTAGTGCTTGGTAACCAGAAGTGCAATATCTTGAGACCTATATTCTGGTTGCTATTTGCAGTTTATAGCATGTTTCTGCACATATATAAGGATAGAACAGCAGAGTTATTCAGGGTTACAGGATGTGAGGGGATGGAGTAAGGTTAGGACTTAGTGTTTGGTATACAGAAGTGCAATATCTTGAGACCTATATTCTGGTTGCTATGTGCAGTATATAGCATGTTTCTGCACATATATAAGGATAGAACAGCAGAGTTATTCAGGGTTACAGGATGTGAGGGGATGGAGTAAGGTTAGGACTTAGTGTTTGGTAACCAGAAGTGCAATATCTTGAGACCTATATTCTGGTTGCTATGTGCAGTTTATAGCATGTTTCTGCACATATATAAGGATAGAACAGCAGAGTTATTCAGGGTTACAGGATGTGAGGGGATGGAGTAAGGTTAGGACTTTGTTAAGGAAATTTAAGCAATGTATAGAATCTATTCTGACTTTTTAATATCATGTAATACTAACAGACATTATTATGTAAGATGTTTTTTCTGCCAAAGAATGTAGGCTTGTGACAAGAACTTGCTAAGTCACCCTAGTCTTGCTGATTTGTGTCATGTGCCCACCCAGGACCAGATGGTGTTCGATAAGGAGGAACGGGCCTCAAGGCCTGCTGTGATTGGTCCAAGCTTGGGTGGAGTAATTCTTTGTAAAATGCAATATTAGGGGCCATCTATGCAATGTTCAGGAGGCAGATGGAGCTCCCTTGTAATTACTTATAAGTGCATGCTGACTGTCACTTTATTGTAATCTTGCTCTGCCATTATCAATATAATAAATGAATTTGGCTACAACTATTCACGTTGATTTTTCCACAACAATTTGGTGCCGAAACCCGGGATCTGAAAACGATTGGAACGGAATCAGGACAGGAACGGAGGACTGGAGACCAGATTGGCGCCATTCAAAAAAAGGTGAGAACATTTGTGTCTCTGTCTGCTCTCCCCTCCTCCGCTCCTAAGACCCTCCGTCCCACTATCGTGAGTACAGATCCCAAGAACCTGAATAGTTGTTTTATGTTGTAATATCTGTTTTGATATGCATGTGTGAGTGTATGTAGATGCGGGCACATTGCCACATCAGCACGAGAGAGGCCCTTTACGGCTGAATGATTGTGCTGCCCCAAGTATGCTGGGGGCAGTGGAGTAAAAGGTAAGAGGACCCTATCGTCCTCAGACACGAATGTTTCCTATCTTCTCAGTCTGTCACGTAAACTGTCATTAACATTGTCTGCATAGTGGAAGGACAAATATAAGGATAAGTGTTGGTGAAGAGTAGTTTCTCTGCTGGTCTACCCTTGCTTGTCAATACCGGTCTGTGGGCAACCGATTGTGGCTCTCCCCACAGAACAGGAGCGATATAATCTCTGATTACCTCCTGGCCTGCTATCTGACAGCTCTGTGTACACTGGTTTGAGTCTGCTTCTCGCTACACTGAAGGGCGTGTCCTGAAGCTGCAGACTGGCGTCTCTCTGTGTCTCATGAAAAATCATACTTCTTACTTAGATAATCCCTTACTTGCATGGTTTAACCTAGAGGACATTAGAGGGCAAATATTGTTTGGCATCTTCGCCTTGCTGATTTTCATTTGGCTCTGTTGGAAAATTTGGAGGGACCAAAAGCGGGGATTCGCTGTGTGGGACTTCCCCTAACAGCCAAAAGCCATAGAATATAGTGCTGTGAAAAACTGAGAGAGGGGTGCAAGAGTCCCCTCCACCATAGCCGGGCTATGGGAAACAGTCACAGCAAACGTGGATTTGGCTGATCACCAAATCAGAGTAATGGACGTCCTGAGACTCCTCGTACCCCACAGGAGGAGATGAGTAAGAAATATGGCAAATGGGTCAGCCGGCATTTACCTAAGTGAGGCAGACTGACTAGGGGGATGGATTGTGGGATCCCAAAAGAGGGAACCTTTGAATTATCCCGCTGGGCAACCCTCTACAAAAAATAAAACAAAATTTGCTGAGCCAAATGAATAGGCAGCTTGGAGTAGGTGGATGGTAGAATCTTATAAAAGACAGCAAAAATCCCAAAGTATTTTTACATCAGAAACAAGAACAGGAGGGGCAAATCAGCAAGGAGGGGAGGTACAGTCAGATGAGAAAGAGGGGGAGGAAGGGTTTTGTGTGGAGTGGAAGGTGAGCTTGTCGGTGAGAGAGATGAAAGGGCTGAGGAATATCGCTTGCCTCAAGCCTCAGCCTAACTTGTTAGAGAGCAGTTCATGCCTGGTACAAGTCAGTTTAGCCAGCTCAAGACAGAGAAATATACAGGAGGTACAGGAGAAAATGGTCCAGAGGGTGATGGTAGTTGACACACCAGCAACCCCCAGAGGGGTAAGTTTAGGGGGAGGAACAATTGGGAGTCCTGAAATGTGAAGTGCTACAATTGTGTGAAACAGGGCCACATTGTAAGAAATTGTCCAGCTCCAACAAGGGGGGCAGGATAGCGCCCGACAGGGAGGGCTTCCAGTGTTACCAGTCATCTTGGTGTTATGAGCCACAGCAGTGGTTCATTCCTGTTTGCATTCGGTTCATGTATTGTATGTTATATTTCTGTTTTCTTATGTACTTTAGAGTGCTATACTTTTGTTTACTAGTCTGGTAACTACAGTGACATATTTTGTGGGTCTTCCCACTAGCTGCATTCGGTTCATGTATTTTATGTTATATTTCTGTTTGCATGCCAGGATTTCTTATGTACTTATTTAGAGTGTTGTACTTTTGTTTACTAGCCTGGTAACTACAGTGTCATATTTTGTGGGTCTTCCCACTAGCCTTAGTTTTGTGTTTTTGTACTGGCGGCAACGCCGCACATAACTTGTTTGTTTAGTTCCCATGTTATAGTCTCCTTAGCTGTAGCTAGTTTTCCCCTCACTCGCAGTCTCAGGTGGTGCCTTGTAACCTTGTAAGACTGGAGGGCATCGGAGTTTGGGCGAACCTAATTCGCCCATTCAAACGCGGCTGCCTTGGGCAGAAGACTAGCACCTCAGGCACCATCCGACCACTGGGAGGAGTAATGGAGTTTGGGTTAGAAAAGGTCTTGCTGTGGTCATTCATACTGACTGCAGCTCCACTCATGAGTACTGGAACTCCCCAGTTGTCACACATTCCACAGAGTTCCAGGGTCTCAATTTGTAACATTGTACTTGTTTCCTAACACTCGGAGAGTAGGGGGGTGATGCCTTTGTCCACTTGACCCTCTCTGAAATGCCTTTTTACTCAGTGGAGTATCTGGTGGACAGTGGAGCAGCCCGTGTTCTCAAGAGAGAGAGTATGTCAATGGATACTCTAATTACTCTGCAAAATCAGGCAGGTCCCCAAACACTTGGTATATGGGGGAAGGCAGGTTGCAAATAAATAAATATTGTTTGGAAACATGAGGATGGTCGATTGTGTGCACATCTCCCTTCATATGTTTCCAAAGGGGGAATGATTGCTAAATTTTGGTTTGCACAGTGTTTGAAATACTTTACAACAGAATGGTTATGTTCTCCTTGTAGATAGAGGCGTGGCCTGTTGCCAAGGTAACGGCTGCAGTAACAGCAAAGAAATTGATATCTGAATTTGTGTGCAGGTATGGTCTACATGAAACGGTTGAGAGAGCAAATAGCGTATTAAAAATGTCTAAGATCTGTGAGCAAACAAAACTTACATGGGTACAAGATTTACCAGTAGATCCTTTTGCAATGAGGTATACCCCAAAGGGATTACATGGACTTTCAGCATTTGAGATACTGTTTGGCAGGCTGCCACTCAAATGACATGGACAGTACGCTTCTCTTACTGACTACGTTGTTCAGCTTCATAAGCCACTGACTAATTTGCATGGCAAAGTGTTTTCTTCTTTACCAGATCCACAAGACACATCTGGAACCCACCACCTACAACCTGGAGATTGGGTGGTAATAAAAAGACACGTCAGAAAACATCTGGAACCCCGATTTGATGGCCCATACCAGGTGCTATTGACCACAGCGACCTCCATCAAGGTGGAGAGGAAAGTGCGCTTCTCACTGTAAGAAAATTAACTTTCAGGTCAATGATGCAAACTGGTCCTAAAAGCATGGGGCCCCCGGGGAGAAGAGAACTGAATGGACTGTTAAGATACTCTTGTTTTTCTGCCTGCTTGTTTCTGCTTTATATCTGTGTGTGCAGGTGAAAGAAAAGCAAAATAACTCTATATGGCTTCTACATCAGCAGACAGCTAAGGAGCTGAACGCCACTGACTGTTGGATCTGCTCTTATGTTCCTGCTAACCATAAAGGAATCCCTTTGATTGGTATCCATATCTCAATGAATGATCTTAACCTCACAGATTATAGCTATAATGTTGAAATAGACATAAATCACACTGCTCACAATGCTCTTTCAGACCTAGGAATATATTTAGAAATTGCTGGTATAATCTCTCCGCCCACTATGTGTATAGGGCCTATGTTTATTAACCACGTGGCTGAACTAAAAGGTCACCTAGTCAATTTACCTAAGGTATACGTTGGTGAAACAAATTGTGAAAATGCTGCCTTAGTGTTTAACATGGAATACAATGAAAAGTTATGTGACAAGGTGAACGGTAACTGTAACAATCAATGTTGGTGTGCAAAAATGAAAGCTCTTTGTGCCCCTAGGTGTGCCTGTCCTAACCAGATGGATGAGAATGATTGGGATTGTAAGACCCAAGTGCACAATAATATGGTATGGTTTCAGAACTGGTTGGGAAACCATGGTAAGATAATCCCTAGGGTGCTGAAGCAAGGCCTATACTATATTTGTGGAAATAGGGCATACTCATGGCTTTCTATGGGAGCTTGGGGGAACTGCACTATAGGAAGAGTTGTGCCAGCCATAAGACAACGTGAGAACATCTCTTTTACCAATATGATAGAAACAAGCCCTAGAGAGACTAGACACAAGAGAGAATTGTTTACTGCAGCAGATAAAGCCTGGATGTGGTTCCCTGCCTGGACAGGCTGGGGAATTGAATTAGCAAATAAGTTAAATAAATATGCAAATATTATGGATGGGATAATTAATGAGACCACAAGTGCCATCCATGCTATCAATGAAGAAATGGCTCAAATTAGGAAGGTGACCCTACAAAATAGGATGGCTCTGGATTATTTGTTAGCTATGGAGGGAGGAACTTGTGCTGTTATAGGGGAGGAATGTTGTACCTGGATTGAGGACTCACATGACCCCATAGAAGCGCACATGAATAAAGTAAAGGAATTTCAGAAACAAGCTAGAGACATATCCAAGGAGGGATGGAATCCCTTCTCCTGGATGGGGTCAATTGGTGTATGGTTTAACAATCTATTATCGGATTTAATAAAACCCATAGTGGTAGTGATAGGATTGATTGTATTTCTTTTGATCGCTTGGAAATGCTTAATGTGCTGTATTTCTCATTTCAGGAAAAATGTGGATTCGCTCGCCTAATAGGAAGAATGATAACAGCCACAGAGATGACCGTCTGATGGCCCAGCCCAACTGCCCATCTCTTCTGAGAGACCCCTCAGTTGTTGTAAGAGTTGGGTGGAAGACATCATCTCTGAAAGAGGGTCCCGCAGGTGCACTTCGACAGTTTGGACACCACCCCAGAGGGAGTTTATCCCGAGAAGTGATTTCGACGAGTCAGTCATTCCGATTCCAGCGAATTCACCGAGTGGTCTCTGTGCCCTAGTGCACCTCTGGCTGCTGTTATTATTCTTACAGCTAGATAGATAGGTGTGTGAATGCTTCAATAAAGGTGTGTGAATGCTTAGCAGAATAGCAACCGCGAGGCAGTACTTAGTCAGTTCTTCCTCTTGCGTACATCCTGTCTCAATTGGTACTTTGTCACATAATAAAACCTGGGGGCATCGGAGTACTGGGTGGACCTAATTCGCCCGGGAAAAGCGGCTGCTAAAGGACAAGACTTTGACCTGCAGGTGCCAATTGACTGCGGGGTGTGGCAACAGAGTCAGGGTAGGCCCAGGTGCGTCTGTGGCTATATCATCCCCAGTCACAGTCACACCACCTTCTTAGCATTAGTAGTACTGCCATTGTTACCTTTTAGTTTATGTTTTTATATATGTGTGATAATAAAATTATCAAAAGGGTGAGAATTGTTAAGGAAATTTAAGCAATGTATAGAATCTATTCTGACTTTTTAATATCATGTAATACTAACAGACATTATTATGTAAGATGTTTTTTCTGCCAAAGAATGTAGGCTTGTGACAAGAACTTGCTAAGTCACCCTAGTCTTGCTGATTTGTGTCATGTGCCCACCCAGGACCAGATGGTGTTCGATAAGGAGGAACGGGCCTCAAGGCCTGCTGTGATTGGTCCAAGCTTGGGTGGAGTAATTCTTTGTAAAATGCAATATTAGGGGCCATCTATGCAATGTTCAGGAGGCAGATGGAGCTCCCTTGTAATTACTTATAAGTGCATGCTGACTGTCACTTTATTGTAATCTTGCTCTGCCATTATCAATATAATAAATGAATTTGGCTACAACTATTCACGTTGATTTTTCCACAACAATTTAGTGTTTGGTATACAGAAGTGCAATATCTTGAGACCTATATTCTGGTTGCTATGTGCAGTTTATAGCATGTTTCTGCACATATATAAGGATAGAACAGCAGAGTTATTCAGGGTTACAGGATGTGAGGGGATGGAGTAAGGTTAGGACTTAGTGTTTGGTATCCAGAAGTGCAATATCTTGAGACCTATATTCTGGTTGCTATGTGCAGTTTATAGCATGTTTCTGCACATATATAAGGATAGAACAGCAGAGTTATTCAGGGTTACAGGATGTGAGGGGATGGAGTAAGGTTAGGACTTAGTGCTTGGTATCCAGATGTGCAATATCTTGAGATCTACATTCCGGTTGCTATTTGCAGTTTATAGCATGTTTCTGCACATATATAAGGCTAGAACAGCAGAGTTATTCAGGGTTACAGGATGTGAGGGGATGGAGTAAGGTTAGGACTTAGTGTTTGGTATCCAGAAGTGCAATATCTTGAGACCTATATTCTGGTTGCTATTTGCAGTTTATAGCATGTTTCTGCACATATATAATGATAGAACAGCAGAGTTATTCAGGGTTACAGGATGTGAGGGGATGGAGTAAGGTTAGGAATAAGTGTTTGGTAACCAGAAGTGCAATATCTTGAGACCTATATTCTGGTTGCTATTTGCAGTTTATAGCATGTTTCTGCACATATATAAGGATAGAACAGCAGAGTTATTCAGGGTTACAGGATGTGAGGGGATGGAGTAAGGTTAGGACTTAGTGCTTGGTATCCAGAAGTGCAATATCTTGAGACCTATATTCTGGTTGCTATGTGCAGTTTATAGCATGTTTCTGCACATATATAAGGATAGAACAGCAGAGTTATTCAGGGTTACAGGATGTGAGGGGATGGAGTAAGGTTAGGACTTAGTGCTTGGTATACAGAAGTGCAATATCTTGAGACCTATATTCTGGTTGCTATTTGCAGTTTATAGCATGTTTCTGCACATATATAAGGCTAGAACAGCAGAGTTATTCAGGGTTACAGGATGTGAGGGGATGGAGTAAGGTTAGGACTTAGTGCTTGGTATCCAGATGTGCAATATCTTGAGATCTACATTCCGGTTGCTATTTGCAGTTTATAGCATGTTTCTGCACATATATAAGGCTAGAACAGCAGAGTTATTCAGGGTTACAGGATGTGAGGGGATGGAGTAAGGTTAGGACTTAGTGTTTGGTATCCAGAAGTGCAATATCTTGAGACCTATATTCTGGTTGCTATGTGCAGTTTATAGCATGTTTCTGCACATATATAAGGATAGAACAGCAGAGTTATTCAGGGTTACAGGATGTGAGGGGATGGAGTAAGGTTAGGACTTAGTGCTTGGTATACAGAAGTGCAATATCTTGAGACCTATATTCTGGTTGCTATTTGCAGTTTATAGCATGTTTCTGCACATATATAAGGCTAGAACAGCAGAGTTATTCAGGGTTACAGGATGTGAGGGGATGGAGTAAGGTTAGGACTTAGTGCTTGGTATACAGAAGTGCAATATCTTGAGACCTATATTCTGGTTGCTATTTGCAGTTTATAGCATGTTTCTGCACATATATAAGGCTAGAACAGCAGAGTTATTCAGGGTTACAGGATGTGAGGGGATGGAGTAAGGTTAGGACTTAGTGCTTGGTATACAGAAGTGCAATATCTTGAGACCTATATTCTGGTTGCTATGTGCAGTGTATAGCATGTTTCTGCACATATATAAGGATAGAACAGCAGAGTTATTCAGGGTTACAGGATGTGAGGGGATGGAGTAAGGTTAGGACTTAGTGTTTGGTAACCAGAAGTGCAATATCTTGAGACCTATATTCTGGTTGCTATGTGCAGTTTATCGCATGTTTCTGCACATATATAAGGATAGAACAGCAGAGTTATTCAGGGTTACAGGATGTGAGGGGATGGAGTAAGGTTAGGACTTAGTGTTTGGTATACAGAAGTGCAATATCTTGAGACCTATATTCTGGTTGCTATGTGCAGTATATAGCATGTTTCTGCACATATATAAGGATAGAACAGCAGAGTTATTCAGGGTTACAGGATGTGAGGGGATGGAGTAAGGTTAGGAATAAGTGTTTGGTAACCAGAAGTGCAATATCTTGAGACCTATATTCTGGTTGCTATTTGCAGTTTATAGCATGTTTCTGCACATATATAAGGATAGAACAGCAGAGTTATTCAGGGTTACAGGATGTGAGGGGATGGAGTAAGGTTAGGACTTAGTGTTTGGTATACAGAAGTGCAATATCTTGAGACCTATATTCTGGTTGCTATTTGCAGTTTATAGCATGTTTCTGCACATATATAAGGATAGAACAGCAGAGTTATTCAGGGTTACAGGATGTGAGGGGATGGAGTAAGGTTAGGACTTAGTGCTTGGTATACAGAAGTGCAATATCTTGAGACCTATATTCTGGTTGCTATTTGCAGTTTATAGCATGTTTCTGCACATATATAAGGATAGAACAGCAGAGTTATTCAGGGTTACAGGATGTGAGGGGATGGAGTAAGGTTAGGACTTAGTGCTTGGTATACAGAAGTGCAATATCTTGAGACCTATATTCTGGTTGCTATGTGCAGTGTATAGCATGTTTCTGCACATATATAAGGATAGAACAGCAGAGTTATTCAGGGTTACAGGATGTGAGGGGATGGAGTAAGGTTAGGACTTAGTGTTTGGTAACCAGAAGTGCAATATCTTGAGACCTATATTCTGGTTGCTATTTGCAGTTTATAGCATGTTTCTGCACATATATAAGGATAGAACAGCAGAGTTATTCAGGGTTACAGGATGTGAGGGGATGGAGTAAGGTTAGGACTTAGTGTTTGGTATACAGAAGTGCAATATCTTGAGACCTATATTCTGGTTGCTATGTGCAGTATATAGCATGTTTCTGCACATATATAAGGATAGAACAGCAGAGTTATTCAGGGTTACAGGATGTGAGGGGATGGAGTAAGGTTAGGACTTAGTGTTTGGTAACCAGAAGTGCAATATCTTGAGACCTATATTCTGGTTGCTATGTGCAGTTTATAGCATGTTTCTGCACATATATAAGGATAGAACAGCAGAGTTATTCAGGGTTACAGGATGTGAGGGGATGGAGTAAGGTTAGGACTTAGTGCTTGGTATCCAGAAGTGCAATATCTTGAGACCTATATTCTGGTTGCTAGTTGCAGTGTATAGCATGTTTCTGCACATATATAAGGATAGAACAGCAGAGTTATTCAGGGTTACAGGATGTGAGGGGATGGAGCAAGGTTAGGACTTAGTGTTTGGTATCCAGAAGTGCAATATCTTGAGACCTATATTCTGGTTGCTATTTGCAGTATATAGCATGTTTCTGCATATATATAAGTATAGAACAGCAGAGTTATTCAGGATTACAGGATGTGAGGGGATGGAGTAAGGTTAGGACTTAGTGCTTGGTATACAGAAGTGCAATATCTTGAGACCTATATTCTGGTTGCTATGTGCAGTTTATAGCATGTTTCTGCACATATATAAGGATAGAACAGCAGAGTTATTCAGGGTTACAGGATGTGAGGGGATGGAGCAAGGTTAGGACTTAGTGTTTGGTAACCAGAAGTGCAATATCTTGAGACCTATATTCTGGTTGCTATGTGCAGTTTATAGCATGTTTCTGCACATTTATAAGGATAGAACAGCAGAGTTATTCAGGGTTACAGGATGTGAGGGGATGGAGTAAGGTTAGGACTTAGTGCTTGGTAACCAGAAGTGCAATATCTTGAGACCTATATTCTGGTTGCTATTTGCAGTTTATAGCATGTTTCTGCACATATATAAGGATAGAACAGCAGAGTTATTCAGGGTTACAGGATGTGAGGGGATGGAGTAAGGTTAGGACTTAGTGTTTGGTATCCAGAAGTGCAATATCTTGAGACCTATATTCTGGTTGCTATGTGCAGTTTATAGCATGTTTCTGCACATATATAAGGATAGAACAGCAGAGTTATTCAGGGTTACAGGATGTGAGGGGATGGAGTAAGGTTAGTACTTAGTGTTTGGTAACCAGAAGTGCAATATCTTGAGACCTATATTCTGGTTGCTATTTGCAGTTTATAGCATGTTTCTGCACATATATAAGGATAGAACAGCAGAGTTATTCAGGGTTACAGGATGTGAGGGGATGGAGTAAGGTTAGGACTTAGTGCTTGGTATACAGAAGTGCAATATCTTGAGACCTATATTCTGGTTGCTATTTGCAGTTTATAGCATGTTTCTGCACATATATAAGGATAGAACAGCAGAGTTATTCAGGGTTACAGGATGTGAGGGGATGGAGTAAGGTTAGGACTTAGTGCTTGGTATACAGAAGTGCAATATCTTGAGACCTATATTCTGGTTGCTATTTGCAGTTTATAGCATGTTTCTGCACATATATAAGGATAGAACAGCAGAGTTATTCAGGGTTACAGGATGTGAGGGGATGGAGTAAGGTTAGGACTTAGTGTTTGGTAACCAGAAGTGCAATATCTTGAGACCTATATTCTGGTTGCTATGTGCAGTATATAGCATGTTTCTGCACATATATAAGGATAGAACAGCAGAGTTATTCAGGGTTACAGGATGTGAGGGGATGGAGTAAGGTTAGGACTTAGTGTTTGGTATCCAGAAGTGCAATATCTTGAGACCTATATTCTGGTTGCTATTTGCAGTTTATCGCATGTTTCTGCACATATATAAGGATAGAACAGCAGAGTTATTCAGGGTTACAGGATGTGAGGGGATGGAGTAAGGTTAGGACTTAGTGTTTGGTAACCAGAAGTGCAATATCTTGAGACCTATATTCTGGTTGCTATGTGCAGTTTATAGCATGTTTCTGCACATATATAAGGATAGAACAGCAGAGTTATTCAGGGTTACAGGATGTGAGGGGATGGAGTAAGGTTAGGACTTAGTGCTTGGTATCCAGAAGTGCAATATCTTGAGACCTATATTCTGGTTGCTATTTGCAGTGTATAGCATGTTTCTGCACATATATAAGGATAGAACAGCAGAGTTATTCAGGGTTACAGGATGTGAGGGGATGGAGTAAGGTTAGGACTTAGTGTTTGGTAACCAGAAGTGCAATATCTTGAGACCTATATTCTGGTTGCTATGTGCAGTTTATAGCATGTTTCTGCACATATATAAGGATAGAACAGCAGAGTTATTCAGGGTTACAGGATGTGAGGGGATGGAGTAAGGTTAGGACTTAGTGCTTGGTATCCAGAAGTGCAATATCTTGAGACCTATATTCTGGTTGCTATTTGCAGTTTATAGCATGTTTCTGCACATATATAAGGATAGAACAGCAGAGTTATTCAGGGTTACAGGATGTGAGGGGATGGAGTAAGGTTAGGACTTAGTGCTTGGTATCCAGAAGTGCAATATCTTGAGACCTATATTCTGGTTGCTATTTGCAGTGTATAGCATGTTTCTGCACATATATAAGGATAGAACAGCAGAGTTATTCAGGGTTACAGGATGTGAGGGGATGGAGTAAGGTTAGGACTTAGTGTTTGGTAACCAGAAGTGCAATATCTTGAGACCTATATTCTGGTTGCTATGTGCAGTTTATAGCATGTTTCTGCACATATATAAGGATAGAACAGCAGAGTTATTCAGGGTTACAGGATGTGAGGGGATGGAGTAAGGTTAGGACTTAGTGCTTGGTATCCAGAAGTGCAATATCTTGAGACCTATATTCTGGTTGCTATTTGCAGTTTATAGCATGTTTCTGCACATATATAAGGATAGAACAGCAGAGTTATTCAGGGTTACAGGATGTGAGGGGATGGAGTAAGGTTAGGAATAAGTGTTTGGTAACCAGAAGTGCAATATCTTGAGACCTATATTCTGGTTGCTATTTGCAGTATATAGCATGTTTCTGCACCTATATAAGGATAGAACAGCAGAGTTATTCAGGGTTACAGGATGTGAGGGGATGGAGTAAGGTTAGGACTTAGTGCTTGGTATACAGAAGTGCAATATCTTGAGACCTATATTCTGGTTGCTATTTGCAGTTTATAGCATATTTCTGCACATATATAAGGATAGAACAGCAGAGTTATTCAGGGTTACAGGATGTGAGGGGATGGAGCAAGGTTAGGACTTAGTGCTTGGTAACCAGAAGTGCAATATCTTGAGACCTATATTCTGGTTGCTATTTGCAGTTTATAGCATGTTTCTGCACATATATAAGGATAGAACAGCAGAGTTATTCAGGGTTACAGGATGTGAGGGGATGGAGTAAGGTTAGGACTTAGTGTTTGGTATACAGAAGTGCAATATCTTGAGACCTATATTCTGGTTGCTATGTGCAGTATATAGCATGATTCTGCACATATATAAGGATAGAACAGCAGAGTTATTCAGGGTTACAGGATGTGAGGGGATGGAGTAAGGTTAGGACTTAGTGTTTGGTAACCAGAAGTGCAATATCTTGAGACCTATATTCTGGTTGCTATGTGCAGTTTATAGCATGTTTCTGCACATATATAAGGATAGAACAGCAGAGTTATTCAGGGTTACAGGATGTGAGGGGATGGAGTAAGGTTAGGACTTAGTGTTTGGTATACAGAAGTGCAATATCTTGAGACCTATATTCTGGTTGCTATGTGCAGTTTATAGCATGTTTCTGCACATATATAAGGATAGAACAGCTGAGTTATTCAGGGTTACAGGATGTGAGGGGACGGAGTAAGGTTAGGACTTAGTGCTTGGTATCCAGATGTGCAATATCTTGAGATCTACATTCCGGTTGCTATTTGCAGTTTATAGCATGTTTCTGCACATATATAAGGCTAGAACAGCAGAGTTATTCAGGGTTACAGGATGTGAGGGGATGGAGTAAGGTTAGGACTTAGTGCTTGGTATCCAGAAGTGCAATATCTTGAGACCTATATTCTGGTTGCTATTTGCAGTTTATAGCATGTTTCTGCACATATATAAGGATAGAACAGCAGAGTTATTCAGGGTTACAGGATGTGAGGGGATGGAGTAAGGTTAGGACTTAGTGTTTGGTATCCAGAAGTGCAATATCTTGAGACCTATATTCTGGTTGCTATGTGCAGTTTATAGCATGTTTATGCACATATATAAGGATAGAACAGCAGAGTTATTCAGGGTTACAGGATGTGAGGGGATGGAGTAAGGGTAGGACTTAGTGTTTGGTATCCAGAAGTGCAATATCTTGAGACCTATATTCTGGTTGCTATTTGCAGTTTATAGCATGTTTCTGCACATATATAAGGATAGAACAGCAGAGTTATTCAGGGTTACAGGATGTGAGGGGATGGAGTAAGGTTAGGACTTAGTGTTTGGTATCCAGAAGTGCAGTATTCTGAGACCTATATTCTGGTTGCTATGTGCAGTTTATAGCATGTTTCTGCACATATATAAGGATAGAACAGCAGAGTTATTCAGGGTTACAGAATGTGAGGGGATGGAGTAAGGTTAGGACTTAGTGTTTGGTATCCAGAAGTGGAATATCTTGAGACCTATATTCTGGTTGCTATGTGCAGTTTATAGCATGTTTATGCACATATATAAGGATAGAACAGCAGAGTTATTCAGGGTTACAGGATGTGAGGGGATGGAGTAAGGGTAGGACTTAGTGTTTGGTATCCAGAAGTGCAATATCTTGAGACCTATATTCTGGTTGCTATGTGCAGTTTATAGCATGTTTCTGCACATATATAAGGATAGAACAGCAGAGTTATTCAGGGTTACAGGATGTGAGGGGATGGAGTAAGGTTAGGACTTAGTGTTTGGTAACCAGAAGTGCAATATCTTGAGACCTATATTCTGGTTGCTATGTGCAGTGTATAGCATGTTTCTGTACATATATAAGGATAGAACAGCAGAGTTATTCAGGGTTACAGGATGTAAGGGGATGGAGTAAGGTTAGGAATAAGTGTTTGGTAACCAGAAGTGCAATATCTTGAGACCTATATTCTGGTTGCTATGTGCAGTGTATAGCATGTTTCTGCACATATATAAGGATAGAACAGCAGAGTTATTCAGGGTTACAGGATGTGAGGGGATGGAGTAAGGTTAGGACTTAGTGTTTGGTATACAGAAGTGCAATATCTTGAGACCTATATTCTGGTTGCTATTTGCAGTATATAGCATGTTTCTGCACATATATAAGGATAGAACAGCAGAGTTATTCAGGGTTACAGGATGTGAGGGGATGGAGTAAGGTTAGGACTTAGTGTTTGGTAACCAGAAGTGCAATATCTTGAGACCTATATTCTGGTTGCTATGTGCAGTGTATAGCATGTTTCTGTACATATATAAGGATAGAACAGCAGAGTTATTAAGGGTTACAGGATGTAAGGGGATGGAGTAAGGTTAGGAATAAGTGCTTGGTATCCAGAAGTGCAATATCTTGAGACCTATATTCTGGTTGCTATGTGCAGTATATAGCATGTTTCTGCACATATATAAGGATAGAACAGCAGAGTTATTCAGGGTTACAGGATGTGAGGGGATGGAGTAAGGTTAGGGCTTAGTGTTTGGTATACAGAAGTGCAATATCTTGAGACCTATGTTCTGGTTGCTATGTGCAGTATATAGCATGTTTCTGCACATATATAAGGATAGAACAGCAGAGTTATTCAGGGTTACAGGATGTGAGGGGATGGAGTAAGGTTAGGACTTAGTGTTTGGTAACCAGAAGTGCAATATCTTGAGACCTATGTTCTGGTTGCTATGTGCAGTATATAGCATGTTTCTGCACATTTATAAGGATAGAACAGCAGAGTTATTCAGGGTTACAGGATGTGAGGGGATGGAGTAAGGTTAGGACTTAGTGTTTGGTATCCAGAAGTGGAATATCTTGAGACCTATATTCTGGTTGCTATGTGCAGTTTATAGCATGTTTATGCACATATATAAGGATAGAACAGCAGAGTTATTCAGGGTTACAGGATGTGAGGGGATGGAGTAAGGGTAGGACTTAGTGTTTGGTATCCAGAAGTGCAATATCTTGAGACCTATATTCTGGTTGCTATGTGCAGTTTATAGCATGTTTCTGCACATATATAAGGATAGAACAGCAGAGTTATTCAGGGTTACAGGATGTGAGGGGATGGAGTAAGGTTAGGACTTAGTGTTTGGTAACCAGAAGTGCAATATCTTGAGACCTATATTCTGGTTGCTATGTGCAGTTTATAGCATGTTTCTGCACATATATAAGGATAGAACAGCAGAGTTATTCAGGGTTACAGGATGTGAGGGGATGGAGTAAGGTTAGGACTTAGTGTTTGGTAACCAGAAGTGCAATATCTTGAGACCTATATTCTGGTTGCTATTTGCAGTATATAGCATGTTTCTGCACATATAGAAGGATAGAACAGCAGAGTTATTCAGGGTTACAGGATGTGAGGGGATGGAGTAAGGTTAGGACTTAGTGTTTGGTATACAGAAGTGCAATATCTTGAGACCTATATTCTGGTTGCTATTTGCAGTTTATAGCATGTTTCTGCACATATATAAGGATAGAACAGCAGAGTTATTCAGGGTTACAGGATGTGAGGGGATGGAGTAAGGTTAGGACTTAGTGTTTGGTAACCAGAAGTGCAATATCTTGAGACCTATATTCTGGTTGCTATGTGCAGTTTATAGCATGTTTCTGCACATATATAAGGATAGAACAGCAGAGTTATTCAGGGTTACAGGATGTGAGGGGATGGAGTAAGGTTAGGACTTAGTGCTTGGTATCCAGAAGTGCAATATCTTGAGACCTATATTCTGGTTGCTATTTGCCGTTTATAGCATGTTTCTGCACATATATAAGGATAGAACAGCAGAGTTATTCAGGGTTACAGGATGTGAGGGGATGGAGTAAGGTTAGGACTTAGTGCTTGGTATACAGAAGTGCAATATCTTGAGACCTATATTCTGGTTGCTATTTGCAGTTTATAGCATATTTCTGCACATATATAAGGATAGAACAGCAGAGTTATTCAGGGTTACAGGATGTGAGGGGATGGAGCAAGGTTAGGACTTAGTGCTTGGTAACCAGAAGTGCAATATCTTGAGACCTATATTCTGGTTGCTATTTGCAGTTTATAGCATGTTTCTGCACATATATAAGGATAGAACAGCAGAGTTATTCAGGGTTACAGGATGTGAGGGGATGGAGTAAGGTTAGGACTTAGTGTTTGGTATACAGAAGTGCAATATCTTGAGACCTATATTCTGGTTGCTATGTGCAGTATATAGCATGTTTCTGCACATATATAAGGATAGAACAGCAGAGTTATTCAGGGTTACAGGATGTGAGGGGATGGAGTAAGGTTAGGACTTAGTGTTTGGTAACCAGAAGTGCAATATCTTGAGACCTATATTCTGGTTGCTATGTGCAGTTTATAGCATGTTTCTGCACATATATAAGGATAGAACAGCAGAGTTATTCAGGGTTACAGGATGTGAGGGGATGGAGTAAGGTTAGGACTTAGTGTTTGGTATACAGAAGTGCAATATCTTGAGACCTATATTCTGGTTGCTATGTGCAGTTTATAGCATGTTTCTGCACATATATAAGGATAGAACAGCAGAGTTATTCAGGGTTACAGGATGTGAGGGGATGGAGTAAGGTTAGGACTTAGTGTTTGGTATCTAGAAGTGCAATATCTTGAGACCTATATTCTGGTTGCTATGTGCAGTTTATAGCATGTTTCTGCACATATATAAGGATAGAACAGCAGAGTTATTCAGGGTTACAGGATGTGAGGGGATGGAGTAAGGTTAGGACTTAGTGCTTGGTAACCAGAAGTGCAATATCTTGAGACCTATATTCTGGTTGCTATTTGCAGTATATAGCATGTTTCTGCACATATATAAGGATAGAACAGCAGAGTTATTCAGGGTTACAGGATGTGAGGGGACGGAGTAAGGTTAGGACTTAGTGCTTGGTATCCAGAAGTGCAATATCTTGAGACCTATATTCTGGTTGCTATTTGCAGTTTATAGCATGTTTCTGCACATATATAAGGCTAGAACAGCAGAGTTATTCAGGGTTACAGGATGTGAGGGGATGGAGTAAGGTTAGGACTTAGTGCTTGGTATCCAGATGTGCAATATCTTGAGATCTGCATTCCGGTTGCT
This sequence comes from Pseudophryne corroboree, assembly GCF_028390025.1. NCBI lineage: Eukaryota > Metazoa > Chordata > Amphibia > Anura > Myobatrachidae > Pseudophryne > Pseudophryne corroboree. The sequence continues at coordinate 1,107,293 of NW_026967517.1, forward strand.
ATTTGCAGTTTATAGCATGTTTCTGCACATATATAAGGCTAGAACAGCAGAGTTATTCAGGGTTACAGGATGTGAGGGGATGGAGTAAGGTTAGGACTTAGTGTTTGGTATCCAGAAGTGCAATATCTTGAGACCTATATTCTGGTTGCTATTTGCAGTTTATAGCATGTTTCTGCACATATATAATGATAGAACAGCAGAGTTATTCAGGGTTACAGGATGTGAGGGGATGGAGTAAGGTTAGGAATAAGTGTTTGGTAACCAGAAGTGCAATATCTTGAGACCTATATTCTGGTTGCTATTTGCAGTTTATAGCATGTTTCTGCACATATATAAGGATAGAACAGCAGAGTTATTCAGGGTTACAGGATGTGAGGGGATGGAGTAAGGTTAGGACTTAGTGCTTGGTATCCAGAAGTGCAATATCTTGAGACCTATATTCTGGTTGCTATGTGCAGTTTATAGCATGTTTCTGCACATATATAAGGATAGAACAGCAGAGTTATTCAGGGTTACAGGATGTGAGGGGATGGAGTAAGGTTAGGACTTAGTGTTTGGTATACAGAAGTGCAATATCTTGAGACCTATATTCTGGTTGCTATTTGCAGTTTATAGCATGTTTTTGCACATATATAAGGATAGAACAGCAGAGTTATTCAGGGTTACAGGATGTGAGGGGATGGAGTAAGGTTAGGACTTAGTGCTTGGTATACAGAAGTGCAATATCTTGAGACCTATATTCTGGTTGCTATTTGCAGTTTATAGCATGTTTCTGCACATATATAAGGATAGAACAGCAGAGTTATTCAGGGTTACAGGATGTGAGGGGATGGAGTAAGGTTAGGACTTAGTGCTTGGTATCCAGATGTGCAATATCTTGAGATCTACATTCCGGTTGCTATTTGCAGTTTATAGCATGTTTCTGCACATATATAAGGCTAGAACAGCAGAGTTATTCAGGGTTACAGGATGTGAGGGGATGGAGTAAGGTTAGGACTTAGTGTTTGGTATCCAGAAGTGCAATATCTTGAGACCTATATTCTGGTTGCTATGTGCAGTTTATAGCATGTTTCTGCACATATATAAGGATAGAACAGCAGAGTTATTCAGGGTTACAGGATGTGAGGGGATGGAGTAAGGTTAGGACTTAGTGCTTGGTATACAGAAGTGCAATATCTTGAGACCTATATTCTGGTTGCTATTTGCAGTTTATAGCATGTTTCTGCACATATATAAGGCTAGAACAGCAGAGTTATTCAGGGTTACAGGATGTGAGGGGATGGAGTAAGGTTAGGACTTAGTGCTTGGTATACAGAAGTGCAATATCTTGAGACCTATATTCTGGTTGCTATGTGCAGTGTATAGCATGTTTCTGCACATATATAAGGATAGAACAGCAGAGTTATTCAGGGTTACAGGATGTGAGGGGATGGAGTAAGGTTAGGACTTAGTGTTTGGTAACCAGAAGTGCAATATCTTGAGACCTATATTCTGGTTGCTATGTGCAGTTTATAGCATGTTTCTGCACATATATAAGGATAGAACAGCAGAGTTATTCAGGGTTACAGGATGTGAGGGGATGGAGTAAGGTTAGGAATAAGTGTTTAGTAACCAGAAGTGCAATATCTTGAGACCTATATTCTGGTTGCTATGTGCAGTGTATAGCATGTTTCTGCACATATATAAGGATAGAACAGCAGAGTTATTCAGGGTTACAGGATGTGAGGGGATGGAGTAAGGTTAGGACTTAGTGTTTGGTAACCAGAAGTGCAATATCTTGAGACCTATATTCTGGCTGCTATGTGCAGTATATAGCATGTTTCTGCACATATATAAGGATAGAACAGCAGAGTTATTCAGGGTTACAGGATGTGAGGGGATGGAGTAAGGTTAGGACTTAGTGTTTGGTAACCAGAAGTGCAATATCTTGAGACCTATATTCTGGTTGCTATGTGCAGTGTATAGCATGTTTCTGTACATATATAAGGATAGAACAGCAGAGTTATTCAGGGTTACAGGATGTAAGGGGATGGAGTAAGGTTAGGAATAAGTGTTTGGTAACCAGAAGTGCAATATCTTGAGACCTATATTCTGGTTGCTATGTGCAGTGTATAGCATGTTTCTGCACATATATAAGGATAGAACAGCAGAGTTATTCAGGGTTACAGGATGTGAGGGGATGGAGTAAGGTTAGGACTTAGTGTTTGGTAACCAGAAGTGCAATATCTTGAGACCTATATTCTGGTTGCTATTTGCAGTTTGTAGCATGTTTCTGCACATATATAAGGATAGAACAGCAGAGTTATTCAGGGTTACAGGATGTGAGGGGATGGAGTAAGGTTAGGGCTTAGTGTTTGGTATACAGAAGTGCAATATCTTGAGACCTATGTTCTGGTTGCTATGTGCAGTATATAGCATGTATCTGCACATATATAAGGATAGAACAGCAGAGTTATTCAGGGTTACAGGATGTGAGGGGATGAAGTAAGGTTAGGACTTAGTGCTTGGTATACAGAAGTGCAATATCTTGAGACCTATATTCTGGTTGCTATGTGCAGTTTATAGCATGTTTCTGCACATATATAAGGATAGAACAGCAGAGTTATTCAGGGTTACAGGATGTGAGGGGATGGAGTAAGGTTAGTACTTAGTGTTTGGTAACCAGAAGTGCAATATCTTGAGACCTATATTCTGGTTGCTATGTGCAGTTTATAGCATGTTTCTGTACATATATAAGGATAACAAAAAAGGAAAAAGGAGAGAGCGCAGACAGATTACTTGTATAATTAAACAAATTTATTCATAAAATATGATATATCACAATCAGTTAAAAAATAGAAATTTGATTAGAGCTAATAATAGATTAAATCAACAAAGAATCCACACTCAGCATGTAAATTAGTCCCGTATTACTAGTGCACTAGTAGATGACACAATAACCGGTATATGCTTTTTACTGGAGACAGTAATCCATCAGTCTAATTAGTATGACAAATCTGGATGATTTCCTTTGAACTGTATAGCACTGATTTCCTTGCTAATAATTGTGCCGTTTCAATAAAGATATCTTACTGAAAGTGGATGAATTGCAGTATATTTGCTCCGTCCGTCACTCTCTCACTGTGACCGGTAGCCGGAGTTAACTTGCTTACCGCTTCCACAGATGTCCCAGCGGCACTACCGATAAGCCAGACGCTGCGTGCTCTTTCTGGCGACTCGACCTCTCGTTCTCCTGCCGGATCAGTATGGCAAAGTATTGCATCCACTGCCGCCTCCAAACAAATGGATCGATGGTGCTCTTGATGAAGTGGGCACTGTAGTTTCCAGATGGATCGTGTAGTAGCCACGGTTCCCGTATAGCAACCGGGACCAATTGCAGGTGGCTACAGAGCTGATCAGTCCATTCCGGCAGAGATTGGAGGTACAAAAAGTAACTCGTAGGACTAACGAGTGCCTGGATCCTTTGAGCCCTGACGCGTTTCTCGACCGACAACGCTGGTCGTTTCCTCAGAGGGTTGAAGTGATTAAGCTCTTCCAAGTCTCCATATTTAAAGGGAAACCAATTATATCATTATTGTAAACACCTGTAGAACTCCTATCACATTCATTCTCAGGAGTATGTGTGTATACAATCACCAGGATTGTCTCTAATAGTACATCAATTATAAAATGGATATTAAACACATAAAAATATATGTAAATAAAAAAAGGAATAAAAAAAGACATTTGTTCTCTGCTAATCTATTTCTTAGTTGTCTGCAATTTTTTAATTAATACAACTCCATTAACTATACTTTATATCAACATCAAATTTGACTTGAGGTGAATTAATTAGCTTCATATCAATATATGTTTTTAGTAAGGAAAAAGAAAAAGGAGAGGGGCTTGGGAAACGGAGAGGGACAGCAGAATAAATAATACCTGAATGTGTGGACCTATACACATATAAAAAGATGTACATACATGTATATTTTGTGTCGCACCATATGTGTTCCCACAGAGTAAATTCCAAATTAATATAAGGAATCAAAAATAGATCAATCAAGGGACAGTATAAACGTCTCCTCTTATTTAGTAAAGAACCATTATAAACAATATTATTCCATAGTAGAGACACATGAAGAGATTTACCACAGATATCTCATTAGATAAATAGAAATGTAGAACTTCATCTGTAATCTTCATAATACTTAACAGAATCTAATAAACCATATATAAAAATACATATAATAAATAACTAATTAAATAATTAATTAAATACTCAAAGATCCGGTGGGCTGATGAGCATGTATCCCACAAGGGCAGAGAGATATATTTAAACTCAATCTGCCATGAGGGGCAGACGCCCAGCAGCCCACTCAGATTAACAAAAACAAATGGCAAAAAATAAACCAAAATTAACAAAACCTAACTGATGATACCATTAATAATAATAATGCCCCTAATACCAGTTAGACAGCATTGAGTTCCACAGTGTCGTTTAGACCATATTGTATTGTATGTGGGCCGCACTATTCGTCCCCTACATGAAAGGTTCATGGAACACAAGAGGAATATTACAAAGAACATTAAGACCCATAGTTTATCAACTCATGTCTCTGGATGTCAGAAAGGTAACCTAAGTGGCTTGACCATTAGAGCGGTAGAATATATTGGAGCCACCGTGAGAGGAGGAGATAGGTATAGAAGACTCTGCATGCGCGAAGCCTTCTGGATATTTCAGTTACACACCTTGAGTCCACATGGTCTAAACGACACTGTGGAACTCAATGCTGTCTAACTGGTATTAGGGGCATTATTATTATTAATGGTATCATCAGTTAGGTTTTGTTAATTTTGGTTTATTTTTTGCCATTTGTTTTTGTTAATCTGAGTGGGCTGCTGGGCGTCTGCCCCTCATGGCAGATTGAGTTTAAATATATCTCTCTGCCCTTGTGGGATACATGCTCATCAGCCCACCGGATCTTTGAGTATTTAATTAATTATTTAATTAGTTATTTATTATATGTATTTTTATATATGGTTTATTAGATTCTGTTAAGTATTATGAAGATTACAGATGAAGTTCTACATTTCTATTTATCTAATGAGATATCTGTGGTAAATCTCTTCATGTGTCTCTACTATGGAATAATATTGTTTATAATGGTTCTTTACTAAATAAGAGGAGACGTTTATACTGTCCCTTGATTGATCTATTTTTGATTCCTTATATTAATTTGGAATTTACTCTGTGGGAACACATATGGTGCGACACAAAATATACATGTATGTACATCTTTTTATATGTGTATAGGTCCACACATTCAGGTATTATTTATTCTGCTGTCCCTCTCCGTTTCCCAAGCCCCTCTCCTTTTTCTTTTTCCTTACTGAGAACATATATTGATATGAAGCTAATTAATTCACCTCAAGTCAAATTTGATGTTGATATAAAGTATAGTTAATGGAGTTGTATTAATTAAAAAATTGCAGACAACTAAGAAATAGATTAGCAGAGAACAAATGTCTTTTTTTATTCCTTTTTTATTTACATATATTTTTATGTGTTTAATATCCATTTTATAATTGATGTACTATTAGAGACAATCCTGGTGATTGTATACACACATACTCCTGAGAATGAATGTGATAGGAGTTCTACAGGTGTTTACAATAATGATATTGTTATGATTCCAGTACTTCTGACCAGAGGAGATCTTATGACAAAGGCCAGAGTACTGGAAGGGAATGCTGGTTATGGGAGCAGGAAAGCCTAGTAACCCCTGGCGCCCTAACTCCGTTGTCTCGCCCGTGTTATCAGAAATCCCCTGCGAGACTATGGTTGCTTGAGCCCATGGCAGCCGCGTTTGAAGGGCGGATTATGTCTGCCCAACTCCGATGCCCCCTCAGGTCTTAATGGGAGACAAAGGGAAATCCGAGACAGGGTGATAACAAGGGGCCCTCTGACTAAACAACCAGGCCAGGGGCTACAAGCTAATTAAACTTAAACCAGAAGTATGTGCGGACAAACCGCCAGGGAAAAGGACAACCAAAATCCACTAGTCCGTTACTCCTACCCAGCACCGCTGGATACCAGAGTGGATTTGTGGGAGCGGAATCCTCCGCAAAAGCTCCGAAACACAATATAACAAATAATAAATGGTAAGCGGTCAAGCCGCAACACACGGCTACGCCGCGACTCACGAACACCACAGGATGTTAAAGGTGCTCGGTCAGGACTCCAGGAACAGATGACAACTTCCGAGTACTGGACCACTGAGGACAGGAACGACCGGATAGAGCAGGACTGGAACACTCTCTGCAACAGATACAGCAAACAGGAAGCTATTACCGGCGTCTGTGAGAAGCCCAGGAAGTGTTCTTAACAGAGAGTCCTCCAATCAGCTGTTTGGAGGCTGATTGGATTAAATGTCATGCAGCTGCCAAGCTGCATGGCCAGGGAAACAGATCAGTGATTAATTACAATTGAACCTAGCAACGGGGAACGCAGTCCGCAAGTGGCGTCCCCGTTGCTAAGGTCCGTGCGGCTCCGTGCGCCCGGCATCTAGCATTGCTAGGGAGCCGGCGGCTGTCCGCATACGGCGTCCCTGGTTGCTAGGCTCCGGGCCGCACTGACGAGCGGACCCTCGGCGCCTAACAGTACCCCCCCCTTGAGGAGGGGTCAAGGAACCCCTAAAGCCAGGTTTCCGAGGAAATTCTCGAAAAAATGCCCTCTTGAGCCTCGGGGCATGGAGATCCTTATCCAGGACCCAAGACCTTTCTTCTGGACCATAACCTCTCCAGTGTACCAGAAAATAAAGCCGACCCCGGGACAATTTGGAATTGAGAACCTTCTCCACCAAGAACTCCTGATGACCCTGTACATCTACTGGTGATTTCCCCTGAGAGATCTTTCGAGGAAATCTACTGGAAGAAACGTATGGTTTCAACAGGGAGCAATGGAACGTATTTCCGATCCGGAGAGCTCTTGGTAAACGTAACCGGAAAGCAACTGGATTGATTTTTTTTATAATATGAAATGGTCCAATAAATTTGGGGCCCAATCTGGCTGAGGTTTGTCGAAGTTTAATGTTGCGAGTCGACAACCATACCCTATCTCCTACTTTAAAAGTGCAAGGCCGCCGGAGCCTGTCAGAAAAATTTTTCTCCCGAAATGCCGCTTTTCTGAGAGCAAGGTGCACTTTTCTCCAAATGAGTCTGAGATGAGAGGTTAAGGTTAGCGAGGAGACAGAGGAATGTTGAAAAAAGGAATTAGCTCTGGGGTGAAAACCAAAAACTGTAAAGAATGGAGACACATTGGTGGAGGAATGACAGGAATTGTTGTAAGCAAACTCCGCCAAAGGAAGAAACTCGGACCAATCATTTTGGAGTTTGGCTGAGTACAAACGCAAATACTGTTTTAATGATTGATTAACTCGCTCGGTCTGCCCGTTGGATTGGGGATGGTAGCCAGACGTTAAAGACAATTTCATCTTTAATGAGGCACAAAAAGACTTCCAAAATTGTGCAATGAATTGTGGACCCCGATCAGAAACAATATCAGTGGGTAACCCATGGAGTCTGAAAACATGGCGGAGGAACAAAACTGCCAATCCCTGGGCAGATGGCAGTCGGGGAAGAGCAATGAAATGGGCCATCTTGCTAAAACGGTCCACTACTACCCATATGACTCGGCATCCGGCTGACAGAGGGAGGTCTACCACAAAATCCATGGAAATATGAGACCATGGCCTGAGAGGAACATTTAAGGGCATAAGTTGCCCGATAGGCAAGGAACGGGGAACTATATGCTGTGCACAGACTTGACAAGAAAAAACAAACTCCTTAATGTCTTTAGAAAGACCAGGCCACTATACTGAGCGGGAGACTAATTCCAAAGTCTTAGAGATCCCCGGATGCCCGGCAACTTTGCTATCATGAAACTCAGTCAAAACAGTTGCTCTCAAAAACTCAGGGACATAAAGACGACCAGCAGGAGTATTTCCAGGAGCTTGATGTTGAAGCTGCTTTAACTGGGTAAATAAATCTTGTGTGAGGCCTGCCCGAATGACTGAAGACGGAAGTATGGGAGTAACAAGACTGTTATCATGAACTGGAAGAAAACTGCGTGACAGGGCATCCGCCTTGGTATTCTTGGAACCTGGCCTGAAGGTGATAATAAACTTGAAACGATTAAAAAATAAAGCCCAACGAGCCTGCCGGGCATTCAGCCGTTTAGCTGATTCGATGTACTGAAGATTTTTGTGATCAGTCAAAACTGAAATGGTATGTGTTGCTCCCTCAAGCCAATGCCTCCACTCCTCGAAAGCCCATTTAATAGCCAGTAATTCCCGGTTACCAACATCGTAGTTGGATTCAGCAGATGAGAATTTTCTGGACATAAAGGCACAAGGATGTAATTCTAGAGAGTCCGGATCCTTCTGAGACAGGATAGCCCCTACTCCAACCTCCGAGGCATCAACCTCAACAATGAAAGGCAATTCTGGGTTGGGATGTCTGAGGACTGGGGCTGAGACGAAGGCTTGTTTCAAGGCCTGAAAAGATAACTCAGCTTCACGTGACCAGTTGGTTGGATCCGCTCCCTTCTTAGTCAGTGCCACAATGGGAGCAACCAGGTCGGAAAAAGAATGAATAAATCTTCGATAATAATTCGCAAACCCTAAAAAGCGCTGAATTGCTTTTAAGTTGGTGGGTTGCGCCCAACTAAGGATGGCTTGGAGCTTCTTTGGTTCCATACAGAATCCCCGAGGGGAAATAATGTACCCTAAAAAGGATACCTCCGTGACATGAAATTCACACTTCTCCAGCTTGGCATATAGGTGATTTTCACATAATTTTTGAAGAACCTGACGCACCTGGGTAACATGTTGTTCAATAGAGTCAGAATAGATCAAGATATCGTCTAAGTAAACGACCACGAATCTTCCAAGAAAATCACGGAGCACATCGTTAATGAGATCCTGGAAAACTGCCGGAGCGTTAGACAGGCCGAATGGCATAACCAGATACTCGTAGTGACCCGACTGAGAACTGAATGCCGTTTTCCACTCATCTCCTGACTTGATTCGGATGAGGTTATACGCTCCTCTCAGGTCAATCTTAGAAAAAATCACAGCCGAACGTAGCTGATCATAGAGGACAGAAATCAGCGGCAAAGGGTAAGTATTTTTTACTGAGATCTTATTCAAGGCTCTAAAGTCAATGCAAGGTCTGAGTGATCCGTCTTTCTTCTCCACAAAGAAGAAGCCTGCACTTAAAGGGGATTTAGATGGCCTGATAAATCCTTTCCCTAGGCTCTCTTTAACATACTCATTCATGGCCACAGTTTCTGGTCCGGACAATGCATATAACCTTCCCTTTGGCAATGTGGCACCAGGAATTAGCTCAATAGCACAATCATAAGGCCGATGGGGAGGCAGAATGTCCGCATTGCCCTTGGAAAATATATCAACAAAATCCTGGTATTCCACGGGAATGGGTTCGGGAATGGCAGCTGCTATTCTGATGGGAAACGTAATACATTCCTTATTACAGATGGTACCCCATTGTGAGATCTCCCCCGACTGCCAATCAATGATGGGATTATGAAAGGCCAGCCAAGGGTGACCCAGAACCACTGGAACTGCTGGGCAATGGGTAAGGAAAAATTAAATCTTTTCGGAATGAAGAGCTCCTACCGAAAGTAGAACAGGGGGTGTACAGAGGGAAATAACCCCATTTGACAAGGGACTCCCATCTAAACCATGCATGGTGATACGCCTACCCAAGGTTAACTGAGGAATACCTAAGGCCTTGGCCCACGTTAAGTCCATAAAGTTCCCTGCAGCTCCACTGTCAACAAAAGCCGACACCGAAGAACAGAGGCTGCCAAAGGAAACTTTAGCTGGGACTAACAGGGAATTATTCGAGGAGATAAGCTGCAGACCAAAGTGAACCCCCTCACAATTCACTTGGTCGAGGCGTTTCCCGACTTGTTCGGACAATTACGGGCAAAATGTCCCTTACCCCCACAGTACAAACAAAGACCAGAATTTTGCCTTCTGGTTCTTTCTTCAGGAGACAGCTTGGAGAGACCCATCTGCATGGGCTCCTCTATGTCCACAGGAATGGAAAAAACACAAGGAGTAGACCCGACAGGTGCTCCTTTTTCAGCCCTCCGCTCTCTGAGACGACGATCAATCTTAATAGAAAGCTCCATGAGTTTATCGAGAGTCTCAGGAGCGGGATACTGAAGGAGACTGTCTTTTATAGACTCAGATAAGCCGAGGCGAAACTGACTGCGCAGGGCTGGGTCATTCCAGCCACAGTCGTTCGACCAACGGCGAAACTCTGTACAATAAATCTCTGCGGGATTTCTACCCTGTCTGAGAGCACGTAACTGACTCTCGGCGGATGCCTCTCTATCAGGGTCATCATACAAAAGCCCTAAAGACCCCAGAAAGGCGTCTACAGACAACAATGCCGGATCCTCTGTTCTTAAACCAAAAGCCCAGGTCTGGGGATCCCCCTGAAGTAAAGAAATAATAATTCCGACCCGCTGAGATTCAGTACCTGAGGAGATTGGTCTTAAACGAAAATAAAGTTTACAAGACTCTTTAAAATTAAAAAACTGCTTCCTATCACCAGAAAAACGGTCAGGCAAATGCATTTTCGGTTCAGGGACGACCCTCGGGGAAGTCCGTAAAAGATCTTCCTGCGACTTCACCCGAAGGGAAAGATCCTGAACCATCTGAGTAAGTTCTTGAATCTGGCTAACTAGAAGCTGGCCAGGATTTGGCCCTAAACCAGTGGGATTCATGAGGCCGACAAATCTTCCAAACTGAATAAGGGAAAAAATCAAACCCTGTTTAATTTTAAGTTTTGGTGTGGCCGGTAATAATGTTATGATTCCAGTACTTCTGACCAGAGGAGATCTTATGACAAAGGCCAGAGTACTGGAAGGGAATGCTGGTTATGGGAGCAGGAAAGCCTAGTAACCCCTGGCGCCCTAACTCCGTTGTCTCGCCCGTGTTATCAGAAATCCCCTGCGAGACTATGGTTGCTTGAGCCCATGGCAGCCGCGTTTGAAGGGCGGATTATGTCTGCCCAACTCCGATGCCCCCTCAGGTCTTAATGGGAGACAAAGGGAAATCCGAGACAGGGTGATAACAAGGGGCCCTCTGACTAAACAACCAGGCCAGGGGCTACAAGCTAATTAAACTTAAACCAGAAGTATGTGCGGACAAACCGCCAGGGAAAAGGACAACCAAAATCCACTAGTCCGTTACTCCTACCCAGCACCGCTGGATACCAGAGTGGATTTGTGGGAGCGGAATCCTCCGCAAAAGCTCCGAAACACAATATAACAAATAATAAATGGTAAGCGGTCAAGCCGCAACACACGGCTACGCCGCGACTCACGAACACCACAGGATGTTAAAGGTGCTCGGTCAGGACTCCAGGAACATATGACAACTTCCGAGTACTGGACCACTGAGGACAGGAACGACCGGATAGAGCAGGACTGGAACACTCTCTGCAACAGATACAGCAAACAGGAAGCTATTACCGGCGTCTGTGAGAAGCCCAGGAAGTGTTCTTAACAGAGAGTCCTCCAATCAGCTGTTTGGAGGCTGATTGGATTAAATGCCATGCAGCTGCCAAGCTGCATGGCCAGGGAAACAGATCAGTGATTAATTACAATTGAACCTAGCAACGGGGAACGCAGTCCGCAAGTGGCGTCCCCGTTGCTAAGGTCCGTGCGGCTCCGTGCGCCCGGCGTCTAGCGTTGCTAGGGAGCCGGCGGCTGTCCGCATACGGCGTCCCTGGTTGCTAGGCGCTGGGCCGCACTGACGAGCGGACCCTCGGCGCCTAACAGATATAATTGGTTTCCCTTTAAATATGGAGACTTGGAAGAGCTTAATCACTTCAACCCTCTGAGGAAACGACCAGCGTTGTCGGTCGAGAAACGCGTCAGGGCTCAAAGGATCCAGGCACTCGTTAGTCCTACGAGTTACTTTTTGTACCTCCAATCTCTGCCGGAATGGACTGATCAGCTCTTTAGCCACCTGCAATTGGTCCCGGTTGCTATACGGGAACCGTGGCTACTACACGATCCATCTGGAATCTACAGTGCCCAAATCATTAAGAGCACCATCGATCCATTTGTTTGGAGGCGGCAGTGGATGCAATACTTTGCCATACTGATCCGGCAGGAGAACGAGAGGTCGAGTCGCCAGAAAGAGCACGCAGCGTCTGGCTTATCGGTAGTGCCGCTGGGACATCTGTGGAAGCGGTAAGCAAGTTAACTCCGGCTACCGGTCACAGTGAGAGAGTGACGGACGGAGCAAATATACTGCAATTCATCCACTTTGAGTATGATATCTTTATTGAAACGGCACAATTATTAGCAAGGAAATCAGTGCTATACAGTTCAAAGGAAATCATCCAGATTTGTCATACTAATTAGACTGATGGATTACTGTCTCCAGTAAAAAGCATATACCGGTTATTGTGTCATCTACTAGTGCACTAGTAATACGGGACTAATTTACATGCTGAGTGTGGATTCTTTGTTGATTTAATCTATTATTAGCTCTAATCAAATTTCTATTTTTTAACTGATTGTGATATATCATATTTTATGAATAAATTTGTTTAATTATACAAGTAGTCTGTCTGCGCTCTCTCCTTTTTCCTTTTTTTTTCCAAATGTCCAGGGTGTGCTAATACCCTTTTCCCTTGAGAGCAGCAGACAGCATTTCAAGCTGGGATCAGTAGGGCGCCTTTTTTCTGTGTTTTTTGTCCAATATATAAGGATAGAACAGCAGAGTAATTCAGGGTTACAGGATGTGAGGGGATGGAGTAAGGTTAGGACTTAGTGTTTGGTATACAGAAGTGCAATATCTTGAGACCTATATTCTGGTTGCTATGTGCAGTTTATAGCATGTTTCTGCACATATATAAGGATAGAACAGCAGAGTTATTCAGGGTTACAGGATGTGAGGGGATGGAGTAAGGTTAGGACTTAGTGTTTGGTAACCAGAAGTGCAATATCTTGAGACCTATATTCTGGTTGCTATGTGCAGTTTATAGCATGTTTCTGCACATATATAAGGATAGAACAGCAGAGTTATTCAGGGTTACAGGATGTGAGGGGATGGAGCAAGGTTAGTGAAGGGTTAACTCCTCTGTGCTTTGTAAATATTACTTTTTATATGTTCAATTTCCTTATAATGGTTACAGTGTAAAAGTGAATATTTCTATTTCCCTAATGAAGGGTTAAAACATGCTATATGAACTGTTATGTGTTTGCAATGGTTGCGTGCTGCCCTGTGTTAGATGCCTTTGTCTCTCATACAGATACCAGGCTTGTGTGGGTCTGGCATCCAAGGTCAGCTCTATACTAGATGAAACCTGCTTTTTCTACTTCTGTGTGTTACTAAAAGATCCTTTGTTAAGTTCCGTCTGATGCAACGTATATAACATCTGCCTAGCAACTGCTATATCCAATTATGTTATGTCAAGTATTAACCACCCCTACGTACCCCACCCAGGAACCTACCCCTAAGCCAATGAGCCCTTTTACACTTGTCAGTTCCACCCATATGCATTGTCTTATATACTCTTGTTAACTTTATAATAAACAGTGTGAATTTTAACTGCTTGTGTGTGCATGTACCTTGTGGTTAAAAGTTTACACTCCAGACGTCTGTGAGGCCATCACATCGAGGGTTAAAGAAAATAAGGTCAAATCCTTTCAGCTGGGGGCTCGTCCGGGATTCAGTGATCGTCCCCGAATAATAAAGATAGAAGATTTATTGTCTGTCTTTGCTATGCGGGATTGCGGTCATACACTGAAGCTGAATCCGTGTCAGTGTTCCGGGAACACGTGACAAGGTAATATTTAAGTCCGGGACTTAATATTACGAAGTTTTTAAAACAGGTATCAGGGATACCATAGAATCTTTAATGTCTGGGACTTAAAGATTCGTCTGAGAAGGGACCAGGGGTCCAAGCGCACTTCTCCAAAGACGTTAGTATCTGGGATACTTAAAAATAGACCTGGGAGTCTATACGTAACGTAGAGAATACCCCGATTTGATCGCCTATATATTTTTGTATGTTTGTAGTGAGATAAGTTCTTATATTTGGTCCAGACGGCTGGTAAGTTTTCGTCTGCCAGATATCTTTACTCAAACACTTTTCTTGCTTCCTGTCTAAAACGCTGTATTTTTTCTGACATCTTGTACGAAGGTAAGCGTACCCGTCAAAAGATTTCATGTTCTCATTATACAGATAATATTGTGATATTGTCAATGACTAATTAACTGGTGTTAGCTAATGCATGCATAGAAAGTTTTTGTAAATTGCATTTTTTGTTGTGATATTGCATAGACAGTTGTTGTGGAAATTGCGTAGAAAGCTGGTGTAGATTGCATTTTTACTATGGGAGGGACCTATGTATAAGTAGAGTGTTGTATATTTTAGATAATTTTCTTTTAAAAGTTGTACTGTTGATTTATATTACTGTCTGACAATGGGCTCTAGTCAGAGTAAAAAACTGCATATCCCCCGCCCCTCCCTGGTGAGACATGCAAGATGTATGTTGCCCGTAACTCTACCTCAGAGTATTATTTAGTTAACCCTTGGGTAGATAATTTAGCGGGATGGACAGAGAAAGCAGGACAGCACCCATTCCTACGTGAAGGCAGTAATTACCTTTTCTATATGGAGATTTAAGAAAAAATGTCAGTTTCCAATAGCACAGAAGCGAGGCTGCAGAGAAATTGTAGATCTTTGAAATCCCTCTCGCCCCCCCCCCCCTTGCATTCCAATGTATCCTGCGCTCGGAGACACAGGTTTCTTGGCAGCAGTAACCCTTTCACACTAAATGGGATCGCTTCCAACTTCACTGCTGGAGGGTGCGTCCACTAGCTCTATCCCTAACGCACCAATAACCCAGAGTTTAGATAATAGTAAAACACTGTCCCAAGCCCACCATTACCCTCGATGGCTGTATATCTTATTTACGCAAAACTTGCAAAGGACGCAGCTATACACATATGAAGGAAGTTTTTTTTTGCCTGTGTTTTTTTGCCTGTCGCTGTAGCTTGTAAAAAGAAACCTGCGCCCACTCATAACTATCAGAGCTCCAGACGCTTTGACAGACAGAACCAACCCCGCAGTCAGGGAACATTCCAAAGACCCCGCGCACTGACGGGGCCCGGAGGAGGGTATCCCAGCCTTTATTCAACTCTCCCGTCATAGTGAGATTCACCTCTGCTGCCACTTATTATAAATGGAAGTAAAATTCCCTTTTTAGTGGACAGCGGTGCAGCAGCCAGTGTTTTGTGTTCTGACTTATGCAGTATCCCCTCTCACCAGAAAAGATAGAAGGTCTCCGCCCCATGATACAGCAATTCTTACAACAGGGTATCTCAGACATATTGTATCACCATACTGTACTCCTGTGAACCCTGTTGCCAAAGCTGATGGTAGTTTGGGATTTGTACAGGATCTCAGAGCGATCAATCAGTTAATTGTCCCAATTGCACCAATTGTTCCAGATGTAAACTCACTAATTTCTGCAATCCCTGCAGATGCTGCGTTCTTCTCTTACAGATTTTCTGAGTGTTGAAGAATGCCTTTTTTTCAGCATACCTGTAGATTCACAGACACAATTACTTTTTGCCTTTTCTTTTGAGGGTAAACAACTTACCTGGTGCAGATTATTGACGCACCTGTTGTCTCCAGGCCACATTGAGGCCCTGGCAACCTCACCATGGTTCAGTCCTGCTACAGTATGCAGATGATCTGCTGCTCTGTAGTAAAACTGAGGAGGCCTGCCGAGAGGATGGTGTTTCATTACTAAACTGGCTTTGTGAATGTGGACACAAGGTGTCCAAAATAAAAATGCAATGGTGTAAAAAGCATGTTGATTACTTAGGTTTTGTGCTCACTCAGGGAGAGAGAAAAGTCAGTCCACAATGCATACAGTCTGTATTGGGCCTGGTCACCCCAACTACCCAGAAGGAACTACTGTCCTTCCTGGGTATGGTAAATTACTGCAGACAGTGGATATCTGATTGCTCTTATTGTGATAACATTTTGAGACAAGCCACACTGAAGGACAAACCTAAAACTGTACAATGGTCACAAGAAATGTTAACTGCATATGAAAGTTTAAAATGTATGTTGATGAAAAGTCCGGCACTTGGCCTCCCCAGTTATGTACTACCTTTCCATCTATATGCAAGGGACAATTGTAAAACCATGGCGGGGGTGCTCACACAGTTTCATGGAGGGAAGTTGCGCCCCGTGGCATTTTTTTTCCAAAGTCATGCCAGTGTCTGTGCAAGGTATGCCTGCCTGCCTCAGGGCTTTGGCAGCCTGTGCAATGGTTGCAGAAATGGCCACTACCCTCACTTTAGGCCACATCACAGTACTCCACACCACACATGATGTCCTGGCAATACTTAAAGGCTTACACACAGCACATGTCAGCACAACGCCTTAGTGGATATGAAGTACTCCTTTTGAGTAACCCTACCCTTACCATTAAGTACACTGCTGGTTCTTCTGGCCCTGCACCCATTCTCAATGCCCTTTTAGGCTTGAAAGGTCCCGAGGATGAACCACCCGACCTACATGACTGTGCTGCTTCCATTGAAGCTGAAACTTCTCCCAGACTTGACATGTCTCCCGTTCCCATACCAGGCGCAGACATTGTTTTTGTTGACGACTCCTGTAGTAGGCCCAATGACAATACATACCAGGCTGGCTATGCCATTGTCACCCTCCCTGATACTGTGTTGGAAACCCTACCAATACCTTATCAGTCCGCGCAAGCTGCAGAACTCATTGCACTCACTAGAGCATGTCCCTCCCTTTACAACGTCCATCTGCTCACTCAACTTCAAGCTGCTGCGACTAATACTGATCTCTCCGACTGGACTTACCCAATTCTGCAGAAAAAATCCTAAATCAGGATTAATCTGCAAAGAGGGGAAACCCTGTATACCCCAGTCCAGTGCCCCTTTGCTCGTTGCCCAGTGCCGTGGTGTTGGTCACCGTGGTGAAGCCACAACACTCCTCCTACTAACCAGTGATTTTTATGTTACTAATGCCAAATCACTTGTGGACCAGTATGTTAGCAGATGCATCACTTGCCTCAGGAACAACCCTAATAAAGCTAAACACCAGCATCTTGAATACCCCACAGAAAACTCTAGGTTACTCCCCATTTAAAATACTAATGGGCAGGCCTTTTCCCACACCCTGGGCTAAGAAACCACTAGTAATACAGGAAGGAGATCTAGAACTCATCAGAGAAGAGTATGTCAGGTCCCTGATAACAAAACTGAATGAAATTGAACATGAGGTTGTTTGTAAAAACCCTTTTGAATCCACAGGAACCTACACACCCCTTTAAAGTCGGAGACAGAGTCGTGGTGAAGGTGCTCCCCAGGAACAAGAGCCCAGGAGACTTCACCTATGGTCCAGAGACAGAGGTCATAGCAGTTACCCGGACAGCAGTCCTGACAGAGGAAAGTCCTACCTGGATCCATGCATCCCGAGTAAAAAAAAGGTTCCTAGACCAGACCTAGAGAGGGAAGCAAGTGATTCCAGTGAGGTACGAACCGGGGCAGACAGCCCTGACCTCCCACCTAGCGAAGAAAGAAGAACAGAAGAAGATGAGGAACCTGTCCCCTATCTTTATCCTGGGGACTACCTTGATAGCCCTACTGGCCCTCACTCACCACACAATATGTGAGGTTGATATTACACAGACTAATGGGATCCCCACCTTGTGGTACAATTCCTCCAATACACACGTAGCCACATATATCCTTGACTATTTTATGTTCCCCAAAATTGCTGATGATAAATATTATATACAACAAAGGAGGAAATCAGGAATGTCTGAGACAGTATATATTTGTGTTACTGACGAATGGTACTATGACAATAGATATTATGGATCTAATTGTAATTCCTGGGAAGCTGTGGGGTGGAATACAGGAGTAGATTGGAAATATGGCCCATCGTTTGCAAAGAATAGATGGAGCAAATATGGAGTACCCCTACTTTCTAGACTATCCATTCATAAGATGGATGAAGGCCCAAATTCATACAGGTTTAGACTAAACATAGTGAACCCTAGCAGAAGCGACAATGAGACTTATGTACTTGGTATATGGTGGCAAGCAGGGTATTATAGTGCAAGGCAAATGTTTTATTTATGGGATATGTATAAAAACCCAAAATACCAGCCTAAAATTGCTCCCCAAAACAAACCTTTAAAGCCCCATATTGCCACTTTTAAAGATATGGTGGCTATTACTAACCCTACCTTTGAAGACACCCTAGCTATTGAAACTGGTTTCTCTGACATTAATTTTTGGTTGGAATGGATGAAGTATAGTGCTAACAAACACAATAAAAGCAACTGTCATGTCTGTGGCAAATCTAGGCCCCACCTAGGTACAGTGCCCCTTAATATACCCCTAGAACAAGAAAATTGTTTTTTTCAGCCTTTTTAATGACACCAAAACAAATGACAGTCAGTGCGAAATGTGGAAAAGGGAATATCCCATATTGTCAAAAAATCCCAACCCAGGAAGCACCATAACCATATATCCTGGAAACTACACTTGTTATACATCTAACACCACCACAGGGAGAAATTTAAAAACCTTCCCACCAGGGTATTGTGCAAATAAAAGAACAACTGTTTTAGTCAACCAAACTAGATCATTAGGCGACATTTATTACATATGTGGGGAACTGTAAATAAAAACGTAGCCTGGATTAATTATATATATATAATCAACAAAGATTTGTTAATGATACCAAAGATGCTCTTAAAGGTATAGCTGAACAGCTAGAAGCCACTTCCCAAATGACATTCCAAAATAGAATGGCCCTTGACATGATCCTAGCAGAAAAAGGCGGTACATGTGTTTACATTAGTAAGGTGGAAGGCTGTTGTACATATATTCCTGACAACACTGGTCCCAATGGTAAGGTTACTTTAGCCATAAACAAGTTAGAAACCTTATCCATAGAACTTAAGAAAAATTCAGGTATTGATAACCCATGGAGCCAATATTTTGGATGGTTTGAAAATTGGAAACAGGCTCTTGTGCAAATAAGCATATTCATACTTGTAACTTTAATTCTTGTAGGCATTATAGTTTATTGTGTAATTCCCTGTGGAAAGAAACTTACCTCCAAAGGCATTGATAAGGCCCTGATGTACTATGATATAACCACCAGTCCTGTCACCTCCTCTGATAGTAAGGGACCCGACGATTATGTCCAATATCTCAAGAACTGGAGGAACAAGAAAGGAGCCTCACTCAAGAATCATGTCATATAATAATCATGATTCTAAGAGGGGATTGAAGGGTTAACTCCTCTGTGCTTTGTAAATATTACTTTTTATATGTTCAATTTCCTTATAATGGTTACAGTGTAAAAGTGAATATTTCTATTTCCCTAATGAAGGGTTAAAACATGCTATATGAACTGTTATGTGTTTGCATGGTTGCGTGCTGCCCTGTGTTAGATGCCTTTGTCTCTCATACAGATACCAGGCTTGTGTGGGTCTGGCATCCAAGGTCAGCTCTATACTAGATGAAACCTGCTTTTTCTACTTCTGTGTGTTACTAAAAGATCCTTTGTTAAGTTCCGTCTGATGCAACGTATATAACATCTGCCTAGCAACTGCTATATCCAATTATGTTATGTCAAGTATTAACCACCCCTACGTACCCCACCCAGGAACCTACCCCTAAGCCAATGAGCCCTTTTACACTTGTCAGTTCCACCCATATGCATTGTCTTATATACTCTTGTTAACTTTATAATAAACAGTGTGAATTTTAACTGCTTGTGTGTGCATGTACCTTGTGGTTAAAAGTTTACACTCCAGACGTCTGTGAGGCCATCACATCGAGGGTTAAAGAAAATAAGGTCAAATCCTTTCAGTTAGGACTTAGTGTTTGGTATCCAGAAGTGCAATATCTTGAGACCTATATTCTGGCTGCTATGTGCAGTATATAGCATGTTTCTGCACATATATAAGGATAGAACAGCAGAGTTATTCAGGGTTACAGGATGTGAGGGGATGGAGCAAGGTTAGGACTTAGTGCTTGGTATCCAGAAGTGCAATATCTTGAGACCTATATTCTGGTTGCTATGTGCAGTTTATAGCATGTTTCTGCACATATATAAGGATAGAACAGCAGAGTTATTCAGGGTTACAGGATGTGAGGGGATGGAGTAAGGTTAGGACTTAGTGTTTGGTATCCAGAAGTACAATATCTTGAGACCTATATTCTGGTTGCTATGTGCAGTATATAGCATGTTTCTGCACATATATAAGGATAGAACAGCAGAGTTATTCAAGGTTACAGGATGTGAGGGGATGGAGTAAGGTTAGGACTTAGTGTTTGGTATCCAGAAGTGCAATATCTTGAGACCTATATTCTGGTTGCTATTTGCAGTTTATAGCATGTTTCTGCACATATATAAGGATAGAACAGCAGAGTTATTCAGGGTTACAGGATGTGAGGGGATGGAGTAAGGTTAGGACTTAGTGCTTGGTATCCAGAAGTGCAATATCTTGAGACCTATATTCTGGCTGCTATGTGCAGTATATAGCATGTTTCTGCACATATATAAGGATAGAACAGCAGAGTTATTCAGGGTTACAGGATGTGGGGATGGAGTAAGGTTAGGACTTAGTGTTTGGTAACCAGAAGTGCAATATCTTGAGACCTATATTCTGGTTGCTATGTGCAGTTTATAGCATGTTTCTGCACATATATAAGGATAGAACAGCAGAGTTATTCAGGGTTACAGGATGTGAGGGGATGGAGTAAGGTTAGGACTTAGTGCTTGGTATCCAGAAGTGCAATATCTTGAGACCTATATTCTGGCTGCTATGTGCAGTATATAGCATGTTTCTGCACATATATAAGGATAGAACAGCAGAGTTATTCAGGGTTACAGGATGTGGGGATGGAGTAAGGTTAGGACTTAGTGTTTGGTAACCAGAAGTGCAATATCTTGAGACCTATATTCTGGTTGCTATGTGCAGTATATAGCATGTTTCTGCACATATATAAGGATAGTACAGCAGAGTTATTCAGGGTTACAGGATGTGAGGGGATGGAGTAAGGTTAGGACTTAGTGTTTGGTATCCAGAAGTGCAATATCTTGAGACCTATATTCTGGTTGCTATTTGCAGTTTATAGCATGTTTCTGCCCATATATAAAGATAGAACAGCAGAGTTATTCAGGGTTACAGGATGTGAGGGGATGGAGCAAGGTTAGGACTTAGTGTTTGGTATCCAGAAGTGCAATATCTTGAGACCTATATTCTGGTTGCTATGTGCAGTATATAGCATGTTTCTGCACATATATAAGGATAGAACAGCAGAGTTAGTCAGGGTTACAGGATGTGAGGGGATGGAGCAAGGTTAGGACTTAGTGTTTGGTATCCAGAAGTACAATATCTTGAGACCTATATTCTGGTTGCTATGTGCAGTATATAGCATGTTTCTGCACATATATAAGGATAGTACAGCAGAGTTATTCAGGGTTACAGGATGTGAGGGGATGGAGTAAGGTTAGGACTTAGTGTTTGGTATCCAGAAGTGCAATATCTTGAGACCTATATTCTGGTTGCTATTTGCAGTTTATAGCATGTTTCTGCCCATATATAAAGATAGAACAGCAGAGTTATTCAGGGTTACAGGATGTGAGGGGATGGAGCAAGGTTAGGACTTAGTGTTTGGTATCCAGAAGTGCAATATCTTGAGACCTATATTCTGGTTGCTATGTGCAGTATATAGCATGTTTCTGCACATATATAAGGATAGAACAGCAGAGTTAGTCAGGGTTACAGGATGTGAGGGGATGGAGTAAGGTTAGGACTTAGTGTTTGGTATCCAGAAGTACAATATCTTGAGACCTATATTCTGGTTGCTATGTGCAGTATATAGCATGTTTCTGCACAAATATAAGGATAGAACAGCAGAGTTATTCAGGGTTACAGGATGTGAGGGGATGGAGTAAGGTTAGGACTTAGTGTTTGGTATCCAGAAGTGCAATATCTTGAGACCTATATTCCGGTTGCTATTTGCAGTTTATAGCATGTTTCTGCACATATATAAGGATAGAACAGCAGAGTTATTCAGGGTTACAGGATGTGAGGGGATGGAGTAAGGTTAGGACTTAGTGTTTGGTATCCAGAAGTGCAATATCTTGAGACCTATATTCTGGTTGCTATGTGCAGTATATAGCATGTTTCTGCACATATATAAGGATAGAACAGCAGAGTTATTCAGGGTTACAGGATGTGAGGGGATGGAGTAAGGTTAGGACTTAGTGCTTGGTATCCAGAAGTGCAATATCTTGAGACCTATATTCTGGCTGCTATGTGCAGTATATAGCATGTTTCTGCACATATATAAGGATAGAACAGCAGAGTTATTCAGGGTTACAGGATGTGAGGGGATGGAGTAAGGTTAGGACTTAGTGTTTGGTATCCAGAAGTACAATATCTTGAGACCTATATTCTGGTTGCTATGTGCAGTATATAGCATGTTTCTGCACAAATATAAGGATAGAACAGCAGAGTTATTCAGGGTTACAGGATGTGAGGGGATGGAGTAAGGTTAGGACTTAGTGTTTGGTATCCAGAAGTGCAATATCTTGAGACCTATATTCCGGTTGCTATTTGCAGTTTATAGCATGTTTCTGCACATATATAAGGATAGAACAGCAGAGTTATTCAGGGTTACAGGATGTGAGGGGATGGAGTAAGGTTAGGACTTAGTGTTTGGTATCCAGAAGTGCAATATCTTGAGACCTATATTCTGGTTGCTATTTGCAGTTTATAGCATGTTTCTGCACATATATAAGGATAGAACAGCAGAGTTATTCAGGGTTACAGGATGTGAGGGGATGGAGTAAGGTTAGGACTTAGTGCTTGGTATCCAGAAGTGCAATATCTTGAGACCTATATTCTGGTTGCTATTTGCAGTGTATAGCATGTTTCTGCACATATATAAGGATAGAACAGCAGAGTTATTCAGGGTTACAGGATGTGGGGATGGAGTAAGGTTAGGACTTAGTGTTTGGTAACCAGAAGTGCAATATCTTGAGACCTATATTCTGGTTGCTATGTGCAGTTTATAGCATGTTTCTGCACATATATAAGGATAGAACAGCAGAGTTATTCAGGGTTACAGGATGTGAGGGGATGGAGTAAGGTTAGGACTTAGTGCTTGGTATCCAGAAGTGCAATATCTTGAGACCTATATTCTGGTTGCTATGTGCAGTTTATAGCATGTTTCTGCACATATATAACGATAGAACAGCAGAGTTATTCAGGGTTACAGGATGTGAGGGGATGGAGTAAGGTTAGGACTTAGTGCTTGGTATCCAGAAGTGCAATATCTTGAGACCTATATTCTGGTTGCTATTTGCAGTTTATAGCATGTTTCTGCACATATATAAGGATAGAACAGCAGAGTTATTCAGGGTTACAGGATGTGAGGGGATGGAGTAAGGTTAGTACTTAGTGTTTGGTAACCAGAAGTGCAGTATCTTGAGACCTATAATCTGGTTGCTATGTGCAGTTTATAGCATGTTTCTGCACATATATAAGGATAGAACAGCAGAGTTATTCAGGGATACAGGATGTGAGGGGATGGAGTAAGGTTAGGACTTAGTGTTTGGTAACCAGAAGTGCAATATCTTGAGACCTATATTCTGGTTGCTATTTGCAGTTTATAGCATGTTTCTGCACATATATAAGGATAGAACAGCAGAGTTATTCAGGGTTACAGGATGTGAGGGGATGGAGTAAGGTTAGGACTTAGTGTTTGGTATACAGAAGTGCAATATCTTGAGACCTATATTCTGGTTGCTATGTGCAGTTTATAGCATGTTCCTGCACATATATAAGGATAGAACAGCAGAGTTATTCAGGGTTACAGGATGTGAGGGGATGGATTAAGGTTAGGACTTAGTGTTTGGTAACAAGAAGTGCAGTATCTTGAGACCTATATTCTGGTTGCTATGTGCAGTTTATAGCATGTTTCTGCACATATATAAGGATAGAACAGCAGAGTTATTCAGGGTTACAGGATGTGAGGGGATGGAGTAAGGTTAGGACTTAAGTGTTTGGTAACCAGAAGTGCAATATCTTGAGACCTATATTCTGGTTGCTATTTACAGTTTATAGCATGTTCCTGCACATATATAAGGATAGAACAGCAGAGTTATTCAGGGTTACAGGATGTGAGGGGATGGAGTAAGGTTAGGACTTAGTGTTTGGTAACCAGAAGTGCAATATCTTGAGACCTATATTCTGGTTGCTATTTGCAGTTTATAGCATGTTTCTGCACATATATAAGGATAGAACAGCAGAGTTATTCAGGGTTACAGGATGTGAGGGGATGGAGTAAGGTTAGGACTTAGTGTTTGGTATACAGAAGTGCAATATCTTGAGACCTATATTCTGGTTGCTATGTGCAGTTTATAGCATGTTCCTGCACATATATAAGGATAGAACAGCAGAGTTATTCAGGGTTACAGGATGTGAGGGGATGGATTAAGGTTAGGACTTAGTGTTTGGTAACAAGAAGTGCAGTATCTTGAGACCTATATTCTGGTTGCTATGTGCAGTTTATAGCATGTTTCTGCACATATATAAGGATAGAACAGCAGAGTTATTCAGGGTTACAGGATGTGAGGGGATGGAGTAAGGTTAGGACTTAAGTGTTTGGTAACCAGAAGTGCAATATCTTGAGACCTATATTCTGGTTGCTATTTACAGTTTATAGCATGTTCCTGCACATATATAAGGATAGAACAGCAGAGTTATTCAGGGTTACAGGATGTGAGGGGATGGAGTAAGGTTAGGACTTAGTGTTTGGTATCCAGAAGTGCAATATCTTGAGACCTATATTCTGGTTGCTATGTGCAGTATATAGCATGTTTCTGCACATATATAAGGATAGAACAGCAGAGTTATTCAGGGTTACAGGATGTGAGGGGATGGAGTAAGGTTAGGACTTAGTGCTTGGTATCCAGAAGTGCAATATCTTGAGACCTATATTCTGGTTGCTATGTGCAGTGTATAGCATGTTTCTGCACATATATAAGGATAGAACAGCAGAGTTATTCAGGGTTACAGGATGTGAGGGGATGGAGTAAGGTTAGGACTTAGTGTTTGGTAACCAGAAGTGCAATATCTTGAGACCTATATTCTGGCTGCTATGTGCAGTATATAGCATGTTTCTGCACATATATAAGGATAGAACAGCAGAGTTATTCAGGGTTACAGGATGTGGGGATGGAGTAAGGTTAGGACTTAGTGTTTGGTAACCAGAAGTGCAATATCTTGAGACCTATATTCTGGTTGCTATGTGCAGTTTATAGCATGTTTCTGCACATATATAAGGATAGAACAGCAGAGTCATTCAGGGTTACAGGATGTGAGGGGATGGAGTAAGGTTAGGACTTAGTGTTTGGTAACCAGAAGTGCAATATCTTGAGACCTATATTCTGGCTGCTATGTGCAGTATATAGCATGTTTCTGCACATATATAAGGATAGAACAGCAGAGTTATTCAGGGTTACAGGATGTGAGGGGATGGAGTAAGGTTAGGACTTAGTGTTTGGTAACCAGAAGTGCAATATCTTGAGACCTATATTCTGGTTGCTATGTGCAGTTTATAGCATGTTTCTGCACATATATAAGGATAGAACAGCAGAGTTATTCAGGGTTACAGGATGTGAGGGGATGGAGTAAGGTTAGGACTTAGTGCTTGGTATCCAGAAGTGCAATATCTTGAGACCTATATTCTGGTTGCTATGTGCAGTGTATAACATGTTTCTGCACATATATAAGGATAGAACAGCAGAGTTATTCAGGGATACAGGATGTGAGGGGATGGAGTAAGGTTAGTACTTAGTGTTTGGTATACAGAAGTGCAATATCTTGAGACCTATATTCTGGTTGCTATGTGCAGTTTATAGCATGTTTCTGCACATATATAAGGATAGAACAGCAGAGTTATTCAGGGTTACAGGATGTGAGGGGATGGAGTAAGGTTAGGACTTAGTGCTTGGTATCCAGAAGTGCAATATCTTGAGACCTATATTCTGGCTGCTATGTGCAGTATATAGCATGTTTCTGCACATATATAAGGATAGAACAGCAGAGTTATTCAGGGTTACAGGATGTGGGGATGGAGTAAGGTTAGGACTTAGTGTTTGGTAACCAGAAGTGCAATATCTTGAGACCTATATTCTGGTTGCTATGTGCAGTATATAGCATGTTTCTGCACATATATAAGGATAGAACAGCAGAGTTATTCAGGGTTACAGGATGTGAGGGGATGGAGTAAGGTTAGGACTTAGTGCTTGGTATCCAGAAGTGCAATATCTTGAGACCTATATTCTGGTTGCTATTTGCAGTTTATAGCATGTTTCTGCACATATATAAGGATAGAACAGCAGAGTTATTCAGGGTTACAGGATGTGAGGGGATGGAGTAAGGTTAGGGCTTAGTATTTGGTATACAGAAGTGCAATATCTTGAGACCTATATTCTGGTTGCTATTTGCAGTGTATAGCATGTTTCTGCACATATATAAGGATAGAACAGCAGAGTTACTCAGGGTTACAGGATGTGAGGGGATGGAGTAAGGTTAGTACTTAGTGTTTGGTAACCAGAAGTGCAGTATTCTGAGACCTATATTCTGGTTGCTATGTGCAGTATATAGCATGTTTCTGCACATATATAAGGATAGAACAGCAGAGTTATTCAGGGTTACAGGATGTGAGGGGATGGAGTAAGGTTAGGACTTAGTGTTTGGTAACCAGAAGTGCAATATCTTGAGACCTATATTCTGGTTGCTATTTGCAGTATATAGCATGTTTCTGCACATATATAAGGATAGAACAGCAGAGTTATTCAGGGTTACAGGATGTGAGGGGATGGAGTAAGGTTAGGACTTAGTGTTTGGTATCCAGAAGTGCAATATCTTGAGACCTATATTCTGGTTGCTATTTGCAGTTTATAGCATGTTTCTGCACATATATAAGGATAGAACAGCAGAGTTATTCAGGGTTACAGGATGTGAGGGGATGGAGTAAGGTTAGGACTTAGTGTTTGGTAACCAGAAGTGCAATATCTTGAGACCTATATTCTGGTTGCTATGTGCAGTTTATAGCATGTTTCTGCACATATATAAGGATAGAACAGCAGAGTTATTCAGGGTTACAGGATGTGAGGGGATGGAGTAAGGTTAGGACTTAGTGTTTGGTAACCAGAAGTGCAATATCTTGAGACATATATTCTGGTTGCTATGTGCAGTTTATAGCATGTTTCTGCACATATATAAGGATAGAACAGCAGAGTTATTCAGGGTTACAGGATGTGAGGGGATGGAGTAAGGTTAGGACTTAGTGTTTGGTAACCAGAAGTGCAATATCTTGAGACCTATATTCTGGTTGCTATTTGCAGTTTATAGCATGTTTCTGCACATATATAAGGATAGAACAGCAGAGTTATTCAGGGTTACAGGATGTGAGGGGATGGAGTAAGGTTAGGACTTAGTGTTTGGTATACAGAAGTGCAATATCTTGAGACCTATATTCTGGTTGCTATTTGCAGTTTATAGCATGTTTCTGCACATATATAAGGATAGAACAGCAGAGTTATTCAGGGTTACAGGATGTGAGGGGATGGAGTAAGGTTAGGACTTAGTGTTTGGTATACAGAAGTGCAATATCTTGAGACCTATATTCTGGTTGCTATTTGCAGTTTATAGCATGTTCCTGCACATATATAAGGATAGAACAGCAGAGTTATTCAGGGTTACAGGATGTGAGGGGATGGAGCAAGGTTAGGACTTAAGTGTTTGGTAACCAGAAGTGCAATATCTTGAGACCTATATTCTGGTTGCTATGTGCAGTTTATAGCATGTTTCTGCACATATATAAGGATAGAACAGCAGAGTTATTCAGGGTTACAGGATGTGAGGGGATGGAGTAAGGTTAGGACTTAAGTGTTTGGTAACCAGAAGTGCAATATCTTGAGACCTATATTCTGGTTGCTATTTGCAGTTTATAGCATGTTCCTGCACATATATAAGGATAGAACAGCAGAGTTATTCAGGGTTACAGGATGTGAGGGGATGGAGTAAGGTTAGGACTTAGTGTTTGGTAACCAGAAGTGCAATATCTTGAGACCTATATTCTGGTTGCTATTTGTAGTTTATAGCATGTTTCTGCACATATATAAGGATAGAACAGCAGAGTTATTCAGGGTTACAGGATGTGAGGGGATGGAGTAAGGTTAGGACTTAAGTGTTTGGTAACCAGAAGTGCAATATCTTGAGACCTATATTCTGGTTGCTATTTGCAGTTTATAGCATGTTCCTGCACATATATAAGGATAGAACAGCAGAGTTATTCAGGGTTACAGGATGTGAGGGGATGGAGTAAGGTTAGGACTTAAGTGTTTGGTAACCAGAAGTGCAATATCTTGAGACCTATATTCTGGTTGCTATTTGCAGTTTATAGCATGTTCCTGCACATATATAAGGATAGAACAGCAGAGTTATTCAGGGTTACAGGATGTGAGGGGATGGAGTAAGGTTAGGACTTAGTGTTTGGTAACCAGAAGTGCAATATCTTGAGACCTATATTCTGGTTGCTATGTGCAGTTTATAGCATGTTTCTGCACATATATAAGGATAGAACAGCAGAGTTATTCAGGGTTACAGGATGTGAGGGGACGGAGTAAGGTTAGGACTTAAGTGTTTGGTATCCAGAAGTGCAGTATCTTGAGACCTATATTCTGGTTGCTATGTGCGGTTTATAGCATGTTTCTGCACATATATAAGGATAGAACAGCAGAGTTATTCAGGGTTACAGGATGTGAGGGGATGGAGTAAGGTTAGGATTTAGTGTTTGGTAACCAGAAGTGCAATATCTTGAGACCTATATTCTGGTTGCTATTTGCAGTTTATAGCATGTTTCTGCACATATATAAGGATAGTACAGCAGAGTTATTCAGGGTTACAGGATGTGAGGGGATGGAGTAAGGTTAGGACTTAGTGTTTGGTAACCAGAAGTGTAATATCTTGAGACCTATATTCTGGTTGCTATTTGCAGTGTATAGCATGTTTCTGCACATATATAAGGATAGAACAGCAGAGTTATTCAGGGTTACAGGATGTGAGGGGATGGAGTAAGGTTAGGACTTAGTGTTTGGTAACCAGAAGTGCAATATCTTGAGACCTATATTCTGGTTGCTATGTGCAGTGTATAACATGTTTCTGCACATATATAAGGATAGAACAGCAGAGTTATTCAGGGTTACAGGATGTGAGGGGATGGAGTAAGGTTAGGACTTAGTGCTTGGTATCTAGAAGTGCAATATCTTGAGACCTATATTCTGGTTGCTATGTGCAGTTTATAGCATGTTTCTGCACATATATAAGGATAGAACAGCAGAGTTATTCAGGGTTACAGGATGTGAGGGGATGGAGCAAGGTTAGGACTTAGTGTTTGGTAACCAGAAGTGCAATATCTTGAGACCTATATTCTGGTTGCTATGTGCAGTATATAGCATGTTTCTGCACATATATAAGGATAGAACAGCAGAGTTATTCAGGGTTACAGGATGTGAGGGGATGGAGTAAGGTTAGGACTTAGTGCTTGGTATCCAGATGTGCAGTATCTTGAGACCTATATTCTGGTTGCTATTTGCAGTTTATAGCATGTTTCTGCACATATATAAGGCTAGAACAGCAGAGTTATTCAGGGTTACAGGATGTGAGGGTATGGAGTAAGGTTAGGACTTAGTGTTTGGTATCCAGAAGTGCAATATCTTGAGACCTATATTCTGGTTGCTATGTGCAGTTTATAGCATGTTTCTGCACATATATAAGGATAGAACAGCAGAGTTATTCAGGGTTACAGGATGTGAGGGGATGGAGTAAGGTTAGGACTTAGTGTTTGGTATCCAGAAGTGCAATATCTTGAGACCTATATTCTGGTTGCTATGTGCAGTTTATAGCATGTTTCTGCACATATATAAGGATAGAACAGCAGAGTTATTCAGGGTTACAGGATGTGAGGGGATGGAGTAAGGTTAGGACTTAGTGTTTGGTATCCAGAAGTGCAATATCTTGAGACCTATATTCTGGTTGCTATGTGCAGTATATAGCATGTTTCTGCACATATATAAGGATAGAACAGCAGAGTTATTCAGGGTTACAGGATGTGAGGGGATGGAGTAAGGTTAGGACTTAGTGTTTGGTATCCAGAAGTGCAATATCTTGAGACCTATATTCTGGTTGCTATTTGCAGTTTATAGCATGTTTCTGCACATATATAAGGATAGAACAGCAGAGTTATTCAGGGTTACAGGATGTGAGGGGATGGAGTAAGGTTAGGACTTAGTGCTTGGTATCCAGAAGTGCAATATCTTGAGACCTATATTCTGGCTGCTATGTGCAGTATATAGCATGTTTCTGCACATATATAAGGATAGAACAGCAGAGTTATTCAGGGTTACAGGATGTGGGGATGGAGTAAGGTTAGGACTTAGTGTTTGGTAACCAGAAGTGCAATATCTTGAGACCTATATTCTGGTTGCTATGTGAAGTTTATAGCATGTTTCTGCACATATATAAGGATAGAACAGCAGAGTTATTCAGGGTTACAGGATGTGAGGGGATGGAGTAAGGTTAGGACTTAGTGCTTGGTATCCAGAAGTGCAATATCTTGAGACCTATATTCTGGTTGCTATGTGCAGTTTATAGCATGTTTCTGCACATATATAACGATAGAACAGCAGAGTTATTCAGGGTTACAGGATGTGAGGGGATGGAGTAAGGTTAGGACTTAGTGCTTGGTATCCAGAAGTGCAATATCTTGAGACCTATATTCTGGTTGCTATTTGCAGTTTATAGCATGTTTCTGCACATATATAAGGATAGAACAGCAGAGTTATTCAGGGTTACAGGATGTGAGGGGATGGAGTAAGGTTAGGACTTAGTGTTTGGTAACCAGAAGTGCAGTATTCTGAGACCTATATTCTGGTTGCTATGTGCAGTTTATAGCATGTTTCTGCACATATATAAGGATAGAACAGCAGAGTTATTCAGGGTTACAGGATGTGAGGGGATGGAGTAAGGTTAGGACTTAGTGTTTGGTAACCAGAAGTGCAATATCTTGAGACCTATATTCTGGTTGCTATGTGCAGTTTATAGCATGTTTCTGCACATATATAAGGATAGAACAGCAGAGTTATTCAGGGTTACAGGATGTGAGGGGATGGAGTAAGGTTAGGACTTAGTGTTTGGTAACCAGAAGTGCAATATCTTGAGACCTATATTCTGGTTGCTATGTGCAGTTTATAGCATGTTTCTGCACATATATAAGGATAGAACAGCAGAGTTATTCAGGGTTACAGGATGTGAGGGGATGGAGTAAGGTTAGGACTTAGTGTTTTGTAACCAGAAGTGCAATATCTTGAGACCTATATTCTGGTTGCTATGTGCAGTTTATAGCATGTTTCTGCACATATATAAGGATAGAACAGCAGAGTTATTCAGGGTTACAGGATGTGAGGGGATGGAGTAAGGTTAGGACTTAGTGTTTGGTAACCAGAAGTGCAATATCTTGAGACCTATATTCTGGTTGCTATTTGCAGTTTATAGCATGTTTCTGCACATATATAAGGATAGAACAGCAGAGTTATTCAGGGTTACAGGATGTGAGGGGATGGAGTAAGGTTAGGACTTAGTGTTTGGTATACAGAAGTGCAATATCTTGAGACCTATATTCTGGTTGCTATTTGCAGTTTATAGCATGTTTCTGCACATATATAAGGATAGAACAGCAGAGTTATTCAGGGTTACAGGATGTGAGGGGATGGAGTAAGGTTAGGACTTAGTGTTTGGTATACAGAAGTGCAATATCTTGAGACCTATATTCTGGTTGCTATTTGCAGTTTATAGCATGTTCCTGCACATATATAAGGATAGAACAGCAGAGTTATTCAGGGTTACAGGATGTGAGGGGATGGAGCAAGGTTAGGACTTAAGTGTTTGGTAACCAGAAGTGCAATATCTTGAGACCTATATTCTGGTTGCTATGTGCAGTTTATAGCATGTTTCTGCACATATATAAGGATAGAACAGCAGAGTTATTCAGGGTTACAGGATGTGAGGGGATGGAGTAAGGTTAGGACTTAAGTGTTTGGTAACCAGAAGTGCAATATCTTGAGACCTATATTCTGGTTGCTATTTGCAGTTTATAGCATGTTCCTGCACATATATAAGGATAGAACAGCAGAGTTATTCAGGGTTACAGGATGTGAGGGGACGGAGTAAGGTTAGGACTTAAGTGTTTGGTATCCAGAAGTGCAGTATCTTGAGACCTATATTCTGGTTGCTATGTGCGGTTTATAGCATGTTTCTGCACATATATAAGGATAGAACAGCAGAGTTATTCAGGGTTACAGGATGTGAGGGGATGGAGTAAGGTTAGGATTTAGTGTTTGGTAACCAGAAGTGCAATATCTTGAGACCTATATTCTGGTTGCTATTTGCAGTTTATAGCATGTTTCTGCACATATATAAGGATAGTACAGCAGAGTTATTCAGGGTTACAGGATGTGAGGGGATGGAGTAAGGTTAGGACTTAGTGTTTGGTAACCAGAAGTGTAATATCTTGAGACCTATATTCTGGTTGCTATTTGCAGTGTATAGCATGTTTCTGCACATATATAAGGATAGAACAGCAGAGTTATTCAGGGTTACAGGATGTGAGGGGATAGAGTAAGGTTAGGACTTAGTGTTTGGTAACCAGAAGTGCAATATCTTGAGACCTATATTCTGGTTGCTATGTGCAGTGTATAACATGTTTCTGCACATATATAAGGATAGAACAGCAGAGTTATTCAGGGTTACAGGATGTGAGGGGATGGAGTAAGGTTAGGACTTAGTGCTTGGTATCTAGAAGTGCAATATCTTGAGACCTATATTCTGGTTGCTATGTGCAGTTTATAGCATGTTTCTGCACATATATAAGGATAGAACAGCAGAGTTATTCAGGGTTACAGGATGTGAGGGGATGGAGTAAGGTTAGGACTTAGTGTTTGGTAACCAGAAGTGCAATATCTTGAGACCTATATTCTGGTTGCTATGTGCAGTATATAGCATGTTTCTGCACATATATAAGGATAGAACAGCAGAGTTATTCAGGGTTACAGGATGTGAGGGGATGGAGTAAGGTTAGGACTTAGTGCTTGGTATCCAGATGTGCAGTATCTTGAGACCTATATTCTGGTTGCTATTTGCAGTTTATAGCATGTTTCTGCACATATATAAGGCTAGAACAGCAGAGTTATTCAGGGTTACAGGATGTGAGGGTATGGAGTAAGGTTAGGACTTAGTGTTTGGTATCCAGAAGTGCAATATCTTGAGACCTATATTCTGGTTGCTATGTGCAGTTTATAGCATGTTTCTGCACATATATAAGGATAGAACAGCAGAGTTATTCAGGGTTACAGGATGTGAGGGGATGGAGTAAGGTTAGGACTTAGTGTTTGGTATCCAGAAGTGCAATATCTTGAGACCTATATTCTGGTTGCTATGTGCAGTTTATAGCATGTTTCTGCACATATATAAGGATAGAACAGCAGAGTTATTCAGGGTTACAGGATGTGAGGGGATGGAGTAAGGTTAGGACTTAGTGTTTGGTATCCAGAAGTGCAATATCTTGAGACCTATATTCTGGTTGCTATTTGCAGTTTATAGCATGTTTCTGCACATATATAAGGATAGAACAGCAGAGTTATTCAGGGTTACAGGATGTGAGGGGATGGAGTAAGGTTAGGACTTAGTGCTTGGTATCCAGAAGTGCAATATCTTGAGACCTATATTCTGGCTGCTATGTGCAGTATATAGCATGTTTCTGCACATATATAAGGATAGAACAGCAGAGTTATTCAGGGTTACAGGATGTGAGGGGATGGAGTAAGGTTAGGACTTAGTGTTTGGTATCCAGAAGTGCAATATCTTGAGACCTATATTCTGGTTGCTATTTGCAGTTTATAGCATGTTTCTGCACATATATAAGGATAGAACAGCAGAGTTATTCAGGGTTACAGGATGTGAGGGGATGGAGTAAGGTTAGGACTTAGTGCTTGGTATCCAGAAGTGCAATATCTTGAGACCTATATTCTGGCTGCTATGTGCAGTATATAGCATGTTTCTGCACATATATAAGGATAGAACAGCAGAGTTATTCAGGGTTACAGGATGTGGGGATGGAGTAAGGTTAGGACTTAGTGTTTGGTAACCAGAAGTGCAATATCTTGAGACCTATATTCTGGTTGCTATGTGAAGTTTATAGCATGTTTCTGCACATATATAAGGATAGAACAGCAGAGTTATTCAGGGTTACAGGATGTGAGGGGATGGAGTAAGGTTAGGACTTAGTGCTTGGTATCCAGAAGTGCAATATCTTGAGACCTATATTCTGGTTGCTATGTGCAGTTTATAGCATGTTTCTGCACATATATAACGATAGAACAGCAGAGTTATTCAGGGTTACAGGATGTGAGGGGATGGAGTAAGGTTAGGACTTAGTGCTTGGTATCCAGAAGTGCAATATCTTGAGACCTATATTCTGGTTGCTATTTGCAGTTTATAGCATGTTTCTGCACATATATAAGGATAGAACAGCAGAGTTATTCAGGGTTACAGGATGTGAGGGGATGGAGTAAGGTTAGGACTTAGTGTTTGGTAACCAGAAGTGCAGTATTCTGAGACCTATATTCTGGTTGCTATGTGCAGTTTATAGCATGTTTCTGCACATATATAAGGATAGAACAGCAGAGTTATTCAGGGTTACAGGATGTGAGGGGATGGAGTAAGGTTAGGACTTAGTGTTTGGTAACCAGAAGTGCAATATCTTGAGACCTATATTCTGGTTGCTATGTGCAGTTTATAGCATGTTTCTGCACATATATAAGGATAGAACAGCAGAGTTATTCAGGGTTACAGGATGTGAGGGGATGGAGTAAGGTTAGGACTTAGTGCTTGGTATCCAGATGTGCAATATCTTGAGACCTATATTCTGGTTGCTATTTGCAGTTTATAGCATGTTTCTGCACATATATAAGGATAGAACAGCAGAGTTATTCAGGATTACAGGATGTGAGGGGATGGAGTAAGGTTAGTACTTAGTGTTTGGTAACCAGAAGTGCAGTATCTTGAGACCTATAATCTGGTTGCTATGTGCAGTTTATAGCATGTTTCTGCACATATATAAGGATAGAACAGCAGAGTTATTCAGGGTTACAGGATGTGAGGGGATGGAGTAAGGTTAGGACTTAGTGTTTGGTAACCAGAAGTGCAATATCTTGAGACATATATTCTGGTTGCTATGTGCAGTTTATAGCATGTTTCTGCACATATATAAGGATAGAACAGCAGAGTTATTCAGGGTTACAGGATGTGAGGGGATGGAGTAAGGTTAGGACTTAGTGTTTGGTATACAGAAGTGCAATATCTTGAGACCTATATTCTGGTTGCTATTTGCAGTTTATAGCATGTTTCTGCACATATATAAGGATAGAACAGCAGAGTTATTCAGGGTTACAGGATGTGAGGGGATGGAGTAAGGTTAGGACTTAGTGTTTGGTAACCAGAAGTGCAATATCTTGAGACCTATATTCTGGTTGCTATGTGCAGTGTATAACATGTTTCTGCACATATATAAGGATAGAACAGCAGAGTTATTCAGGGATACAGGATGTGAGGGGATGGAGTAAGGTTAGTACTTAGTGTTTGGTATACAGAAGTGCAATATCTTGAGACCTATATTCTGGTTGCTATGTGCAGTTTATAGCATGTTTCTGCACATATATAAGGATAGAACAGCAGAGTTATTCAGGGTTACAGGATGTGAGGGGATGGAGTAAGGTTAGGACTTAGTGCTTGGTATCCAGAAGTGCAATATCTTGAGACCTATATTCTGGCTGCTATGTGCAGTATATAGCATGTTTCTGCACATATATAAGGATAGAACAGCAGAGTTATTCAGGGTTACAGGATGTGGGGATGGAGTAAGGTTAGGACTTAGTGTTTGGTAACCAGAAGTGCAATATCTTGAGACCTATATTCTGGTTGCTATGTGCAGTATATAGCATGTTTCTGCACATATATAAGGATAGAACAGCAGAGTTATTCAGGGTTACAGGATGTGAGGGGATGGAGTAAGGTTAGGACTTAGTGCTTGGTATCCAGAAGTGCAATATCTTGAGACCTATATTCTGGTTGCTATTTGCAGTTTATAGCATGTTTCTGCACATATATAAGGATAGAACAGCAGAGTTATTCAGGGTTACAGGATGTGAGGGGATGGAGTAAGGTTAGGGCTTAGTATTTGGTATACAGAAGTGCAATATCTTGAGACCTATATTCTGGTTGCTATTTGCAGTTTATAGCATGTTTCTGCACATATATAAGGATAGAACAGCAGAGTTATTCAGGGTTACAGGATGTGAGGGGATGGAGTAAGGTTAGGACTTAGTGTTTGGTAACCAGAAGTGCAGTATTCTGAGACCTATATTCTGGTTGCTATGTGCAGTATATAGCATGTTTCTGCACATATATAAGGATAGAACAGCAGAGTTATTCAGGGTTACAGGATGTGAGGGGATGGAGTAAGGTTAGGACTTAGTGTTTGGTAACCAGAAGTGCAATATCTTGAGACCTATATTCTGGTTGCTATGTGCAGTTTATAGCATGTTTCTGCACATATATAAGGATAGAACAGCAGAGTTATTCAGGGTTACAGGATGTGAGGGGACGGAGTAAGGTTAGGACTTAAGTGTTTGGTATCCAGAAGTGCAATATCTTGAGACCTATATTCTGGTTGCTATGTGCAGTATATAGCATGTTTCTGCACATATATAAGGATAGAACAGCAGAGTTATTCAGGGTTACAGGATGTGAGGGGATGGAGTAAGGTTAGGACTTAGTGTTTGGTAACCAGAAATGCAATATCTTGAGACATATATTCTGGTTGCTATGTGCAGTTTATAGCATGTTTCTGCACATATATAAGGATAGAACAGCAGAGTTATTCAGGGTTACAGGATGTGAGGGGATGGAGTAAGGTTAGAACTTAGTGCTTGGTATACAGAAGTGCAATATCTTGAGACCTATATTCTGGTTGCTATTTGCAGTTTATAGCATGTTTCTGCACATATATAAGGATAGAACAGCAGAGTTATTCAGGGTTACAGGATGTGAGGGGATGGAGTAAGGTTAGGACTTAGTGTTTGGTATCCAGAAGTGCAATATCTTGAGACCTATATTCTGGTTGCTATTTGCAGTTTATAGCATGTTTCTGCACATATATAAGGATAGAACAGCAGAGTTATTCAGGGTTACAGGATGTGAGGGGATGGAGTAAGGTTAGGACTTAGTGCTTGGTATCTAGAAGTGCAATATCTTGAGACCTATATTCTGGTTGCTATGTGCAGTTTATAGCATGTTTCTGCACATATATAAGGATAGAACAGCAGAGTTATTCAGGGTTACAGGATGTGAGGGGATGGAGTAAGGTTAGGACTTAGTGTTTGGTAACCAGAAGTGCAATATCTTGAGACCTATATTCTGGTTGCTATGTGCAGTATATAGCATGTTTCTGCACATATATAAGGATAGAACAGCAGAGTTATTCAGGGTTACAGGATGTGAGGGGATGGAGTAAGGTTAGGACTTAGTGCTTGGTATCCAGATGTGCAGTATCTTGAGACCTATATTCTGGTTGCTATTTGCAGTTTATAGCATGTTTCTGCACATATATAAGGCTAGAACAGCAGAGTTATTCAGGGTTACAGGATGTGAGGGTATGGAGTAAGGTTAGGACTTAGTGTTTGGTATCCAGAAGTGCAATATCTTGAGACCTATATTCTGGTTGCTATGTGCAGTTTATAGCATGTTTCTGCACATATATAAGGATAGAACAGCAGAGTTATTCAGGGTTACAGGATGTGAGGGGATGGAGTAAGGTTAGGACTTAGTGTTTGGTATCCAGAAGTGCAATATCTTGAGACCTATATTCTGGTTGCTATGTGCAGTTTATAGCATGTTTCTGCACATATATAAGGATAGAACAGCAGAGTTATTCAGGGTTACAGGATGTGAGGGGATGGAGTAAGGTTAGGACTTAGTGTTTGGTATCCAGAAGTGCAATATCTTGAGACCTATATTCTGGTTGCTATTTGCAGTTTATAGCATGTTTCTGCACATATATAAGGATAGAACAGCAGAGTTATTCAGGGTTACAGGATGTGAGGGGATGGAGTAAGGTTAGGACTTAGTGCTTGGTATCCAGAAGTGCAATATCTTGAGACCTATATTCTGGCTGCTATGTGCAGTATATAGCATGTTTCTGCACATATATAAGGATAGAACAGCAGAGTTATTCAGGGTTACAGGATGTGAGGGGATGGAGTAAGGTTAGGACTTAGTGTTTGGTATCCAGAAGTGCAATATCTTGAGACCTATATTCTGGTTGCTATTTGCAGTTTATAGCATGTTTCTGCACATATATAAGGATAGAACAGCAGAGTTATTCAGGGTTACAGGATGTGAGGGGATGGAGTAAGGTTAGGACTTAGTGCTTGGTATCCAGAAGTGCAATATCTTGAGACCTATATTCTGGCTGCTATGTGCAGTATATAGCATGTTTCTGCACATATATAAGGATAGAACAGCAGAGTTATTCAGGGTTACAGGATGTGGGGATGGAGTAAGGTTAGGACTTAGTGTTTGGTAACCAGAAGTGCAATATCTTGAGACCTATATTCTGGTTGCTATGTGAAGTTTATAGCATGTTTCTGCACATATATAAGGATAGAACAGCAGAGTTATTCAGGGTTACAGGATGTGAGGGGATGGAGTAAGGTTAGGACTTAGTGCTTGGTATCCAGAAGTGCAATATCTTGAGACCTATATTCTGGTTGCTATGTGCAGTTTATAGCATGTTTCTGCACATATATAACGATAGAACAGCAGAGTTATTCAGGGTTACAGGATGTGAGGGGATGGAGTAAGGTTAGGACTTAGTGCTTGGTATCCAGAAGTGCAATATCTTGAGACCTATATTCTGGTTGCTATTTGCAGTTTATAGCATGTTTCTGCACATATATAAGGATAGAACAGCAGAGTTATTCAGGGTTACAGGATGTGAGGGGATGGAGTAAGGTTAGGACTTAGTGTTTGGTAACCAGAAGTGCAGTATTCTGAGACCTATATTCTGGTTGCTATGTGCAGTTTATAGCATGTTTCTGCACATATATAAGGATAGAACAGCAGAGTTATTCAGGGTTACAGGATGTGAGGGGATGGAGTAAGGTTAGGACTTAGTGTTTGGTAACCAGAAGTGCAATATCTTGAGACCTATATTCTGGTTGCTATGTGCAGTTTATAGCATGTTTCTGCACATATATAAGGATAGAACAGCAGAGTTATTCAGGGTTACAGGATGTGAGGGGATGGAGTAAGGTTAGGACTTAGTGCTTGGTATCCAGATGTGCAATATCTTGAGACCTATATTCTGGTTGCTATTTGCAGTTTATAGCATGTTTCTGCACATATATAAGGATAGAACAGCAGAGTTATTCAGGATTACAGGATGTGAGGGGATGGAGTAAGGTTAGTACTTAGTGTTTGGTAACCAGAAGTGCAGTATCTTGAGACCTATAATCTGGTTGCTATGTGCAGTTTATAGCATGTTTCTGCACATATATAAGGATAGAACAGCAGAGTTATTCAGGGTTACAGGATGTGAGGGGATGGAGTAAGGTTAGGACTTAGTGTTTGGTAACCAGAAGTGCAATATCTTGAGACATATATTCTGGTTGCTATGTGCAGTTTATAGCATGTTTCTGCACATATATAAGGATAGAACAGCAGAGTTATTCAGGGTTACAGGATGTGAGGGGATGGAGTAAGGTTAGGACTTAGTGTTTGGTATACAGAAGTGCAATATCTTGAGACCTATATTCTGGTTGCTATTTGCAGTTTATAGCATGTTTCTGCACATATATAAGGATAGAACAGCAGAGTTATTCAGGGTTACAGGATGTGAGGGGATGGAGTAAGGTTAGGACTTAGTGTTTGGTAACCAGAAGTGCAATATCTTGAGACCTATATTCTGGTTGCTATGTGCAGTGTATAACATGTTTCTGCACATATATAAGGATAGAACAGCAGAGTTATTCAGGGATACAGGATGTGAGGGGATGGAGTAAGGTTAGTACTTAGTGTTTGGTATACAGAAGTGCAATATCTTGAGACCTATATTCTGGTTGCTATGTGCAGTTTATAGCATGTTTCTGCACATATATAAGGATAGAACAGCAGAGTTATTCAGGGTTACAGGATGTGAGGGGATGGAGTAAGGTTAGGACTTAGTGCTTGGTATCCAGAAGTGCAATATCTTGAGACCTATATTCTGGCTGCTATGTGCAGTATATAGCATGTTTCTGCACATATATAAGGATAGAACAGCAGAGTTATTCAGGGTTACAGGATGTGGGGATGGAGTAAGGTTAGGACTTAGTGTTTGGTAACCAGAAGTGCAATATCTTGAGACCTATATTCTGGTTGCTATGTGCAGTATATAGCATGTTTCTGCACATATATAAGGATAGAACAGCAGAGTTATTCAGGGTTACAGGATGTGAGGGGATGGAGTAAGGTTAGGACTTAGTGCTTGGTATCCAGAAGTGCAATATCTTGAGACCTATATTCTGGTTGCTATTTGCAGTTTATAGCATGTTTCTGCACATATATAAGGATAGAACAGCAGAGTTATTCAGGGTTACAGGATGTGAGGGGATGGAGTAAGGTTAGGGCTTAGTATTTGGTATACAGAAGTGCAATATCTTGAGACCTATATTCTGGTTGCTATTTGCAGTTTATAGCATGTTTCTGCACATATATAAGGATAGAACAGCAGAGTTATTCAGGGTTACAGGATGTGAGGGGATGGAGTAAGGTTAGGACTTAGTGTTTGGTAACCAGAAGTGCAGTATTCTGAGACCTATATTCTGGTTGCTATGTGCAGTATATAGCATGTTTCTGCACATATATAAGGATAGAACAGCAGAGTTATTCAGGGTTACAGGATGTGAGGGGATGGAGTAAGGTTAGGACTTAGTGTTTGGTAACCAGAAGTGCAATATCTTGAGACCTATATTCTGGTTGCTATGTGCAGTTTATAGCATGTTTCTGCACATATATAAGGATAGAACAGCAGAGTTATTCAGGGTTACAGGATGTGAGGGGACGGAGTAAGGTTAGGACTTAAGTGTTTGGTATCCAGAAGTGCAATATCTTGAGACCTATATTCTGGTTGCTATGTGCAGTATATAGCATGTTTCTGCACATATATAAGGATAGAACAGCAGAGTTATTCAGGGTTACAGGATGTGAGGGGATGGAGTAAGGTTAGGACTTAGTGTTTGGTAACCAGAAATGCAATTTCTTGAGACATATATTCTGGTTGCTATGTGCAGTTTATAGCATGTTTCTGCACATATATAAGGATAGAACAGCAGAGTTATTCAGGGTTACAGGATGTGAGGGGATGGAGTAAGGTTAGGACTTAGTGTTTGGTATCCAGAAGTGCAATATCTTGAGACCTATATTCTGGTTGCTATTTGCAGTTTATAGCATGTTTCTGCACATATATAAGGATAGAACAGCAGAGTTATTCAGGGTTACAGGATGTGAGGGGATGGAGTAAGGTTAGGACTTAAGTGTTTGGTAACCAGAAGTGCAGTATCTTGATACCTATATTCTGGTTGCTATGTGCAGTTTATAGCATGTTTCTGCACATATATAAGGATAGAACAGCAGAGTTATTCAGGGTTACAGGATGTGAGGGGATGGAGTAAGGTTAGGACTTAGTGTTTGGTATACAGAAGTGCAATATCTTGAGACCTATATTCTGGTTGCTATTTGCAGTTTATAGCATGTTCCTGCACATATATAAGGATAGAACAGCAGAGTTATTCAGGGTTACAGGATGTGAGGGGATGGAGTAAGGTTAGGACTTAAGTGTTTGGTAACCAGAAGTGCAATATCTTGAGACCTATATTCTGGATGCTATTTGCAGTTTATAGCATGTTCCTGCACATATATAAGGATAGAACAGCAGAGTTATTCAGGGTTACAGGATGTGAGGGGATGGAGTAAGGTTAGGACTTAGTGTTTGGTAACCAGAAGTGCAATATCTTGAGACCTATATTCTGGTTGCTATTTGCAGTTTATAGCATGTTTCTGCACATATATAAGGATAGAACAGCAGAGTTATTCAGGGTTACAGGATGTGAGGGGATGGAGTAAGGTTAGGACTTAAGTGTTTGGTAACCAGAAGTGCAATATCTTGAGACCTATATTCTGGTTGCTATTTGCAGTTTATAGCATGTTCCTGCACATATATAAGGATAGAACAGCAGAGTTATTCAGGGTTACAGGATGTGAGGGGATGGAGTAAGGTTAGGACTTAAGTGTTTGGTAACCAGAAGTGCAATATCTTGAGACCTATATTCTGGTTGCTATTTGCAGTTTATAGCATGTTCCTGCACATATATAAGGATAGAACAGCAGAGTTATTCAGGGTTACAGGATGTGAGGGGATGGAGTAAGGTTAGGACTTAGTGTTTGGTAACCAGAAGTGCAATATCTTGAGACCTATATTCTGGTTGCTATGTGCAGTTTATAGCATGTTTCTGCACATATATAAGGATAGAACAGCAGAGTTATTCAGGGTTACAGGATGTGAGGGGATGGAGTAAGGTTAGGATTTAGTGTTTGGTAACCAGAAGTGCAATATCTTGAGACCTATATTCTGGTTGCTATTTGCAGTTTATAGCATGTTTCTGCACATATATAAGGATAGTACAGCAGAGTTATTCAGGGTTACAGGATGTGAGGGGATGGAGTAAGGTTAGGACTTAGTGTTTGGTAACCAGAAGTGTAATATCTTGAGACCTATATTCTGGTTGCTATTTGCAGTGTATAGCATGTTTCTGCACATAT
Source organism: Pseudophryne corroboree (assembly GCF_028390025.1). NCBI lineage: Eukaryota > Metazoa > Chordata > Amphibia > Anura > Myobatrachidae > Pseudophryne > Pseudophryne corroboree. The sequence goes on from NW_026967517.1 coordinate 1,150,458, forward strand.
ATAAGGATAGAACAGCAGAGTTATTCAGGGTTACAGGATGTGAGGGGATGGAGTAAGGTTAGGACTTAGTGCTTGGTATCTAGAAGTGCAATATCTTGAGACCTATATTCTGGTTGCTATTTGCAGTTTATAGCATGTTTCTGCACATATATAAGGATAGAACAGCAGAGTTATTCAGGGTTACAGGATGTGAGGGGATGGAGCAAGGTTAGGACTTAGTGTTTGGTAACCAGAAGTGCAATATCTTGAGACCTATATTCTGGTTGCTATGTGCAGTATATAGCATGTTTCTGCACATATATAAGGATAGAACAGCAGAGTTATTCAGGGTTACAGGATGTGAGGGGATGGAGTAAGGTTAGGACTTAGTGCTTGGTATCCAGATGTGCAGTATCTTGAGACCTATATTCTGGTTGCTATTTGCAGTTTATAGCATGTTTCTGCACATATATAAGGCTAGAACAGCAGAGTTATTCAGGGTTACAGGATGTGAGGGTATGGAGTAAGGTTAGGACTTAGTGTTTGGTATCCAGAAGTGCAATATCTTGAGACCTATATTCTGGTTGCTATGTGCAGTTTATAGCATGTTTCTGCACATATATAAGGATAGAACAGCAGAGTTATTCAGGGTTACAGGATGTGAGGGGATGGAGTAAGGTTAGGACTTAAGTGTTTGGTAACCAGAAGTGCAGTATCTTGATACCTATATTCTGGTTGCTATGTGCAGTTTATAGCATGTTTCTGCACATATATAAGGATAGAACAGCAGAGTTATTCAGGGTTACAGGATGTGAGGGGATGGAGTAAGGTTAGGACTTAGTGTTTGGTATACAGAAGTGCAATATCTTGAGACCTATATTCTGGTTGCTATTTGCAGTTTATAGCATGTTCCTGCACATATATAAGGATAGAACAGCAGAGTTATTCAGGGTTACAGGATGTGAGGGGATGGAGTAAGGTTAGGACTTAAGTGTTTGGTAACCAGAAGTGCAATATCTTGAGACCTATATTCTGGATGCTATTTGCAGTTTATAGCATGTTCCTGCACATATATAAGGATAGAACAGCAGAGTTATTCAGGGTTACAGGATGTGAGGGGATGGAGTAAGGTTAGGACTTAGTGTTTGGTAACCAGAAGTGCAATATCTTGAGACCTATATTCTGGTTGCTATTTGCAGTTTATAGCATGTTTCTGCACATATATAAGGATAGAACAGCAGAGTTATTCAGGGTTACAGGATGTGAGGGGATGGAGTAAGGTTAGGATTTAGTGTTTGGTAACCAGAAGTGCAATATCTTGAGACCTATATTCTGGTTGCTATTTGCAGTTTATAGCATGTTTCTGCACATATATAAGGATAGTACAGCAGAGTTATTCAGGGTTACAGGATGTGAGGGGATGGAGTAAGGTTAGGACTTAGTGTTTGGTAACCAGAAGTGCAATATCTTGAGACCTATATTCTGGTTGCTATGTGCAGTGTATAACATGTTTCTGCACATATATAAGGATAGAACAGCAGAGTTATTCAGGGTTACAGGATGTGAGGGGATGGAGTAAGGTTAGGACTTAGTGTTTGGTAACTAGAAGTGCAGTATCTTGAGACCTATATTCTGGTTGCTATGTGCAGTATATAGCATGTTTCTGCACATATATAAGGATAGAACAGCAGAGTTATTCAGGGTTACAGGATGTGAGGGGATGGAGTAAGGTTAGGACTTAGTGCTTGGTATCTAGAAGTGCAATATCTTGAGACCTATATTCTGGTTGCTATTTGCAGTTTATAGCATGTTTCTGCACATATATAAGGATAGAACAGCAGAGTTATTCAGGGTTACAGGATGTGAGGGGATGGAGCAAGGTTAGGACTTAGTGTTTGGTAACCAGAAGTGCAATATCTTGAGACCTATATTCTGGTTGCTATGTGCAGTATATAGCATGTTTCTGCACATATATAAGGATAGAACAGCAGAGTTATTCAGGGTTACAGGATGTGAGGGGATGGAGTAAGGTTAGGACTTAGTGCTTGGTATCCAGATGTGCAGTATCTTGAGACCTATATTCTGGTTGCTATTTGCAGTTTATAGCATGTTTCTGCACATATATAAGGCTAGAACAGCAGAGTTATTCAGGGTTACAGGATGTGAGGGTATGGAGTAAGGTTAGGACTTAGTGTTTGGTATCCAGAAGTGCAATATCTTGAGACCTATATTCTGGTTGCTATGTGCAGTTTATAGCATGTTTCTGCACATATATAAGGATAGAACAGCAGAGTTATTCAGGGTTACAGGATGTGAGGGGATGGAGTAAGGTTAGGACTTAGTGTTTGGTATCCAGAAGTGCAATATCTTGAGACCTATATTCTGGTTGCTATGTGCAGTTTATAGCATGTTTCTGCACATATATAAGGATAGAACAGCAGAGTTATTCAGGGTTACAGGATGTGAGGGGATGGAGTAAGGTTAGGACTTAGTGTTTGGTATCCAGAAGTGCAATATCTTGAGACCTATATTCTGGTTGCTATGTGCAGTATATAGCATGTTTCTGCACATATATAAGGATAGAACAGCAGAGTTATTCAGGGTTACAGGATGTGAGGGGATGGAGTAAGGTTAGGACTTAGTGTTTGGTAACCAGAAGTGCAATATCTTGAGACCTATATTCTGGTTGCTATTTTCCGTTTATAGCATGTTTCTGCACATATATAAGGATAGAACAGCAGAGTTATTCAGGGTTACAGGATGTGAGGGGAAGGAGTAAGGTTAGGACTTAGTACTTGGTAACCAGAAGTGCAATATCTTGAGACCTATATTCTGGTTGCTATTTGCAGTTTATAACATGTTTCTGCACATATATAAGGATAGAACAGCAGAGTTATTCAGGGTTACAGGATGTGAGGGGATGGAGTAAGGTTAGGACTTAGTGCTTGGTATCCAGATGTGCAGTATCTTGAGACCTATATTCTGGTTGCTATTTGCAGTTTATAGCATGTTTCTGCACATATATAAGGATAGAACAGCAGAGTTATTCAGGGTTACAGGATGTGAGGGGATGGAGTAAGGTTAGGACTTAGTGCTTGGTATCCAGATGTGCAGTATCTTGAGACCTATATTCTGGTTGCTATTTGCAGTTTATAGCATGTTTCTGCACATATATAAGGCTAGAACAGCAGAGTTATTCAGGGTTACAGGATGTGAGGGGATGGAGTAAGGTTAGGACTTAGTGTTTGGTATCCAGAAGTGCAATATCTTGAGACCTATATTCTGGTTGCTATGTGCAGTTTATAGCATGTTTCTGCACATATATAAGGATAGAACAGCAGAGTTATTCAGGGTTACAGGATGTGAGGGGATGGAGTAAGGTTAGGACTTAGTGTTTGGTATCCAGAAGTGCAATATCTTGAGACCTATATTCTGGTTGCTATGTGCAGTTTATAGCATGTTTCTGCACATATATAAGGATAGAACAGCAGAGTTATTCAGGGTTACAGGATGTGAGGGGATGGAGTAAGGTTAGGACTTAGTGTTTGGTATACAGAAGTGCAATATCTTGAGACCTATATTCTGGTTGCTATGTGCAGTTTATAGCATGTTTCTGCACATATATAAGGATAGAACAGCAGAGTTATTCAGGGTTACAGGATGTGAGGGGATGGAGTAAGGTTAGGACTTAGTGTTTGGTATCCAGAAGTGCAATATCTTGAGACCTATATTCTGGTTGCTATGTGCAGTTTATAGCATGTTTCTGCACATATATAAGGATAGAACAGCAGAGTTATTCAGGGTTACAGGATGTGAGGGGATGGAGTAAGGTTAGGACTTAGTGTTTGGTAACCAGATGTGCAATATCTTGAGACCTATATTCTGGTTGCTATGTGCAGTTTATAGCATGTTTCTGCACATATATAAGGATAGAACAGCAGAGTTATTCAGGGTTACAGGATGTGAGGGGATGGAGTAAGGTTAGGACTTAGTGCTTGATATCCAGAAGTGCAATATCTTGAGACCTATATTCTGGTTGCTATGTGCAGTTTATAGCATGTTACTGCACATATATAAGGATAGAACAGCAGAGTTATTCAGGGTTACAGGATGTGAGGGGATGGAGTAAGGTTAGGACTTAGTGTTTGGTATCCAGAAGTGCAATATCATGAGACCTATATTCTGGTTGCTATGTGCAGTTTATAGCATGTTTCTGCACATATATAAGGATAGAACAGCAGAGTTATTCAGGGTTACAGGATGTGAGGGGATGGAGTAAGGTTAGGACTTAGTGTTTGGTAACCAGATGTGCAATATCTTGAGACCTATATTCTGGTTGCTATGTGCAGTTTATAGCATGTTTCTGCACATATATAAGGATAGAACAGCAGAGTTATTCAGGGTTACAGGATGTGAGGGGATGGAGTAAGGTTAGGACTTAGTGTTTGGTATCTAGAAGTGCAATATCTTGAGACCTATATTCTGGTTGCTATTTGCAGTATATAGCATGTTTCTGCACATATATAAGGATAGAACAGCAGAGTTATTCAGGGATACAGGATGTGAGGGGATGGAGTAAGGTTAGGACTTAGTGTTTGGTAACCAGAAGTGCAATATCTTGAGACATATATTCTGGTTGCTATTTGCAGTATATAGCATGTTTCTGCACATATATAAGGATAGAACAGCAGAGTTATTCAGGGATACAGGATGTGAGGGGATGGAGTAAGGTTAGGACTTAGTGCTTGGTATCCAGAAGTGCAATATCTTGAGACCTATATTCTGGTTGCTATTTGCAGTTTATAGCATGTTTCTGCACATATATAAGGATAGAACAGCAGAGTTATTCAGGGTTACAGGATGTGAGGGGATGGAGTAAGGTTAGGACTTAGTGTTTGATATACAGAAGTGCAGTATCTTGAGACCTATATTCTGGTTGCTATGTGCAGTGTATAGCATGTTTCTGCACATATATAAGGATAGAACAGCAGAGGTATTCAGGGTTACAGGATGTGAGGGGATGGAGTAAGGTTAGGATTTAGTGTTTGGTAACCAGAAGTGCAATATCTTGAGACCTATATTCTGGTTGCTATTTGCAGTTTATAGCATGTTTCTGCACATATATAAGGATAGTACAGCAGAGTTATTCAGGGTTACAGGATGTGAGGGGATGGAGTAAGGTTAGGACTTAGTGTTTGGTAACCAGACGTGTAATATCTTGAGACCTATATTCTGGTTGCTATTTGCAGTGTATAGCATGTTTCTGCACATATATAAGGATAGAACAGCAGAGTTGTTCAGGGTTACAGGATGTGAGGGGATGGAGTAAGGTTAGGACTTAGTGTTTGGTAACCAGAAGTGCAATATCTTGAGACCTATATTCTGGTTGCTAATTGCAGTTTATAGCATGTATCTGCACATATATAAGGATAGAACAGCAGAGTTATTCAGGGTTACAGGATGTGAGGGGATGGAGTAAGGTTAGGACTTAGTGTTTGGTAACCAGAAGTGTAATATCTTGAGACCTATATTCTGGTTGCTATGTGCAGTTTATAGCATGTTTCTGCACATATATAAGGATAGAACAGCAGAGTTATTCAGGGATACAGGATGTGAGGGGATGGAGTAAGGTTAGGACTTAGTGTTTGGTAACCAGAAGTGCAATATCTTGAGACCTATATTCTGGTTGCTATTTGCAGTTTATAGCATGTTTCTGCACATATATAAGGATAGAACAGCAGAGTTATTCAGGGTTACAGGATGTGAGGGGATGGAGTAAGGTTAGGACTTAGTGCTTGGTATCCAGATGTGCAGTATCTTGAGACCTATATTCTGGTTGCTATTTGCAGTATATAACATGTTTCTGCACATATATAAGGATAGAACAGCAGAGTTATTCAGGGTTACAGGATGTGAGGGGATGGAGTAAGGTTAGGACTTAGTGTTTGGTATCCAGAAGTGCAATATCTTGAGACCTATATTCTGGTTGCTATTTGCAGTATATAGCATGTTTCTGCACATATATAAGGATAGAACAGCAGAGTTATTCAGGGATACAGGATGTGAGGGGATGGAGTAAGGTTAGGACTTAGTGTTTGGTAACCAGAAGTGCAATATCTTGAGACATATATTCTGGTTGCTATTTGCAGTATATAGCATGTTTCTGCACATATATAAGGATAGAACAGCAGAGTTATTCAGGGATACAGGATGTGAGGGGATGGAGTAAGGTTAGGACTTAGTGCTTGGTATCCAGAAGTGCAATATCTTGAGACCTATATTCTGGTTGCTATTTGCAGTTTATAGCATGTTTCTGCACATATATAAGGATAGAACAGCAGAGTTATTCAGGGTTACAGGATGTGAGGGGATGGAGTAAGGTTAGGACTTAGTGTTTGATATACAGAAGTGCAGTATCTTGAGACCTATATTCTGGTTGCTATGTGCAGTTTATAGCATGTTTCTGCACATATATAAGGATAGAACAGCAGAGGTATTCAGGGTTACAGGATGTGAGGGGATGGAGTAAGGTTAGGATTTAGTGTTTGGTAACCAGAAGTGCAATATCTTGAGACCTATATTCTGGTTGCTATTTGCAGTTTATAGCATGTTTCTGCACATATATAAGGATAGTACAGCAGAGTTATTCAGGGTTACAGGATGTGAGGGGATGGAGTAAGGTTAGGACTTAGTGTTTGGTAACCAGACGTGTAATATCTTGAGACCTATATTCTGGTTGCTATTTGCAGTGTATAGCATGTTTCTGCACATATATAAGGATAGAACAGCAGAGTTGTTCAGGGTTACAGGATGTGAGGGGATGGAGTAAGGTTAGGAATTAGTGTTTGGTAACCAGAAGTGCAATATCTTGAGACCTATATTCTGGTTGCTATGTGCAGTTTATAGCATGTATCTGCACATATATAAGGATAGAACAGCAGAGTTATTCAGGGTTACAGGATGTGAGGGGATGGAGTAAGGTTAGGACTTAGTGTTTGGTAACCAGAAGTGTAATATCTTGAGACCTATATTCTGGTTGCTATGTGCAGTTTATAGCATGTTTCTGCACATATATAAGGATAGAACAGCAGAGTTATTCAGGGATACAGGATGTGAGGGGATGGAGTAAGGTTAGGACTTAGTGTTTGGTAACCAGAAGTGCAATATCTTGAGACCTATATTCTGGTTGCTATGTGCAGTATATAGCATGTTTCTGCACATATATAAGGATAGAACAGCAGAGTTATTCAGGGTTACAGGATGTGAGGGGATGGAGCAAGGTTAGGACTTAGTGCTTGGTATCCAGAAGTGCAATATCTTGAGACCTATATTCTGGTTGCTATTTGCAGTTTATAGCATGTTTCTGCACATATATAAGGATAGAACAGCAGAGTTATTCAGGGTTACAGGATGTGAGGGGATGGAGTAAGGTTAGGACTTAGTGCTTGGTATCCAGATGTGCAGTATCTTGAGACCTATATTCTGGTTGCTATTTGCAGTATATAACATGTTTCTGCACATATATAAGGATAGAACAGCAGAGTTATTCAGGGTTACAGGATGTGAGGGGATGGAGTAAGGTTAGGACTTAGTGTTTGGTAACCAGAAGTGCAATATCTTGAGACCTATATTCTGGTTGCTATTTGCAGTTTATAGCATGTTTCTGCACATATATAAGGATAGAACAGCAGAGTTATTCAGGGTTACAGGATGTGAGGGGATGGAGTAAGGTTAGGACTTAGTGTTTGGTATCCAGAAGTGCAATATCTTGAGACCTATATTCTGGTTGCTATGTGCAGTATATAGCATGTTTCTGCACATATATAAGGATAGAACAGCAGAGTTATTCAGGGTTACAGGATGTGAGGGGATGGAGTAAGGTTAGGACTTAGTGCTTGGTATCTAGAAGTGCAGTATTCTGAGACCTATATTCTGGTTGCTATGTGCAGTATATAGCATGTTTCTGCACATATATAAGTATAGAACAGCAGAATTATTCAGGGTTACAGGATGTGAGGGGATGGAGTAAGGTTAGGACTTAGTGTTTGGTATCCAGAAGTGCAATATCTTGAGACCTATATTCTGGTTGCTATTTGCAGTTTATAGCATGTTTCTGCACATATATAAGGATAGAACAGCAGAGTTATTCAGGGTTACAGGATGTGAGGGGATGGAGTAAGGTTAGGACTTAGTGCTTGGTAACCAGAAGTGCAATATCTTGAGACCTATATTCTGGTTGCTATGTGCAGTTTATAGCATGTTTCTGCACATATATAAGGATAGAACAGCAGAGTTATTCAGGGTTACAGGATGTGAGGGGATGGAGTAAGGTTAGGATTTAGTGTTTGGTATCCAGAAGTGCAATATCTTGAGACCTATATTCTGGTTGCTATTTGCAGTGTATAGCATGTTTCTGCACATATATAAGGATAGAACAGCAGAGTTATTCAGGGTTACAGGATGTGAGGGGATGGAGTAAGGTTAGGACTTAGTGTTTGGTAACCAGAAGTGCAATATCTTGAGACCTATATTCTGGTTGCTATTTGCAGTTTATAGCATGTTTCTGCACATATATAAGGATAGAACAGCAGAGTTATTCAGGGTTACAGGATGTGAGGGGATGGAGTAAGGTTAGGACTTAGTGTTTGGTATCTAGAAGTGCAATATCTTGAGACCTATATTCTGGTTGCTATGTGCAGCTTATAGCATGTTTCTGCACATATATAAGGATAGAACAGCAGAGTCATTCAGGGTTACAGGATGTGAGGGGATGGAGTAAGGTTAGGACTTAGTGTTTGGTATACAGAAGTGCAATATCTTGAGACCTATATTCTGGTTGCTATTTGCAGTTTATAGCATGTTTCTGCACATATATAAGGATAGAACAGCAGAGTTATTCAGGGTTACAGGATGTGAGGGGATGGAGTAAGGTTAGGACTTAGTGTTTGGTAACCAGAAGTGCAATATCTTGAGACCTATATTCTGGTTGCTATGTGCAGTTTATAGCATGTTTCTGCAGATATATAAGGATAGAACAGCAGAGTTATTCAGGGTTACAGGATGTGAGGGGATGGAGTAAGGTTAGGACTTAGTGTTTGGTAACTAGAAGTGCAGTATCTCGAGACCTATATTCTGGTTGCTATTTGTAGTTTATAGCATGTTTCTGCACATATATAAGGATAGAACAGCAGAGTCATTCAGGGTTACAGGATGTGAGGGGATGGAGTAAGGTTAGGACTTAGTGTTTGGTAACTAGAAGTGCAGTATCTTGAGACCTATATTCTGGTTGCTATTTGCAGTTTATAGCATGTTTCTGCAGATATATAAGGATAGAACAGCAGAGTTATTCAGGGTTACAGGATGTGAGGGGATGGAGTAAGGTTAGGACTTAGTGTTTGGTAACTAGAAGTGCAGTATCTTGAGACCTATATTCTGGTTGCTATTTGTAGTTTATAGCATGTTTCTGCACATATATAAGGATAGAACAGCAGAGTCATTCAGGGTTACAGGATGTGAGGGGATGGAGTAAGGTTAGGACTTAGTGTTTATTAACTAGAAGTGCAGTATCTTGAGACCTATATTCTGGTTGCTATTTGCAGTTTATAGCATGTTTCTGCACATATATAAGGATAGAACAGCAGAGTTATTCAGGGTTACAGGATGTGAGGGGATGGAGTAAGGTTAGGACTTAGTGTTTGGTATCTAGAAGTGCAATATCTTGAGACCTATATTCTGGTTGCTATGTGCAACTTATAGCATGTTTCTGCACATATATAGGGATAGAACAGCAGAGTTATTCAGGGTTACAGGATGTGAGGGGATGGAGTAAGGTTAGGACTTAGTGCTTGGTATCCAGAAGTGCAATATCTTGAGACCTATATTCTGGTTGCTATTTGCAGTATATAGCATGTTTCTGCACATATATAAGGATAGAACAGCAGAGTTATTCAGGGTTACAGGATGTGAGGGGATGGAGTAAGGTTAGGACTTAGTGCTTGGTATCCAGAAGTGCAATATCTTGAGACCTATATTCTGGTTGCTATTTGCAGTATATAGCATGTTTCTGCACATATATAAGGATAGAACAGCAGAGTTATTCAGGGTTACAGGATGTGAGGGGATGGAGTAAGGTTAGGACTTAGTGTTTGGTATCCAGAAGTGCAATATCTTGAGACCTATATTCTGGTTGCTATGTGCAGTTTATAGCATGTTTCTGCACATATATAAGGATAGAACAGCAGAGTCATTCAGGGTTACAGGATGTGAGGGGATGGAGTAAGGTTAGGACTTAGTGTTTGGTAACCAGAAGTGCAATATCTTGAGACCTATATTCTGGTTGCTATGTGCAGTTTATAGCATGTTTCTGCACATATATAAGGATAGAACAGCAGAGTTATTCAGGGTTACAGGATGTGAGGGGATGGAGTAAGGTTAGGACTTAGTGTTTGGTAACTAGAAGTGCAGTATCTTGAGACCTATATTCTGGTTGCTATTTGTAGTTTATAGCATGTTTCTGCACATATATAAGGATAGAACAGCAGAGTCATTCAGGGTTACAGGATGTGAGGGGATGGAGTAAGGTTAGGACTTAGTGTTTATTAACTAGAAGTGCAGTATCTTGAGACCTATATTCTGGTTGCTATTTGCAGTTTATAGCATGTTTCTGCACATATATAAGGATAGAACAGCAGAGTTATTCAGGGTTACAGGATGTGAGGGGATGGAGTAAGGTTAGGACTTAGTGTTTGGTATCTAGAAGTGCAATATCTTGAGACCTATATTCTGGTTGCTATGTGCAACTTATAGCATGTTTCTGCACATATATAGGGATAGAACAGCAGAGTTATTCAGGGTTACAGGATGTGAGGGGATGGAGTAAGGTTAGGACTTAGTGCTTGGTATCCAGAAGTGCAATATCTTGAGACCTATATTCTGGTTGCTATTTGCAGTATATAGCATGTTTCTGCACATATATAAGGATAGAACAGCAGAGTTATTCAGGGTTACAGGATGTGAGGGGATGGAGTAAGGTTAGGACTTAGTGCTTGGTATCCAGAAGTGCAATATCTTGAGACCTATATTCTGGTTGCTATTTGCAGTATATAGCATGTTTCTGCACATATATAAGGATAGAACAGCAGAGTTATTCAGGGTTACAGGATGTGAGGGGATGGAGTAAGGTTAGGACTTAGTGTTTGGTATCCAGAAGTGCAATATCTTGAGACCTATATTCTGGTTGCTATGTGCAGTTTATAGCATGTTTCTGCACATATATAAGGATAGAACAGCAGAGTCATTCAGGGTTACAGGATGTGAGGGGATGGAGTAAGGTTAGGACTTAGTGTTTGGTAACCAGAAGTGCAATATCTTGAGACCTATATTCTGGTTGCTATGTGCAGTTTATAGCATGTTTCTGCACATATATAAGGATAGAACAGCAGAGTTATTCAGGGTTACAGGATGTGAGGGGATGGAGTAAGGTTAGGACTTAGTGCTTGGTATCCAGAAGTGCAATATCTTGAGACCTATATTCTGGTTGCTATGTGCAGTTTATAGCATGTTTCTGCACATATATAAGGATAGAACAGCAGTGTTATTCAGGGTTACAGGATGTGAGGGGATGGAGTAAGGTTAGGACTTAGTGTTTGGTATACAGAAGTGCAATATCTTGAGGCCTATATTCTGGTTGCTATTTGCAGTATATAGCATGTTTCTGCACATATATGAGGATAGAACAGCAGAGTTATTCAGGGTTACAGGATGTGAGGGGATGGAGTAAGGTTAGGACTTAGTGTTTGGTAACCAGAAGTGCAATATCTTGAGACCTATATTCTGGTTGCTATGTGCAGTTTATAGCATGTTTCTGCACATATATAAGGATAGAACAGCAGAGTTATTCAGGGTTACAGGATGTGAGGGGATGGAGTAAGGTTAGGACTTAGTGCTTGGTATCCAGAAGTGCAATATCTTGAGACCTATATTCTGGTTGCTATTTGCAGTTTATAGCATGTTTCTGCACATATATAAGGATAGAACAGCAGAGTTATTCAGGGTTACAGGATGTGAGGGGATGGAGTAAGGTTAGGACTTAGTGCTTGGTATACAGAAGTGCAATATCTTGAGACCTATATTCTGGTTGCTATTTGCAGTTTATAGCATGTTTCTGCACATATATAAGGATAGAACAGCAGAGTTATTCAGGGTTACAGGATGTGAGGGGATGGAGTAAGGTTAGGACTTAGTGTTTGGTAACCAGAAGTGCAATATCTTGAGACCTATATTCTGGTTGCTATTTGCAGTTTATAGCATGTTTCTGCACATATATAAGGATAGAACAGCAGAGTTATTCAGGGTTACAGGATGTGAGGGGATGGAGTAAGGTTAGTACTTAGTGTTTGGTATACAGAAGTGCAATTTCTTGAGACCTATATTCTGGTTGCTATGTGCAGTTTATAGCATGTTTCTGCACATATATAAGGATAGAACAGCAGAGTTATTCAGGGTTACAGGATGTGAGGGGATGGAGTAAGGTTAGGACTTAGTGTTTGGTAACCAGAAGTGCAATATCTTGAGACCTATATTCTGGTTGCTATGTGCAGTTTATAGCATGTTTCTGCACATATATAAGGATAGAACAGCAGAGTTATTCAGGGTTACAGGATGTGAGGGGATGGAGTAAGGTTAGGACTTAGTGCTTGGTATCCAGAAGTGCAATATCTTGAGACCTATATTCTGGTTGCTATTTGCAGTATATAGCATGTTTCTGCACATATATAAGGATAGAACAGCAGAGTTATTCAGGGTTACAGGATGTGAGGGGATGGAGTAAGGTTAGGACTTAGTGTTTGGTATCCAGAAGTGCAATATCTTGAGACCTATATTCTGGTTGCTATGTGCAGTTTATAGCATGTTTCTGCACATATATAAGGATAGAACAGCAGAGTCATTCAGGGTTACAGGATGTGAGGGGATGGAGTAAGGTTAGGACTTAGTGCTTGGTATCCAGAAGTGCAATATCTTGAGACCTATATTCTGGTTGCTATGTGCAGTTTATAGCATTTTTCTGCACATATGTAAGGATAGAACAGCAGAGTTATTCAGGGTTACAGGATGTGAGGGGATGGAGTAAGGTTAGGACTTAGTGTTTGGTATCCAGAAGTGCAATATCTTGAGACCTATATTCTGGTTGCTATTTGCAGTTTATAGCTTGTTTCTGCACATATATAAGGATAGAACAGCAGAGTTATTCAGGGTTACAGGATGTGAGGGGATGGAGTAAGGTTAGGACTTAGTGTTTGGTATCCAGAAGTGCAGTATCTTGAGACCTATATTCTGGTTGCTATGTGCAGTTTATAGCATGTTTCTGTACATATATAAGGATATAACAGCAGAGTTATTCAGGGATACAGGATGTGAAGGGATGGAGTAAGGTTAGGACTTAGTGCTTGGTAACCAGAAGTGCAATATCTTGAGACCTATATTCTGGTTGCTATTTGCAGTTTATAGCATGTTTCTGCACATATATAATGATAGAACAGCAGAGTTATTCAGGGATACAGGATGTGAGGGGATGGAGTAAGGTTAGGAATAAGTGTTTGGTAACCAGAAGTGCAATATCTTGAGACCTATATTCTGGTTGCTATTTGCAGTTTATAGCATGTTTCTGCACATATATAAGTATAGAACAGCAGAGTTATTCAGGGTTACAGGATGTGAGGGGATGGAGTAAGGTTAGGATTTAGTGTTTGGTAACCAGAAGTGCAATATCTTGAGACCTATATTCTGGTTGCTATTTGCAGTTTATAGCATGTTTCTGCACATATATAAGGATAGAACAGCAGAGTTATTCAGGGTTACAGGATGTGAGGGGATGGAGTAAGGTTAGGACTTAGTGCTTGGTATCCAGATGTGCAATATCTTGAGACCTATATTCTGGTTGCTATTTGCAGTTTATAGCATGTTTCTGCACATATATAAGGATAGAACAGTAGAGTTATTCAGGGTTACAGGATGTGAGGGGATGGAGTAAGGTTAGGACTTAGTGTTTGGTAACCAGAAGTGCAATATCTTGAGACCTATATTCTGGTTGCTATTTGCAGTTTATAGCATGTTTCTGTACATATATAAGGATAGAACAGCAGAGTTATTCAGGGTTACAGGATGTGAGGGGATGGAGTAAGGTTAGGACTTAGTGTTTGGTAACCAGAAGTGCAATATCTTGAGACCTATATTCTGGTTGCTATGTGCAGTTTATAGCATGTTTCTGTACATATATAAGGATAGAACAGCAGAGTTATTCAGGGTTACAGGATGTGAGGGGATGGAGTAAGGTTAGGACTTAGTGTTTGGTATCCAGAAGTGCAATATCTTGAGACCTATATTCTGGTTGCTATGTGCAGTTTATAGCATGTTTCTGCACATATATAAGGATAGAGCAGCAGAGTTATTCAGGGTTACAGGATGTGAGGGGATGGAGTAAGGTTAGGACTTAGTGCTTGGTATCCAGAAGTGCAATATCTTGAGACCTATATTCTGGTTGCTATGTGCAGTTTATAGCATGTTTCTGTACATATATAAGGATAGAACAGCAGAGTTATTTAGGGATACAGGATGTGAGGGGATGGAGTAAGGTTAGGACTTAGTGCTTGGTAACCAGAAGTGCAATATCTTGAGACCTATATTCTGGTTGCTATTTGCAGTTTATAGCATGTTTCTGCACATATATAAGTATAGAACAGCAGAGTTATTCAGGGTTACAGGATGTGAGGGGATGGAGTAAGGTTAGGACTTAGTGTTTGGTAACCAGAAGTGCAATATCTTGAGACCTATATTCTGGTTGCTATGTGCAGTTTATAGCATGTTTCTGCACATATATAAGTATAGAACAGCAGAGTTATTCAGGGTTACAGGATGTGAGGGGATGGAGTAAGGTTAGGACTTAGTGCTTGGTATCTAGAAGTGCAATATCTTGAGACCTATATTCTGGTTGCTATGTGCAGTTTATAGCATGTTTCTGCACATATATAAGGATAGAACAGCAGAGTTATTCAGGGTTACAGGATGTGAGGGGATGGAGTAAGGTTAGGACTTAGTGTTTGGTATCCAGAAGTGCAATATCTTGAGACCTATATTCTGGTTGCTATTTGCAGTTTATAGCATGTTTCTGCACATATATAAGGATAGAACAGCAGAGTTATTCAGGGTTACAGGATGTGAGGGGATGGAGTAAGGTTAGGACTTAGTGTTTGGTATACAGAAGTGCAATATCTTGATACCTATATTCTGGTTGCTATTTGCAGTATATAGCATGTTTCTGCACATATATAAGGATAGAACAGCAGAGTTATTCAGGGTTACAGGATGTGAGGGGATGGAGTAAGGTTAGGACTTAGTGCTTGGTATCTAGAAGTGCAATATCTTGAGACCTATATTCTGGTTGCTATGTGCAGTTTATAGCATGTTTCTGCACATATATAAGGATAGAACAGCAGAGTTATTCAGGGTTACAGGATGTGAGGGGATGGAGTAAGGTTAGGACTTAGTGTTTGGTATACAGAAGTGCAATATCTTGAGACCTATATTCTGGTTGCTATGTGCAGTGTATAGCATGTTTCTGCACATATATAAGGATAGAACAGCAGAGTTATTCAGATTTACAGGATGTGAGGGGATGGAGCAAGGTTAGGACTTTGTGTTTGGTATACAGAAGTGCAATATCTTGAGACCTATATTCTGGTTGCTATGTGCAGTTTATAGCATGTTTCTGCACATATATAAGGATAGAACAGCAGAGTTATTCAGGGATACAGGATGTAAGGGGATGGAGTAAGGTTAGGACTTAGTGTTTGGTAACCAGAAGTGCAATATCTTGAGATCTACATTCCGGTTGCTATTTGCAGTTTATCGCATGTTTCTGTGCATACATATGCGCAGAATTGTAATATTCACAAATACTGTAAATACTGTACTCTTGATATTCTGCGGGAACCCCGTGGTGGACACCTGCAAGCACACCTGGACCAAGCATCGCCCATTCATTTAAACCAACCTTTGACCCCTCATGTACTGTAAATGACCTGCCCTTTGACCTATGAAAGAAGAGCTTACATTTCCCATTGTACTGTATTTGGACACATTGGGGTATATTTACTAAAATTCGTATTTGTACCGATTTGGAGGGAGATTAATTACGAATGACATCGAATGTGTAATAATGCAACTTTTTGGATTTTTTACGCCTCATTTACTAAGCTGCCGTATTTTACATTTTCGTGTTTTCCGATGTCGATGTCATTCGTATTTTTTTGCAGTGTTTTACGGGAGTGAATAGTAAAACACTGCCGACATGACAACAATGAAAAACGGCCGGATCTGTGAGATCCGTGCTGGGTTTCATTGTGCATCTTTTAATAAATTTAAAATAGTGTAAAAGTCAGAAAAAAAATTGTGTGGGGTCCCCCCTCCTAAGCAAAACCAGCCTCTGGCTCTTTGAGCCGGTCCTGGTTGACAAAATATGGGGAAAAAAATTACAGGGGATCCCCCATATTTCAAAAACCAGCACCGGGCTCTGCGCCTGGTCCTGGTTCCAAAAATACAGGGGACAAAAAGCGTAGGGGTCCCCCGTATTTTTGAAACCAGCACCGGGCTCCACTAACCAGGTACATAATGCCACAGCCGGGGGACACTTTTATCTAGGTCCCTGCGGCCCTGGCATTACATACCCAACTAGTCACCCCTGGCCGGGGTACCCTGGAGGAGTGGGAACCCCGTAAATCAAGGAGTCCCCCCTCCAGCCACCCAAGGGCCAGGGGTGAATCCCGAGGCTGCCCCCCCCCCCATCCAAGGGCTGCGGATGGGGGGCTGATAGCCTTGAGAAAAAAGTCTGAATATTGTTTTTAGTAGCAGTACTACAAGTCCCAGCAAGCCTCCCCCGCAAGCTGGTACTAGGAGAACCATAAGTACCAGCATGCGGTGGAAAACCGGGTCCGCTGGTACCTGTAGTACTACTACTAAAAAAATACCCCAATAAAAACAGGACACACACACCGTGATAGTATAAGTTTATTACATACATGCACACCTCCAAACATACATACTTACCTATGTTCACACGAGGGTCAGTCCTCTTCTCCATGTAGAATCCATGGGGTACCTGTTGAAAAAATTATACTTGCATAATCCAGTGTAGATCGGTCCTCTTCTGTTCTTTGTATAATCCACGTACTTGGCAAAATAAAAAAACGGACACCCGACCACGCACTGAAAGGGCCCCCATGTTTACACATGGGACCCCTTTCCCCGACTGCCAGGACTCCCTCTGGCTCCTGTCAAAG
Organism: Pseudophryne corroboree; assembly: GCF_028390025.1. Lineage (NCBI taxonomy): Eukaryota > Metazoa > Chordata > Amphibia > Anura > Myobatrachidae > Pseudophryne > Pseudophryne corroboree. The sequence goes on from NW_026967517.1 coordinate 1,167,770, forward strand.
AGGGTCCCTTCAGCCAATCAGGGAGTGCCACGTCGTGGCACCCTCCTGATTGGCTGTGTGCTCCTGTAATGTCTGTCAGGCAGCACACGGCAGAGATACAATGTTGCGCCTATGCGCTCTATTGTATCCAATGGTGGGAACTTTGCAGTGAGCGGTGAGGTTACTTTCGGGCAAACCGATGACCGCAAAGTTCCCACCATTGGATACAATACCTCTCAGCATAGAAAAAGGCTGCTACTTTTAGCGAATGTGAACAAGCTCCTACCAGCGAAACGTGCGTCACTTCCGGTCCGGCACCCGACTTCCGGTACCTCGGCAACGGGGCTCCGACGGGCGGACTCCTTCCAGCACACGCCGCGAGTATATCACTGCTCCCTGCAGCGGACTGAAGCCCCCTGGTCATTTTTCTCCCTGTGTACCTAGCGCAATTACAAGGGAGAAGCTACCCTCATTCTGTGCATGGTGCACGGATTGTTTCCCCGGCAAAACTTGAGCCGGAAACAATGTTTGCCTGAGGTTTCCTTGTTTAATTTACATTTATACAGGTTATTCACACATTGCAAGGTAACCGTTCTTTCAGCTGTCAATGAATGCAAATACTAAATCCTTGGATATTGTGCACAGATACATGGCATTTATCTAATGCAGAGGATTATATTGTCAGCGGTTAGTTTTGGTGCAACAATTAGGTGTTTAATTACCCCAATAATTAATTAGTTTTATCACTAACTTCACCAATGTAGTCAGGCAATCATTCTTGACCTTAGGCATTCCGTTTGCAGGAGAGACAATTATTATGACGACTCCCAGGATACAAAGGAGAAACTTCCCCACACTCATAATGACATTCTGAGCCCACTCTCCTAACCCTGAGAACCATTTGCGTGGGTTCAACCATGAGACCCAGCCAGTCAGTTCATTACTCACAGTCGCTAAGGTAAGGTTGTGTCTCCTCCGGAACTCCCACTTCAACTGCAAGATATCGTCCATCTTTTGATCGATAATCTCCATTGGGTCGTCAGTGCTGTTTGTAATATACGTGCAGCACTTCACACCATATTGGGTTGCCAAAGTAATACAGTACCCACCCGTCAAGGCTGTGATATAATTAAGGACCATCCTGTGCTGAATCAGTTCCTTCTTGTAAGCTTGTAACTCCCTTCCCGTATACCTGAAGGTGTCGTCATACATCTCAGTGATATTATCTATCAAGTTTGCTAACGCATGGATATACCTATAATTTATAATTACTCTGGCAGTACGGGTAATGTCTATTGCGAAAAGGAACTGAATCCCGGTAGATTCGTGGATCATCTCAGAGGCTGCGTGCTCTGCCCTATCTATGAGGTGTCTCTTGATGTTGTGTTCATAGTGAGTATGAGTATAAGGATCCTGAGCACCTCGGTGAACGTCTTTCATTTTATCGTGGGTTATGGTCATGACCTCTGGTAGTACTCTCCCAATATAACACAATCCCCTTGAGCTCGGGGCAAGCCAGTTGTACACTTTCCTCCCACATATGAAATAGGCATCATCTGGGAGAACATAGGGGACAAAATATAACATCACCATATTACAAATTTTCCAAGTAAAGAAACCAATCCCTAGTTCTCCCATCTGCTCAGTACAAGTATCGGGCTGAATGATATGAGCACAATACCCCTGCGATACTTTTCCAACCCACATGGTCTTGCTTCCACGAGTATACCTATACCGAAAATACCTCCCACTGTTGGCTATCTTGCGTACAAGTTCAGAGTCGATAGGTATCCTATCAGCTCTGTGTGAAAAGGTCATTGTCTGGTTATTCCACGTCATTTCCCAATTTACCGGTTTTCGGTAATTGGAAATATTAGAACACAATAAGGGCCTGTCTACATGATACTGGGGGAGCTTCAAACTAGTGGGCCTAGAGATATTGAATTTCTTGTCCACTGGTCTTCCACCCCGAAATTAGAGTACCTCATCTATTGCTAAGGGGTACGGTACTAATCCTGACTTGCTCTGACCTTGAGGTACTTGTGAGCAAACCCAGCATTCTGTCTGGTTTAAGACCTTACCCACTAGTGAGTGGTAATCACTTAACGGATGGCGGCCCATGTCGATATTAATGTTGGACTGACATCTTTGGATGCACCCATCCTCTACTATATTCTCACAATTCCTACAAATACAATATTCATCAGACAATAACCTCTCACAGTGCCTCCGAGCTCCCTGACTACCAGAGCGCTTACTGATACCAGCCTTTACTCGAGTGATGTGCTGCTCCTGAGATCCTACAAATTCGTACTCGCCATCAGAACGCATTCCAGATCTCTGCTCGACCTCTCTGGGACCCTCACCAAAACAAATTGTCCTGAGCAAAACCAGAATTACTCGCAGAACCCGAAACGCAGTCTCTTGTGATCGATCCATTTCGTTAGGGGAAAGGAGGAAAATAAGAAGGAGAAAAAGAGGAAAATGCAGGGGGCGGTGAAAAAAGAAAAATGGTGCGACAACTGTTCTAGATCTTGTTTCTCTCTGTGCTCAGATGCCCTTCAACAGTCCTGCCTCTCAACTTTCCCTGAACAAACACTCCAGTGATACGAGATTCTCTACACTCTGCTCTTTGTCACGAGTTCTCTCCGGGTCAGCGACCTTCTTGCAGTGGGACGATTGGACCCAAGTCTCTCTTTCGGCGACCTTCAATGCTGTCGTGCTGGTTAGCAAGACTTGGTATGGTCCTTCCCACCTGTCTATGAGGCAACCTGAGCATAAGAAATTTTGAATCATCATATAATCCCCAGGCTCAGTGTCATGACAATTACTGTTCGGTAGGTCAGGAATCACCAGCTTTATATTTCTTTGTTGATTTCTCAGCTGCTGGCTCATCCCAACCAAATATTTCACAGTCACTTCATTATTGCATTTAAAATAATCCTGGGGGTCTATCATTACATGAGGTTGTCGACCAAAAAGAATTTCAAAGGGTGATAAGTTAAGGGGAGACCTGGGAGTGGTTCTGATGCTGTACAACACTAGTGGCAAAGCTTCTGGCCACAGCAATCCAGTCTCAGCCATTAATTTGCTCAGCTTGTTCTTAATAGTGCTGTTCATTCTCTCCACCTTTGCACTCGCCTGTGGGCGGTACGGAGTATGCAACATGCTATTAATTCCCATCAGTTTGCACATGACCTGAAAGACTTCACCTGTAAAATGGGTACCCCTGTCACTTTCAATCATTCTAGGGATACCATATCTACAAACAAATTCCTGAACGATTTTCTTTGCAGTGAACGTAGCAGTATTTGTGGCAGCAGGGAACGCTTCTACCCAGTTGGAAAATACATCAATACAAACTAACACATATTTCAAATTCCTACAGGGTGGTAACTCTATGAAATCGATTTGTATTACCTGAAAAGTTCCGTCTGTAGGAGGGATATGGGATGGCTCTGTTGGCATTGTCTTTCCAATATTCTTCTTCAAGCAAGTAAAACATGTCTCTCTTACCTGCATGAGAAGAGAATCCTGGTGCACACCAGTAGACTCTCATCAGCCTGCACATACCCTCTTTACTACCTAGATGAGTCAGACCATGTTCCACCTCAGCTAGACTTGGAAGATTTGCTCTGGGGGCTACTGGCTTACCGTGTCCACCTGCCCACAGTCCTGGGGACTCCTGGCCATATCCCTTTGTCCTCCAGACTGCCTCTTCCTGCAGAGGGGTGTAGTATGGCTGACCAGCGGTCTCCTGTCCGCCGGTCAGCTTACCGACGCCGGGATCCTGGCAGCATTCTGACGCCAGGATCCCGGCGGGTAAGGGCGAGTGCAGCAAGCCCCTTGCGGGCTCGCTGCGCTCGCCACGCTGCGCTCGCCACGCTGCGGGCTCGGTGGCGACCGAAGGGTTCTATTTCCACTCTATGGGTGTCGTGAACACCCACGAGTGGAAATAGTCCCTGTTGGTCGGCATGCCGACCATTGGGATAGTGGGGGTCGGGATGCTGGCGGAGGTCATGTGACCGCCGGTCTCCCGACCGTCGGTCACATGAATACCACCCCCTGTAGGGAACACAAATTTTTTCATTTTAATTTACTTTTGTGTGTTATCAGTTGTGTGAAGTAAACCATCTCTGGATGAGAGGAGAGAGAGGAAAAAATAGTAAATAAAGAAATTAAAAATGTCTGGTTTGGCATTCACCAACAGGCTGTCACACCATCATGCATATTGGTGTCTATGCACAGTCTCCCTTCACCAGTATTCTCATTCTCCACCCATTGTGCATGACCAGGCACACTGCATTAATACTGGTGTCCTTATGTCCTTATGCTGGTGAGATATACTGGATTTGGGCAGAGCTCTGAAGGACCGAGTAGGCATGTGGCGTTTGAACTGTAATCGGGTCCAAGACAAATCACATAGATGTTAGTAACAGATAAGATTGTAGAGGCAAAGAGGATTTTATAACATTTCACAACTGGATTGGGCACTATGGGGAAGTGATTCTCTACTGTCTATACCCCTAAAAAAAATCTGTGTGTCTTATCTCTACTGGGACTATCCCAGCCATCAATCCAGTGTCCTGTCCATCCTAAGTTCATAGGGAACCTGGTATCTGTGAGATAATTTCCTCTACCTGTGATGGGCATTCATTTAGAACAGTGAAATGCAACATTAGTCTTTGTGGGTATCCAACATAATTTTGTGCTTCCTGGGCGGGAGCACAGTATATGTATACCATCTCTAACAAAGCTCCTGTTATGTTAATCAGGGGCCATTTCTGCTAGAGAAAGAAGCAAACGTTTCGAGGCCTCATCTTAACCCCAGCAAGTCCTGTCAAAAGGGTAAAAATGCATTTATTCCGTTCTTCCCATTAATCAAATCTGTGTTTTCTATATGGCTCGTGATTCCTTACTATATGTCCCTTGATCCTGTTTAACACTGTGGCTTGTTTTCTCTGTCTAGGGGTCTATATTGACTATGTGTTCTACTATACCTACAATCTCTAATAAAATGCCCTTCCTTCCTACAAGTGTAACATATTCTCTGCCTTTTCTTACTATCCTGGTTTTGGGGTTTAGGTTGATGAGACTTTGCTGCAAGAGCCTGTAGACTTATTGTCATCAGCTTCTCCTCCTGTTGTTTTCTACGCCTAGCAATATTCTTATGATGTTCAATCACGCACGCTCTAAGACAAGCTACTGTGGCCCCTCTCCAATTAGGCAAAGATGCTTGTACCCTGTCCCTAACTGCCATATTGAGTCCGTCCATTAGCACGGAGACAGCCACCTCCCTGTAATTTGCATCGTTCCCTGTATCTGATACCCCAATGTATCTATCAATTATTTGCATGGGCCGATGGAAATATTCAGATGCCATTTCATTTTCCCTCTGTTTTATGGAGAAAATTCTTCTCCACTCAACAGTAATGGGGAAACACAACTCTAGTCGCCTATTAATTTGTTCTATATTCTCCTGATTGTTTCCGTCAGTCATGGAACTATCTGACTCTAACCTACAATCAGTGATACATTTTTGGGTGTCAATATTAGCGAGTAGGCACGCTTTTAAAAGTGTCCACCAATCTTTATTAACTGGTTCATATGCATTACCCAGATCTCTGATAAACTTCTGACATCTGGCTAAATACTCCCGGGGATCGGGGAATTCTGAAATGATTGACCGCAGCTCAGCTCTGGACCACGGGCAATACATGGCATTATTCCTGGTGAGGATTACTCCTTGACTATCGGTTCCCCCATTGGGAGTTACTATTTCCAAGACAGGATGTAATCCTACCATTCCGTTTCTAATCTGTTTACTGTAAGGTGTTGTTGTCTCTGTGCAATGACCCGTCTCACACTTACCGGTAGCTGTGACCTCATCAGTTCTTTCAGTGGGGAACACTGGTACTGCTCTAACTGGGTGGACAGGCCCCACCTGGCTTTCCTGCAAAGCGACTGCCTGAATAAGAGCTGTGATTTGGCTGGATCCTTCATCTTCCTGTGACCTAAGACCTTGAAAAGACTTCAAAACAGGATATAACTTGCAAAGGTTAGGGTTAATACATTGCTCTTGCATTATACTATCATTTACAGATGTACCATTGATTGTAGCCATCTTATGCCCTTCGACCTGTGTCAGTAATGGTGAGTTCGTGTCTCCATTCCTGCTAGGTTTGGAACCTGCTTTACGAGTTTGTTCCCTTTGCATCTCCCCCTCTTGCTGCCATAAATGTAAACAATTGTTATGTCTAATCCTTTGTTTTCTGGATTTAAGAAGACATATTTTACTGCTTGCATTCTGCAGCACCTCGGGTTCAAAGCTGCCCACCCTAGGGAATGATACCCTATCTTTGTCAGTCATACGTAACCATTCATTGCAAAAGGCCTCCGTGTGTGATCCATACTTTTCACACATAATAAAGTCTTTAGCCTGAACCCTAGCTACCAAACGCCCACTGCTTGTGCAATTGGATCCCATCGCGGACTTTTTGCCAATAAACGCAATCCCCAATGCACACCGCACATAGACGGTGAAAGACACCTAGCGCTTTCACTCGCTCCTTCTCCGCTGAGTACCACGACTCACTCCAATAGTGAACACCGCGTACCCAGTGAGGCCCTATCTAGTTTCTATTTACTGGAAGTGTTAGGAGTGACTTACCTTTTCCAGTAAATATCTGGCGCTGGAGATTTTCCTGAGAGAGACCAGCGAAAACTCCCTATACACTTATACACAAATCACGCTTGCGTATGCTCTATACGGCGCTAATGATACTGCAATTTTACGCAAAAGCTCGTAAAAAGGGGCATCAAGTTGCGTTATATATCGCACTCACAAACGCGCGGTCCAATCGCACAGCGTATAGGTACTTGTTACCTATCTGCTGTACAACCACAGGTCGATGTACAAACTGCGACCCTCAGCTCGGAGCGTAACAAAAAACCTTTTTACTTCAATACTACACAATGCACAATTCCCTATTATGCTCCTCGGCAAATCTCCTCACGATTTGCGTATTTCAATCTATATTAACGTGAGTCAGCCGCCTCATGCCACCAAGCATCCACTTACTTGGTGTACCACGGGACCCGATTTCCGGGGTTAAAATCCACTCACTCCTATGTTCGTTCACTCGAATACACTTTGTTTTTTTCTGTACAGAAAATTGTAATTAATTCAGATAGGCAGCTTTACCCCCAGAGGCAATACAGTTTAAACAACAGTTTTATACTTATCTGCTTTAGAAACCGAGTTGTTTTGGGCTATTGTAGCGTGGCTACTGTCCCACCTTTGAACTAAACAACACTATTGTGTAATTTGTACTTAGCGCCCCCACTCTTACGCACTTTGCGTAATCACGCGACCGTGCGTGTCTCTTAGGCTGCGTGCGCAATCCTGTACTTTGTCCGAGACACGTGTACAAAACCGTGCGTCTGCAGTAAAACAAATCCCAAAACTTCTATACATGTGAGCAATGCTAACTATAATCGCTCACTTAACACAACACCCAGTTTTTTTCTGTATAAACCTTTACAACCAGGCCAGACTGCGTTTGTGTCTTTACACTTACTTCCTTAAACACTTATTTTAGTTTGAACTATATAGCAACAAATGTATCCGGTTTCACACAGATCTAAATGAATCTAGCACTATGGGGTATATTTACTAAGATTCGTATTAGTACCGATTTTGAGTGAGATTCATCACGAATGACATCGACAGTATATTTCTGCAACTTTTTGAATTTGTTACGCCTCATTTACTAAGCTGTCGTATTTGTATTTTTAGTGTTGTCCGATGTCGATGTCATTCCTGTTTTTTTTGTTATAATGCGGATGATTTTGTGGTTTTTCGGCCGTGTTCTTAGGTTTATTTAACGACTGCGTCACATGTCGGTTACATCAGTGTTTGTCCGTTCACGGCAGCATTTTTTTTCTAAGTTTCGTTTTTGTCACTCGTCCGTGATTGGTTGTATTCGTGATGGAGGAGTGTCTGTGCACATTACTATAAAAATGCCCCAAACCATCCGCACCTCGTGGGTTTAGCTAGTGGAGAGGAGAGAGGAAGGTGTATTAGGAGTTGGTGAGTTTTGTGGAGTTTTTGGTGGATTTGGAGCGGAGTTTTGCGATTGTTGAGTGCTGTACTGTGTGTGTAAGTAGTATTGTCTTACTTGTTGTGTAGTTTTTTTCAAAGTTTGTCTACTTTTTTGTCTTTGTTTTTTTTTTCAAGTCTATTGTCATTGTTTGTGAGTGTGTGTGTGTGTGTGTGTGTGTGTGTGTGTGTGTTGGGTGTGTAGTGGTAGTGGAGGAGTGTGTTTTCTGTTTTTTTCTCTCTGTGTTTTTTGTAGTTTGTGGGGATTATGTCTCAGTCAGAGGTCAGTGTGGTGGGAGGTTAGTGAGAGGGAGGAGGTTAGTGAAGTGAGTGAGGTGGAGGGGGTTAGTGAGAGGGAGGAGGTTAGTGAGGAGGAGGAGGGGGTGCCTGTTGCTGCGTTCTCCAGTGATAGTGATGGTGTTGTGGCACTGCAGCCACGCACCACTACCAAGACTGGGCGCAATGTTAAGTTCAGCTATGCTGAAAACACGGCTTTGGTGTGGGAGCTGATGAGGCATCATCGCCAATTGTTTGGGCAGGATGCTGCCAAGGTGTCCTCACGTAGGAAGTCTGTCCTGTGGGGTAAAGTGATAGCGGCAGTGAATAGTGAGGGTGTGGTGAGGCGGACTGAGGACACGTGTCGTAAGCACTTTTATGACATCAAGAGCCGTGTCAAGGCCAAGATGGCCAAATCAGCCCGCCAAACCGGGGGTGGACACCCCTTCCGTGCTACTTATCGGGATTGGGAGCAGCCAGTGCGGTCCCTTATTCCTTCCGAAGTGGTTGGTGCGACTCATGTCCGGGATTCGGACCGGCCAAGGCAGGATGGTGAGTTTGTTTTAAATGTAATTTTTTTTTTTTTAATGTTAATGTTGCTAATTGTTATTGTGTTTTTAAAAATGGAAACATTGGCCCCCATTCCGAGTTGTTCGCTCTGAAAATTTCTTCGCATCGCAGCGATTTTCCGCTTAGTGCGCATGCGCAATGTCCGCACTGCGACTGCGCCAAGTAAATTTGCTATGCAGTTAGGATTTTTACTCACGGTTTTTTCTTCGTTCTGGTGATCATAATGTGATTGACAGGAAGTGGGTGTTTCTGGGCGGAAACTGGCCGTTTTATGGGCTTGTGGGAAAAAACGCTACCGTTTCTGGGAAAAACGCGGGAGTGGCTGGAGAAACGGAGGAGTGTCTGGACGAACGCTGGGTGTGTTTGTGACGTCAAACCAGGAACCACAAGCACTGAACTGATCGCACTGGCAGAGTAAGTCTCGAGCTACTCAGAAACTGCACAGAGATGTCTTATCGCAATGTTGCGAACCTTTCGTTCGCAATTTTAAGATGCTAAGATTCACTCCCAGTAGGCGGCGGCTTAGCATGTGCAATACTGCTAAAATCGCCTTGTGAGCGAACAACTCGGAATGACCCCCATTGTGTTGGTGATGTTGTGCAGGCCTGTGCAACCTGTAGCTGTAAAGGTGTTTCCAAACTACAAGTCCCATCATGCATTGCCTGAGTTTTGTTATTAGTGAATGGTACATCTGTTGCAGTGCATGCTGGTATGTGTAGTTCTAATACATAATCAGAGATCCTGCCTTGTCAATAACTGTTTTTTAAAGTAACATTTATTAAATATTGTTTAGTTTTTGTTATTGATGTTTTATGTGTGTATTTGTGTTAAATTTTATGTTGTTTGTGTCCATTAAAAAAAAAAATGCAATATATTGTGCAGAATTAACCTTTGGATATGGATTATTTAGTGCAACACAATCTTATTTTAATAATACACACCCAATAAAAGTAATCCAGAATAGCTTAAACATAAAATAGTTTACTTAACATTAGGTTCCAGATGTTTACATCACAATAAGGTATTTCAGATAACAATTAGTATTCAAAGTAAGGTCATAATGTTTTTTCCTTTTTATCATCAGTACGCCAGAGAAGCACCACAGACAGGCCCCGGACAACACTGGCAACTTATGAAGATGGTGGGAATGCAGGTAAAAATTAACTGTAGTCACATATTCTGCAAACACATAGAAGCACAAAATATTAATGTTTATATTTTCACATAGGTTCTTCTTCTGCAAGCCGCCCTCCTCTAAGGCGCCCATCACAGGGCTCTGTGAGTTTGCCTAGGAGGCCCAGTAAGACACTTCGTGTGGAGTCTGAGGCTCCATCTTCACCACACAGGCGGCGCATCTCCGCAGTGTTGCCCCAGCCACCACAGGCAAATTTGGCAAGTCCACAAAGTGATGAGCCACGATCACCTCAGCTGTCTGGTGAGTAAAAAAAAAACCAAAAAAATAAATTGTTTAATACAAATGTTTACCATGGCCAACATCACCATTTTTATACATAGGCCACCTTAACACATTTGCGTGTTTCTTGAAGATTTCACAAATAAAATAGAGTTTACTTTTTTTTATTAGAAAAAACACTGACTGGCTTTACCAATTAATGAGTGTGTAACAAACCACATTTACAGCCTTGTGTGTGTTTCTCAAAAGGAAGGGGCATACACAATCTTTAAATGCATTAATGTAAAAAGGGGAAAGTTCTTAGTGTTTCATATATCATTATGGCTTAATGGCTTAGAGTCCGGGAACAAACCAATTTTTCATCAAATTGTGGTGTGTCAATTAGAAGGCACACACAGGCGTGCACAGAAAATGATTTGCGGGTTTCGCACCGGACTCCCCCCCCCCCCCCCTCCACGGCATTATAGTGTTCTCACACCTCCCCAGTGCTGGATATAGACTGCTTACCTGGTCCGCTCCTCTGGGCCGTCCAGGTGAGCAGTCTATATCCAGGACAGGGGATGTGAGAGAACACTTTAATGCAGTGGAGGGTGGGAAGTTCAGTGCGGAACCCGGCAGTCAGTCTCTGCGCATGCCTGTGAAGGCACATATGAGTTTCTAAAGGAAAGATTCCTAGTTTTTTTGAGCACACAAAATCTGTAACATTTTCAGGAGTATTATTCAGTAAGCCATGTTTAGGACAAGCAAAGAAATATCATTTTAACGAAACAGTGGCTGTTGTCAACCCCATACAGAACCAACCATCATGGGCGAGGACGACCAGCAGGAACCTGACCAACAGCCTACCTTTACACTGCACCTGCAGCCCGTTGATCCAACCCAGCCAACCCAGCAGCAGGATATGCCCCAAGCCTCAGTAAGCCCCCAATTGATCCCAACTCCACCCCAGCAACAAATGTCCCCAGACTTTTGGAACAGTTGGACCACACAACAGACCCAAAACACTGCCTGCCTGAACACGCACACACAACACCTTGCCAGTCTGCCCCATCATCTTCCGCGCATTAGTCGGAACTCGGGCAGACTGATTGTTCAGGTAGGCAGAATTGCTACATCAATGGAGCAAATCAGGGCGGACAACACACAAATGCTGGCAAATTTAACCCGAATAATCGATGAGCAACAGCGGCAGCAACAAGCCCTAATACAAGTAATCCAGCACAACCAAGTAGTGAATGAAACTTTGTCTCGGATTGTGGCCAGCCACACTGCCACAAATAATCAGCTTAATGCCAGTATTCACAACCTCAGCCAAAGCATTACTGTGCTGGCAGCACAACAAGTCAGCTCCAGCTCCGGAACGACTACCCCTAGCCAGACCCCAGTTACCTCCCCTGTTCGACGATCATCCAGAACACGGCCCAGCGACCCTGCTCAAACCTCGGCACCCAGCACACAAAAGAAAAAAAATGATTGAGACATGACATTTGTGTAACACAATAAAAATGTTACTATTGTCTTCACAAAATTTCCTGTGTCCGTGTCAAACATTGTAAAACACGCTATGTGTGTATGGTTTAATGGGGTAATGAGTGACAATGTTTTTTTTATTTTGTAAAAAAAACATGTACAGACCAGTATAAAGAACAAACACTAACGAACAAAACACACATTCACACCTACAATACATTTAATAAAAGTGGTTAGTCAAGGTGATTTAAATAAAAAAAATACTTACGTGTGAAATACCGCTGAATCACTTCTTGCCTTACCTGCCTCCCTACATCTGTACTCACACTGTCACCAGATGTTTCTAACTCCTCTGCTTGCTGACTGTTTTCTTCATCATCATGTGGCAGATGTTGTTTCAAACACAGATTATGGAGAAAACAGCAGCAGAACACAATCTTAGTCACCTTTGAGGGACTATACAACAAAAGCCCAGCAAATTTATCCAGACACCGAAACCTAGATTTCAGCACCCCAAAACATCTTTCTATCACGTTCCGCGTAGACTTATGTGCATGATTGTAACTGTGTTCAGCAGGAGAATCAGGTTGGGACAATGGAGTAAGTAGCCAAGAGTAGCAGCCATAACCACCATCACCTGAAAAGCAGATATAGGCAACATTAGTACATGTGTATGATGAATAATTTCCAAAAAAATAACAGGAGTTTGAAGTTAACACACATACACACAACACACTTGGAACATACCCAGCAGCCAGCCATCAGGCATTTGTCCGTCCTCAAATTTATCGAAGAGAGATGACTGACTGAGGAGGAAGGAGTCATGGCATCCGCCAGGGTAACCTGCAACCACACTCATAATTTTTAGATTTGCATCACAAACCACCTGGACATTAGTGGATTGGGCCAGATGTCTATTGGTATAAATATATTGGCGGCCCCTAGGTGGTCTCAGCTCAACGTGTGTGCAATCTATGGCACCGAGCACATTGGGCATGCCAGTAAGCTCATAGAAAGCTACCCTGACTGCATGCCACTGCGACTCCTGGGTAGGGAAGCAGATAGAGGCATCTATATGGGGTTTCAAGATATCCAAAACCTGAGTGGACATTAATAAATATAAGGTGAGTGTCATGATCTGTTTACAATACAATACTGTGTTCTAAGACCTAACAGAAGCAACACTTAGACATATAGACGTGTATGTATATTTCAACTCACCTGATTCAAATATTTTGCAAAGGTAGGCTGGGAGATACCAATGACGTCGCCTGTCACAGCCTGGAAGCTCCCAGTAGCCATAAAGTGCAACACAGCCAGGAGTTTGTGCAGGCCTGAGACAGAGCGTGAGCGTGCTGTCTCAGGGTCTAGGCCCAGTTTGACAAGGTCATACAGACAGAAAATGTTGTTTCTATTTAGGCGAAACATCTGTATGACCCTATCATCAGACAATGCGTTTAAGTTTAAATGACCCCTAAAAAAACGAGGCTGGCGCAGCCTCTGCGGAGTCATGGAGCACTCTCAGGTATCCCCCAGCAACCAGAAAATCTGTAGCACACACAACAGCCGCCATTTCAGAGTGAGAGATATTCAAAATGTGCCTGGGACCCTTTTATAGGGCCAAACATTCAGGTGTGACTAATGGATAATTGAATACACATGTAAACACGCTTATCCAAAGCAGGTCTACTTTTTTTTAGGACTTTTTTACGATTTGTATTTTTTCACGACCACAAATGCATTTTCACGGTACACATTACAAATACGAATGGTTAGTAAATGACCGTGATTCATACCTAAACAGCCGCGTTTGACCGATGGTGTATTAATTTGTATTTTTAAACATGAACTTCCAAAAAAATACGAATGGCCTCATCACTGCCGTGGTTTGAGTTTAGTAAATTACCGAGATTACACTTTGAATAAAAAGCGGCATCTCGGTCAAAATCGGGACCTTAGTAAATATATCCCTATGAGTCTTTATGGCAACAATGTGAGAGGGTATGCAAACTATGGGTGTCTTTTGTCTTTTTTCCTGTTGTATTACGGGTTCTACCAGCACCTCTGCAAACCATACAGAGCAGACGTCATCTAATCAGCACACAAGTAGGGTTTTCAGTGTATCCATCAACCACGAAAAGGTTACGTAGGATACTTACTGTCCACCCTTTGCTGATAGATTAAGTCTGCAATGACCTGTTAGGCTGTGAGTATGTGAAAAATCGGATGATGCCACAATTGTAAATGCTGGTTTACTTACAGGACTAAAAGCAACACTTTAAAAAGACATTTCATACACTTTAAATGAAGCCGCTGCGGCCGCTATACTTAATCCACAACCTACGTACTTATTACACCATTAGCGTATAGAGTCCCGTACCGTGTACGGACTTTGCGTACACATGCTGCCCTGGCAGTACAAAGTACACACAGCGCGTACACACCCAAAGTTACACAGTGAACCCTTAACAGATATGCATGTGATAGTAATACACTTTAAACCATAGCAGGGAAAGGAAAACACGACACCAGATTTGTATTTAAACTGCTGGGTTCCGACACCACAGCATATTATTACTGAAAGGGGGTTACAATCACAAGGCAATACAATACAAAAGAATAATGGCTACAGTCAATGGTACATACTTTATTGTTTTAATTTCGCAGCACTACCCAGTCTGGTCCTCAGTCATCTAGATAGATAAATTTGTGAGTCTTGAGAGATAGAGAGAGAGAGAGAGAGAGAGACCAGGCCTGCAGCTGGCTCCTTTTATACAATCTTCCAAAACTTAACACAATGGATACTGTAATCTCTTTGTCCATTGGACACAGGGATTGTCATTTACAGTACAGGAGTGGTCATAGGTTGGTTTGAATAGGTGGGCGATGTCTGTTCACGATGCTCTTGTGGGTGGTCTCCTCTGGGTTCCCGCCGCATACCTAATGTACAGTAAATACAGTTTATATCTATATTCTGCTCCTGCACATAACTATTCGCAGGAACGTGCGATCTTCTGCAAACCAACACCGGAATATTACCCTTAAAATACCCTACAGCTGGATACCAAACACCACCTTATAACCTTGTTCTGTCCCCTCCTATCCTGTAAAGGTGAATCCCTTTGTTCTGATACCATTTAAACTAGTGATGAGCGGATTTGGATTTACTCGGTTTTACTCAGTTCTCAAAACGGCATCTTATTGGCTCACGGATGTCACGTGTTTTGGATAGCCAATAAGATGCCGTTTTGAGAACCGAGTAAAACTGAATCCGCTCATCACTAATTTAAACTGTTGTAACTTGCTGGTGTGATGCAGGGAGACTATGTGTACATTGTGCACTATTTGGATTAAATATGTAATGTGTTTTGATGGCTTTTCCATGCGTCCACAAACCCTACCGTAAATACTCATACCACGCGCTAATGCACTGGACCGCGGGAGCAACCATACGCAAATTGCGAATATGCGCATGCACGGCAGAACAAGTAGACGCACGGAGGCCATTTGTGTGTAGTTTGTACGTGATGCGTGTACTGCAATGTTTTTCGACTTCGACAACAATGATGTGCCTTTCTACCTATAATAAGATCTTCTTATGGTTATTTCTAATGCCATCTTGCTCATTGTTCCATCTTGACGACTTATGTACGCCGTCATTGTGAAATTGTCCAACTGAATCTTCAAGTGACAGCCCATCACTAGGTCTTCGGCTAAGAGAAGTTGTATTGTAACTGCACTCAGCTTGAGAAAGCCTATGGGTTGACTGCTCTCGTGACTTTCATCTTGTCCTGAAACTGATGTTCCTCTAGGACAGCACCCCCATCTCAGAGACTGGCATCCATTGTGAGGATCTTCCATTCCCAATTGACGAATCTGTTACCCGCTGTGAAATTCATCTACAATGACCACCACTATTAGGGTCTGCTGCACTGTAAAGCCTCCAAAAACAGCACCATTCTCCGGAGAAGTTGTACACAGCGGTGTAGGAAACCTTCTGTGCCCGTAGTAACCCAGACACCAACCTCTGTATGTCCTGGATCTTGCTACTGTGTTCAAGATGAGGCCTAGAAATTGAATCCTTTAAGTTCGCATTAGGTCGGATTTCTTGAAATTTACAATCCACCTATGCCGAGTGAGAAATGTATGAGTCGTTTCAGCATACTTTGTCAACTGCAATATAGAAACCAGTGCGAACCTGCTCCTTGAGCAGTGAGAGTCATCTGGAATGGTCGGGAGTGATGTTTGAGAGGTGGCCTAGATCAGCAGATCGTCTAGATAAGGTATGATCGTGACCCCTAACAGGAATGCATGGAATGGTGAGCCCCCAACTGGTAATGACCTTTCACCAGTATGAATGGTAAGTATGCTTGGTGAGGAGTCCAAATCAGGATAAAAAGGAACGCATCCCTTATGTCCATAGACACCCTGAACTCCTCCAGGTCTAGGCCTGCAATGACCGATTGGATTGATTCCACCTTGAATCTGTAGGCCGTTATAAAAATGTAAAATTGAGTATTAGTCTGTTCCTCCCTTGAGAGTAGGGATGTGTGTAACAATGACTGAATTTACTGTCAGCAATGCCTTTTCGTGTGAATGGCATGACCGCTTGTGCGTTGTCAAGATCTACTTTTAATCTAGGGAAACAAACCCTGTTGATATAAAATTCTCTTTTCAAGTCTCGGACCCGGTCTCCCTAAACCGTTCCAATCCTTACCCCCCATAGGAGGTCCAAGGTGAAATGTGTGGAGACCAGATTACTGGCTGTTGGGAACAGTCGTTGTTATCCGAGACTCCTCCAGCATAAGACTGAGCGTCAGACTAGTAGAATCATGGACCAGAGTAACTTCCACTGTTGGTATAGTTCTATGATACTTGGTAGGCAGAAGATCTGATTCTTCTGAATTTCATTTGACCAAGGAAAGCTTCCCCTCCCAGGGAAATCACTTTCCAGCCCGGTAACTATAGCCTCTGTACCGAAACACAAACTACCTAGGTCCATGTGAGAAGGCCTTGCAAACAGAAGTTGGATTCCCATGTCAATTCCAACCTACATACGACCCTTCTTTTTCAGTGGGACTGCAATCATTTAAGAAAGTCTTGTGGACAGACTAGACAGGGGTGAGCCCACCTTCATTATGGGATCCTTTCCCCTTCTGTGGAATCCAAAATTTGGTTAGATAACTCTCAGATATGCTGTGCTAGGCAAAATCTGCATTTGTGGAAGCATTTACTGCCTCTAGTTATTTACGCTAGTAAAGGTACCCTATTCGGTACGAGAGCCAGCCCCTTCTTCCACTCCTACTCTAGGGTAGGAAGGGGTGTTATTATAGGTTTCTCCCATTTTGTTATACCCAAGTGATGGAGTCATTTTTACTATGAATTCCTTCTTGCTTCGGATGGGCTCGCAGCCCCTACTCAAATGTTGAAATACATGTCAGGTCTTGTTTTCCTAACCCTGACGTGTCACTGCCCCTGGTTGTGTATCCATAGTGAGCTGTCGCACACCCCATGGCTGTTAACTTTAGTGCTAATTTATTTAAGCACCCAAAGCAATCCTTGCGGTCTTATTTACCTTAAATAAACATATACAAAGCGCTCAGCCGATCTTTACCTATTAGAAAAGGCGAAGAAAGACTGTAGAAATATTTGGAGCGTTGAACAATATTTTCAAACAGCGAGAAATCTTCTTTTATTTCTGGTATAAAATAAATAATTAATATAAATACTAATTCAACTGTCACCAACAAGACCGCCAACAGTTGTACAGATAGAGTTGTACTGGGTGACAATATCAAACGCTCCCTTCTCCTCCGGACCTGTCATCAGTGTCCATTGGAGGGATTATACATATACACCCACACACACATAAATACATATATATATGTACACATACACACACGTACATATAATTAGATGGACACCAAAGGTAACAGGAGATACCCTGCTGGTAGTAAGTCTTAGCGTTCTTGGTTTGTGCATTGGATGCTGAAAATGCACCTTCCACACAATACCTTGCCTGTCATCTTTATAATAGGCAACGGACTATCGGAGTAGATGACGAGAACAAACGTCCAGTGGATTCATCTGGCTGGATTCCCTGAGAGATAGCAAGAAAGAGAGAAAACCAAAAACAGTTATGTTAGAAAATAGCCTCATTGCAACCCCCGCACGCCCAGCTGTGGTTCAGATCTGAGGTCGGGGCTGATATCCAGCCGTTCCCTGTATTTTCCCAGGATCTTTGTGTTAGAAGTCCTTTGGAAATATATAAAGCAGAAACATGCTTGATTTAAAATGACATGGAAATCCTCTGCATCACACACCTATCTACAAGCAACCATTAGAGGAGGTGTATTTCTATACTGACCCCACCCCCTGTTCTAACTGGTCAAGAAATATGGCTCCACTATGGAGGGCGCATAGTTTCCCCTGTTTTGCATCTTGGCACCTCTTAGCTTTTTTAAAAGATGGCCGCCACTGAAATATTACATACAGATCATTACATTTAACCCCCAGCGCCTCCTGTCCTGGCCCCAGACTCCTTAAATAACATTGGAGCACTGGAGACACACACCCGGGTCCATATATGCAGTCAATCTACACTTGAGCCACTGAGTATACCTGTCAGCGCTCAGGCTCTCCACTCCCAACCGCGCCCGGACCCTCCACGTGACTGCCGGTGGAAGTAAGCAGCACTGTGAAGAGATCCAGCCATGCACTGTTCGAGTGGCTTAGCAAGAAACTGTGGGTGCTGCGGCTGGCAGCTACAGCACGCCTATACCAGTCTGACATGGAGCCGGAGGGTGGAGAGGAGTGGGAGCGGGGGACGCCGCCGGACTAGCCTGTCCAGATCCGGAGGAGTGAGGGGTAGCAGGGGATGCTGCGCTGCTAGTCTGCCTCGCTATAAAAAGTTAAGAGTCGTAGGCATTAGCGCAGCGCAACTTCTGCATAACGTTTCCTTCAGATATGCAAACTATCTACTCATAGTAATGATGCGTCGGATTCTTCCTGTGGAGAGATACAGATAACTTTAGCAGGGATCCTTGTCTCTCTATACTTAAGACTCTTGTCCCTCTTTTGTTAGGTGGACGCAGCCTGTCTTTCTTCTTCTGGGGAAGCCTGCACCCGCCTTTTATTTAGGAGGGATTGGTCATGTCTTCCCTCAGTGAAGCCTGCACCCTCCTTTTATTTAGGAGGGATTGGTCCTGTCTTCCCTCAGTAAAGCCTGCACCAGCCTTAGATTTAGGAGGGATTGGGCAATTTATTTCTTTCAGAAAAACCTGCACCCTCCTTTTATTTAGGAGGGATTGGGCCAATCTTAAAAAAATAAAAATCTTCATGGAGCAGGAGCTCCCTTCTGTGCTTCTTTCCTCCTAGCACAATTTTTCAAACTGAGGGATGTGGGGCGTGAGGGGGGAGGAGCCGGCTGTGCAGACAATGCTAATTTTTAGATTGTGCCACACCTCCGGTTGCAAGCTTCACACCCTACTGTATAATGCTGTTCCAGTGTCCCCTAGTGGATGAAAGAGAAACAGACATTACTGTTTGGGTAGGTGTGGTGCTTCTAGCTTTTGTTGTCTTGCTCCCATGCAGTTCCCATAGTGGTAGAAGACCCCTTTTCATTTGTTCCGTCTATAGAAGTTTGCGTTGTTTTTTGGTGGTACGTGGCTGTGTACCAGCTTCTTCTTAATGTCTGGTGCTTTCCGGAACACTACTTTTGGAGGTATGATATCTGCTAGTGTCATCTTGAAGTATCGGCAAGTGTTAATCTTTTTAATCTGATTTGCTTTTTTTGTGTATTGTGTTAGGAAAAGGATCTCTTCTACTGTTTTCTGTTCTGGTCTTTTTGTATTGTAGGAGGGGAGGCTTATCATTTCCCTTACCCATGGTATATGCTGTCTGTACCTTTTCTGTATCGTACTGTTTCTCTCTAAATTTTAAACTTAGTTCTTGTCCTTGTGTCTCATAATCGCTGACTCGGGAGCAGTTCCTCCTGAGTCTTTTGAATTGGCCAAATGGGATACTGTTCAACCAGTTTGGGTGGTGGCAGCTGGAGGTTAGCATGAAGCTATTGACGTCCACTGGTTTGTTGAACGTGTTAGTATGTATTTCGTTATCTGTGATGAATATGTAAATATGTCATTAGTACCACAGTGTTGGTTTCTTGACCTCATTGTCCTGGACTTCAGATCATTGTGATCTATGCACTTCTTATGTTCCTTATAAAAGCACTGTTCAGAAATCTGCCCTTTATCTTCTATACCCAATGTATGGTGGCAGCACTGATATTCTGTGGGATACGCCTGATTCCTCTACTGGTTACTGTTGGCATAGTCCTTGCTAAAAAGACACTTGTTCTCATGATAGAGTCACTGAATCCAGACCAGAATTGGTGATTTTCTTCTATTTTTTTATATATATATAAAGTTTTTTTTAAAAAGTGTTTTTCTTGTTTAATTAAGGGTTGTTAATGCAAATGTCATTTTGTGTAACATATTTTTGTAAGAATCAGAGGGTCAGCGAGACGTTATGGAGTCAATGTATCATTTACTATTTGCTACTAATTCCCTCAAAACAACCGGACCTCCCAAATGTAAGTAGAAGGGACTGCAGCAGGTATCTCCCATACCTTCATACATGGACATTTCAAGGCAAGGGTCAGGTAAGTTTATTTTTCCAAATACAACAACCCTAATTCCCATACAAGTAAAAAAACAACATTTGAACAGACATAATTAATTTAAAACTAACAAATAAAACTTTCTTTACACAGAAAGAGACCCCCCCTTCCCTCCCGTAATATCATCCCACTATTCAAATGATTTGTCAAAATCGGACACAGCCAAAATCACACCGGAAATCTTTTGATTTTAAACTACTTTATTTCATATCTTTAATTCACATATTTTTGTCTATATTTTAAACTTAAAAAATACTTTACTCAGCAGTTTGCTTGTGGTGGCGAAATGCACATGCGCAGCGGCCGCGCAGACACACACATTGTGGCGGCATCCCTGAGGGGCGAAAGCGGGCGGGCCGGGACCATTTTCCAGGGGCTGCGTGATATCACACCTGCGGTCATCTGAGTAACCCCCTATAAGCTTCCAGAGTGCACCTCATATCTCATCTTTTCCAAGTTACTACAAATGATATGAGATCGGTAGCAGCACTACTTTCAGGATTATTACACAGAACACACATAACGGCTGGCACAGCAAATAACAGTAACACACACAAGGGATTAATTAGAAATAAGGAAGCATAATCATCATTAAGTCTAATTATCAGCTGATTCTGTGCAGGACCCATACACCTCTTTACTGCCTCCAGCATTCCCTGGTACTGCACTGCGGCCATCTGCCCTGTCTCCCCCCACTACTGCCACCCACAATGTCTCCCCCCACTACTGCCATCTGCCCTGTGTTCCCCCACTATGGCCAACGCCCTGTCTCCCCACACACCTGCCACCCGCCCCGTCTCCCACCAACATCTCCCCCCATTACTGCCACCCACCCTGTCCCCCCCTACTGCCATCCACCATCTCCCCACCACTACTGCCACCCACCTGTCTCCCTCCACTACTGCCGCCTGCCCCGTCTCCCTCCACTACTGCCACCTGTCCCATCTCCCTCCATTGTTGCCACCCACCCTGTCTCCCCCCACTACTGTCACCTGCCTTGTCTCCCCCCACTGCTGACACCCACCCTGTCTCCTTCCACTACTGCCACTCGGCCTGTCTCCCCCCACTACTGTCACGCACCGTCTCCTCCCACTACTGCCATCGCCGTCTCCCTGCACTACTGCCACGACCCTGTCTCATTCCACTACTGCCACCCACCATCTCTCCCCCACTACTGCCACCGCCCTGACTCTCCCCACTACCACCCACCTGTTTCCCTGACATCCAAGCACTAGTTGGGGATTTATGGTACTAACAGTCCTTCATCAACAGATGGAAGTAACCAGGGCAGTACAGAGGCAGAAGCTGCTTCTGGTACATGGACCCTGGTCATGTAGGGCTGGGAGAGTAAGATTATGTAATAGGGGCCTACAGTAAGTCAGTACGGAGGCAGAAGCTGCTTCTGGTACATGGACCCTGGTCATGTAGGGCTGGGAGAGTCAGTAAGATTATGTAATAGGGGCCTACAGTAAGTCAGTAAGGAGGCAGAAACTGCTTCTGGTACATGGACCCTGGTCATGTAGGGCTGGGAGTCAGTAAGATCATGTAATAGGGCCCTACAGTAAGTCAGTAAGGAGGCAGAAGCTGCTTCTGGTACAGGGACCCTGGTCATGTAGGGCGGGGAGAGTCAGTAAGATTGTGTAATAGGGGCCTACAGTAAGTCAGTAAGGAGGCAGAAGCTGCTTCTGGTACATGGACCCTGGTCATGTAGGGCTGGGAGAGTCAGTAAGATTGTGTAATAGGGGCCTACAGTAAGTCAGTAAGGAGGCAGAAACTGCTTCTGGTACATGGACCCTGGTCATGTAGGGCTGGGAGAGTCAGTAAGATTGTGTAATAGGATGCCTACAGTAAGTCAGTAAGGAGGCAGAAGCTGCTTCTGGTACATGGACCCTGGTCATGTAGGGCTGGGAGAGTCAGTAAGATTATGTAATAGGGGCCTACAGTAAGTCAGTAAGGAGGCAGAAGCTGCTTCTGGTACATGGACCCTGGTCATGTAGGGCTGGGAGAGTCAGTAATATTATGTAATAGGGGCCTACAGTAAGTCAGTAAGGAGGCAGATTCTGCTTCTGGTACATGGACCCTGGTCATGTAGGGCTGGGAGAGTCAGTAAGATTATGTAATAGGGAACTACAGTAAGTCAGTAAGGAGGCAGAAGCTGCTTCTGGTACATGGACCCTGGTCAGGTAGGGCTGGGAGAGTCAGTAAGATTATGTAATAGGGACCTACAGTAAGTCAGTAAGGAGGCAGAAGCTGTTTCTGGTACATGGACCCTGGTCATGTAGGGCTGGGAGTCAGTAAGATTCTGTAATAGGGGCCTACAGTAAGTCAGTAAGGAGGCAAAAGCTGCTTCTGGTACATGGACCCAGGTCATGTAGGACTGGGAGAGTCAGTAAGATTGTGTAATAGGGGCCTACAGTAAGTCAGTAAGGAGGCAGAAGCTGTTTCTGGTACATGGACCCTGGTCATGTAGGGCTGGGAGTCAGTAAGATTCTGTAATAGGGGCCTACAGTAAGTCAGTAAGGAGGCAGAAGCTGCTTCTGGTACATGGACCCAGGTCATGTAGGACTGGGAGAGTCAGTAAGATTGTGTAATAGGGGCCTACAGTAAGTCAGTAAGGAGGCAGAAGCTGCTTCTGGTACATGGACCCTGGTCATGTAGGGCTGGGAGAGTCAGTAAGATTCTGTAATAGGGAACTACAGTAAGTCAGTAAGGAGGCAGAAGCTGCTTCTGGTACATGGACCCTGGTCATGTAGGGCTGGGAGAGTCAGTAAGATTCTGTAATAGGGAACTACAGTAAGTCAGTAAGGAGGCAGAAGTTGCTTCTGGTACATGGACCCTGGTCATGTAGGGCTGGGAGAGTCAGTAAGATTGTGTAATAGAGGCCTACAGTAAGTCAGTAAGGAGGCAGAAGCTGCTTCTGTTACATGGACCCTGGTCATGTAGGGCTGGGAGAGTCAGTAAGATTCTGTAATAGGGGCCTACAGTAAGTCAGTAAGGAGGCAGAAGCTGCTTCTGGTACATGGACCCTGGTCATGTAGGGCTGGGAGAGTCAGTAAGATTATGTAATAGGTGCCTACAGTAAGTCAGTAAGGAGGCAGAAGCTGCTTCTGGTACATGGACCCTGGTCATGTAGGGCTGGGAGAGTCAGTAAGATTATGTAATAGGGCCCTACAGTAAGTCAGTAAGGAGGCAGAAGCTGCTTCTGGTACATGGGCCCTGGTCATGTAGGGCTGGGAGAGTCAGTAAGATTGTGTAATAGGGGCCTACAGTAAGTCAGTAAGGAGGCAGAAGCTGCTTCTGGTACATGGACCCTGGTCATGTAGGGCTGGGAGAGTCAGTAAGATTGTGTAATAGGGGCCTACAGTAAGTCAGTAAGGAGGCAGAAGCTGCTTCTGGTACATGGACCCTGGTCATGTAGGGCTGGGAGAGTCAGTAAGATTATGTAATAGGGAACTACAGTAAGTCAGTAAGGAGGCAGAAGCTGCTTCTGGTACATGGACCCTGGTCATGTAGGGCTGGGAGAGTCAGTAAGATTCTGTAATAGGGAACTACAGTAAGTCAGTAAGGAGGCAGAAGCTGCTTCTGGTACATGGACCCTGGTCATGTAGGGCTGGGAGAGTCAGTAAGATTATGTAATAGGGGCCTACAGTAAGTCAGTAAGGAGGCAGAAGCTGCTTCTGGTACATGGACCCTGGTCATGTAGGGCTGGGAGAGTCAGTAAGATTATGTAATAGGTGCCTACAGTAAGTCAGTAAGGAGGCAGAAGCTGCTTCTGGTACATGGACCCTGGTCATGTAGGGCTGGGAGAGTCAGTAAGATTCTGTAATAGGGGCCTACAGTAAGTCAGTAAGGATAGCAGATGCTGCTAATTAGCAATCCTTTTTCTAGCGTGCTGGGGGCTGCCCATCGCAGGGCGAGGCAGCCTAGTATGCTGACCGGCGCCTCCCCCCTTTATGAAGCAGAAATTGCGATCGCTCCACAATTTCTGCTTCATCTTAGAAACTAGTGAAGCATCCTGCCAGCTTAGCTGTGCCTGCAGGATCCCCAACGCGTTCTTCTAGATTGCGATGGCTGCGTGTGATGTCATGCAGCCACAGTGAACATGACCGTTTGTCCGCCTCCCTTTCTCGCAACACCGCACTTGTAACGCTACATCTTCTCACTGGAAATGGAGCTTTACCCCCCACCCCGTGACAGCCTCTACCTGATTAACAAGAAGCAATCACATTTCCTACAGCCCCCTGTAGAGAATGCAGGTGCATACGCAGGACGGGCGCTGCGCATGCGTCCGCAAGTTTTTCTCAATAATTCAGTTTGGATCACACACTGTAGTCCAACCTGAATTAGGCCCAGAGTCACCATCTTACAGGGAGCCGGTGAAGGGAGCAGAGAATGGGTGTTATGTGGCAGGAACGGGCTGGTTAGGTAACAGCCAGGCTGCTGTATTCTGTACAAACTACAAGCGGTGCAATTCTTTTGCTGGGAGACCCAGGTAGAGGACATTGCAGTAGTCTATGTGTGATGATACAAGTGCATGTATGACTGTAGGTAGATTTTCTGAGGGAATAAAGTGCTGGAGTCTGACTATGTTCCTCAGATGAGGATCTGAGTGTGGCTGATACCTGATGTCTAAGTGTCACTCCACCATCCAGGACACCAAGATTCTGCACAGGATCAGCATTATGTAAACCTGAACCCCCAAGCGTAAGTCTGGTTGGTAACAAAGCTGAGCTGTAGCCCTGTCCTTTGTTGGTGAGCTTCTATCATAAAGACCTGTTTCACCAGGACTGAGTCACAGCCAACTGGCATCACCCACACCTGGAGCTCAGCTAGACATTTAGGATTGGTACTGGGTTCTCAGTACCCAGAACAAAAGACAGACCATCTGCATAGCAGTGGTAGATGAGGGCATGACAGCCGATTATTTCACCCAGTGGTTGCATGTATATTGCAAAAAGCACAGGACATAGGATAAGAACCTTGAAGAACAACGCATGGCAATAATAAGTATACTCCAGAAGATTAAAATGGCTTCTCACCTGTGTGATTTCTCTGGTGTGTAACAAGATGTGATTTCTGTCTAAAACATTTCCCACACTCAGAACATGGAAATGGCTTCTCACCTGTGTGACTTCTGTGATGTATAACAAGATATGAGTTCTGTGTAAAACATTTCCCACACTCAGAGCAAGAATATGGCTTCTCACCTGTGTGACTTCTCTGATGTTTAACAAGATCTGATTTCAGGGCAAAACATTTCCCACACTCAGAACATGGAAATGGCCTCTCACCTGTGTGACTTAGCTGATGTCTAACAAGTTGTGATTTCCGGTCAAAACATTTCCCACACTCAGAGCAAGAAAATGGCTTCTCACCTGTGTGACTTCTCTGATGTATAACAAGATGTAATTTGTCTGCAAAACATTTCCCACACTCAGAACATGGAAATGGCTTCTCACCTGTGTGACTTCTGTGATGTATAACAAGATATGAGTTCTGTGTAAAACATTTCCCACACTCAGAGCAAGAATATGGCTTCTCACCTGTGTGACTTCTCTGATGTTTAACAAGATCTGATTTCAGGGCAAAACATTTCCCACACTCAGAACATGGAAATGGCCTCTCACCTGTGTGACTTAGCTGATGTCTAACAAGTTGTGATTTCTGGGCAAAACATTTCCCACACTCAGAGCAAGAAAATGGCTTCTCACCTGTGTGACTTCTCTGATGTCTAACAAGATGTAATTTGTCTGCAAAACATTTCCCACACTCAGGACATGGAAATGGCTTCTCACCTGTGTGACTTCGCTGATGATCAACAAGATGTGATTTCTGTGAAAAACATTTCTCACACTCAGAGCAAGAAAATGGCTTCTCACCTGTGTGACTTCTCTGATGTCTAACAAGCTCTGGTTTGTCTGCAAAACATTTCCCACACTCAGAACATGGAAATGGCTTCTCACCTGTGTGACTTCTCTGATGTCTAACAAGCTCTGGTTTGCCTGCAAAACATTTCCCACACTCAGAACATGGAAATGGCTTCTCCCCTGTGTGACTTCTCTGATGTATAACAAGATGTGATTTCCGGGCAAAACATTTCCCACACTCAGAACATGGAAATGGCTTCTCACCTGTGTGACTTTGCTGATGTGTAACAAGACTTGATCTCCAAGTAAAACATTTTCCACAGTCAGAACATGGAAATGGCCTCTCACCTGTGTGAGTTCTCTGATGTCTAACAAGTTGTGATTTCCGGCCAAAACATTTCCCACACTCAGAACATGGAAATGGCTTCTCACCTGTGTGACTTTGCTGATGTGTAACAAGACATGATTTCCAAGTAAAACATTTTCCACAGTCAGAACATGGAAATGTCCTCTCACCTGTGTGACTTCTCTGATGTCTAACAAGAGCTGATTTGTATGTAAAACATTTTCCACACTCAGAACATGGAAATTGCCTCTCAGCTGCCTTAGCTGGCTGATGGGTAATAAGCTTTGTGTTCTGTGTAAAACATTTGGCATCTATAGAACATGGAAACACTGTATCTACTGTCAGAGCTGTAACAGATGCACCAATATCAGAGTGATCAGGAGAACATTTCCCAGGATCAGAGGGATCAGCTGATAGAGCTGGATGTATAATTGGGGTAATGGGATTATTTCCTGGAGAATCCTGTCTACTGTCATTATCTTTTATGTCACAATCCGGGGATAACATTAGATGTCCTTCTGAGATATTCCTGCTTGTGTGTCCATCTGCTGGAAATAAAATACATTATGGAAATACAAAAATGAGAACACACAATAACAAATGTAATATTATAATAAGACTTAGATATCTCTCTCTCTTGTACTTGTAACTAACCATGAAGTATAAATGGAGATGTAGTCACTCGCCAAGTCCTATGTCAGCACCAATGTAAAACAATGGATGGGGAATATATCGTATGAATTGGAGATTCTAGCTGAACAATAACATCAGTCATATGAGCTGATGGATCAGAGAAATGTCTCCTAACGTTACTCCTGGAAGCATTGGTAAGGTAGCATTCCTTTATGTGTGTGCGCATACACTGGTAAGCCTGTACAAGTGTTACTCGCCCTTATATAAGGTATATTGCTACAGCAGAGTACGTGTGGAACAAGGTACCTTACATGCAATACACCATATAATACCCTGTAATCATCATCATCTTCCAGGTTATAATCCACTTTTACACCCCCCATCATCAGTGTCTTACCTCTATTCTCTCAATAGTAATAAGGATGATGTGTGTACAGTAAGTATGATATAGAGAATTACATATCAGGATCTATACAGCTGCCGCCATACTTCTGCTTCTCATACGTGTGCTACTGGCAGCAGTGAACATCTTAGTGAGAGTGCAGGGAAGACAGCAGAGTCTGATGAGAAAGAGATTGGATCTGCCTTTGCAGGGATGTACCACACCTGTCACCCCTGTTAGTATATAAAATAATAAATAAGAGGGGCCTGAGTCCATCCAGACGTGCTTTCTGGAGCTTACATTACTACGTGGCTTCTTATCCTGCCCTAAAGCCGCTCACTCCGGGCACCGTTCACTGCCGCAGCCTAGTGACGCAGCTGAAGCCACGGGCTGTATTCTGGAGCTAAGTGTGCCCAGTCTTTCCTGCACACTCCGGATAGCTGACTTGGAGGCACTTTTGCCTCAGGTGGGAGCACTGGCTCTTCCGCTACTGCTGGGGGCAGAACAGGCTGCGCACAGTCACCGGAGCCCGGCAGTGATATTGGGAAGTGAGGTGATGATCAAGCACTCTTGCTCCGTTGCCCTTTCTCCGAATTCCACTAGCCGATCTGCTAAGGTATCCGTGTCGCCCCACCTGGGACGTTGGACCTCCGGCCCTGCTAGGTATGAAACATGGCTGCTGCTAATAGAGAAGCTGGGGCTTGTGGGTCTCACCGGTTCTGTACAAAGGTCCACTGGTAGGCCACCCTCTTCAATGCCAACGCCCTTAGTACTCTACCTCCGCCCAGCGGGACTCCTCCAAGCTCACGAGTGCCGCCCTCATAATGCTTCTGGACACATTGAAAGGGATATCCACACCCTTCTCCTGATACACGATCTCCAGATCGTCCTTTGACATTTCACTGAAGACCGCCATCTTGTGCGTTCTCCTGCACTGCAGTTACTCCTCTCCTAACTCGGCTTCTCCAATCAGGTGACCGAAAAGCCACCTAGGATTATCCCACCGCTATGCCAGCAATTTCTGTGACTGGATGGTTCTGTACGAAAGCCCTCACCCTGCCTTGCGTCCTGCTCCAGTCACAGAATGGATGTTTAGGTCACACGGGATCTGGCCAATTAGGGGATTCCCAATTACCATTAGTAACCGCCTATTACTGACTCCACCCACTGCGTAATGGGCAGGTACTACACTGCCACCACCAGACTCCTTGTCGCTATGGAGTCTGGAACCATGGTACTGCTCTGTATGTGTCTACACGCTATCTTACCACACCTGTGTGGTGTCGACGAATCACCACTAGTCGCTGGACTTGGCCTCTGCACGGTAGCTGGCGGGAGGCGATGCTTGGAGACGCTGAGTGCACCCTGGACAGCCGGAAAACGGAACTATGTTTGGCATAGCACTGCAGATCACAAGATGAAGCGGTCATCTTGAGGCAGATGTTTATTCACCCAGTCTTAAAAAACACTGTTCCCTATTGCTAGTGGCAACAGCAATACAGCAAGATGTTTACAGCAGAGTGAAAATAGTATAATACCTCTGGAGGCTAACAGGCCTCCTCTTTTTATCTTACGCCAATACACATACCACAGGGGGCAAGTCCACCGTGCTGTTCTCAACCAATCATTGTTTACCCATGTGATGTGCATGCCTTGGCCACATGCACAGCTATCATTGTCCTCTACGGACGGTGGGGAGTAGTCGCTCTCCTTTGACCGTCCCATCCTGGAGGGTTGGTATCCACCCTGGTGACGCTCAGTCTAGGCTGGGGGAAGTTTTCCCATCTAAACTACTTCCAGGAATCTGCCCGGGTACCCAGCTCACCATCTCCAGTCTAAAATTGGGCTCCAGAGATGGGCAGCCTAGATCCCAGGTCAGGCTTTCCTGCCCACCAAAGGTGATCCCTAAGGAGCTCCAGAAAACCACTCAGCTTGTTTTAAAGCTGAGCTGCTCCTCTCTCTCCTCATGATACTTCCATGTGGGAGGCTAGAGAGGAAGGCATTCCATTTTGGGGGGAAAGTACTGGGGGAATCCACCAGCCTACACCAGGCATGTCCAAATTGCGGCCCTCCAGCTGTTGTGAAACTACATATCCCAGCATGCCCTGACAGTTTTGCTGTCAGAGAATGCTAAAGCTGTGTCAGGGCATGCTGGGATGTGTAGTTTCTCAACAGCTGGAGGGCAGCAGTTTGGACATGCCTGGCCTACACAGTAATGGATTCCCCCCTCCTGGGACACACAAACAAGTGCATTCCACCTTAAATACAATTCAAATACACTATACACATTGGCCCTCATTCCGAGTTGTTCATTCGCTAGCTGTTTTTAGCAGCCGTGCAAACGCTAAGCCGCCACTCTCTGGGAGTTTATGTTAGCTTAGCAGAAGTGCGTTCGAAAGGAACGCAGCGCGGCTACAATATTTTTTTGTGCAGTCTTAGCTTGCGATCACTTCAGACTGTTCAGTTCCTGTTTTGATGTCACAAACACGCCCTGCGTTCGGCCAGCTACACCTGCATTTTTCCTGGCACGCCTGCGTTTTTTTGAACACTCCCCGAAAACGGTCAGTTGACACCCAGTAATGCCCTCTTCCTGTCAATCACTCTGCGGCCAGCAGTGCGACTGAAAAGTGTCGCTATACCTTGTGTGAAACGACATCAATCGTTGTTAAAGAACGCCGTGCGTGCGCATTGCACCGCATACGCATGCGCAGAAGTGCCGATTTTTTTGCATGATCGCTGCGCAGCGAACGAAAGCTGCTTGCAAACAACTCGGAATGACCCACATTGTTGCTTAATAAATAAATAAATATATATATATATATATATATATATACACACATACATATATATATATATACATATACACACATACATACACACACACACACACACATATACACAGTGTTTGCAAATACGCACTGTAGTGCGTATTTTACCCAGATCGGAGGACGGGGACTCACTTTTCAAAAACGTGTGGATCCCAGAGGACGCGCTCCGCTGCAGCCAATTCCTGGCTCTCAATTAACTGCACTTCCTGCCTGTAAAGAGGAGGTGGAGCCTTACCACTACCAGTCCTCTGGCGGTGCCTCCCCCTCCTGGTCACATGCAGCCGCGGATTCACATGGGGGCCGGGCAGAGAATGAAGACGGCTCTACGGCTGCTCTACGCTGTGCTGCGGGCGGGAGGTGAGCGCCGGTGACAGCGTAAGTGCTGTGGGGTAGGGTAAGTAGCCTAGGAGCGGGTGGCTGAACTTGGGTGGTGGCTTTCCTTGCATGCCTTGTGTGTCTTCTGGGAGTGTCATGGGCTTGTAGCCCGACCTCAGTGGTTGTTTCAGGCATCCACTACAGTAAGTTTCCCTGATATTCCCAGCGCCATTCACAAATAAGCTAAGGATCTATGAGACTATAACATGAATCAATTGTGCAGGCACTGCTGCTACCTGTGGTGCACCCGCTACTTCTTCAGTCAAAAGCATTTATACAAGTGATCTGAGCCCGGGCAACATCATATAAGGCTAGAAATGAGAAGACACACCGGCATCCCAATCGCAGCACTGCCGACGCCTAACCCTCCCACTCACAGCCTAACCGTAACCTCCCCCCAGCAGTGCCTAACCCTAACCTCCCCCCAGCAGTGCCAAAACCTAACCTCCCTTACCCACAGCCTAACCCTAACCTCCCCCCAGCAGTGTCTAACCCTAACCTCCCCCCAGCAGTGCCTAAACCTAACCCCCTTACCCACAGCCTAACCCTAACCTCCCCCCAGCAGTGCCTAAACCTAACGCCCCTTACCCACAGCCTAAACCTAACCTACCCCCAGCAGTGCCTAAACCTAACGCCCCCTAACCCACAGCCTAACCCTAACCTCTCCCCAGCACTGCCTAAACCTAACCCCCTTACCCACAGCCTAAATCTAACCCGCCCCCCCTAGAGACTAACCCTATCCCCCCTCTCTGCAGCCTAACCCTAACCTCCGCCCAGGAGTGCCTAAACCTAACCCCCTTACCCACAGCCTAACCCTAACCTCCACCCAGCAGTGCCAAAACCTAACCCCCTTACCCACAGCCTAACCCTAACCTCCCCCCAGCAGTGCCTAAACCTAACCCTCCCACTCACAGCCTAACCCTAACCTCCCCCCAGCAGTGCCTAAACCTAACCCCCCTTACCCACAGCCTAACCCTAACCTCCCCCCAGCAGTGCCTAAACCTAACCCCCCTTACCCACAGCCTAACCCTAACCTCCCCCCAGCAGTGCCTAAACCTAACTCCCCTTACCCACAGCCTAACTCTAACCTCCCCCCAGCAGTGCCTAAACCTAACCCCCCTTACCCACAGCCTAACCCTAACCTCCCCCCAGCAGTGCCTAAACCTAACGCCCCTTACCCACAGCCTAAACCTAACCTCCCCCCAGCACTGCAGACACCTAACCCTCCCACTCACAGTCTAACCATAACCTCCCCCCAGCACTGCCTAAACCTAACCCCCCTTACCCACAACCTAACCCTAACCTCCCCC